>NC_067402.1:64531847-65150597 GCF_016432865.1 Antechinus flavipes | reverse complement strand
ATCAAATATATTTAATATAGCTAATAC
The DNA here is from genome assembly GCF_016432865.1 of Antechinus flavipes. NCBI lineage: Eukaryota > Metazoa > Chordata > Mammalia > Dasyuromorphia > Dasyuridae > Antechinus > Antechinus flavipes. The sequence goes on along the minus strand of NC_067402.1, from coordinate 65,150,570 downwards.
AATTAGAAGTATTGTGTTGAAATGAATATACATTAAAGTTGACCAAAAAATAACCCAAAAAGGGAATTCTAATGATCAAATTTGCTAGCTCATTGGTTTTATCTGACTTAGTCAGATTTGTACCTTTGGTCTCTGATATATTGTGAAAGGCAACTTTCATAGTGAATAAAGCACCAAAAGCTGTAAAGGTAAGATATAACCAGTTTATGAGGGTTAGGGGAGGCTCTGAACCACATTAAAAAGAATATGACCATACATATATACACATACTTTACAGATAGGATATATGGAATTTTAGAGCAGTAAGTGGATTATAGACTCCTCCTGCATTCACAGCAATGCTATTGAAGAATATGGTCTCTGGGCTTACAAAGACCTAGCTTTAAATCTTATTTCTGATCTACAATGTACAACCATGAATATGTCAATTTATCTCTCTATACTTCCAAAAATACTTTAAAATTGGAACTTAGGGGTAGCTAGATGTCGCTGTGGATAGAGCCCTGAAGTCAGGAGGATCTGAGTTCAAATGTGACCTCAGACACTTAACACTTCCTAGCTGTGTGATCCTGGGCAAGTCACTTAATCCCAATTTCCTCAGCAAAATAAATAAAATAAAATGAAATTGGAAGTTAAAGAGGAGTTATCAATATTTTTAATGGAGTTTCCACTTTTTTGTATATGTATCTCCTAACTCTTATCTTAAGAAATCATAAAATTTTTGTTTTCAGAATTTATACTTAACCTTCACCCTCAAAGCCCATTGACGGAATAGAGGAAGTTGGTAAGAGAAAGGCAAGATTTGGTCTTGCCAACTCTATCTACCTCATCAATGAAGAGAACCAATGAGCTTGGGGTTGTACATTACCAAAATATTGTGATATGATTTAGTTTATTTGTGTCAATTAGGAAAGATCTGGCAGAAACTAGACTTTTTATTGCATTTCAAAGGGTAAGGACATTAACAAAAAACCCTGAGAGTTTTGTAGTAGGGCACTGTCCAGTAATTGGACAAAGAGATTTTGGAGAATGGTCTGACTTCCCAGGCTGCTGTAGAGATGTCACAATTACTCAGATCTATTGTATCATTTTTTGCATACAAATGACAGTTTCTACAGAATGTCAGAGCTTTTTGAGAGTTGTGAGAATGAAATAATCATGTCTTTGCAGCATAATACCTGACCACATAGTAAATAGGTGCTTGTATTGATTGATTTCTTGGGTGGTTAATTAATAGAAGATTAGGTAAGGTGGGCCCAATGGTTGAGGTAAAAAGTCATGAAAACCTGAGTTTGAATTTGACCTTGGATGCTGAGTAACACTGGGTAAGTCACTTAGCCCCCATCTATCTCAGTTTTCTCAAGGAGATAATAATACCAATCTCACAAGCTTGTTATGAAGATCAATGAAATATTTGTAAAGCATTTTTGCAAACCACAAGGTGCCATATAAAAATTATGTATTATTATTAATTTAAAAATTGGAACATAATAATTATGCATGACTTTTCTTCAACTTAGTAAAATACTATAATAAAAAAAACAATAACAAAAGAGGGAGATTAAAAAAAAAAAAAGAATCGATTTCTGAATACCCTTGGTCACTTGAGCAAAAGGAAATAACCACAGAGGGGCAGCAGAGGGGCAGGAATGATCTAGGGAAGTTGAATTTGATCAAGATTGTTGTCAAGAATTGTTTCCATTGGCTTTGCTTTTTTAAAGAAGATTTTTTTTATTCCTTCCAGTCAAATCTTGATGTGAAAAAAGGGCTATGAAGGACAGCATATCTTTATTCCAATAAATAGTTTTAAATAGTAGGCATAATGAACAATGAATAATTTATAGTAGAAACAGCTGGTGAATTTTAGTCCTAGACATTTCTTTCAAATACCCCCTTTCCCTTTTCTTACTCTCCCTAGCTTGCTCTCAACACACTCAGAGCTCTAGATAGGTAGGTAGAGTATGTGTATGTATGTATATGTGTATATATACATGTATGTGTTGTGTGTTTGTGTGTGTGCATATATGTATGCATGTATACTGCTTCTATCTCTCTCAAAGCATAATCTGACTTTATATTTCATCACCAAGGAAACAGAGATGGAAAAAGTTAGAGTGGACAGTTATTACCACTATGATTGATTATCCAGCTGGACATAGAGGGAGACTATCATTCCACCGTCTCTTCTTCCTAAAGTATCTCTCCTTTTTTAAAGGAAAGGAAAATAATTCTCACTAAGAAATTTTAACAAATATTTCTTAGTATAGAAAACTCCCTATTCCAAAGCAAATCAGCCTCTCTTTTGCAATTTGTACTCTTTTAGAACTGCCTGGGGACACTTTGAAGTTAAGTGACTATCTCATAGTGACAATGTGCTGTCAGTAGGAAGATTTGAATTCAGATCACCTTGACTACTTATGAGCATGCTCGTAAATTAGATGCAAGTGAGATTACTTTTTCTTAATGGTGTTGCTGATGAGGCTAAGAGAGATTGAATAAAATATTTGCACTCCATGTTCTTTTGTTGTTGAGTTTGCCCAACTCTTCGTGACTCCATTTTGGGGTTTTCTTGGCAAAGCTACTAAAGTGCTTTGCCATTCCTTTGTCCAGCTCATTTTACAGATGAGGAAACTGAGACTTGCTCGGGATCGCATAGTAAGTGTCTGAGGCCACATTTGAACTCAGGAAGATGAGTCTCCCTGACTTCTGGACTAGTGCTATCTTCACTGGGCAACCTAGCTGCTTATCTACGTACTTACCCCTGTATGTATTACAGTTCTAGATTAGAGTGCAAGCTGCTTGAAGGCAGGGATTGCCTTTTTTGGCAGGGGCCAGTAGTCTTTTTCTCCTTAAGACAGCACAAACTTTGATAAATGTTTATTGCACTGAATTACAAGGATATGAAATTAAAGATTCTATCATACCTACACATGGACAGCTAAGCTTTTACCTTGACTTCCTTGCCTTTGCAAAAGTCCTTAGGTATAGGTACTAATGTTGTTCTTTTCTAAGGGGACTAAACTGAGTAATAGGTGATACTCGGCTATAACTTTGAAAGCCAACATATTAGCTACTCTCCGTAGGTATTTATGAAATCATCTTTTTGAAAAAAAATTCCACTGTCCTGATTTTCTTTTCCAACTTTCAAAAATGTGGCTGGAAACCACGGGCAACTGACTGCCTGATGGGAATGTTATTAGACAGTGCCAGAAATTAATATCTTTGGGAAGCTTTGTTTTCTACATTTCATATAAAAAAAAAAAAGAGGAGGAGGGGAGAGGACTTCTGAGGGACCACGAACCCTATGGTGTATCATTTCAGCCACTGAGACATAACAGTGATTCACAATTCTTCTCTAAGATAACAGCTAACCAGCAGTCATGATGAATGCTAGATGGTCCAGAGTCAGGAGCACTCATCCTCTTGAGTTCAAATCCAGTCCAGGGTGACTCTGGACAAATCAAGTAACTGTTTGCCTTAGTTTCCTCATCTGTAAAATGAGCTGCTTGAGAAGGAAATGGCAAACTACTCCATTATCTTTACCAAAAAAAACTCCAAATGGGGTCATGAAGAATCAAATATAATTGAACAATAACAATCGTGATAATAATTAGCATTTATGTAGCATTTAAGGTTTGCAAAGCACCTATCAAATGTTATCTTATATTATCCTCACAATAATCCAGGGAAGTGGATGTTATTATTATCCCCATTTTACAAATGAGGAAACTGAGGAGGCCAAAAGAAGTTAAGTGTTGGGCCCAGATTCAATGAGTTTATAAGTATCTGAGGCTGAACTTGTATTAAGGTCTTCCTGACTCTAGATCTGGCAAGCTGTACACTGTGAGCATCCCATTAACGGAGGCAGGTATTTAAATAGAAGCCGAATAACCATCTGTCTAAGTGCCCCCTAAAAAGATTCCCGTATTGGTTAGGATGATACAATCTTGTTTATTCTTTCAATGGACTGTCTAAGGATGCATACATTATATATAACATGAAAGGTGAAGTGGAATTGTGTGTAATGTTGGATTTGGGCGGGAGGTATAAGTGTATGTTGTGTATGTGTTTATCATGCGTTGGTATTTATGTGGGGGGGTGGGGGAATGTATATTAGTATGTTTGTGGTATGATGTGTGTATATATGTATATATAATGTATACGTGTGGGGGGTATGTTTCACGGGAGTGTATATGGACAGTACGTGCACGTGTTTGTAAGTGCTTTGTTGGGCGCATATATGCAGTGTGTTTCTGTGCTGTATGTATGTATACCTGGGTGAGGGTGGGCATTTGTGTGTAAGTGGTGCCTGTGCCTGTGGGGAGGCGTGTGGGTGCACGTGAGTGTGGGGGTTATGTGTCCGTGGTATGAGAACGGGAGTCTGTGGGATGTGCCCGGAGGGTTGGGACCAGACTCGTGATTTTGCCTGTGTAGGGGATGCTCGGGATGGGAACTTCCTCCCTTCGCACAGACTGGCGGCATCCCACACCTTAGAACCCCTGGGGCGCGGGCAGTCTGTGCCCGGGGGTGCGCGTCGGTGCTGGACTTCCCGACTCCAAGGCCAGTCTCTGCCCATTGTCCTGCGCTGCCTCTGAGTCGGGTGCACCCGGACTCAGATCCTGACATCCTTGGATGTGACCCTGACAAAGCCGGAGAAGTGTTCTCAGCCTCAGACTAGTCCTGAAGGGGACAAAGGCATTGTAGCACTTTGGCGGATGGAGATTCCACAGGGACAAAATCACCAGTTTTCAGCTCTATCCTAGGCAACGGGGAGGGAGGGGGGAGTCAAAGATGTGCAAGACCGTGTCCTTACCCTCAGGGGCGTGTCCGTGCCTGTAGATTCACTGATCACTAGGTATTCTCCCAATTCTACAGCCTATAATTTTGTATATTGGATAGATCGATAAAGGAGAAGGAGAAACATATAACCCTAACAACAATCCTGTGGGACAGGTACTTTTGTTACCCCATTTTAATCTGTGCTAAGTGCTTTACAAATATAATTTCATTTGATCCTCACAACAGCCCCGTGAAATAGGTGCTTTTATTATCCTCATTTTAACAATAACAATAAGAACTAAATATATATATATACATATATATATGCATATATATGTATATATATATATATACACACACACACAGCACCTACTACGTCTGTGTTATCTCATTTGATCCTCATAACAACCAATGAAATAAGTGCTTTTATTATTCCATTTAAATAACAATAATAGCTAACATTTATATAATACCCACTATGTGTCAGGCTCTGTGCTAAGTGCTTTACAAATATAATTTCATTTGATCCTTACACAACTTTATGAGGTGGGTTCTATTATTATTATTCCCACTTTATAGATAGGAAAACTGAAGCAAACAGAGGTCTTGCCTCAATCATATAGCTAGTAAGTGTCTGAAGCCAGGTTTGAAGTTAAGTCTTCTTGATTCCAAGCCTAGCATTCTGTCCTTATTAAGCACTTTTAGTATATGAAACACTGTATTAAGTAGAACAGATTATACTGAGAACCACACTTAGCAACATTTTCAAGGGGTGCCTCACAAATGGTATCCTAAGAAAATGGCATGAAATGTGCCCCTAAACCAACTCTTCAAGTCAGGATGCCAGGGGCCCCATAAGGGAAGGGGAAACTGACCATGTATAGCTTCCTGTTGTCCGTATTTTTTTTTCATGCTTTACCTTTGATTTTTATTGTAAAAGAACTCTAAGTAATTCAGTGTCTTTTAAATTTGGCACCCTGGGACCTGGTCCCATTTGCTCTATCCTAGTTATGACTCTCTTAATTCTAAAAGGATTAGATCCTTTGTCTATGTCTAGACTACGTAAGAAAAAAGTTCAATCATTTTCAGGCTCAAGGAATAGTGTATTCACCTAGCCCAGAGAACTTGCATAAACATTCTTCTTTTGGCTAAGGTAGCCAATGTATAGAGGGTTCACCATCACTGTTGTTGCCTTCAGCCTGGAGGGCCAGATGACTTTAGGGGAAAAGTAGCTTTACTTGAGTAGATAAGGCAGAAGATTACTTGTGGCTTCTTTCCCAGGCCTGATTGTTTACCAGAAAAGTCTATTCTCAGCTCCCATCTTTCCAGACTTTCTGAATTGTGGCAGTGGAGCCTCTCCCATAGTGTATCAAGAAACAAAAACAGCAGGGACACCAAGTAGAAGTTGAGGGAACTTGTATTCAACTTCCTGTGTCCTGTGTTCGTTATAAAAAGGAAGATTGTGCTCTATCCTCCCCTCACCCTTACCCCCACTGAAGAAAAACTCATTGGGATAGGAGAAGAGAATACATCATAGGGAGAGTTAGCTGGGTTTTGTTAAGTCATTTCAATTGTGACTGACTCTTCAGGACCCATTTGTGGTTTTCTTGACCAAGATACCAGAGTGGTCTGCCATGTCCTTCTCCAGCTCATTTGACAGATGAGGGAACTAAGGCAAATAGGGTTAAGTGACTTGCCCAGGGTAACATAGCTTCTAAGTATCTGAGATTAGATTTGAATTGAGGATGATGAATCTTCCTATGTAGCTATGTACCATCATTATGAAAACTGAATAATCTTGGCTCTTCTTAAAGACCTAATCTAATTGTTATAGTATGAATTGTCCCCTTCCTTCATATTCAGGGAATATATTTCACATTTATAATTCAGTATTTGTACAATTAAGTAACCCCTGTAATGCTGTTTTGCTTAATGTCAAGGAAGTAACTAATTACATTAGCTAAAGTGTGCCTTTATTTCTCATTCAGGCCGATAGTTTTTCATCCACAGAATAAATAACTAGGATAAGGCTACCAAGGAAATTCATATCACTTAATGAGTCCCACACCTTAATCACAGAAAGCTAAAAAATATTTCTAGCAATCCTGTTTTGAGAATTCCCTCCAGACATCCTAGATTTAACTGAAAGAGTTACTAGAGATCTCTGAGTCCAAAGGATGAGAAAATGGAGACTCAGAGGCATTAAATAATTTTTCCTAAGGAAAAGAAGAAGAAAGGAGAGTCTGGAATTTAACCTAAGTAACGTGACTTCAAATGCAGAACTTTTTCCACTCCATTGTGTTTGTGTACACAGAACCTCACCATGGAACCTAGCCAATGGTAAATGCATGGAGATTCATGGAAAGATGGATATGGAATTTTAGCCATTGGAAATACAGGTTTTATTTTGTCCCCCCCGCACCCAAGTCTTCTATTCTTTCTTTCCAGGAAAAGTGTATATAGAGGAAGCAATAATGAGAACCCTAGAATAATGGACCAGGAATGAGGATGGTTGGAATAAAGACACTCTTTTATTGTTTTCTTTCTAAGTTTGGAATTTCCCATTGCTATCTTAGTGTTTAGTAGAGAGATCCAGATGCTAGTTATCATCCATAACAAGTAACTTGGAGATATGGAGTCTGGGAAATCTGTACGAGTTCTAGATCACAGTCTAAAACTAAGAGTCCATATCCAGGGTCCTGAACTGAACCTGAGGGCCATCATGTAGTGGTTTGCTGTTGCTGGATTCCCAGTGGGACAGAAGAGTAGTGAACATCCAAGAATTGAAAAGTAACTCCTCAAAAAGGAAAAAAAAAGATTGGGTGCCTTAGTTTGAAAGCAGAGATTCTTAATCAAAGAGCTATAGACTCCGATAAAGTTGATGGAGATATTTCAGAGAATCTTTAAATATGTTCTCTTAAAATATTGGGATAACTGCATCCCTATAGAATCATTTTCCTTTGTAGTTCTTTCTATTTTGCTTTCTGTATCCAAAAATGTTATTCTGGAAAGGGGTCCACAGGCTTCCCCAGATAGATAACGAGGATCATAACACACAAAAGGTTAAGACCCCTCAGCTCCACAGTGTAGGAGAACAGGAGGAAACAATATTTGCTTCAAAAATATTTTTTGGTTTTTTCTTATGATTTTACTTTGATACTTTTCATCTTCACACACATAATTTTTGAGGGGATAGAAGGGAAGGGAATTTGTAGGGAGTTGTAGAGGAAGAAGAGAACAGATTTTGAACAAACTAAAGAAAAGATTGGAAAGGAGATAGAATCAATAGCTATTTAGCAAGAGAAATGTGAAGTCGACAGATGGAAGGTAGCCTCCAAAGGGAGGTTTCTGATTCTTTCTTCCTGTGGATTTTAAAGTGAAAAGTAGACATACCTCTCTTGGACAATTTGTTTGCATTTATTAAGCATATGCTTTGTGCTGAGCCCTACCCTAAGAGCTAGAAATACAACAATCAAAATAAAAATGTCCTTATTTTCAAGAATTATTAGGAGAAATTACATGTATTCCAGTTAACAAAATATATATGAAGCATTTTTTTGGTGGAACACCTAGGTGGAGCTCCAGTGAATAAAGGACCAGATCTGGAGTCAAGAACACTCATCTTCCTGAGTTCAAATCTAGTCTCAGACATGTACTAGTGAACCTGGGCAAGTCACTTAACCTTGTTTGCCTCAGTTTACTCATCTGTCAAATAAGCTGCAGGAGAAAATGGGAAATCACTATCATCTTTAGCCAAGAAAACCCCAAAATAATTTCACACAGAGCTGAACACAGCTAAAAAAATAACTGAAATATTTTTGGTGAGGGAACCTTAGATATGAGGGAGTACTTGAGCTGAATTTCAAAAGTATCCAGAATTTATTAAAAATAGAAAGGAGATGCCAGAGGTACTAGATATAGATTCTTCATTTTAGATTGTACTTGAAGGCAAAGATGCATTGGTTTCTGAAAGATCTCCAAGGCACTTGTTATGGATGATAATTAATATCTGAGTAAATGTTAAGAAACCAAAAAAAAAAGTTCAAACTTAGGAAATGCTTTTAGGCAGTTAGATGGCTTAGGGACTAGAGTATTGGATTGGAATACGATGTTTATTCAATAATTTAGTCAAGTTTGACTCTTTGTGACCCCATTTGGCATTTTCTTGGAAAAGATACAGGATGGTTTGCCTTTTTCTTCTCCAGCTCATTTGACAGATGAGAAAACTGAGGCAAAAAATGGTTAATTGATTTGCTTGTGTGAGAAATGGATGGGTATTTGGTTTCCACAGTTGTGAAAATTAAATTGGGTAAATGAAGCTTAAATTGGAAGGCTGAGGCCCACAAGGACATCTGGGAATAATCAAGGGTAGGGATTAGTTATCTTCCCCTAAAAGAATATATAAGCTCGTTGGGGGCAGGGACTGACTTTTGGTTCATTGTCCTTAACCCTCCTCTATTAGCCTCCCTATTCTAGAATGGAAACTCCTTGGGAGAAGGAACTGGCTATGTAATGAGGGATGAAGGTTCATGTCATGTTCATGTCATGTCCATAACATCAAAATTATGGAGAATAAGGAGAGGGACTGGTGCTTCTGGATAGGAAATAAAATGCTGCCTTTGGAGTTTCAAAGGTGTGTCTACTCGTTTAGGTACCCAGTCTTGCAAGAAAGTAAAATAAATATCTTTGCTGCATTCATTCGTGAGTCAGTGGAGCTCTTGGTAGGATATTTTGCTTCTTATATCCAGAATCATACAGCTAGTGTCTGAGATGGGATGTAAGCTCAGAAAGGTGAGCCTTGCTGATTCTGGGCCCAATACTCCATTCCTTGTTCCATCTAGCTGCCCAGCATCAGGACTGCCTGAGTTCTAATTCCACCTCAAATGCTTCCTGGTTATGTGACTCTGGGCAAGTCACAACTTCTCTTAGACTCATAAATAAAAGTGCTTTGTAAAATGTAAAGTATAATTTGTCAATGGTATAGAAGAGCTAGCAATTCTTATTCTAAGGTCTGAGGGTCAGCCTGTGCAAAGGCAACGAGGTGGGATAAAGGGCATAAAGAACAATCTGTACGTGTAAAAAGCTTGCCTGGGAGGCTGAAGTCAGATTGTTAAGGGATTAAATATGACTATCAAAGCTAATGTGATCTAAATACTTGCTAACAACTGCCTTATCATAGACTAATATTGAAGGCTAAATTTTAAAAAATACATTAATTTTGTTCCAATCATGAACACAAAATTAATGGTTCATAGAAGTCTACATATTTATTTGTTTTTATGGTTCAGTAAAGATTTCAAAGGATTTCACATTCATTTTCTTGCTAAAAAGGTCTTTTTATTATTATTATTGGTGGTTTGCCAAATTCTAAACATTTCAGTAGAACAGAGGTATCAAATATAGGGCTGAGTGTAGCCTATGACACTCCTAGGGCAGCCCAAGCCAAATTAAAATGTAATTGAAAAAAATTTCACAAAATAAATGAAAATACAATAGTACACAGATAATATATGGGTTTTTTAATCAATGTGCGGAATCCATGTGGATGGTTATTTCATTTCTGTTTGAGTTTGACTCCAGTGATATAAAATATAAGTTCCTAGAGGGCAGAGACTTGCTTGTTTAATCTTTATATTCTTAAGATGGATCATATTTCCTGTCTCAGAGCTTAATAACCAACTATTTATTGAGTATATTTTTTTTCTTCAGTGACCAAATTAGTCCTTGGTCTAAGGGTCACAGGCTTAGAGATCTAGTGGGTCCAAGACCAACATTTCACAAGCCAAGGAAAAGACCCAGTTGATTTGTTGAAGTTAATACTATTAATAGGAGGCAAAACAGGATTTGAACCCAGAACTTCCTCCTCCAAATCAAGAGTCAAGATAGGTCTTCTTGGATTTTCCCTGGATCTTTTAGACCTTTTGGGAGTCATTTAGATTCTAGAACAATAGTACAAAATGAAATTAACTTAATAAGGGGTGTGTGTGTGTGTGTGTGTGTGTGTGTGTGTATGTGTGTGTGTGTGAGAGAGAGACAGACAGAGACAGAGACAGAGAGACAGAGATGGAGAGAGACAGTGACAGATAGAGAGACAGAGATAGATGGAGAGAGATAGGGACAGAGATGGAGAGAGAGAGACAGATATTGAGAGAGAAAGACACAGAGACAGAGAGAGACAGTGACAGAGAGATGGAGAGAGACAGGAACAGAGACAGAGAGACAGAGATAGATGGAAAGAGATAGGGACAGAGATGGAGAGGGAAACAGAGATTAAGAAAGACACAGAGAGACAGACAGAGACAGTGACAGAGAGAGACAGTGACAGAGAGATATAGAGATATGGAGAGAGACAGGGACAGAAACAGAGAGACAGAGACAGATGGAGAGAGATAAGGACAGAGATGGAGAGAAAGAGACAGATTGGAAGCAACAGAGACAGAGAGACATTCAGAGAGAATTTTTGGCATAGTAGGCAGTGGAGTCACAGGATGGGCAATGGAATGTCATGTACAAAGAGCCCCAGTATCAGTTACTGTAAAAGTTAACTGGAATTTACTGTTGGCTTGGGGAGAGGCTTTCTGCCCATGTCACTGGCTGGCACAGAGCTGGTTTGAGCTGTGGCTGTTGGGTTGTTCCACGGCTGCTGGCTGAAATGACCTTGGTTGATGCTCAGTCAGCCAGTGATAGCAGTGCAGGAGAGCGGCAGGATCCCGAATGTATTCCCATGCCCTCCATTAATTTCACACTAAGGGGACGTCTCCCCGAGCAGCCTGAGGATGCAAGGTGTATTTTGCTGCCCTGGAAACAGCCTCAAGGTGGACACTGATGAATCTCCCAGAGTTGCCTAATGCCTCCTTTCCCATCCTAGGTAAAGGGGTAGATGAGGGAGGGAGGGCAAGAGCTACTTTCAGCAGATTGCTGGGTATCCCTGAACGAAAGAATGGCCCGCGTACCCTATGGGGTCTTTGGCCCTGCTATGAACCCCTTTGCTGGGCTTATCCTGGGAAAAGTCTGCCTCGTGTTTTCACAACACCGAGTCCGTTCCACCGGGTATTGGCCACATTATTTTTAGATGTCAGTCTCCTGGGGAGCCCACCTCTCTTTGCTAATACTTCTTCTAGGCTCCCATCTATTAATTTTTCATGCGTGTCATGTCAAGAGCTGCTGCCAATAAGTTTTTTTCAGTCAATCCAGGATAAATGCAGAAATCTCAAGAACTTGTACCATGGCTGAACTCTTCTCAGCTTCTGGAAAGGAAAACGTCTCTGTGGTGTGACTTTTTCCATTGTGTAGTCCAGTTTTGTACTTCAGGAATGAGGAACGTTAAAAACACACACACACACACACACACACATTTCAACTGCCCATCTTTGCCTTTTGGTAGAAAATCTCTCCCTCTCAGTCTCCCCCCTAGATATTATGCTATATGTTGGTTTGCTTGCCGTCTAGGGGAGGGAGAAGAATTTGGAACACAGGATTTTGCAGAATATTGAAAATTTATCTTTGCATGTATTTTGAAAATATAAAGCTATTATTTAAATAAAAGATATGAATGATAGTTAAGAAGGGAGCGTCCCCAGTCCACCAGCGACCGAGTTATCCTGTCGTTACCAAAGGACGAAGAGGTCTTTTCAGAAATCGCTGAAAAGAAGCTGTAACTTCTCTGTTGTCACTTATGTATTGCCTTTCAGAAATGAGGGAATTCTGGGCCAGGTGTTTATGATCCCAGATAGCCTTTACCTCAGCCTTCTGGATTTTGCTGTCACCAGAAGCTAGCAGGTGCTACTTATTTGGGAGTGATGAATGAATAGTCTGTCTACTTTCTGAATTCATAAGGAGAACCCAGTCATAACATCAATAATGACGCAGGGTCCTTAAAGTTTATAAATGAAAGATAATTTATCAGCAAAGTTCAAAATGAAAAAGAATTTAATTTCTTTGAAAAACAGGGAAATGAATCCTTACAGATCTTTAATTCATTCATTATATTAGGCAAAAACTTGATTTCCTAAGAGTTTAAGCAAATTGTATAAAGTCAACAAGAAAAAAAAATAAAATTGTTATATTTGATGAAATGAATACCAATACATTCCTATTTATCTTGTCTCTTTTCCTTTCTTTCCAACATTCTATACTTATAATAATCTTTCACAGGCTAGTTGTGAGGGTTTCTCAAAATTCTAGTCTCCTTGGTCTGACACTCATGATGTGGCACATTTTCACTCTATTTTTTCTTTCTAACTTTACTCATTGTCTGAGGAAGTGGTATGGTTGAGTGGAAACAACATTGTCTCTGAAGTCTTAGGGGGGAAGGAAATTTGTTTATTTATAATATTTTATTTATTAAACAATACTTATTAAATACTAATTCATTCATTTCTCTGTGCAATTTATTCATTCATTATATGTCTCTCTGTTTATTTATCATAATATAAGTCAAGAGAGCAAGTCAGGGATGAATCATTTAATTTTCCTTCTTTGTAAAATGTAGTCTAGAAATAGAGAGCCTCTGAAGTTTCTTCCAAATCTTCATTCTAGGATTCAAAGATCTCCTTTTTAAGTACTCTATTTTCTAACCAAACTGAATTACTCACTCTTTCCTGGACTTAGCCATTTCTTTGCCACCTCCTTACCTTTGCTCAACCTGTATATTATACAATGCTGTGTGCCTTGTAAGCATTTCTACAACCTCCCTCTGGGGCTGTTTTCTCCTTAAAGCCTTCTTTCATTTCTCACTCAAAAAAAAAAATCTCTCTCTCTCTCTGTCTCTTTCTGTCTCTCTGTCTCCTCTCTCTCTGTTTCTGTCCTGTCTGTCTCTGTCTGTCTCTGTCTCTCTCTTTCTGCCTCTGTCTCTCTCTCTCTCTCTCTCTCTCTCTCTCTCTCTCTCTCTCTGTCTCTCTCTCTGTCTCTCTGTCTCTCAATTTCTCTCTCTCTCTCTCTCTCTTTCTGCCTCTCTCTCTCCTTCTCTATCTCTCTCTGTATCTCTCTGTCTCTCTCTGTCTCTTTCTCTCTCTCTCTCTCTTTCTTTCTCTCTCTCTTTCCGTCTCTCTTTCAATCTCTCCTCTCTCTGTCTCTGTCTCTCTCCCTATATTTCCCCCTCTCTCTGTCTCTCTGTCTCTCTGCCAACCCTTTGTCAGTTCCTCTCCTATGTACTTTCTCCTTTCTATTTATAATTATCTGCACCCCTGATTTGTTTCTTGTATGAGAAGGGACTGCACACTCTCCTTTACTAAACACTTGCTAAATTCCTCTCTCCTTTAAGACCAAATTGAAATGACACCTCCTCTGAGAAGCAGTTCCTGATTTTCCCTTGGCTTTAATGGGTCCATTTGCATCATTTTGTTGCAAAAGCAATGTGACATGTGGTATACTTAACCCACATCCCTAAGAATTTGTCATTTCCCTATGCTCAGCCAGGAACTCCATCAGAGCCACAGTCATATCTTAATCATCTTTACATCCTCAGGGCCCAGAAGAGAACTTTTCACATTGTAAACTTTTAGTATATTTTTATATAGATCATAGGTGTCAAACCCATGGTCCCCAAAATTTCCCTAATGAAGGGAATTAAATTAAAATAGCATTAGGAAATGTTTAACAAAATAAGTAAAAATACAAGACAACATAGATAATTTTAATTTATGATTTTCAAGTCAATAAATGGCCCCTAGGGTTTCATTTTTATTTGTGTTTGACAGCTTTGGGTTAGCTGAATTAAATTCAATGATGTCACTCCTCATAAGCCAGACTAATGCTTTAATTGTGCCCCAGTGGTCTCTAATGTCAAAATATGAGCTAATTTGTGTCAGTCGTACACCCTGGTGCCAAATTGTTTTTCTTAGCTAATACATTCTTACAGAAACTGATTGTAAGATTTAATGCTTCTTAATTAAAATTGATCTGGAGTTACTATTTCCTTCATTTAAGATGCTCACTCTCCCTGTGACTTTGCTAAGAATGTCTTCTACAAATAACAGAATGGTCCAGAATTCTAAAATTTACAGAATTCTCCAGAATCTTCATGACTTTTCATAAGCCTTGATTTTCTTACATACAGAGGTATGACTTTGAAGCATCCCTGATTCATCTCTCCTCACTCCAGTCTCTTGGAATCTCTCTCTGTCTCTCTTTCTTTGTCTCTCTTTTAATCTCTCTCCTCTCTCTGTCTCTGTTTCTGTCTGTCTCTGTCTCTGTTTCTCTCTTTCTGCCTCTCTCTCTCTTTCTCTATCTCTCTCTTGAATCTTATTCTGTGTTTGCAGAAGTCAGAACGTCATGGGGCATTTGCTCTGGGTTCAGAGTCTAGAGATTGGAGTCTTGCTCCTACTCTTGTTATTTGCTCTTTTTTGTGACATTGAGAAAGTCTTTTCATTTCTCCATTTTTATTAGAATGTGAATTCCTTGAGAGAATGGACTATCTTGCTCCCTTTTTTGCACTCCCAGAACTTAAAGCTATTCTTTGTACACAGAAAGCACTTAATAAATGGTTTTCATTCATTCATTCATTACACAGTTGCCTCATTTATTAGACAGATATAGGAGTTGCAAGAGGTGATCTCCAAGTTCACTTTTAGCTCTACATCTATAACCTTAAGCTCTTATACAAAACATAACTTGCCTTGTTTAACAAGTAATCACATATTTACAAAATATGGTGTTCTATAACAGAGACCCAGACTTAAACTTTGGCCACAAGAGACAAAGATGCTTGGAATGCTTTCTTTCCATCTCCTGGAATCCTTAGTTTCCCTGAAGGCTCACTAAGGAGCCCCTTCCCTTCCCACACATCTCCCTGGTGATGAGCACTCTACATTCTCACATAATCTCCTGTTTACTTATCTGTTTACATGTTTTATTCCCTAGGCAAATGACAGCACAGGAAGGGACTATTTTTCATTTTTAAAAATATCTCCAATTCCTTGCATATTTCTTTGTATTTCACTCATGTGGGGGAGGAGGCTCCCTCTGTGCAGCACAATTCATTTCTAGCTTAGAATATTCAAGAAGGACTTGGAAGCACTAAGAGCTTATGTGACTTGCTCAAGGTCACACTAATTAGTAAGTGTCAGAAGTGGGACTCTAGAATCACAGATTTAGAGCTGTAAACACCTTTGGAGGTCTCACATGTTCAATGGAGCTGAGCCATATTGAGCCCAAAGCCTTAAATTCCAGACCCAATATGCTGTCCAAGGTACTCTCCAACATGCTCCTGTTTTCTCAGTCCTGGACCTCTCAGTTGCATTTAACTCCATTACGTGGGCACTCTATTGCCTAAAGAAAATGCCTTTCTAGATTTTCTTGACATTACTCTATCCCGGTTCTCCTACCCATTGGATTCTTTTTCTCAGTCTCTTTCACCGACTCATTATGGATGATTCCAACACTCTATCCTGGGTCCTTCTCTTGGTGATCTCATAAGAAATAATGACCTCATGGATCTAAATACTATCTCTATGAAGACAACTCAGATCTAGACAGTTTCTCCTGGGAACTCCAATCATTCATCATCAACTGTCCATTTCAAATTGGATGCCTGGAAATATCTCAAACTCAACATGCCCAAAACAAAACCCATTATCTTTTGAAATCCCCACCCCCAACCCCATCTCTCTTCTGCCAAATGTTCTAATTTCTCTGGAAAGTACCAGCATTTTTCTGGGCTTCCAGGTTCTCAACCTTAGTAATAGATTCTTTACTGTTCCTCACTTGCAACAAATTGCCAGATCTTGCTGTATCTATACAACAATCTTACATTTCACCCTTTTTTTCTGCTCACATAGCCATTGCATTAGTTGAGATACTTATCACTGAGAAGCCTCTTAATTGGTATTCCTGCTTTAAGTCTCAATTAATCCACAGTATGGCTGCCAAAGTGATTTACCTTAAACCTAGATCTAACCAAGTGACTCCCCTTACTAAGTAAACTCCAGTGCCTCCCCATTGTTTTTAAGGTCTGATACAAACTATTCCAACTTTTTAGGTTCTTTAAAATGTGGCCTCAACCCAGTTTTTCAGCCTTGTTATGTATCTTTGTCCTTTCTGGGTTCTATAATTTTGCCAAACTCTCCTCTTTGTTCTTACATATCCCATCTCCTCTCTGTTTGCATTTGACTGGTCGTTTCCCATTCCTGAAACAAACTTCTCTATTGTATTTATCCTGTGTAATCCTTCTCTTTTTTTTTTTTCCAGAGCATTGTTCAAACATAATCTTCTGCACAGAACTTTTCTTAATCTCTTAATCAGTAATAACCCCCCCCCAACTACTTTGTATATGCCTCCTTTGTATTTATTCCACATTTTTCTTTTTTCTTTTCTTGCAAGGCAATTGGGGTTAAGTGACTTGCCCAAAGTTACATAGCTAGTTAAGTGTTAAGTATCTGAGGTTGGATTTGAACACTGACTCAAGAGTGAGTGCTTTATCCACTGCACATCTAGCTGCCCCTAGTCTATATATTTTCATGTAGGTTTCCCTTCTTTCCTGAGAGAATGTAATCCTTTGAGAATAGAGAGCTTTCTTTTCTTTCTTTTTTCTTCCTTTCTTCCTTCCTTCCTTCCTTTCTTCCTTTTCTTTCTTCCTTCCTTCCTTCATTCCTTTATTTGTTTGTTCGTTCCTTCCTTCATTCCTTCCTTCCTTGTTTCCTTCCTTCCTCCCTTCCTCCCTCTCTCTCTCCCTCTCTTTCTCTCTTCCTTCCTTCCTTCCTTCCTTCCTTCCTTTTTTTCTTTCTTTCTGTCTTTCTTTCTTTCTTTTCTTTCTTTTTTCTTTCTTTTCTTTTTCTTTCTTTCTTTCTTTCTTCTTTCTTTCTTTCTTTCTTTCTTTCTTTCTTTCTTTTCTTTCTTTCTTTCTTTCTTTCTTTCTTTTTCTTTCTTTCTTTCTTTCTTTTTTTCTTTCTTTCTTTCTCTTTCTTTCTTTCTTTCTTTCTTCTTCTTTCTTTCTTTCTTTCTTTCTTTCTTTCTTTTTTCTTCCTTCCTTTGTTCCTTCCTTCATTCCTTTGTTCGTTTGTTCTTTCCTCCCTCCCTCTCTTTCTTTCTCTCTCTCTCTCTCTCTCTCTCTCTCTCTCTCTCTCTCTCTCTCTCTCTCTCTATTTCTTTCTTTCTTTTCAGAGAACCTAATATACTGGATGGTACACAGTAAGTACATAATAAGTGCCCATATCTTGATTGATCAAATTCAGGTCTTCCTTCTAAATTCAAAGCCAGATCTCTATCTACTATGCCACCTCATGTCTCACATTGTACATCATGGGTGCTTAATATTTGTTGAATCGATTGACAAGTTGTTTGAGCTAACATTCGGTACATAGTATCTGGTGATATTTGGTATAAACTTAACTTGTAATACCACTGATACTAACCATTATGGTTATGTT
The DNA here is from genome assembly GCF_016432865.1 of Antechinus flavipes. Lineage (NCBI taxonomy): Eukaryota > Metazoa > Chordata > Mammalia > Dasyuromorphia > Dasyuridae > Antechinus > Antechinus flavipes. The sequence continues at coordinate 65,132,427 of NC_067402.1, read as the reverse complement.
TAGCAAATAAGGAGATTGAATTTATTATTAATTTTGTTTGGGGATTAGGGACTCACTATTATTTCTTGCTTATTCAAGAAATAACTATCTAGTTTGTGAAATTCTTTAAGCTCCCCCTCCCTTTTAATCTCTTTTTCTTGTATACTTTTCTCCCTTTCAATTTGCTGGCATCTACACTTACCAGCAGGCTACAGTACATAGAGGGGAAAAACTCAGAGAAAGCAATTTTGCTACATGTCAGCAGCAGCTATAAAAGGTCTTGGGAGAGGAAGCTCAAATACTTGGATGAAATGAGCCTTGAGACTTTCTTTGGCTTGAATCAACTACCTTTTTCTCTGCCTTTGTCACATTATCAGGGTTAACCAAGAAGAGTTGGCTGTTTATAGACTAGGCCAATGACTAGCTTTGGACTCTGGGAGAATTTGGCTCATTGCTTTTCATGACATTTTATATTGAAGTCATTTCAACATTATTCAGTAATAAATATTCAGTAAATACTTTCTGTGTGTCCAACCTTGTGCCAAGGTTGAGGCTCTATGTAAGATGGCCCTTGCCCTCATGTAGCTTAATATCTCGTAGGGAAATTTGATATGCCTTTCTTTATATCCCCAGCATTTAGCATAATCCCTGAAAATTAATATATTTTTTGTTGATTGACATATACATAGATGATGTAATGAATTAAAAGTACATTAGTCTGGTGTAAACATAGTGCTGAGAGGCAAAAACCAGGAGCCACTTAAGGTTGGAGTGGTTCATTTTTTTCAGTCATGTCCTATTGTTCATGACCTCATTTGGGGGTTTTCTTGGCAAAGATGCCGTAGTGGTTTGCCATTTCCTTCTCCAGCTCATTTTATAGATGAGGAAACTGAGGCACACAAGATTAACTGACTTGCTCATGGAGACACATCTGGTACCAGATTTTGTAGCATTTTGAATTCGTGGTCTCTGAGGCAGTAATTTTGAATTCGAGGTGCTCTGAGGGACAGAGCAGTAACATGACAAAATCTTCACAAGTATTGATCCAGGTTCAAGTCCTAAACCTGACATTAACTACCTATATGACCAATGGCAAACCATGGAATATCTCTCCATTTCAGCTTCCTCTCCTGCAAAATGGAGACGCTCCTTCTGTATCTCATTTTACAAATGAGAAACTGAGGCAGATAGGGTTTAGGGACTTGCCTAGAATCTATTAAGTGACTGTAGCCAGATTTGAACTTAGGAAAAAGAGTCTTTCTGACTCCAGACCTTGGTGCTCCATGCATTATGGCACCATCTCTACCTGCCCTTGTTAAGCATATGTGAACCATCTCATGTTTAATCCTAGGTGAGAACATGTGTGAAAACTTAACAAATTGAGAAAAGCAGGATTATTTTTCATACTATGAATGATATGTATTGTGTTCAGGAGGCTAGGGTGACAGTGGATTTATTCCCTTTCTTGGTTTGGAAATACTCTAGGTCTACGACTGTACACATCTTTCTCTACTTTTAATGTGAATGTAATGGCCACTGACATTTAGAAGTCAGGAATTTGGCAGCCTTTGAATAGTTCAAGCCTCTTTCCAATGTAAAAATGTTTTGAAATGGCAAGTTTATTTGGCATAGAAAATCCAGGTACCAAATTGCACTGACAGGAGCAAGTTTTTGTTCGGATTTCACATACACACCATTTCCCCTTAGGCCTAAGGCCTGGATGCAAACCAGGGGAATTCATTTGAATCCATGAGAAGCCAAGACTGGCAAGAGGCTTGATTTCCCTAACTGCAGGGCATGGCGAATGTAGATGGGGAAGAATCTTTGGATCTGGTGTTTTAAAATGTGAAATGGAAAATTCAAGGCTAGGCTTACCCACTGCCCCTTGGAAAAATGTATAACCAGCTCAAAATTTCCTTCCTTGAAGGAGAGGGATCATGTACTGTCAAGACTGATGTAATTTCATCTATAACCTGTCTCACATTGCTTGCTGTCTTGGGGAGGAGAAAAAGGAGGGAGGAAGAGAGAGAGAGATTTTGGAAGGCAAAATCTTATAAAAATGAATATTGACAATTGCCTTTATATGTAATTGGAAAAATAAACTACTTTGTAAAAAAACAGATGCACTTTATATTTTGTTTACAGAATTTTGGTCATTCACAAAAGATCTGATTCCAAGTTTTATCCATTCATCCATCAAACACTCAATCAACAAAAACATATTAACTGCCTACTATATGTTAGGCACATAATAAATATTACATGCTGGGGACTCAAGTACAAAGAATGAAACAAACCCTATCCATAAGGAGCATATATTCCAATGGAGTCTATAAGCACCCATATCAATATAAACTGGGTAAATTTAAAGAGAATAATTATGAAGTAATTAAATCCTTAGTAGATCGGGAGGGAGGACATTAACAGTTGAGGGAATCAACTTGTAGAAGATGGCATTTGAGCAGCACCTTAAAAGAAGGGAGAAACACTGTCAGTTGAAAGTAAGGAACAAATGCATCCTAGGAATAGTCAATGGTCAGTGGAGTAGGAGAAGAAATGTCACATGTGAGGAAGAGAGAGAAAGGCAATTTGGCTAATAGAGTATATAAGGAAGAGTAAGCCTAAGGAGACTGGAAAAATTGACTGGGGCCAAGTTGTGCAGGATTTTAAAGGCTAAATGGAGGAATTTATATTTTGTCCAAGAAGTAAGAGGAAGCCACTGAATTGATTGATAACATCCACCTACTGCTCAGGGTTCTGCCTTCTGGGTTCAAGTAGAAGTCTTTGCCCCATGGCATATCTTCAAATAGTGGAAATCAGCCACCCTAGCTCTTCTAAGACATCTTTTCTTCCAGTGCTCACACTTAAAGTGCCTGGCCCAAATGATACTTATGAAATGCTTTGTCTGTCTGTTTCCATTCTAAATCTACCAAACTTCTTTACATGGTTTCAAGATCTTTCCCCATCTTGATTATACTCCTATAGATAATCAAAGGCTATCTTAAAGTCTTTCTAGAAGGCAAAACTTTAAAAAAAAAGTAGATAGAGCCTCCCCATATAGGAACCAAAAGGAATGGTACTTCTGATTAGGACATCTCACTGACTTCAGTCATCCTGGGGCTAACATCTCCAAAGCAGAACTGGGAAGTGCTAACAAAGAGATATCACCAAAGAAGGAATATCCAGAGAGCCTTCAGCTGATGATATTGAGACTAGGGCAGGAATGAGGACATTATGGGCTAGGTTTCCTAAGATTGTGTTTTAAGGAAGCTTGGATAACTTGAGAGTTGTGGAGGCTGGTTCAGTTCTAAAGGCTTAGTATCTCCCAAGGCCATGGCTACTTGATGAGAGTTATTCAGATGTCTCATAGAGAAGGAATAATCCTCAGCTTAGTCTGATTGAGTTCCTGACCTATGAAATACTAATGATCAACTAGGAAAGTTGACGTTTTTAGCCTATAATGTATGGTGTATAATACATGGAAACAATGAGGGCTACAGAAAAGGCAGATGGGAGAGAGATCTAATTGGAGAAAGAACATAACTATGAAATAGACAGGTTATTGGGCAAAGAAAAGCTAGACCAGTCAAACCAAAAGTCTTTCTGGCCTGCAATGGAAGCTTAAAATATAATTTGAATATGGAAAAATGTTTTACATGATCACACATGTATATCAAATTGTTTACCATCTCAAGGAGGATGGAGGGAAGGAGGGTGAAAGGAACAGAATTTAGAATTCAACACTTAACAAAAAGAACCCAAAAATTGTTTTTATTTGTAATTGGGGAGGAAGAAAATGTTATTTAAAGAAAGCTTAATTTATTTTAAGCTTTTTGTCATTTGCCATAATTCCTAGCTCAGCAATGCACATGGTTCTTCAAAAAAATTTAGAGATAGTCACCATTTTATGGTGGCAAAATTGATAGACCAGTTGACTTGGAGTTAGGAAGACCTGAATTGAAATTATACCTCAGATGCTTACTAGCTGAGACCCTAAGCAGATCACTTTCATCTAGCCTCAGTTTCCTCATTTATAAAATGAGGCTAATAATAGAACCTATCTCCAAAAATTCTTCTGAGAATCAATAATGTTAAAAATAAGATTGATATGGAAACTTCCAAGGATTATAAGATGTTAGTTATCATTATCAACAATATATATTTATTGATCTGGTTTGCATTTTGGAAAGTTGATCATCCTTACAAATGTTTCCTAGCTATGTAGTGAAAGTGAGGGATACCTAATGGGTAGGTATCCCTAAACAATGGCAGATGTACTCTGTGGATACCGCTGCTATGGCAAGGTTTCTAGGGGGAGGTGCTAGAATGTTGGATAAATCTCTTCTGAAAATCTTCTAAGTGACAAGAATAGATGAGACTCATACTGGAAAAGGAATGGACAGACTGAGCTGCTCCCTTAGATAGGACTACTCACATTGGGGAGATCCAAAGTCCTTTGAAATGTAGAAGTCAGGACCACATCATAATTAAATAGACACCAGTTGTAAATAATCATTTTACTATACCAGCTTATAATTCTAAAGGAGCAAATTCTAATGGGTATCAGTTCCAGTAGCCACCTGGACACAAGGCAGCAACTTTAGTAACTGTAAAAAATTAGGTTTATAATTTAATTCCCTGCTTGGAGCAGAGGGAGCAGAGACATGGCTCAATGTCATGTTTTGCACTAACACTTGTGATTATATTATTGTTGTTATTATATTATTTTATTACTTTACTTTCTACCAGGCCTTGTAATGGTGGAGGGAAAATCCATTAACTTTCTTTTATGATGGCAGTCAGTAGCATACTGGGGAGTGAAATCTATTTTGCCATTTCAAGATCTGGGAATCCAAAATCAAAAGTAACAACTTAGAAGCTCTGTCAGAAGAACTAACTGCTTCCTTTCCCTCATAAAAAATAATCCCTATCTACATCAATCTGTGTTTATTTTCCTTCTGCTTTTTAATTTGCTTAATGGACTTCAGCTGAAGTCTTTCCTCACCGTCAGAAGAAAATAAACTCTAGTAAATCCCTAGGGACTTAATAGTCTCCATTCATCCCTTCTTTGGCTTAGTTTGTCTGACTTTCATCTTTGTTCTTGAAGAAACATGGGTTGCAAGAGCTCATAGCTCTTAACCAACCCCCAGCACTTAGAAGCCATTAATGGAGTGTATTCCTTCCATTTCTACCATCAAAAAACAATTCCAGGGATGGAATTTGGAAACTCAAAATGGAAAACATCTTCAATCTACAGGCATTATTGTCAAGATGATGGGAAACCAAGGTCACAGTGGATAGAACATTTGGGAGTCAGGGAGATCTGAGTTCAAATCCAGCCTCAAATACTAACTAGTTGTGTGACCTGGACAAGTCACTAATTTTTCTGTTTGCCTCAGTTTTCTCAACTGTAAAATGGGGATAGTAAGAGCACCTACCTCCCAAAATTGTTTTGAGGATCAAAAGAGATATTTACAAAGCATTTAACATAGTACCCAGTACATAGTAAGTGCTATATAAATGTTAGCTATAATCATCATCATTATTATCATTATTAATTCCTACCAATGGAATAGTAGGAGATAGTCTGCTCGACTATATATATAAAATTATATAACTCTAATACACATACTCTGGGCAGTTTGGTGGCTGGGCCTGGATTCAGGCCTTTCATCTTTCTGAGTTCAAATTAATATCTGTGTGCTCCTGGAAAAGTCATTTAACAATATTTACCTTATTATCCCCTCATTTGTAAAATAAGCTGGAGAAGAAAATGGCAAGCTATTCCAGTATCTTTGCTTAGAAAACCTCAAAAAGAGTCACCAAAAGTCAGAAATGACTGAAAAATGACTGACTAACAATAATAACAAAATATACACAATAGTAGTGGCCAAAATGGTTATATTCAAGTGCTGGTTCTGGACCCATCTAATCCTAAACTAGAGATTCATGGACCAGTCCCATGTCTCTCTCCCAGACATTTCTTTACCTTTCCTATCTGCTCCTGTCCTGTCAAAATTAGGATTTAAACTCGTGTTCTGCCTCTAGTACATCACTTTTACTGTAACTAAGGTACTAATAGAGTAAAATAGAAAGTTCAGAATGAAGTATCATTCTAGAACAGGGAGGTATCGGGAGATGTTTCTTGGAAGAGATGGCTTTTGAGCTGTCTTGAAAGATAAGGAGAATTTTAAGCACTGAGAATAGTGGGAGGCCATTTCAGGCAGAAAGAACGTGTGGGAACCATTAAGAGATAGAATTCAGAGGAAAGGAAAGTCTGTTTAGGGGAGTAATGGAAGATAAATTTGAACAAGATGGCGCCACTTGATGGAAACTCTTAAATGTCAAGTTAAAAGGTTTGGAATTAATCCAATGGATATGAACAAGGTGGTAAAAGTGGGAATAGAGGAGAAGTGATGAATCCAAAAGTTTTTTTTAAATGAATATATCTTAAAGTTTATATTTGGATAGTATAGGAGAGGAAAGAATCAAAAGTCTTCCAGGTTTTCCACTCTGGGACGAGGAGAATGGTACCATTGCTGACAGAAATGCATACACTGGAGGTAACAGTTACACTGAGAGAAAAGATGTTTTTTTTTTACATAAATGAAGTTGGAACTGATGTCATAAATCCAAATAGAGATGGCTGGAAATGTAAAACAAGAGCTAGAAAGAGAGGTCAGATCTGGTGCTGGTAGTAGTGGTGCTATAGTAGTAGTGGTACTGTATTAGTAGTAGTAGTAGTAGTAGTAGTAATGTAGCTTCTCCCCTCAAAATCTCATTTATAAAGTGAAGATAATAACACTTATTCTGCTTACCACAGAGCAGTTGTAAAGTAAATACTTTGTCAACCATGTAAATATAAGTTATTATAATGAGAAGTTGTTAAAGTCATTTTTCAGTCATGTCTGACTCTTTGTGAGTCTACTTTTTTTTCTTAGCAAAGATACTGGAGTGATTTGACATTTCTTTCTCCAGTTTATTTTACAAATGAGGAAACTGAGGCAAACAGTAAAGCGGCTTGTCTCAGGGTCACACAGTTAGTAACTGTCTGAGACCAAATTTGAACTCAGGTCCTTCTGATTCCTGGAGCATTCTGTCAAATGTACCACCTACTTGCCCTTATAATAAAAATGGGTTTTATCTAATTGATTGTATTATAGATTATATTATAATGGGAATAGATTGCCTTGTACTTTGACATTTGCAAAGAGGCTTACACAAATTATTTCTGCTTGATCCTCACAATCCTTTGAAGAAGGTGCTATTATTATCCCCATTTTACAGGGGGCAATTTTTTACATTTTATAGATGAGAAAACTGAGATTGGGAGAGGTTAAGTAACTGGAAGTGTAGGATAAGAGAGAGGGGTTAGGCCTGGAAATATAAATGTGTGAAGATGGACAGAAGCAGTTACACCCAGAGAAAGAACATTGGGAAATGAATATAAACTGCTTGCATTTTTGTTTTTCTTCCCAGGTTATTTATACCTTCTGAATCCAATTCTCCCTGTGCAACAAGAGAACTGTTCAGTTCTGCACACATATATTGTATCCAGGATATACTGTAACCTATTCAACATGTAAAGGACTGTTTGCCATCTGGGAGAGGGGGTGGAGGGAGGGAGGAGAAAAATCGGAACAGAAGTGAATGCAAGGGATAATGCTGTAAAAAATTACCCTGGCATGGGTTCTGTCAATAAAAAGTTATTTAAAAAAAGGAAAAATAAATGTGTAGAGGTAGTAAGTATAAGAAGGAGAATTTGGACTTAGTATAGATATTAGAAAACATTCATATCGATATTGTACTATTTAATGGTGTTAGAAGTTGGAAAGACAGCGGCGAGATTTGAAAGCCATAGTAAGGAACTTTCTCATAATTCTGAGGACAATGGAAAACCTTTGAAATTAGTTTTGTTTTTGTTTTTGTTTTTTAAGCAGGGAAATACTGATGCAAAACAACGTTTTAAGAGCTTCCCTGGTTGCTGTGTGTTTGCTAGATTAGGAGAAGGAAGGGAATGAAAACAATGGGACCAAGTAGGAGACTACTGATAATTTCCAGGTGGGTATATAGTATTTAGCCCTGGACTAGAATGGGGCAGTAGAAACAAAAAAGAAGCAACAGATGTAAGGAATATGGAAGGATGAGGAGTGAGAGAAAGTAATCACTAATTTTAAATATTTTTATTGTCAGTCTTCTTGTTGATTATGAAAAGTCTAGCCTTGGGTCTTAGGCTTGATTGAATAAGATCAGATTCAGTTCAAGTCAAAAAAGTATTTATTAAGCTCCTACTGTAAGCAACTTTTTTTTTCCCTGAGGAATTTAATTTTTCCTCAAAAGTGATTCAAGAATCCTTGCTCTTGGCTCCAGGGCTTTCTTCTTAATCTATCTTTGATTTCTTGTTAACTCCTTTCAGTCGAATTGGACACAACTCTCCATAACTTCATTTGGGGTTGTTTGTTTGTTTTTTAGCAAAGATTTGCCATTTTCTTCTCCAACTCATTTTACAGATGAGAAAACTGAGACAAACTGGGATAAATAGCTATTGAACCCAGTTTAGAGAATCAAGCCTTCCAGACATTTAGGGACCTTAGATGGTTTCTTTTCTCTATAATTAGATTGGTCACATTATTCCTTCCTTGTGCTGCTGCTCTAATTGGATGCCTGATTTCAACATCAATTCCCAGTTTTCCTTCTTCCTCCTGCTATGATACAATTCATGCTACAAATGTACTTTTTTTTTCTTTATTTGCAATTCAATTTAATCTAACTCATCAAAAATTTAAAATTTTGCTATGTGCAAAGAGCCCTGTGCTAGGGAAAATATCAAGCTTAATTATATGGTGCTGGAGGCATAGAATTCACTGTCTAGTAGGGAGAGAAATAATATAATGAACATATGTACAATCCTAGATTGGTTGTTGCTTAAGTTTTGTAGGCTATTCTTTCTGGCTATAGTCCTCTAGGCCCTAATTTGACCCTCAATCTTCTCTGCATATGGAACACAGAACCACGATATCTGCCTTTCTCCTAATCAACAAAAACAATGGTTGTCTCTTGGACCACAATACCGCAATATTATTTTGGTAATTCATTTATCTGGAAATGGGCATTGAAATGGGCATTGTTCTGACTTAAGGAGACAGCCCTATCTGATCTGATCTCTCCAAACTAGAACTCTTGGGAGGTAAGCAGGAGACTTCTTAATTTCCTTGTTGTTTTATTTGTTTTGTTTTATTTATTTATTTATTTTGCACAGCATTTCTGCATCCCTACCTCATCCTTGCTTTCCTCCATCAACCAAGGGAAAGATGCTATTACCATCACTTCAAAAACTAGGATAACCCAACCCCACTTGGAAAATACCCAAGACAAGCCCCTCTGCACAAGAACAAACTTCTTTTCAAACATATCTATTATGGAGTCATTGACCAAGTTAATCTTTTTTTTTTTCCATTGAGGCTTCTATCATTCAGAATGTTTTGAGAGCTCCTTCTAAGGCAAGACCTTTATAGACAGGTGAGAAAGACTTTTCTTCTTTATGAGAGATAGACTTGTTTAAGTTATATATATATATCTGTGAAAATTATTTCCATGACAATTAAATACCAACTGAAGCAAAAGTAGATAGGGACATTCTGATATCTTTCTTTGGCATTGTAGAGGACCCATAATTTTATGTTCATGAGAACTTCCCTCTCAAAAGCAGATAGTTATTCAATTGAGGGTCAGAGATATTAAATGATTTACCAATAATTCCATGCTAGTGTCAGAAATGGAGTTTGTCTGGAAATTGAATGGATGCCCATCAATTGGAGAATGGCTGAATAAATTATGGTGTATGGATGTTATGGAATATTATTGTTCTGTAAGAAATGACCAGCAGGAGGATTTCAGAAAGGCCTGGAAAGTGTTACATGAACTGATACTAAGTGAGATGAGCAGAACCAGAAGATCATTGCACATGGCAACAGCAAGATTATACATGATCAATTCTGATGGTTGTAGCTCTCTTCAACAATGAGGTGATTCAAACCAGTTGCAATTGATCAGTGATGAAGAGAGCATCTACACCCAGAGAGAGAACTATGGGAATTGAGTGTGGATCACAACATAGCATTCTCACTCTCTCTGTTGTTATTTGCTTGCATTTTGTTTTCTTTCTCAGGTTTTTTTTTCTTTCTTGATCCGATTTTTCTTATGCAGCAAGATAACTATATAAATATGTATACATATATTGGATTTAACATACTTTTAACATTTTTTATTTTAACATACTTAACATATATTGGACTACTTGCCATCTAGGGGAAGGGGTGGGGGAAAGGAGGGGAAAAGATGGAATAGAAGTATTTGCAAGGGTCAATGTTGAAAAATTGCCCATGCAAATGTTTTGTAAATAAAAAGTTTTAATAGAAAAAAAAAAAGAAATGGAATTTATAACCTGGATCTTTCTGGCTCTAACTGTGCCATGCTCACTCTCTCATTCTTTGGCAGGTTGCCTAAAACTTGAGTGAGTTTTCCATCTAATTTCTCAAGGAAAAGATGTTAATTAGTTAAAAAAGATAAGTGGATGTCTCAATTTTCCTTCAACACTGGTTCCAATTTGGCTCTGAATTCCCATATTATAACTGCTCCTTTCAAACACTTAAAATTTTTCCTGAGCTTTGCTGTCATTTCCTTGTTGGTACTTCTGGCTAAATTTCTTTATTAATATTTGATGTTTTGTATTTTTATTTTCTTTTCAATGGGTGGATTTTGAGCCCAAGCCAAGAGTGATATTAGTACCTAACTTGCTTTGTCGGAAGCATAAAGTCAGTCTGTCTCAGGGACTTTTTACTGAGAATGCTTCAGAGAACATTTTGAAATCACTTCTACAACTCTCATAAAGGTTCAATGGATTTTACAACATTGATTTTACTCCATTTGCTCTTGCATTCTTTCCAGAGTAGAATTAGGGAAACTGTAAGATCCTTCTGAGATTCTCATATGCAGCAAGGTTGACCATTCTAGGTCCTTGAGTATTTACCTTCCTGTGCTATGTCATTGGGATAGGAGATGCTTGTATATAATTTTAAATTACCTTTAAAAAAGAAGTTTCTTTGGCAGCACAGAACTGACTTGCAATGTTATGAAACAGGGATTTGTCCTTAGCGTCTCTCCATTTCCTTCTCCCCTTTCCCCACAGATCTCAGGAACTCATTCATCTTTTGAAGCCTTTCTATTAGAGTACTATACTGGGGCCTACTTTTCTCAGTTTTGTGCTAGAAACCTCCATGCTCTAGATTTGGCCCTTTAACTCACCCACAACAGAAATTGTCTATTCTACATAAAAGTGGTGGATGTTATTCTCTGCAAGTTAATCTGATTAATTAATTTGACCAATTTATACTAAGGTATTAATAATAGATAATAATTTTAAATGTTACATACATATGTCTCAAGATGGGTGGGTGTGTTTTATTCAAAATATATCTTTCAGTGTCTCACTTTATTAGAATGATTAATAGTGGGAATTTCGAGTAGCACGGTTAGCTGATTGGGACTGTTTGGGGGATATAATTGAGGTGAATTCACCTACCACCTAGGTAATTCCATATCGAGAATTAGGACTTGGTCATCCCCTAAGAATGACCTTCACGATCAAAAAATGCTTATTAATGAACAATTTTAGCCAGCACTATTAGCCAATATTTATTGGAACAATATTTAGTAAATGTTAGTACAATATTTAGCCACTAACATTTTCAGCTCATCTGGGAAGACATGGTTTGGTTGCTATATTTTCATTGAGTCCAGAAATGGAGACAAGGATTGCCATGGATCTCACTTTATCTGACAGATTGTTGGCATTTTAAGCACATTAAAAATAAAAATCTTTTTTAAAGTCTGTAGATATATTAAGAAATACTTATTTCTCTAGCCTAAAACCTTTCCCAGACTTTTCCCTTTAGGAAAGTAGGAAGAACAAAATCTAGACTCTTCCTTTCAAATGGAGTAAGAGTGATAACCAAACTTAGTTCCAGTTTAGATGGGATGGTTGCCTACATTCTCACCTGGAGTGATTGGCCTGGTGTCAGTTTGCACCTTTCTCTCTATATGTTAGAAATAAAATTGAGTCTAAATCACAAACTATATTATTAATGTTACATTTTTTCCTTCAACATTTGTTCTCCAGTGTCACAGTGGAAGATCCAAAGTTTCTAGGGGAAAAGAATAAAAAGGCAATCACAGATAAAATTGGTCCATTGTGGGATCAGGAGAATTCCTAAAGGGAATCAGTAGAATTTGTTCCTTTTTGTAAGCTTGACTGTTTTACTGTCCTTCGTAACATCATAAATACATATATAACCATATACATATACATTTACATACACACAGATACATATATAACCATATACATATATATTTACATACACATTTACACACATATATATATATACATATATGTGAATATTTATATATATTTATATTATTGAAATTTCATTACCAGAAGATACTGCCACATCCTTAGCACCCATTCTTCTGGAAGATCAACACATTTGTGTGGAACATTGCATATACTTCAAGATTTTTTTTAATGTTTTGAATCAATTGATTGGTGTGGTTGATTTTTTGTTCCTATGATTCCTCTTTTTTTTCCCTTATAAATACTTATTTCTCTAGCCTAAAACCTTTCCCAGACTTTTCCCTTTAGGAAAGTGGGAAGAATAAAACCTAGACTCTTCCTTTGTTATATGAGGGGAGAGTGGAAGAGATACAGGGAGAAATTTATGCAATGTAAAAGCAAAAGATATAAACAAAATGTATTACCGAAAAAGTTTTTCTGAGTGTGATAGCCCACACCTGTAGCTCCTGCTGTTGGGGAGGCTGAGGCAGGTGAATCACTTGACTTTAGGAGTTCTGAGCTGCAATGAGACTGACGTTTTGGGTGACTGCATTAATCCTGCAGCAATGTGAGGAGCACCTGGGAAGGGAAAAGAAAGCTACTACGCTATCTTAGGAAGTACAAAAATCAGCCCAGTAAATAAAAGTGGAGCAGGTTAAAGCTTCCATGTTGCTCAATGTTGGACTAATGGCTTCTGATGTTGGGCAGGTAGGGATATTTGTTTTTTAAAAGGAGAGCCTCATCCTCCAGCAGTTCTCAGAACTTTTCTAGAATGAAAAAATGAAAAGTGTGTGATTTTTGCTCAGAACCTTCAGGAGTTTCTGAGAGAGGAGGCTGTAGTATAGGCGTTTTAAACCTGGGAATCCCTGGACCCCTTTGGTGTAGATTTCAGGGGATCTGATTTTGGGTAAGAAAAAAACATGCATTTTTTTCAAAATAATTGGTCCACTGTGTATTTATTTTATATACTTAAAAGCATTATTTTAAGAAGGGATCCATAGACTTCACCAAACTTGGTTAAGAGGATCTCAAAAGTTTAGAACTCTTGCTATAGAAATCCTAGTAAAAAGGAAGGTAATTAATTGTGTCCTAACTAGACTGGAAATGATAAAAAGGGATTTGAGGATATTCTTCTGCTCTATCTTTGGGTCAATCACCTGTCTTCCTTATGGCTAGAGAAGCCAGCATCACCTCTGTCAGAGATGTGCTAGAAAATAACTAATTCTGTGCCGCCCCCTTCAAATATACCAATTACACATCTTTAAGTTTAATTTATATTAATATTATTTTTTCCATCATTTTCTTAAGTCTAGGCAAAACTATGAATTAAGCCTTGATTGTTAGTATTTGTTGGAGGTATGAATTGTTAACTTCCCCTGCAATATAAGCAATCAGCTCTCCTGAGCTAGTCTGAACTGGCTTAGGCACTTTCCTGCCTCTACTCCACTTCTAGATAGAGAAACATTGCTGACAACCAAGTCCATTCACTATTTACCCTCTCTCTCTTCTCTCTAGGGATCAGAACCCCAAATAATGGTTCCCCTTCCTCTTTCTCTTTCTGTTTTGTTTGGGGCTAAAAAATCAGCACAGTCTCATGTCAAAAATGTCCCAGATGGACCTAAAAGCAGTAGTTGAATTCCTACCTCTTTGCAAGAATAAACTTGTGTTTTTAAGGTTACTGTTGAGAATCATATCCTCGATTTATAGATATTTCCTTTAATAGGTTTGGATGGATGTTTGTGCTGAGCTAGGAATTTCCTGCTAGGTCCCTATACTTGCTAGATTTCATTAAATGCACTTCTCCCTCTCACTAGCAAAGTTGCCTCTTGTTTCTTCTATGAGGTTCAGCTAGCCTAATATCTTATTGTCCATTGTTTAAGCCCCCAAGAGTTATTGGTTGAAAAGTGGGAGGATTGAGTGTGTCCCCAAATCTCTTTCTGGAATAGTGTTAAAATGGTTTACTTTTCAATTTCCTTCCCATGCTGTTACAGCACTTGGGATGGATTTTTCCAGTGATTAGTTACCCAGTCAATTTTCTTAAATAATTGCCTTCTTCCCCCAAATGAAGAAATATGGCATCGCTTTTATTTGATTATTTTCATAGGATCATAGATATAAAGACAAGGAGTTTAAAGTTAACTCATTTTGCAATTTGGACAACTAAAGTTCATAGAGGGCTTGCCCAAGATCACACAGGTAGAAAAATGATGAAACCAACAGTGAAATTAAGTGACTTCCTAAGATCATGTAGAGAGGAAGTAGCAGAATTAGGATTTTAACCCAGATCTTCTCTAAGTGCATCACTCTTCACATTGTACCACTGAGTTTCTTTTTCCTAGGAGGACAGAAGGCCTTGGGGCAGGATCATTTTGGGGCACAGGATTCTAAAATCAGAAATAAAATGATTCTCAAGCCCCACCTACATGTTTCCTTCAGGCTCACCCCAGCTTCTCTTGTTTCATTTTTGCATAATGAAAACATTTTATTATCTGGGATCCTGTTTTGAAGATCTTGACTTCTAATAAGAGTTGAAAGCCACTTTTGTGGGAATCGGAGGAGCTTCCTGCCATCTCAGTGTTTGTGAGGAAAGGCTTTCTAGTGTTCCCAGGCAGAAAGTCGAAATTTGCATTTTGGAAATATAAACAAAACAAGTACAAAAAAATGAAGACAGGCCCAGAGACCTGAGAATAAAAACAGCTTGTGCACATGCGCCCACTGATGTGATGCTCCCTCATAAAACTTTAAGGAAAGTCCTGATAAACAGGGATGTTTATCACCTACTCATTCCTCTGTGGTGATTTGCAACAATTGGGCTTTACTGGTTTGGAAAACCCATAATTTTCCTTAGACTTGGGAATTAGAATGGGGAAGCAGCCCAAAGTACTCTTACTTTCATCTGTTCATGTGCCCATGCCTTCCCTTATGAGTGCTTTGGAAGCAGTAGCAAATAGATCCCTCCACATTGTAGCTTTGGAAACACGTCGAACATGTTTTTTCAATAAAATCTACACCATGTAACTTGCTGGGTCAGGAATGGAGCAGCAAAAAACATCTCACTTGGCAAGAACACTAACTGAGATGCCAGATTGTCTTGGAGCAAAAGCTAAATAAAGGGATTTATGCTAATTAGACTATTGTGACCTTTCAACCGTTCCCTCATTTTCCTTAATTTAGTGAAATATGTGTTCTTGCCTTCTCATCTTTCTATATTCTTTCCCTCACCATGGGAATATGTTCCCCCTCCAAAAAATAAAGGCTTTTAAAAAATATTTACATCATAGGAAGAGGTTTGGGAAAGGGGATCTAGATCCTTGGTAGCTCCACACATCATACATATGACCACCAGATAGGAAGGTCATTACTATTTTTCTTCCCTATAGGGCATAAAATATATACTTCTAGATTTTTCATCTATTTTGATAAGGAAAGATTTATGGAAAAGATTTTGAGCAGAACTTGCCCAGAATAGAAAAGTATGATGGGGTTAATCTGTACCAGTGCAGATGGTACCCATGCAAATGAGACATGTATATAGAGACATGATGTGAGCAAAGTCAGCTTCATCAGGGCTTGTAAATCAGGTGGACTCTGTCTCCCTCATTTATTGTACCTTGGCTACTAGTAAGCCTGTAGCTCACAAGTGAGAGTGAAAGTTATTTGGGAGCAGCTAGGAGGGTAAAGCAGAGTGCTGGGTTTGGAATCAGGAATACATTCTAATCCAGCTTCAGACTTTAGCTGTGTGCACCTGGCAAGTTACTTTAACCCTGTTTCCCTCAGTTTCCTCATCTGTAAAAAATGAGCTGGAGAAGGAAATGACAATCCACTGTAGTATCTTTGCTGAGAAAATCCCAAATGGAATCATGAAAAGTTGGACACAATTAAAATGACTCAACAACAACCAATATCTCATTGTATTGATGGAGCCAAATATTTTTTCTTTTCTTTAAAAAAAATAATTTTATATTTTTAATTAAAGCTTTTTATTTTCAAAATATATACATAGATAATTTTCAACATCTACCCTTGCAAAACCTTGTGTTTCAATTTTTTCTCCCTCCCTTTCCCTCTATCCCTTCCCTAAACAGCAAATAATCCAATATATGTTAAACATGTATAATTCTTCTATGCATATTTACACATTTATCATGTTGCACAAGAAAAATCAGATGAAAAAGGAAAAAATGATAAAATGCAAGCAAACAAAAACAAAACAGTGAAAATAATATGTTGTGATCCATGTTCAGTCCCCATAGTCCTCTCTCTGGATGCAGAGAAGCCAAATCTTTCTAAATAAATACCATGTTTATTTTGATTGTAATATACGTATTTCATAGGATCTGGGGATAATCCTCCAACTCCCTCAGTTTACAGATGAGGAAACTGAGGTCCAGGTAGGTTGTGAGCTGTCCAAAGTTGCACAGCTAGTATACATGGACTTCAGACAAGAGCTCTTTCTATTATTCTAATTATACCAAGAACAAGAGGGATCATGTCTTATTTAAATTTTATATGTCCTCATGCCTAAAACAGTGCTTTGCACAGAATAAATATATAAATTACTGAATTAACTTTCAAGCATTGTTGATTGTTAATCAATTGATTATCACAGATAAGAATTGATAATCAATTGGTTATCACTGATAAGCACTGTTTACCATTTGATAGTCACTGATAAGCACTATAAATAATTGATCATCACTAAGAGGCAATTGATTATCACTGATAATATTTGATAAACATTGATAAGCATTGTGCAAAGGTGAAAATGAGAGTCCCTGATCTCACTAGAAATACACAATTACATGTATAAGAGCCTTAATCAATGAATGGGGGTGGGAGAGAGGTATTGGAAATATGTATTTGGAACTGCCTCCTGGCCCCACTTCAGAGCATATGCAATCGTTCTATGGCCATTTTTGGTCACTTACTTCAAGTTTTTTTTGATCCACAGCTGTTCAAGTGTAGTTCACATACAAAAGATTCCCATGGAGGTAACTATGGTTCTCTTTCCTTCCTGGCTGTTGAGTGAAGAAGATACGATCTGGGTGGGGAGTGGCCATAGACCATCTACATCTGATCTCATGTGTCTTCTGGGAGTGTGGACCTCTGGTCTTTACCTCTGCATTTTGATCTTAGATAAAGGAGCATCAGACTAGGCTGCGACCTTGTGAGCTTTGAAAAATCATGAGAGCTGAGTAGACCATCAAGGAATGGTCAGGAAATGTGCCAGAATTTGGGGGCAGTTAGCCAGGTTGGTAGTGAAGTCCTAGACCTGCCCAGCTGTGGATCAAAGGCAGCCAAAATGGAACATTAGCAATTCATCCATAGAACTATGCCAAATGGAGAAGTAAACTTGGTGAGAGAAATGGTTTGTAGAAATTTCTTGACTTTTCCTCAGAGATGAAGATGACATAGGGATAAATATGCCCCTGGGAGTTCTAGGGAATGGTCTTTATTGCCGCTCATGTTATATTTTCTCAGTAATATGCGTTTATAAAAGCTCATTGGTACAAACTGGTTAAATGAAGCTGAAGTGCTAATAACTGGAGCGTATTGATGAAATAAGGGGAATACCAACTGTAAATGGTGATTGATACTGGAGAGAATGAATAGTGAAAAAAAATAGGGGGTTTTGGAGTTAAGGCTTCCGAATCTGTCTTGGACCCTTCTTACCTGTGTGATTTTAGCCAAGTCCCTTTAGATCTAAGATTTAAGATCTGGATTTAAGAGTCTCATCTTGTTGACTCTGGCCATGCCCTAAAGGAAGAACTATAGAATTTCCAGGAAAGTTTGCCTTGAAGGGATGACAATTTTTTTACTCATAAATTAATCCTAATCTTCCTCTAGAAATGAATTCCTGACTGGGGATTTTTAAAAACATACATATTTTGGTAATTTTTTTTCAAAATATATGCTATGTATTATGGGCACTTAGAAGCATTATTCTGAAAAGGAGTTCTCAAGCTTTTATCGAGCTCTCTGATAGTTCTATTTCAAAATAATTGGTTTCTTTTGTAATCCTATGTATTTTTTTTATGCATTTAAAAGCATTATTCTGAGAAGAGCTTTATCAGGTTCCTAAAGGAGTCCATTTTAACCAAAAAGGTTAAGAACCCTGTTTGTTTTGGTGGGGTGGGAAATTTATTTATTTATTTTAATTTATGGAATCAAGAAAGCATTTCTATAATGTAGTACAATTAAAATATGATTGCACATGAAACTACAAATCTGTTATGTACAACTTGCTATTCCTTTAAAACATAACAAAATTATCATGCAATTTTGTCTTTTTTCTCCCTCCCCCATAACTATCATTAGATACAAATATCATACACACACAATATTATATATATGTAAAAATGTTCTATACAAACTTTTAATTTATCAGTTCTTTCTCTGTACGCAGATAGTCTTTCTTCCTATGTCCTTTATAGTTACGAACCCGTTTTTGAGTCATTTTTCTTCTTGCTATAAGAATATTCACCAACCACTAACGGTCTTTCCAAGGAATGCTTGTCCACGTTTCTCAGGCTTCATAGATCTGTGACAGCAAATTGGCCACAAACCTCAGCCACGGTTTGGAAGCCTCCTGGATGTTCCAGCAATAGTCAATACTTCTCCCCCTGGTTCTCCCTACCCTTCTCCTTTAAGTGGCCCTCTATTTTTAATATGCACGGAAAGGTATTTATAGACCCAGCTTTCCAAAGATCAAAAGCCAAGCCAGGTATGTGGTGCAGACAGGGGCACGCCTGCCTGAAGCACTGCCATACGTTCAGCCCCAGTGCCAAAGAGATTTTCCTCTGATGATGCATTCTGGGTGGCTTCCATGCTCCACGCCATCATCTTGATCCATGTGCCAAATTCCTGGGCTTGACACATGTAAAGAGATAATTCGCGTGATCCCTGGTTTGTTTTTTACCCCGTTTAAAAGGGAAGAAAAAGTCATAAAACTTTACAGCACGACCAATATGACTCAATGTTGTTTCTGGATTTCAAAATACTGAGGTTAGATGTGCTAACGATTCGCGCTGGAGCTACTTTTTACAAGACAAGCCAGGGCACTTTTTTGCCAGTACATGCCGAGAACGCGGAGACAATGTGTTTTCCAAGCGCTCCCTTGCACTTAAATGCTGCTCTGTTGGGTCCGGCAGCTACCAGATCCTTGGTCCTGGGAGGGCACAGCTGCTGGAATTAGAGAAATCGCTAACAAACAAAACAACCATCGTTGCCTACTGAGCACGTGAAGTTCTTGGAGTTTTGTCTGTTGGCTTTCCAAATCCAGCTACTCTGAAGATTAATCCGACTCCCCGGAGTTCCCTTTTATGTTATCTTCTCCAATTAGAACATGAACTCTTCTTTTGTCTTTGTAAATCCAATGCCAGTGAGAGACATTGTTAAGATAGTGGATAGCATGCCTACTGACACTTACAGGCTCTGGGATCAGGAAAAATCACTGATTCTCTCAGTTCTCAGAGTAGAAAATATTAAGTACTCTAGGTTAGTAGGCATTTTTTCACCTAGAAATTCCCTGTTCTAACAAAACCAAAGGTCATGATACACAACTATAGTGGGTATTTAATAAATGCTTTTTAAGTTGAATTAAATTGGTTTTTGGAGGTAATAAAAAGCAAGATTTTTAACTTAAGGAATGAGAATCCAATGGGGTGCAAAAGAAAAAAGAAAATATAGCAAGAACAGAAGTCCAAACATTTACCCCCAATCCTCTGGGGCATACTTTCCAGCCTTAGTCTTTAATATATAAATAATTATTGAGAATGCAATGGGGTGTTAAAAACTATTCTGAATCCCTGCAAGGCTTTCTCTTCCCTTCTGTAAGATGAAGTTTCACTTATGTACAACTTTACTTTCTTGCTATCTCATTTGCAAATAAGGTCAAAGAGACTGAACTTGGTTGCTAGAAAATAATCTCCTGTTTTGACAAGCAAAGTTTTGACTTTATTTTCTATAAATGCCTCAGCTTTTATCTTACAGGGAGAGGCCATTATGTAGTCACAGTATTTGCCTTATCTCTTAAATGACACTTTATTTATGGAGGCAGGCCTTATGGCATGTCTGGACTCTGTTTTTTAATTTTTCCCCCTTCTTTTTTTTTTCCTTCTAAATTTTATAGAGAGGGAATAGTTTACTTCATATCTTCAGGATATTTCTTCAGCTTCTAAACAATTGGTTTGGGACATTAATGTTAATCAAAGTTATCCACCTGAAACCTCAAGCTAAAACTATCAATTTGAGACTTTCTACAGGCCCCTCATTTGAAAGTTTTTGTTGCTATTCACTTCAGTTTCATACTCTGGAATTCAGCTTGGTGGGGTTGGAGGTTGAATAAGGGTAACTGGCTTTGAATATTTTTATTTGCTTGGTGTCTAGGGCTTGTACAACTTACTGAAACATTTCTAGCTAGCTGAGTATATTGCCTGAAAACTTTCCTTGTGACATCCTAGATTCAGTGCATTTTAATGCCTTTTCCTCCATTTGTAGAAGTTGCTCTTTTTTAAAATAATTAAAATTTATTTCAAATTCTATTTAAAAAAAAATCTATGTCATTTTGTCCTTCCTAAAGTTCTCTTTATAAACTTGTGACAGGAAGTAGCCAAGAACAGATTCCTCAATTATGCAATTAAGCTAGTTGATAAGAAAACAAAGCTACATTTATTTTTGACATCTTTAACATTTTTCTTGATTTTTTTTAATGAGTCAGTAAAAACTCCACCATGTGCTTAAACACAGTTCCCATTCTGACAAACTCAAAAACCAAAATCCAGACATTAAGCTTGCTGATTCATTTCTGTCGTTGCCTCTGTCTCTCTTTGTCTTTGTCTTTGTCTCTCTGTTTTTGTTTCTGACTTTCTCTGTCTATCACTCTATCTCTGTCTCTTTCTGTCTCTGTCTCTGTCTTTGTCATTCTGTCTCTGTCACTCTATCTTTCTCCATCTTTACTTCTGTCTCTCTCTCCATCTTGCTCTCTCCATCTCACTCTCTCTCTCTCCCCCTCCCTTCCTGGGCTCCAGCTTTCTAGTTCTTTGGTATTTTCCAATGTCTTTTTTCTTCATTTCTCTCAATTAATGATTCTCAATTAGTGAAAATAAATAAACATCCACAGTCCTGGGCAGCAAGTATTGATTTTTAAGAGTTTTGGGTTTTTTGTTTGTTTGTTTTTTGGCTTTTTGCTGAGGCATTTGAGGTTAAGTGACTTGCCCAGATTCACACATCTAGGAAGTATTAAGTGTTCGAGACCAGATTTGAACTCAAGTACTCCTGACTTCAGGGTCAGTGCTCTATCCACTGTTGATTTTTAAGTTTAAAGAAAATTAGAATGAGTTTTGTTTTGAGAATTTTGCAATGTCTCTTGTAAGTGGCAACAACAAAGAATGGCCAATGAATCTGTTGGAATTGATGCTAAATAGAAAAGTGATGTTCTTTCCCTCGCTCCCTCTCCCTTCTAAACCTCAGGCAATGATTATGGTACTGCCATAAGTGGACCAGAAATATACAGTGATTAGACTATTAGATCTTGAATTCAAATCCCACCTTGGTCATTTGTGATCAGCATGACCCTGCAAAGTCATTTAATCACTTTCATTCTCACTTTCTTCATTTATAAAACAGAGACAAGACTATCTTTGTGACTGTTGTGAGAATCAGAAGAGAGGTTTGTAGAATTCTTTATACATTTTAAAGCACTGTATACTTAGTTATTATTATCTGTATTGCTTTTATCTCAAGTTGATCCAGCTGGCATACAGCACTAGAAACTTATTGTCATATATGGAAGAAGGAAAAATGAAAATAAAATTAAGGAAAAGGGAGGAAGGGAAAGGGAGAAAGGGGAAGGGAGAGAGAAAGAGAGAAGAGAAGAGGGAAAGAGGGAAGAAGAGAAAGGAAGATAGGAAGAGGGAAAAAGAGGAGGAGGGGAGGAAAGGAGGGGTAGAGGAAGGAAGGAAAGAAACTTTCTTGGATATTCACAGATGCAAGGCATTGGACTTTACTATTCTTCACTAAAGAATAGAGACTCCATTTTTAGTTTTTAATTTTGACAGCATTTGAGACGGGCTGGAGAGCTTGAGAGAGCAGTCACTGTTTGGGTATCAAAGACCCCATTGTTCCGGCGCTCATGGCCAGTTTTTAGTCCATGTGTCTATCTGTAGTGCCCATTTAGAACATGAAAAGGTGTTGAGAAATGTCAGGATCTGAGGCAGGAGCCCACTGATGGGACCCGAGCAGGTCGTCAGCACCGCCATTCCTGTTGTGGCCTGCTCAGTCCGGCCCAGATGCTATCGGCATTCTTTGTCGGCGTCTGTCTGTGTGAGAGATGGGTGATTAATGAGCTGTAGCCATAGCTCCTTCCAAGAAGAAAAGAATGGCTTATTTTATACCTATTCTGAATCCAGTGGAAAAATTAGATTGGGGGGGAGGAGGAAATGGCTTCCTGTGCTCACTTGTTTTGCTCTCTTACACTTTGTATGCACATATGTGACACGATCAAATCATTCCTGCCACTAGATTTTTGAAATAAGTATTAAAATAAGAAATCTATTAAGTGGGCTTATCTCTTTTGGTTCATAATTCCCTGCATTCCCCAATTAAGTCTCTGAAGACTTATGGAAAGTTGGAAAGAAAGAAGAAGAAAGGAAGGAAAAGAAGGGAAAGAAGAAGGAAGAAAGTCCTTCCTTCCTTGCTTCCTTTTTTTCTTCCTTCCTTCCTTCCTTTTTTCTTTCCTCCTTTCCTTCCTTCCTTTTTTCCTTCCTTTTTTCTTTCCTTCTTTCCTTCCTTCCTTTTTTCCTTCTTTCCTTTTTTTCTTCTTTTCTTCCTTCCTTTTTTCCTTCCTTCCTTCCTTCCTTCCTTCCTTCCTTCCTTCCTTCCTTCTTTCCTTTTTTCCTTCCTTCTTTCCTTCCTTCCTTCTGCAGTTGGGGTTAAGTGACTTGCCCAGGGTGACACAGCTAGGACGTGTTAAGTATCTGAAACCAGTATGTGGTCCTCCTTACTTCAGGGCTGGTACCCTGCCCACTGCACCACCTAGCTGCTCCCTGCCACTAGACTTTCAAAGTAAGATTTGGAGGGGCTCAGTGGAGAAGTTCATTTCAAAGCCTAAAATTCAGAATCCCTTAGGATGAGTTGATCATCATCAGATTGAGAGTAGAATAGAGTCAGGAAACCCTGAATTCAAATCTAGCTTCTGACTCATCATAGCTATGTGACTCTGGGCAAGTCATTTAAACCACACTCAGCCTCAGTTTTCTCTTCTGTAAAATGGAGTTGATACCACTTACCTTAGAAGGTTGTAAGAATCGGATGCAATAACATAAATCCCTCTGCACATTTTAAATGTTAATTATTGTTATTCTTGGTGTCCTCTGACCGGTGAGGAGGCTTCTTACTCCAGCATCTGTGTCAGCTTGACTATAACAGAGAGGAGGGGAAGTCAGCCATCATTGGTTATTTAAGCCCTCCCTTATCTGTCTTAGACAGAATGTATAATTCATTCAGGGGAGAATTGTACCCCATCTAATCAGATGGAACTGGGTTCTGCTGCTAGGAACTAGGCCTGCTATAATCCAGCCATCTCTGGCTTTTACTCTTGTCTCACTATAACTTGACTCTAAAAAGCCTTAGAAATTTGGAAATAATTTAATCTCTTAATTCCACCCTCTCCTTGAATTTTTAAATTTAAAGCCCATTGACTCATAGACAAGTTCAACAATGTTCATTGTAGGCTGTCGGAGGCCTTGGCAGAGACCAAGACCCATTTCGAAGGACAACTGTAGGTGGTTTGGGGTATTCCAAAACAAAGCTGCTTAAAACTGTCTGCTCTCCTTGCTATGGTTTTTAAGCCAGGCCTTTCCCCCAGGCCCTGAGAGAAGTTTTAAGGCTTTACAGCTGTTCTAGTCATCATTCCTTTCCTCCTATAAAGAGCTTAGAGGAGACATCTCAGAAAGCTCCTTTTGAAATACAAATGTAGCATATGTTGTGCGTGCTCATGATTGTGAACAAAAAGCTGGCATAGAAATGCAATATAATGCATGCGTGTACATGTGTGTGATGCACACACATGTGTTCATTAATATATCACATGTGTATATTTTTTATATCTGAGTATTCATACGTATATGAACCTATGACTACAAACAAGGAATTAAACAAATAGATGATAGATACATAAGTGAATGAATGAGCTCTAAATGAAGCATTTGGGATGCCTTTTCCCACTGAATAGGTCCTGAGATAGAGGTGCTCGCTACCAGGCAACCCAGCCAGGAGACAGAGAGAGTAACATACTTGTGAACTTTGACTGGGTTAAAGATCCATCTGCCTGTTTTTCAGCAGCTGGGCTAATGATCCCCCAAGGAAATTTCAGATTCTCAGTATTAAAAAAAGAAAAGAAATCCAAAACATGGCTCAGACTATCCTCCATTGCCTTTTAATCCCCTGCCAGATCAATAAACTGCTTCTTAAGGAGATAGTTTTCAAGACAACGTCTGGTACAAATTCTGTAGATTGTAGAAAGTAAATTTGTCTATATGCAGATAGATGGCCAATTTTCACAAAACCCTTTTCCAGTCCCCCAGTATACACTGTCTCTTGTGCACTGATGGGATGTGCCAGGTATTCAATTACCATAATTTGCCCACTTGCTTTTTTTTCCTCCGCCCTAGAAGCTATAAAGTTGGAAATCTGGGTCAGAACCCCCCAGGTGCAGTAGCCAGGACTTGCTCAGATATGAAACGTGACTTAGCAGCTCTCCAAGAAATAATCATATTAGCTCTCTTAGAAGACACTGCCAAATGGGAAGGGCCATTGTGGAGGCAGGTAGGTTGCATTCTAGGCAAGGTGCTTCCCTCAGGAAATATTACCTCGAGAAAAGAAAGTCAAGTTTAATTGCCCTTCTTACACACAACATAAATGCCTCCTACCTCAATGAAAATTTTTCCTTTTCTTGAAGATGCTATTGGAGATCCAATGAACTAAGCTGGGTAATTGATTTTCCTTTATTTCTGCTGAAGTGACTAGCACAATGGCTGGCATGTAATAAGAACTAAATAAATCTTTATTTATTGATGATTCATTGATAAAGGGAACCAGAATCTTCCTCTTCTTAAAAAAAATCACATTGCCATATCCACATGATTGGCAGAAATGTGGAGCAGTGATTTGACCATGGAACTTGGAGAGGACAAGATTTGGCTACAAATCTTGCTGAAGATATTTGTCAAATGAGCAATTTCAGGATAAGTCCCTTAATTTTTCTGTGCCTCAGTTTCTCCTTCTGTAAAATGAGACAGTGGATCTGAAAACCTCTAAAGTCCTTTCTAACACTAAATGTATCATCTTATGATTCTGTGAACTTCATTTGCCCACCTAAATCTTTTACTATTATTACCAGAGCTAGAATTAAGAACTGTTGTTTGCAGGACAAAAGGCACAAAGCATGTCCTCATTTGTGAGATGGAGACTCTAGAGTTGACTGAGGCTGATGGGGAAGGTAGGGAGATGAGGAATGGGCAGGAATAGAGCAGGATATGGGAAGAAGCGCAGTCCATTCCACCATCTGCTAGCCTCCTGTTCATCTTGTTGTCAAGTTGCCAAGCTCTGTTGAACATTTGACAAATGAGAAAAGTGAACTGTCCAAGGTTGTTTGTTTGCTTAAGCAACATGGTAGAATTGATTGAGTGCTAGACTTGGAAATGAAGATGTAGGTTCAAATACTCCCCACCACCCCCTGACATTGATCAGCAGCTGGGTGATTCTGGACCTCCTATCTTCGATTTCCTCATTTGTAAAATGTAAAATGAGGTTGGAGTGAATGACCTTTACAACCCCTTTCGATACTAAATCTATTGGTCTGAGATATGAAAAGGGATAGTATTTAGTTCTCTGGATTCCCAAGCTAAGGAGCAGTACATCCTGGGTGGGGATGGAGGTGGGATGGGGCGGAGTGTAAATCATCAAACCAGAAACTTTGTGAGGGACCTGTTGCTACAAGCACGATTGGCTTTCTATGGCGGTGCGACTGGCAAAGTGCATCCCTGATTTTCAGTCAATAGGGTAACTGATGTGGAAGAAAACACCTGGAAGGAGCTAGTTGGAAGAAAGAGAGAAATTCTTTGATCTTCCCTATTGGGTTCAAGTCCTGTGCTGTTGCAAACAACCCTTTTGATCTGAGGGAGAACTACAAAAGCTAGGTTAAAATGGGAACCAGGACAAAAGCAACCCTTGTTTCCTCTGAGAGGCAAATGGCTGAAGGGGAGATGATCCCTTGGCCTAAGCTAAGAATAACTCCTAGAATCAGAAGGCAGGAACTTTTCTTTTTTTAATTGCAGTAAGTTCATTTTTAATATACATTGCTTTATGAATTATTTTGGGAGAGAAAAATCAGAGCAAAAGAGAAAAACCATGGGAGAGATTAAAAAAACAGAAAAAAGAAGTGAACATTGCATATGTTAATTGACATTCAGTTTCCTTAGTTCTTTTTCTGGATGCAGATGGCATTTTCTGCCCAAAGATTATTGGGATTGCTTGGATCACTGAGTCACTGAGAAGAACCAAGTCTTTCATAGTTGATTATAGCACTTTCTGTTATTGTGTACAATATATTCCTGATTCTGCTTGTTTCACTCAGCATCAGTTCATATAAATCTTTCCAGGCCTTTCTATGATCAGCACGTTTGTTAAAGAATAATAATATCCCATTACCTTCATGTACCACAACTTGTTCAGCCATTCCTCAATTTATGGGCATCCACTACTTTTCCAATTCTTTGCTACCACGAAAAGAGCTGCTACAGACATTTTTGCACATGTGGGTCCTTTTCCCTCCTTTATGATTTCCTTGGGATACAAACCCAGTAGAGATACTGCTGAGTCAAAGGATATGTGCAGTTTTATAGCCCCTTGG
This sequence comes from Antechinus flavipes, assembly GCF_016432865.1. Classification (NCBI taxonomy): domain Eukaryota; kingdom Metazoa; phylum Chordata; class Mammalia; order Dasyuromorphia; family Dasyuridae; genus Antechinus; species Antechinus flavipes. The sequence goes on along the minus strand of NC_067402.1, from coordinate 65,105,149 downwards.
GCACAGTTCCAGATTGCTCTCCAGAATGGTTGGATCAGTTCACAATTCCACCAATAATGTATTAGTGTCCCAGTTTTCCCACATCCCCTCCAACATTTATCATTATCTTTTCCAGGAAGGAACTTTTCCAATGAGATCAAGTTCCCAGGCTCCCATTTCCTAAAGCCACAGTATGGTAGAATGTGAGAAACAGAAGCAAATGTGAAAGTACCCCCCAGTCCAACCTTCAGTTTTATTATGTAGTCAGTCTTACAGGAATCAAGGCTCTTGCCTCAAGTTACAAGGTGAGTTCAATCCAGAACTGAAACCAGAATTCTGGGGCACTTGATGCTTAAGTCAGGAGTTTCATGCTTTGGAGTTATATAGAACTCTTCTCCATGACAATGCAGAGCCAGTTCTGAGCCACATTATGAAGTAAGCAATATCTGTTACCTTGATCTGTCTCCCAATTTCCCCCTTCAGCATCTTTCTCTTACCTCTTACTGCCCAGCACTCTCCTCTTGTCCCTTGGGTACCCAGGCCTGCCAGGGCTCTTCCTTTTCTCCCTACCTGTTGCCTCCCCTACCTGTACCATCTCTCTGTTTCTCCCAGACTTTTGCATTACTTCTCTCTCCCAAGCAAAACTTCTACTCGGCTAATTGTCTCATTGCAAAGGATCACCCTGGCTCGAGTTGTTCCCTTTCCCAGGGACATCATGTCTTCAGTTTAATGGCAAATATTAAGAGTGATACTTTCCCTGAGTTCAAATCTTGGCTCTAATATCACCTGTGTGGTGTTGAATAACTTGGTTAAGCTCATTAGGCTTTCGTTTCCCCCTTTGTAAAGTGAGGGGTCAGATTCAGTGTCCTCAAAGGGATCCTTCTCATTCTAAATCTGTGAACAACAACCTATGGATATCAGGAAAAAGAGCCGGTGATATCTAAGACTGGTTCATGTAGGTATCCATGTGGTCCTCCTGTTCTTAAGCTGACCTTCAAATTTTTTACATTGCCTAGGATTGCCATTTTTGCTGTTGTTCAGTCTTTTCAGTCATGACCAACTCTTCATGACCCAATATGAGATATGCTTGGCAAAGATACAGGAGTGGTTTGCCATTTCCATCTCCAGCAGATTTGAGGCAAACAGGGTTAAGTGACTTGTCCAGAATCACATAGTTTAGACAGTTTTAGAGGCCAGATTTGAACCCAGGAAAATGAATCTTCCTGTATCCAGGCCTGGTGGCTCTATCTACTGTACCACCTAACTGCATTTCTTACACTTTATTTCCCTCCATTCACTCTACTATTCAAACTACCTAACAAAGCATTCCATTTCTCCTCTCTGTATTTGCACTGGTAACGCTCTAAGATGCTCTATCCTCTCATCTTCATCTCTTTGTTTCCCTGGCTTCTTTCAAAATCAGTCTTGTGCTGGAGTAGTTCTTTCTGGGTATGGCTAATTGCTAAAAATTTCCCATCTTCAATGATAATAATATACATCATTTGTATGGTGTTTTGATGTTTGCAAAGTGCTTTACAAGTATTCTCTCTTTCTCACACCAATTCTGTGTATTTTTATTATTCCCCTCTGTGTGTTATTATTCCCCTTTTCAAATAAGGAAACTAGGTGTTCTCTTTTTCTCACACCAGTTCTGTGTATTATTATTATTATTATTCCCTTCTGTGTGTTATTATCCCCCTTTTTAATTAAGGAAACTAGATGTTTTCTTTTTCTCATACCAATTCTGTATATTATTCTCCTCCCCCCTTTATGTGTTATTTTCCTTTCCAAATAAGAAAAATAGGTATTCTTTTTTTGTTTCTCACACCAACTCTGTGTATTATTATTACTATCTATCCTTTATATGTTATTATTCCTTTTTTTTAAATAAGGAAACTAGGGCCAAGAAAGCTTAAGTGACTTGGTTAAATTCATTCATTTAATGTCTCAGGCAATATTTGAATTCGGGTCTTTGTGACTTTCATGCAGTCCAGTACTCTATCCAGTGAGCCACCAGTTTATCTTCCATCTTCTAAATACAACTAGTTATTTAGATGTTAGCTTCTTCCAGTAGAATGTAAGCTCTGTTTTTGCCTTTCTTTGTGTTTCTAGCATGAAGCACATTTCCCAATGATTCCCAAGTGTTTCACCAACTGACAAAAATATACTGAGGAAAGATTATCCAGGAATTGTGATATTCTGGGTAGGAAAGAAGATATGGCTAAGCACATGGTGCTGAAGAAGAGTATTGACTTCTTTGAACCATGAAAATTTCCTTACTGAATGACTTTTATACTACATTCAGAAATCTTGGGGGGAAATTAAATGAGTTTCTAAGAGCATTATTCATAAAAAAGAACCCACAAGATAAAAAAGATTTCTCATGGTGACTCTGGCTACACATTGAAAATCCCCATAAAGCTGTTGTTAAATGACTTTATTAATTAAGGCTTATTCATAGCAATAATTAGAGCAGCAGATTGCATACCTAAATTTTCTATGACTTCCCGTCATGGGAACCTTAGAGCTACTGCTGGTTGGCTTGAGCTGTTGAATTTTTAGGACAGGTTCTCCCTTTTGATTTGCCCTATGAGCCAGCTGTTTAGGGTCTTAAAATCCCACCCACATCCATGGCAGCCATGTGGGCAAGATGAGGGCAGACTGTGAAATACAACACATTCTCCAGATCAGAGAGCAAAGAGATTTATTTTTCCCTTTAGAGAGACATTTTATTGTTTGAATTTTGTGGAGAAAGGGCTAGGAACGCCCTCTTTGTTTTGGCTTGGGATAGCGGCTTAACTCTTAGTGAAGTTTATTTTCATATGCTCAATAAATGGTTCTTACAAACAATAGCAAAATGTTCAAAGTAAAATCCGTTTCAATCCTTGGAAGAATGAGTAGACAGATAACAGAAGTAGACTTAGTAATGGGATGATAAATGTTTAATAACCAGTTCAATGGGGGAATGGGAAAAGGTACTGGAACCATACTGTCCCAGCTGAATTTTCAACATTTTCTCCATCACTTTCTTAATTCTAGACAATTAAAATTAAAAATCAAGCCCTTTTATAGCCTGTTCAGATTTCTAAGTGTAAAATCTTAGAAGTATGGACAAGTCACTATATCCCTATTTGCCTGTTTCCTTATCCATTAATGACCTGGAGAAGAAAGTGGCAAATTATTTCATTATCTTTGCCAAGAAAACCTCAGGTAGGATCATTAACATGCAGACAGGACTAAACAACAACCACCAAAAAAGAAGTGTAAAATATTCACAATGAACATTTAACAATTGGCTCCAAAAATTGTCTCCAATTAATTTGATCTGATAGTACTGCTTAATGGAGTCCTGTGGTCATTGACTAATGGGCCTTAATTAAGGAAGGGAGGGAAAAAAAAAACCCAAACCACCAATTTCTTAACACAAAGGCTTCTGAAACAAGGGAGTCCATGATTTTGTCAAGTGGCCATTCTCTCCAGATATATTTCAAAATTCTACCTATCCCTTAGAAGAGGCTCTTTTGACAAATTAATTTGATTTTTAAATCTTAAACTTAAACACCAAAAGAAAAATAGAAAACATTTCCACATTACAGTAGAATGCACATGTATATGTGTATGTGTGTGTGTGTGTGTGTGTGTGTGTGTGTGTGTGTGGTGTGTATATATAAACATGAATTTCCATTTCATAGTTACTTTTTTAAAAAAAAATCTAACAAATTCTATACACTCCTTTCAAATCTATATTGCTTCTCTGTGTTTCTATCTGAACTTGTTTCTGTTTCTTCAATGTATTAAATATAATTCAATGGTCCCCTTAGCCAGATTTATTTTATTTTTCTTCCTTTCTGCTTTAATGTATTACTTCTTTGACCTTCCCTTCTCTTTTTTTTCTCTTCCATATTTTGCCTCTTAAAACCTCCAATATAGAAACAAAGTACCCCCAGTGTCTCTGTTTCTTGTTTAATTCCCTTGATATTCTTTGAAGGACATTCAGGTTTAAAAGGGACACTTGGTTCTTTTTTTAATTACAAACTTAGCTCTCGATCATCATATAGTTCCTTTAAGATCCTCAATTATCTTTTTAGGTTTCACTGGACATTTCCCTTTTGAGGTTTCTTTCAAAAGTTAATTGGTAGACTCTATCTTCACTTTGCTCTCTGTTTCCAATGAATCTGGACAGTTTTCATTTATGATTTCTTGAAACATAGTGTCCAGACTTTTTAAAAATATGGTTTCCAAGAAGTTCATTGATTCTTAAATGATTTTTCCTTAATCAGTTGTTCAGGTTAATTTTTAAAATATCAGATATTATACATTTTTCTTCTTGCTTTCTTATCCTTTTTTCTTTTCTTTTCTTTCTTTCTTTCTCTCTTCTTTCTCTCTCTCTCTTTCTTTCTTTTTCTTCTTTCTTTCTTCTTCTCCTTTGATTTTGTTCTAATATTTCTTGCTATCTCATGGAATCATTGATTCCTATTGGTATATTCTACTTTTTAGGAAGTTCATTTTTTTAACCTAAGTCTCTTCTACGCTGTTTATTCTTCTAATGTTTTCCTTAAAAATAGAGGGCTCAAAACTCCCTAGTTAGGTCTGAACTAGATTAAAATGTAGTTGGAAAATATTTAACAAAAAAAAACCCCAACACAGATAATGTTAATTTGTTGTGGTCTAAGTCAATGTGCAGCTAGTAGAGATATGTTTCTATTTGACTTTGATCCCAATGCGCTATGATATCAGAGCAGTGAGTGCTAGAGATCTCAAAGCCTTGGAATGAATTAATCTGAAGCACATTTATGCTGGCTGCTAGTGCTCCCTGAATCTTTCTGATCAGAATGGGGCTTTCTGGGGCAGAAGATAAGACTAGGGGTCAGCATTACTGTTTCCTGACACAGGGCCAAACTTTAAAGTATGGTGAGAATATCTTTCCCCCTCCATTCTTTCTCCTCTCTGCCCCCCACCCTAATTGAACTGGTTCTTAAATATTTATCATCTCACCATCGGGCCTACCTCCATTATCCTTTACTAAATTTCCCAGGGATTGAAATGGTCATAATTGTTCCTAGTTTGTCTCTGGTCCAACATGAGAGTCAATTGCACTGGCATTGATCCTAACATTGAGGAAAGAATATTTAAGAATTGTGAAGTTTGGGGCAAAAAAAAAAAAAGAAGAACACAAAATTCTACTTCTGATTAGTGAGTTATTTTTGAAAAGAGAAGAAGCATTACAAAGAGGAAGGAATATTGGCTTTGGATTCCAAGAGCCTAGGTTCCAAGTGTACTGGCAATGACCCTCTCCTATTGCTTTTAGGTCTGTGGCTGACTCTTTGTGTGGGTTTGTGATAGAAGTCGCTTATTTTAAATTCTCATAGTAGTTCTTGATCATTATTTAGTCGGGTGTATATTTCAGGTTTTTATAGGTATTGGGGAGCTGGGTGGTCTGGCTCCATTGAGACTGCCATTTTCTCTAGAAAATGGACAAATTAATCTTCATTAATTTCTGTGGCTAAAACAGTTCATAAGTCTATGGCCAACTTTCCAATAATGAGGCCCTGAAAATTCAGCCTTGTTGGTCTTTGGGCAACAAATAAAGAATATAGCTCAAAATCTGTTCTCTAAGGTACTGTAGCTTTATAGAACGACTGACTCAAAGTTAACACCTTTCTGGCATAATCTTTGATGTAGGTTTGAAAGATACAGTATATAAGAAACTCTATACAAATCTTAAGGCTCTTTTTTAAAAAAATTTCAATTTCAATTATTATGATTATTAGAGAATCCCTAAACTATATTGAGACATTAAAAAAGGACTTTAGAAAAAAGAATATCTGTCTGTCTTTATCTATTGGTTTGTCTATCTAAATATATAATCATATATATATTTCTATGTTAACATATATTTACATGTAAACACACACCTATCTAAATCTATGTTTTATATATATATATATGTGTGTGTGAATTCATTATCTCCACCCAGATCCATATTCAGATCTGTGTTCATATCTTTATCTTCATTCACACTTTCATGTAATCTGCATTGATACAACCTTTATAGAATTAATGAAAAAGTATTAAGTGCTTATTATATGCCAAGCACTATGTTAAATGGTAAGAATACAAGTAGAAAGCTAGATGATGTTCCTGTTTTCAAGGAGACAACACATAAAGGAGGCTCATGTTCATATTCAACTCATTGAAGATGGAAAGACCAGAATGTACTTAGATACTGTCTAATAGAGTAATAGGGCAGAGAGCGAGGAAGGCCCAAATAACCTTGGGAGCAATAGCAGGCCCCTCACCAAAAGGAAAATGGATCCAAGGATCAGAGGGAAGTGGTTTTGTGATACCTCCAGCAAAGATGAGGGGGTGTGTGAGAGGAGATGGATATCCCTCTCATATACATCCATTTACAATGGGCCTAATGGGAACTGGACATTTGGGATAATGAGGGTCAGTTTGGGGAAAGGAAAGTTTTATAGATCCCTTCCATGGTGGAAAATAATGTTGATTTTTTTTTCCTGGCCACATCTAACTTTTCTAGATTTTAATCACTTCCAAATAACCTGGAAAAAATCCGTATTGGAAAAAATATAAATTTGGAGTCAGGAGAAATTTGTGTTCAAATCCTATTTCCTTTAGGTATTAGTGATATGACTGAAAACAAATTGTTTCAGCTCAAGTTCCTCATTGGCAAATTTTGGTTATAGAATTATAGAATTTCAACTCCCTTTGATTTAGAAGGGACCCCAAGGGCCATTAAATCCAATCCATCACTGAAAAATAATTCTCTTTACAATAAACCAGGTAAATGGTTTATCTAGCTTTTGATTCAATAATTTAGAACTTATCATCTCCTGAGACCCCCCATTTTACTTTTGGATAGCAAGTTTTTCCACATATAAAGCCTAAATGTTCCTGTTTGCAATTTCATGCAATATTCCCTCTGGGACCAAGCAGAACATTCTTCCACATTTCTATTTAAATATTTGAAGATGACTGGTAGATTCTCCTTCCCTTCTGCAGCCTTAACATTAGCAGTTCCTTTAATAGATATTCATATGGCATGGTCTCAAGCCATCACCAACTTAATGATTCTTATAGATCCTCTGCAGCTGGATGGAACAGAGGATGGAGTGATGGGCCTGAAGAGAAGGAAAACCCGAGTTCAAATCTAGCCAAAGACACTTAATAACTATGTGAATCTGGGCAAGTCATTAAGGCAATGTTTCAGTTTCCTCAACTGTAAGATAGAGATAATAATAATAATGATGGCAACTGGCTGCGTTGAAAGATTCAAATGATAGAATATTTATAAAGTGCCTGGCCCAAATACCTGTAGGTGCTCTAAAAATGCTTATTTCCTTCCCTGGTACACAATAAATATTTAACAAATGCCCGTTGCCTCTCCTTCCCCCATCTGTGTCTTTCACAAAATGTGTGTACCTCCTACTCCCAACATTCCAGATGTAGTATGACAAAGCAAAGCCGATCACCTCCTTATTTCTGGAAGCTTTTTTTCTATTAATGAAGCCTATAATTGTAGTAGCTTTGTTGGCTTCCCCATCATACTCTTGACTCATATAGAGAATATAGTTCATTAAAATCCCTGTGTCCATTTTTTTGTTAATAAACTGCTGTCTGGTCATGTTGTTTCTATCTTGTACTTATAAAATTGCCTTTTGAACCAAAATATCTTTATATCATCCCTAATTCTTTTCTTATCTTTTTATTTTTATTTTTTATTTTTGAAGCAATCTGGGTTAAATAACTTTCAGGGTCACATGGCTGTTAAATGTCTGAGGTTGAATTTGAACTCATATCCTCCTGATTCCTGGGTTGGTGTTCTATCCACTGTGCCACTAGCTGACCCCATCCCCATTATGTTCATCTCATTGAATTCAGTCCAATGGCTTAGCTTCTTGAGATCTTTTTGAAATTTTGACTGTCATTTAGCAAATTAGCAAACCCTTCTATTTTTGTGTAAGTCTGACAGGAGTACTAACTGTGCCTTTATACAAGTCATTGATCAAATAGGGCTGGGTACAGATCCCTGAGGTACTCCACTGGACACCTCCTTCCAAGCTGGCATTGAACTATTTTAATCATTGGTTCCAACTATAGTTTCCAATCTAAATCGAATCTAAACACATGACAGTATGATTCTCATTTCTCCACCTTTTCCCTAAGAACAGTATGAAATTGTGAAATGATTAGCTAAAATCTAGATAAATCCCTCCCCCCAATCCTGTAAAATAGGACATTAGGTTAAATGGGCATGTTTTATTCTGATTGAATCTATTAGAGCTCTTGGATCACTTGTTCCATTTCTCTTTTCCTGCTCTCTCTTTTCCCCATCCTCTCTTCTCCCCTCCTTTCTTCTTCCCTTCTTCTCTCTTCTCCCCCTCCTCTCTTCTCCCCTCCTCTCTTCTCCCCTCCTCTCTTCTCCCTTTCTTCTCTTCTTCCCCTCCTTTCTTCTCCTCCTCTCTCTTCTCCCCTCCTCTCTTCTCCTCCTCCTCTTTTCTTCCCCTCCTTTCTTCTCCCCTCCTCTCTTCTCCTCCTCTTCTCTTCTCCCCTCCTCTCTTCTCTCCCTCCTCTCTTCTCCCCTTCCTCTCTCTTCCCTCTCCCTTCCTCTCTCCCCTCTCATCCCTTGTCCTTCCCTCTCCCCTCTTTCCTCTCCCTCCCTCTCCCTCCTTTCTCTCCCTCTCCCCTTCCCCTCTTTTTTCTCCCCTTTTCTCTCTTCTATCCCCTCTCCTCTTTTTTCCCATTCTTTTTTCTCCCCTTTCTCTTTCCCTCTTCCCCTGTCACTTTCTTTTCCCTTTTCCCTTTCTTTTTTCTTCTTTTCTCTTTTCCCTGACTAGCCACTTGTCCAAAAATGCAGTTCCAGAAGACATTAGAAGGGAAGGAAAGATTGTGGAGGAAGATATCTTTTCAAGGCAATAATAAAAATTCATATTTTGATTTTTTTAAAAGATAAAATGCTTCAGTCCACATTTCCTAACTTCTCCGCTTGCTTGATTGACATAGTCTCTGTGGTCTCCTAAGAAAGTGGAAGGTATATCTATCCAGCACCAAGGACCAGGCAGAAAATGAAATAAGTTGAATATCTGAACATTTTAAAAAAAAAGCACACTTTGACACTGTGCTCTGTTTGCTGAAAATTAAAAGCATTTGTCCCAGATCATTGGTATTCAAATAACTGAAATATTTAAAAAGAATTCTTGATCCAATCACTCATTTTGTTTTGGAAAGAAATGTTTGGGCTATTGGTAAGGAGGAAAATCTTTTCCATACTTCTGTAATTACTTGGCAGCTAGATAACGGATAGTTTGCTGGGTCTAGCTAGAGTCAGGAGAACCCAAGTTCAAATCCAACCCCAGCCACTTATTACCTGTGTGACTCTGGGCAAGTCACTTAAACTGTTTGCTTCAGTTTTCTCATCTGTAAATTGGGTTAAAGAAGAAAATGGCAAACCATACCAGTAACTTTGTCAAGATAATCCCAAATGGGCTCACAATGAATAGGAAGCAACTGAACAAAATTGAACAGAATACTTTCTTCTGAAAAGGACAGGCTGTGTGTGTGTGTATATATATGCATTTACATATATATATATATACATATATATATACACACACATATATATTCACACACATACATATATATTCATACACATATATTTATATTCCTCATAAGGTTGATTTATAGTTCCTCATGGGGTGTGATTTACATCTACCATTCTGAAAAGAGCACATCATTCTCAAACTTGGTCATTTCCTCTTCCACATAAATACTTCAGGGAAAAGCAGGCTAGAGAAATATAGAAATAGCTCATAAGAGTAGAAATCATATTATTGAATTTTTTAGAGCCCCACGGTGGAAGAGGTACTCGGGAGAGAAGGGCAGGAAGAGCGAGAACAGGTTTGCTGGCTTCTGGCCAGAGGGATGACACAGTTTGCATGCTAGCCAACGGGAGTTTTAAGCCTCAGAGCATTGTGGGACTCCTCCTCAGCCCAAAGGTCCTTTAAAACAAGCAGGTGGGTTATGGGAGGAAGCGGCTCAGCCTTCCCATTTCTGTTTGATCACAGTGGACTTTTGTTGCCTTATTAATGGAGATGTTCAAACATTTTCCCAGCCATTGTCTCTGTCAATGGTATTGAGCACTAGTCTCATCTATGTTCAGTCTTTTGCCAAGTTTAAATGACAGTAGCCTGTTTGTTGATGAAAGACTCATCGGAGCTGAGCAGGAAGGACTTATCCAGAGAAACTAGCTTTCAATAAGGCATGGGAGGCAAGCATAGAAAATGTTATTTGTTGAAGTTCTTTATACTTACATTTCCAACTTAATCCTTGAAATACATTTCCCCCAGGGTCTGAAATTACATTTAATGGATTAGGCTTGAGGACAGTGTATTAACCATGGTTCTAATTATTATAACAATAGTGTACAACTTGTATTTAAGTGGTAATACACAATCATCTCCATCATAATAAAGTAATGGCACTTCTCTGTTCAGGAAGCACTTTCACATGTTCCATCCCTTCAAAACATCCCTTGGAGATAGAGTGCAAATGGAGGACTTTGCTTTTCTTAGGGATTGTCTCTTGTCCAAGCTCAGAAGTGATAAAATTCCAACCCAGGTCTTCAGAGTTCAACTTCATTGCTTTTCATTCATCCTTTGGAAAAGTAGCACTTTTCCCATTTTATGGAGGGGAATATTGAAGCATCGTGAAATAAAATTGTCATAGGTCAAGTCATAATTGAAATTCATTTTTACACTCTTAGCACATTGGTTGAGTTTCCTGTGGCATATTTATAGGATAAAATAGTCAGCATTGTCCAATTGATAAGGAGAGGCTGCAATCTGCATTATTGAAGGGAGTGTTCACAGTGATAAAATAACAGATTCATAGGAATATTTAAAAATGACCCAAGCTGTATTTATACCACAGGTAGCAGGATGGTTCCACATCAGGAAAATAATTAGCACAATTAATCATAGCAATAGAAACAAGAGCAAAAAAAAAGTTTATATCAATAGATACAGAAAAACACTTTTGAGAAAATATAATACTCATCAATTTCAAAACACTAAAATGCATAAAAATGGAAAGATTTCTTTTTAATATATTACATATTTTTTTCTAAAGCCAGCCTTAAATATTTATTAGTAGTGTGTCCTTAGTCAAGTCACATAACCCCTTCCCCCATACACACATTGGTCTCACCTTACTCATCTGTAATGTAGGCAGATGAAAAGATGAATAGAATGTTGGACTTGGAATCAGAAAGATTCATCTTCATGAATTCAAATCCAATTTTAGACACTACCTGTGTGACCTGCTAAAATAAATCGGTATTTATCAATTGCCATCATTGTGCTAAGGGCAAGGGAAAAAGAACAAAAGATGATCCTGACCTTGAGGATTGCAATCTAATGGGGAGACAACATGGAAATAGACATATACAAAGCACAGCCCTTGTTGGGATTTTAAAAAAGAATACAACAACCTAGGAAGTCATTTTGACTCTAAATGGTCCTAAACTCTTGAATCTCTTGCTTCCTTGTCCTGTCCTTATTCCCTTGTCAAACCCAAGCTAAGGATTTTTCCCACCATCCTCCTTCTCCATATCTTCTCAAGAACCATTTCATTATGGTGCTACCTGGAGATATTACCAATTCATGGTGTCCAATGTCAACTGGGCCATCACTTCAGCAAGGCAGTATTTTTATTCCTCCCTAATGGATTCCCTTTGTCATTCTTCTTAGTAATTATTCCCAAACTTCTTTTTCTTCATATTCTTTGATCAAGTGATCCTAAGAGAAAGAAATATACCAAAACATTTCCATCATTGAAAATAGCAGAAAAGCTGGAAACAAATTATATAGACAATGTTTGGGAAATAGCTGAAAAATTAGGATATAGTAACATAATGGAATATTGTTCTATTAATTATATAAGTACAAAATTATTAATTATATTTATATAATGGAATATATTACTATAAAAGAACTAAATAAAGTGACAAAACATGAACAGAATTGCACAGTAATATCTCATGTGAAGAATGATGTAAAACTAAAAGAACATACATAGACAAAGAAGACAATAATTAAATGAAGACAACATTAAAGGACCAAAAAAAAATTTATAATTGCCATATTGTTTTTCAATTCAACTCAGGAAGACCTCAATTTGGTCCAGATCCTATCTTGTATACTTATTAGCTGTGTGACCCTGAGTAAATCACTTAATTTCTCCCAAGCTCAGTTTCCTCACTTGTAAAATAAGATTAACAATTACCACTTATCTCATGGCATCCTCCTAAATAATAAATGCAGTAGTATATATAAAGTGTTTTGTAAACCTTAAAGTGTTATAGAGATTCTAGCTATTATTATTATTATGGCAGCACACAGTTTTAAGTAATTAATTGGTCAATCAGTCATTCAACATTTATTGTTGTTTTTCAGTTGTGTTCAACTCTTCATGACCCCATTGGAGTTTTCTTGGCAAAAACACTTGTGTGATTTGGTATTTCCTTCTCCAGATCATTTTACAGATGAAAAATTGAGGTAAAGAGGGTTAGTGGACTTGCCAAGGGTCAGATAAATAGTATCTAAGGCTGGATTTGAACTCCAGTTTCCTAATCCCAGACCCATCACTATCCACTGCACCACCTAGCTGCCATCAACATTTATTAGTCACCTACTACATGTTACAGACATTGTGGAAAACTGAGAAGACACAAAAGGCAAGATAGTCCTTGTGAACACGAGTCAATAATTTCACTAGTTTGTCTCTTTAGATGCTATCTGGGATTGTTTTGAACATTTAAAGAAAATCATGCTAAATTTGCCCCTGAAATAGAACCCTGATATCACAAGGAACAATACACTAGGAATAAGCAAGATTTTGGAGTTCTTCCCAGGACCCAGCCTTTCTTTTCTCCCGAAACAGTCTTGGTATATCCCATACCTTCCTCCATTTTTTGTCTTCCTTCCTTTCCAGTAGATGGCAATCATGAGTGTTATTTTTTTTTTTTTTCCATTTCTGTACAGAAGCTAAGGCCAGGCTTTTCCCTCCAGTTTCTTTCTTTCACAAATAGGTCACTGCTTTCTTTTTAGTTTTGAAAGTACAATTCCCCTTAACTCATCCGGTCCCTCTCTTCTTCACTCCATTTGCGCCCGTGATATTGAAGCAAAGCTGGAATAGTCTTATCCCTGTAGTTTGGCAGAATTCCAGAGAAAGATCCCAAAGAAAATGATCACTAGGCTATGTCCTAAAGAAATACTGATTGAAGAGACAGCCCTTCTGGGGAAGGATCATGGATTGAGGGTTTCTTAGAAGACAACTAATCCAATCCTTCATTTTACAAATGAGGAAACAAATTCTTAAGTCTAAGATCACCCGTTGGTGATGGTAAGGATGGGCTTTAAATTCAGGTCTCATAGCAGTCAGTCCAGCCGTTTTGCTTTTTCACCATTTTTATCATTTCACTGGCTCCTTTTTTATGTAATGAATATTATAGGTGCTATTTACTGGCTTAGAGGTTGTAAGACATCTTGATAAGTAGGAGCTAAAGTTAGAGGAGAAACTACTGTTTTCAATTGCCTTTCCCACCCTTGAATCATTTTTCCTTTTTTAAACAAGTTTTTAAAGACAAGCGCTTCACCCAGTGCCAAGCCACAAGAGTCTTGCCTGAGTAAGATTCTTATTTTATTTTTTTCCTCTCCTATGGGTGACAGCAACAAAATTGAAGGAACTGTGAATTGTTCCTTTAAAGTGACAAGAATGACTTTCAAATAAATAAACCAGTTTAAATGTGTCTATCCACATAATTACCTTGAAAACTTTTTTATTGTTTTTTAATAATAAGTATTAAATACTTATTTAAATGATTTTTCTTTCAGTTGTATGAAACTTTCTTGACTTTTGAAATTACCTTGAGAATTAGTTTATAAGTTATGGGAGAAAACAAATTTAATTTTATTTAATAGTGTTGTTTTTAAAGAAAATATATCCTATACATTATTATTCCATTGGCTATTCACCTTGTTTTCCAGATTTGTTTTCTAAAATTCAAATTTATCCACTCAGAACATACTACTGCAACAAACTCAATATGTATACATATTCATTATATGAAAGACTTTGAGCATATAAAGACAAAATAAAACTGTTGCTTCCCTTAAGGAGCTTACATTTTACTATGATGTAATTTACTAGAACCACTGAGAACAGTAATAAAGAATTACATTTGGGGACATGATTCTTTTCAACAATGAGGTGATTCAGACAATTCCAATACTCTTGTGATGGAGAGGATCATCTTCATTCAGAAAGAGGGCTATGGGGACTGAATGTGGATCACAACATAATATTTTCACCTTTTTTGTTGTTTGCTTGCTTTTTGTTTTCTTTATCATGTTTTTTTTTTCCTTTTTGATCTGATCTTTCTTGTGAAAGAAAATTTTCACATGAAAATTGTATAGAAGAATTGCAGGTGTTTAACCTATATTGGACTACTTGTTGTCTAGGGGAGGGAAGTAGGGGAAGGGAGAGAGAAAAAATTTGAAACACAAAGATTTACAAGGATGAATGTTGAAAACTGTCTTTGCATATATTTTGAAAATAAAAGGCTATTACTAAAAAATATACATTGGGCTATTCTCAAATTGTTTTAAGCATTGATCCCATCTCTGGAATATGGTTATCCATAACATCCTAAGAGCATAATTTATGAAAATATCACCTACTGAAATATGTAAGTTTTAATTAATTGGTTAGTCTCATTTCCATCTGATCATAGCTTATTACTACTTTACACTGATTAGACCTTCATAGAATCACAAGGTGCTAATTATTATTTAATTATTTTAATTCTGTCTTACTCTTTTAAAGTGATTTGCCATTTCCTTCTCCAATTCATTTTACAGATGAGGAACTGAGGAAGACAGGGTTAAGTGATTAGCCTAGAGTTATCTAGTAGTGTCTGAGGCCAGGTTTGAATTTGGGAAAGATGAGTCTTCCTAATAAGTCTGGTATTCTTAATTCTGCATGTTTTGAATTTCCAGCTTCCTCACTGGAAGAAGCCGCTATGCTGATTCCAAGAGAGGAAAGTAAAAATCTATGAGAAAAGACCAAAAGAAGTAGGTTGATTTCACTTTTAGGGATAAAAGCTGAAAGGAGGCTAGCTGCAAGATTAAGGGGTTACTTTTGCTACGTGAGAATATTGTGCTGAACTCAATGGAAAATCAAGACAAGAGGTCAGAATAAATGACACAGGAGAGTCTCTTTTATCCTTTGGATTTCTTAGGGAAATTTCAAGGCAACTTATTTGATTTCTCCAGGGGAAGACTAGTCTCCAATTTCCTCATCTATATAATAGAATTTGAACTCAGGTCTTTAGTCTATGAGCTATGTCATATTACTTTGAACTAGAGGGATTCTAAACTCCTTTCCCATTCATATATTCTATTTTCTATGATTCTCTAGTATCAATTATGGTTATTCCACAATTCAGAGCCATAACTAGCAATTTTTGTACTAGGGACAACTAATATTATAGGGTAGGGTTCCCCTGAATGAGACTCAGAAAGAAAGGGGTGTTCTCCAAGGTTCAGTCTTCTGTGTTGGAAAAACTATTAGTTCAGGTATCAGAAAAGCTAGGTGAAAATACCTTCTTTGATGCTTAATACCTTCCTGCCAAGTTGTGATCTGGACCTCAGTTTTCACATCTGTAAAAAAAAAAAAATGGTTACTGGATTATTTGATGTTCTTTCATCTCTAGATGGGGGGATCTATAAGTGGGACATGGGAATCTCTCTATATTGCAAAGGGTATATATTTTACAACCAGGAGTACTCCAGTGCCTTAGAGAATATGACCAGGATGTAGGACAGGGAGAAAATTTATATTATTTTCTTCCCTGTAGCAAAGCCCATATGTCCCCTTCTTGGTTCTAGGGATGGGTTTACTTCACCCATGCAAAATCCATTCCTATTTGGCTAGCTAATCCACTTACCCAGAGACTATTGAGTTAGAGGGAAAAGAATGCTAGAAATATGAGAGTAAAAGTAAAAACTTGGAAAAAGAGAAGAGGTTGTTTGGAAACTGAAGCTCCCCTTTCCAAGAAAAAATATACAGACAGATTTTGTTAACATTTAATAAAAAAAACTAGAGTCCCAGTTTCAAGTAAGACATATCTGTATGTTCTGATATTAAAAATGGAGACGCCTTTGATATTTTCAGCAACTGAGCTAATCTCCACATGTGATATGTTCATTCCCCTGAAATTATGTGATTTCTTATTATGCTCTGGAAATGTTTGGTTTTCCATATGTTAACTTCATAAAGGATTCCAAATCAGTTGCCTAGAGGCATAATGTAGAGCATGAAAGTGAAAGGGCTAATCGTTGCTATATGATAAAATGCTAATTGGTTTATAAAATTATCCCCCTCTTGCCATCATTGTTGATTTTACCTGACCTGTGATTTTCATTAGCATTTGAAACTCCCAGTGAGGGAATTTGATTCCCCTACCAATGCAGATCCAAAACTGTTTTGGAATTTATAATTCTAGAGTGGTCTGGGGCATTTGGTGATAAAGTAAATTGACCAGAGTCATACAATCATGCGGGTCAGAAACAGCATTTGAATCAAGGTTTTCTTGAGTCTTCTCAGTTCTCTATTGACTTTGCATATAGCAATTGTTTAATAAATGCTTCATTTGTTCACTCACGCATCCATCCAGCCATCCATTCTATCCACTACTCTTGGCTGCCACCATTAAAGATCCCAGTCTATCTTTTCATCATAGTGAATATAGAAGATACAATATGTAAAACTCTTCACTTATTGCCTAATAACCTAAAATTTACTAGGATTCTTCAAGAATTCTTCCTGAGTATTATGGAATAACCAAGGACTCTTACAAGGGAGGGCATCCAGAGACCATAAAACAGTCTTCTCTTCAAATCATGTCTAAGTGATCAGGAAGATTCTTTTGGGCCATGAAACAATATTTAGGCTGCCATGCTACTATCGAGTTGAGCCACCTTTGATCTATTTCTCCATTGGAGAGCTTTTAAAAATGGTTTTAATCCCTCCATCTTGGAGGGAGGAGGTGGGGGAGAGTTTTAGTAATGGAGCAGCACCATAGAGCAATGCAACTTGGTAAGGAATGGAAAGTAATTAGGCAAATTAACTCAGTGCGGTTAAAGTAGTGAAGTGCACCCATACCCATCTCGGAATTTGATTCTCTGAGAAGACCTCAATAGTCATGTAGCATGATACAGTCATAAAGAGAATCCTCACTTCTTTTTCCCTTTGGGACTTTCCCAGGCTCTCCTCAAATATCCCAAAGAAGGGAAGCAAGGAAGAATGAAAAGAGGGAGGGATGGAAGGAGAAAAGGAGAGAAGGAAGAAAAGAGGGGGGAAAGGAGAAAGAAAAGAGGGAAAGGAAGATGGGTTTAAGTGCCTATTATGTGCCAGGGACTTTGTGAAGCACTTTTCAAATATTCACTCATTTGATTTTTCATAACAACTCTTTGGAATAGATGCTATTATTATCTTCATTTTATAATGGGGAAACTGAGGCAGACCAAGTTAAGTGACTTCCCCCAGGGTGATGCAGCTAGTAAGTGAATGAAGTTGATTCTGAACTCAGGTTTTCCCAACTCCAGACCCAATATTCTATCCACATGCCACCTTTTTTTTTTTCTTTTGCTAACATTCCAGAATATTATTAATATTACAAAGGAAATTAAAAAGAGAATAAATACATCATCTTGACAAATACATTTCTCTATTGTTTTGCTTTTTCTACTACATACTCTCTTTTCCCCCTTTTTATTTTATTATAGCTTTTTATTTACAAAACATATGCATGGGTAATTTTTCAACATTGATCCCTGCAAAACCTTCCGTTCCAAATTTTCCCTTCCTTCCCCTGCCTCCTCCCCTAGATGGCAGGTAATCCAATACTGTTAAATGTGTTAAAATATATGTTAAATCCAATATATGAATACATATTTATACAGTTATTTTGCTGCACAAGAAAAATCGGTTCTAGAAAGAAAAAAAATCTGAGAAGGAAAATAAAAATGCAAGCAAACAATAACAGAAGGAGTGGAAATGCTATGTTGTGGTCCACATTCAGTTCCCATAGTTCTCTCTCCGGGTGTAGATGGCTCTCTTCATCACTAAACAATTGGAACTGGTTTGAATTATCTCATTGTTGAAGAGAGCCACGTCCATCAGAATCGATCATCATATAGTCTTGTTATTGTAGTGTATAATGATCACTTAGCATCAATTCATGCTCCAGCTTCTCTAAAATCATCCTGTTGGTCACAAGCCACCTTTTCTTATTTATTTTATTACTATTGGCAGCTAACTGTCATAGCGGATAGAGTGTGGGGCCTCTAATGAAGAAGACTTATTTTTCTGAGTTCAATTCTGTCCTCAGACACTCACCAACTGTATGATCCTGAGCTATTCACTTAGCCCTGTATTCCTCAGTTTCCTCATCTGTAAAATGAGCTGAAGAAGGAAATGCAAACTACTCTATTTTCTCTGCCAAGAAAACCCTAAATAGAGTCATGAAGAGTTGGACCTGACAATGACAATCTATTAATATTTACTTAAAGTGCATAGGATACAAAGCTTTTGTGGGGGAAATACTATGTGCTAGTTAACTGCCCATCAAACTGGCATCTTCTTCCTCTGATAATATAAGGTGTGACCTGCTTTATTGGGCCTATATTCCAAAGAGAACATAAAAGAGGAAAAAAGATTGGCATGTGCAAGAATGTTTGTGGCAGCCCTCTTTGTAGTGGCCAGAAACTGGAAACTGAATGAATGCCCATCAGTTGAAGAATGGCTGAATAAATTATGGTATATGAATGCTGAAGAATATTATTGTTGTATAAGAAACAATCAGCAGGATGATTTCAGAAAGGCTTGGAGAGACTTATATGAACTGATGCTGAGTGTAGTGAGTAGAACCAAGAGAAACATGGTAACAAGATTATGTGATGATCAACTGTGATGGACATGGCTCTTCAATAACGAGGTAATTCAAAGCAATTCCAATAGACTTGGAATGAAAATTTGCATCTGCATCCAGAGAGAGAATTATGGAGAGTAAAATGAATTAAAGAATAGTTTTTAATTTTTTATTGTTGTTTTTTGTTTGCTTTTTTCCTTTCTCATGGTTTTTTCCCTTTTGCTCTATTTGTGTGTGTGTGTGTGTGTGTGTGTGTGTGTGTGCACAGCATGACAAGTATGGAAATATGTTTAAAAGAATTGCACATATTTAACTTATATCAGATTACTTACTGTGTTGGATGTGGGGGAAGTAAGGGAGGAGGAGAGAGAAAAATTTGAAATACAAAGCTTTACAAAAACGAATGTAAACAATCTTTACATTTTTGGGGAAAAAATAAAATATTATTTTTTTAAAAAAGAGAGAGAAATTAAGAGGAATAAAAGTGTGACCTGACCAAGTCTAGGTAATGTTGAGAGCTTTTTTTAAACTTCCATTTAAAATAGTCCATATCTAAAGAATGAGGAGAAGAAACTATCTAAATGTGTTTCCAGACATTTTCTACCGGGAAAAGTGGCACAGATAAGACTTAAGATAAAGAAGATTGTTCATCAAGTAATACTGTGTGTCTGCTAGAGCTGCATTCACTTATCTTAACAGTCAGAATGCCCCGAGGAGTTGAGATGAGCACAAGAAATTCCCTTTCTAAGCTCACCGGCAAAATCTCTTTAATGAGAGAAAGACCCTTAAAAAGAAGATTGCTGATTCCTGGGGGGTAGGAGGTGGGGACTGGGGGATGAGGGTGGGAGAAGAGCAAGCAGACATTCAGGTATGCACCCGAGATCATTAACATCCTTTGCCGGAGACTTGTTAGGGTCAAGCACGTGGCGGAGACATACTTTATCTGAATTCAAAAGGGCTTAGCTTTCAAGACTTACTGAACTCGGTGTAAGTTCAGTAAGACTCAACAAACAGTCCCGGGAGTTTTCCTTTTTGAATGACGCCTCCAATGGCTACCCTGACCGCTTTTCGCAGAGCTTGCTTCAGATTTCCAGCATTGGGAGGATAATCTGTTTAGAGTGGATAAACTAGCCCCTGGAATTTGGTACTTTTCAAGAAGCTGCATTAACGATTTCAGGTTCAGGCATCCAGCTAGGATGTTCTGGCTGTATAGAAAGCGATTCAAGGAGTTCCCGGAATCTGGTGTATCATTCCAGGGTATCACTTCTCATCTGTCTCCTTTTCTATTTTATCCTCTGCCACCATTCTTGGGGTCTTAAATATTCATGCTGGTGTCCCCTCAATTAACCTTTCAATTACTCTGTAAAAAAAAAAAAAAAAAAAAAAAAGTTTATTATAGTCTTTTTTTTTTCATTCACATCACTATTACTTCCCAATGTCCTCTCCCCTTCACAAAGAACTGTAGTTAAGGGGGGGGGGGGGAGGGGGAGGGGAAGGAATCCCATTAGATAAGCCTGACAATGTAATCAATTCTCTATCTTTAATTGTCTATCCCTCTGCCAAAAAGAGGGCGGTTATCTACCACTGTGGGTCCTATGAAGTGGAGATTATTACAAGTAGGAATGTTGGGGAGGGGGAGGAGCGGAGAAGGAACGAATGCATAAATAAATAAATACTGGTATTGAAGCCAGAAAATCTAGTTCAAATATTACTATCTATATGTAAATAGTATGTCAATATAGCTCTATTAGTGTGTATACAACATCTTTATTACTATCGATATAGCTATGCAATTATGTAGCTTATTAGCTATAATATAGCCATATCTAAATAGCTTATTTTCTATATAGATATAATGTATCTATATAGTGTATATTATATAGACCATATGTATTACATATCTATATGTTTTCTATGATCTATATACTATGTTGCCATCTACATAGCTTATTATCTATATGCATATTAAAAATATATATAGTATATAAGGCTACATATAAATATATATGTATGTTATCTATATAATTATATAGATAACTTAGAAGTTATATAGATATATAACTTATATATCTATATAACTTCTAAGTTATCTATATAAATATAGATAGGACCTATATAAATATCTCTCTATACATATAAAGTATGTCTATATAGCATATATATTATATATGAGTATATCTAAATAAATATCTAAAAATAAAAATAAATAAAATAAATATATATCTAAAAATATTACTATACATATAGCTTAACTATAACATAGCTATATCTATATAGCTTACTATCTTTATAGATATTGATAGTATATCTATATATAGTATATATTATATAACTATATGATATGTATCTATATATGATATTTATTATGTAACTCTATAATATATACTTATATATGATATTTATTATATAACTCTATAATATGTGCCTATATATGATATATATTATATAACTATAATATGTGCCTATATATGGTATATATTATATAACTATAATATATACCTATATGTGGTATATATTATATAATTCTATAATATGTACCTATATATGATTTTATTATATAACTCTATAATATGTGCCTATATATGGTATCTATAATATGTACCTTTATATGGTATATATTATATAACTCTATAATATATACCTACATATGGTATATATTATAAAACTCTATGATATATACCTATATATAGTATATATCCTCTATAATATGGGGATTATTTCTGTGCTCCAACACTGACTATACATTGCAGAGAAGATAGTACATTAGTAGATGAGCATTTCCTTATCTGAGAGTTCCCTATGGCTGTGAGATCACAAGTCCAGTCCTTATTTCTCTCTGTCTGTGTCTGTCTGTCTGTCTCTCTCTCTCTTTGTGTCTGTGTTATATAACTCTATAATATCTACCTATATATGGTATATGTTAGATAACTCTATAATATGTACCAATATATGATATGTTAGATAACTATATGTTTCTTACTATATATACTATATGTAGTTTATATACATAACATATGTCTATGTTATTATCTATATAACTGCTAAGTTATCTATATAAATATAGATAGTAAGCTATGTAGTATATATGATATACATATACATATACCCATATGTTGCTCTCCATATTGCTTCTAAATACTTAGTTTCCTTAGTGTGAAATGGGCAGGTTGGATTAGATGCCCCACTACAATCCATTTTAGCTCTGAATCAGCGCTACTAAGGTCGATGTCCTAAACTTATCAGGGTGCTGATTTCTTCCTAGTCTGTAACTTTCTTTCTCTTTCTCCGTTTTGGCTCTTCCTGGTTTAGGTATCAGTGCCATATTTGTGTCATAGAAGGAATTGGGCAATGCTGGTATCTTCCTGTATCATTTTTC
This sequence comes from Antechinus flavipes, assembly GCF_016432865.1. NCBI lineage: Eukaryota > Metazoa > Chordata > Mammalia > Dasyuromorphia > Dasyuridae > Antechinus > Antechinus flavipes. Next base: position 65,082,782 of record NC_067402.1, on the reverse strand, counting down.
TTTCTACTATTTTGATTTTTTATAAATGTTATTTTTGGGTCAAAAGATATATACAGGTTAAGTGGCTTTTCTAATATGATGAGAATTGGTTCAACATTTCTCAAACAATTTTGACCTTGGGAAGAGATCATCTAGTCTAACCCTTCCATTTTACAGCTAAAAAAATTCAAACCCAGAGGGGTTTTCCCTAAAATCCCCCCCCAAAAAAAAGAAGTGTCAGAGGAAGGATTTCAACTAACTCTGACTCCAGACCCAGCATTCTTTGCACTACCATACAGGAATTGCCCTGAAAATGACTAAACAACCTTTGATTTTGCAAACAAAGAAATAGGTTCGGGAAGACTTGGCTAAAGAAATATAGATAGTAAGTGCCAGAGGTCATATTTGAAATTACATACTTTGATTTAAGAGCCAATGAGTGCATTTTAAGCAACATTGTAAATACCTCTCAGAACCTATACTTGCCTATGCTATACATTGACTATATAGTCTCCCAAGGAATTTGAGCTATTTCTTTTTAATGAAATAGAGTATTGTACTTCTGTACTCAAACATGACACCAAATGTTACCTATAGAGAGTATGCACAAAATTATTTCAATCTGCACTACATTATATGTATTGTGTTTTCCCAAGGTGCTGTATAAAAGTTGAACTGGTAGGAAAAAAACACTAAGGCTGAATTTGAAGGGATATGAACAATTAAAATAAATCACAGATTGAGAATTCACTATTTAAACAAAACTGTTCACTCGTTAAAAGAACAACCAAAGGATATTTTTTCTTAGAACATGGGAAAATCTGTTTTTAGGACTTGTTTGTGAAAATGGGTGCAATTGTTTATGATGATGATAATAGTGACGATGCTCTTTGACATGTGGGAAAAGCTTTTAACTTTTCAAAGCCCTTTCCCATAGGTGTCACAAATAATACAGACTGACAGGCCACTTGGGTGGCTCCATACTTTGAGATAAGAAGAAATGCTATTTATGTCATGGAGACAGAGCTTCCTTTTAGGGATAAAGCTTCTGCTTGCCTCTGTGGAATCCTTCAAAAAATTAAGTGTATGCTTGGATGGAGCAAGTCATCATCTTGGTTCTCTGGGAGTCCAGATAAGATTTTGCCAAGTGACAGAAGGGCTTGTTACAATGTGGTTAATTATTATATGGATTCAGATACACCTCTGGTTAAATCATACTCCTTGAATTATAATAGCTATACAGCTAATGCTTGAAAAACTAGAGTTAGCCTATAATATGGGAATTAGTTCTCTGCTCCAACACTGACTATAGGTTGCAGAGAAGCTAGTACAGTAGTAAATGAGCATTTCCTCATCTGGGAGTTCCCTATGGCTGTGAAATCACAAGTCCTATCCTTATTTCTTTGTGTCTCTGTATGTCTGTCTGTCTCTCTGTGTCTGTATGCATCTCTCTTTCTGTCTCTGTATGTCTCAGTCTTTCTGTGTGTCTCTGTTTCTGTCTCTTTGTCTCTCTCTGTGTCTCTGTCTCTCTATCTCTGTTTCTCTCCTTCTCTGTTGTTCTCTGTGTCTCTCTCTGTGTCTCTGTCTCTCTATCTCTGTTTCTCTCCCTCTCTGTCGTTCTCTATATCTCTCTGTGTGTCTCTGTGTTGGCACACAGTGTGTTTAATAAATACATGTTGATTTGATCCTACTATATATATATAACTAGTTAATCTCTCTAGGATTGGTTTCCTCATTTGCAAAAAGATGACCTCCAATTTTCCTTTTTGCTCTGAATTTTTGTTGTTATTGTTCAGTTGTTTCAATCATACCCTATTCTTCATAACCCCATTGGGGATTTTCCTGCCAGAGATGTTGGATCGGTTTGCCATTTCCTTCTCCAGCTCAATCTACAGATGAGGAAACTGAGGCAAACAGGATGTGATTGCCCATAATCACATAGATAGACAGCGTCTGAGGCCAGATCGAACACAGCTATTCCTGACTCCAGACCCAGAATTCTATCTACTGCACCATATAGCTACTCTCAAAATTTGTGAGAACGAGGTTAAAACTGTACATCGTTTTATGATGTTGATGATGGCTCTGCAAACTTCTTATTCAATTCTTTTTTATTATGAACTTAAGAATCATCAACAAACATGAATATTTTCATATACAAAGAACAAATAAGATTTTATATGAATATTCAAACTTCTATTATACAGTACTATATAGTCTGATTTTGAAATGTATATTAAATTTACTACTGCAGTAATAATTGTCCTATTCATTCATGTTACTTTCTGAGCTTTTTTTTTTCTTATGTGCATTTAAGATATTTAATTCATGCTTTCGTTTTTGGTTTTGGTTTTTTTTTTTTTTTTTTTTGCCTCTATCACTGTCCATTAATTCACAGGTTCTCCTTCCCCTAATACTTTCACGCTCACATCTCCTGCTCCATTCCAGTCATTTCTATTTTATCCATATACTATTACCAACATTTCACTTGAGAAATCTGGGGAAAAGTTTACCTGGCTCAGGGGAATTTCTCCACACTTCTTTTGATTTCATTGAGCAGTTTCTTCTCTCCAATCCCTTGAACATAGCATTCGTTCCCCTCTCTCTTGTTGCTGCCCTCTCCATTTTTCCTTGGGCCAGAAGGCTGCAGATAATAGTGGGCAGGAATATATTTTGCTTGTGTCTGATGTATTAATTGTACTTTTTCATAGCTTTTTGGGATCAGAAATTAAATGCTGGAATGCCACAGGCTTCTAATTATCAGAGTTGTAGGTTACCCCCAATGGAATACAAGAGCCTTAAGGTCAGTGCCTTTTTTTATTTGTAGCTTTTTATCCCCAGTGCCCAGAATAATTACTATCTCATGGCAGATTAAACAAAATAATATTTGTAAAGCACTTAGCACAGTGCCAAGAATTTAGGAGGCACTTAATAAATGTCCATTCTTTCATTGTCCCCTTCGTGGTACAGTGGGACTTAATAACTCCTTGTCAATTAATTGATTAATCTTTTAGAAAAGGTAATAGAAAGATGAGTATGAAGATATTACAGGATATTGCCAATGATAAACTACATGCTGAAACAATTATATGCTACTGAAAAAGAGAGGGTGCTGAAGTGTTAAGACTGAGGGATATTGATGATGAAAGAGCCTACTTGCTCCATTTTTTGTATATTGATATTTATGTAATATCATGAGATAAGAGTAGAAGTTCTTAACCAAGAAGTTCTTAACCTAGTGTTCATGAACTTGTTTCTTTTGATATTTTGATAACTTTCTTTTCTTTTCTTTTTTCTGAGGCAGTTGGGGCTAAGTGACTTGCCCAGGGTCACACAGCCAGGAAACATTATGTGTCTGAGGTCAAATTTGAACTCAGGTTTTCCTGATTTCAGGGCTGGTGCCCTATCCATTATACCAAATGGCTGCCCCTTGATAACTCTTTTTCAATATAATTGATTTCCTTTGTAATACTATGTATTTTACTATGCACATTTAAGAATATTTTGAGAAGAGGTCCAAAGTCTTTCCCAGATTGCCAACAAGGTCCATGTCACACCTCCTTGTCTGGAGGGAGACTACCACTCTCTATATAGTGAGAAGGCACCCTGAAAAGATTTATGGGCTAGAGGCCTACCAAAATGAGGTTTGCAGTATGTATTCTTGCAAGGAGGACCAATGTTTATTAGAACACTTATTCATCTAAGTGTCTCATTGGAATCTGAAAGTTGAAAGGAATTTTTTGAAAGCCTTACTTCCAACTATTTTTGTGCAGGCTTGGGCCTAATTCTCCCAGGAAAAGTAGTTTTCCTACTAAGTTTGTAAAAAAAATCTGCAAGGAAAAAAAGGGGAGTCGGGAGAGATTCCACAGTCTCCCTGGGTAATGCATTCCAGTGTCTCATATTCCTTAGAGTATTTTCATCGTTATGTCAGCCTTCAAAAGAACAATGCTGAAAAATTATATTATAGTAACTTTAAAAAAAGAAAGGAGGGATTCATTTCTTTCTGCCTTTTTTTTTTTTTTTTTTTACTGCCTCAAGATTCCTCCTGCACTTCTAATTGGACACGCTATTCTTCATTGCCTAAAGGCCCATCAGTAAACCATTGAGGAGTTTTGATGTGCCCAGTTAAATAGCTATTGTGTTTCTCCTCAGACCTAGTTTTTGAGGCAAGTGTTTTCATCTTTCCTTCATAATGCAGAGAAAAGTATAAGTTTACATAAAAACACACAGAAATGGATTGGGGATATGAAATACCTCTTGGCAAAATATAGAAAGTTCTTCAGAATCTTCTGACAACAGAAAGCATTATTTTTTTAATCCCATTTTCCATTATCATATCAACATCTCTGTTAAGAGCTTGCCAGAAACTCTGGGGTCATATCTAGTGGCCATGCTTCTATAACTGTGATTCTCCTCCTGCCCCTAGTTTTCAGTTTAAATATAAAAAAACCACCAACATTACCTGAGCTCAATACTACTTTAAACATTTTGTCACTCAAATCATCCCATCTGATGTCAGCTGCTATATTGAGGCTTGTATCTAAAATACTGTTAACGAAGGAGTTAGGAAAGACAGTATGCAATTTCCAGTAAAGGAAAGATTCCTTTTTTAATTTTTTAATTTTTCCAGACAGTCTGAAAATTGTCCATCTTCTTGGAGACCTGTGATTCAAGGTTCAAACATTAGCAACCTTGACCTTTTATCTCTATAACAAGCAAAATGTCCTTCACTTCTAACAAACCTGCCTGACTGGAAAATGTTCCTTTTCTAGCAAACAAATTTAAATATATTACTCAAGAAATCTTTCTCTCTGTCACCCACGGACCCAGGGCAATGGCAAAAAACCAACTAGTTATCAAGCAGTTTAAACTTGCAAAGTGGAAATTTTTTTCCAGTCACCATATTGGGCCTAAGCTCTATAATGTGCCTATCTTGAGAAGATCAATTTAGCTAGTCTCTATGTTAACCAAAGGAGAATGCCTCTTTCCTTTATAACAGGCCCTAAAGACCTCTCCTAAAGGGGCTGTGATCTGCATGATAGCAAGGGAGGGACTCCCCACACCAGAGAAGTCTCAGTTCCTTGAAGAATTTGAAAACAGCAACTTAACATCATATATACTCCATACTCTGCTCTCTGGGATTTTTTTCTCCCACAGGGATCCATCTCTCTGATTCCACTTCTAATTTGGCAAACATAATGATAGCACTGGGGTTCTACATGGCCAAAAATTGTCATTGAAGGGGGGATACAATAAGTTCCATGCTAGCAGACTGTTCCAGTGACATTTCTTTCCAAGTAATTCAATTATTCATGTGCCAGACACTTCAAGCAGCATAGTATTTCAATATGACTTGGATTATTACCCCTGATTCAATAGGAATTAAATCCCTCTACCAAACTAGGTGGGATCTGATCAGCTTGTGATTCTTTGTCCTGGAGGCAAATTACTTGTACTTTTCAGCTTTATGTCTTCAGGACTGGTGATCCTGACTGACCTCTTCAGAGTTTCCCAGTTTTTAAAGCAGAATTTTCATTTGTCTTTCATCCAATGGCTCCTTAGGAGGGAAATGAATTCCTAGTGGTCCTTTTGGGTGGTCACTGTTACTGTTTCCCCCTTATCTTTTGGCCTAGCTACTATTCCACTAATCTGTGTGGGAAGAGAAAAAGTTTCTGATGGGAATTTAGTGATTTAATCTTGGATGCAGACTAGCAAGACTATGCATCTGATGATTAAAGTTTGGATTGGGGACCAGATTGTTAATTTTGAAGACATGAAATTAGAACCAAAATGACTCATTATTAGATTAAACTGAGCCTAATTAGATCAACCATCACTTGACATAAAGGAGAAAAATTCATTTTCTTTCAAATGTGGCAATTTCTAGGAAACCGGCCCCATAATCCTAAATTAAAAGCAGGTTTCCACAAGTTGGATCCTTGCCTGCCTTCAGCCTCCAGTATTGTGTTTGGTCTGTTTAGTTAGTTAAATAATGGTAACAAAAGAAGACAGGATGGATGATGTTAAATAAAGAGAAATTTAAGAGAGTAATTATGGTATTAGTCTGGGCCAGAAGGTGAGGGGTTGTAAGTAACCAGATACCCACTTTTTAAACAAAATGCAATGTCACCATTAAGTATGACCCTTCCTGGATAAACTGTATATTTTATCCCATTCACATAAGCAAGAGAAAGTGAACAGTGTGGATAGATATTGGGTGAGACATTTATAGTTTCTGAAAAGTCTTGTAAGAAATCGCTCAAGTTCTTGCTTTAAATAAAGGTGTTAAAAATTCCAGTGAAATAGAATATTGTAATAAGTGGCCTAGGTTGGGGGGGAGGAACTGTTAATAGCAGGAGGTCCAATTTCAATAAGCCAAGTACATGGAAGCTTACCTGACTCTCTGCCAGACACCTTGGATGGAAGTACCTTCTGAAAAGGTCCAGGGCAAAATGAGCAACCGAAGCTATTGATTTCATCTGAAAGACATTAATAAAGGAGTTCCATTGATGATGTTTGAAGGGGCTGTTCCATGGAAGAACGAGCCAAATCCCTTCATGGAGAGTGAATGGTTGCCCTCCCCACCCCCAAGTCCATTAACTCTTTTTACAGCTCCAGGCTCATCATCAGTAAATGAATTTTTCACTGTTAATTGTTTAAAGGGAGGTGGATAACTTGCAGCGGATTTATTCCCCCAAAATGTATCAGCTCCATCTCCAAATGGGATGGTTTTTAATCAGGCTCCTTAGATCCCTCCTATCTCGTTTGACTTCCAGCACCTCAAATAGGCAATTGAGTAGATATTGAACAATTGACATTTGCCTTAAGATGTTGCATCACTCTGTTGATTTGATTAGCCTTCTTTTTAAAATGGTACTTTATTTTTCCAAATATTTTGAAAAACCTTGTGTTCCAAATTTTTCTCTTTCTTTTTCCCTTCCACAAGACAGAAGAAATCCAATATAGGTTAAACATGTGCAATTCTTCTAAACATATTTCCATATTCGTCATGCTGCAAAAGAAAAATCAGATCAAAAGGGGGGAAAACATGAGAAAAGGTGATGAAAACCCAAGCAAACAAACAACAAAAAAAGTCAAAATATTATACTTTGATCCACATTCTGTTTCCATAGTTCTCTCTGTAGGAGGATAGTTCTTTCTGTCATAAGTCTATTGGAATTGCCTTGATTGATTAGCTTTTTTACAGAGTTCTTTCAGATTGTCTCAATTTTCACCATCCTCAGATTGATGAGGAAGAACATGGTACACAGGAAAGATGGATAAATTCTTCAGAAATTACTTAGGTTGGCCAATGGTACTGCTGGAATTGGAAAATGAGATTAATAAACACCTGGTGCTCTATACACTATGCCACCTAGCTGCATCCCATGAATCATTCTTTCATGGCTGAAATTTGAATTCTGTGCAGTTGAAAATAGTAACAGATAAACTGTGTTGAACTGAATAACCTACAAAGCAGGCCTTTTTTCATTTATAGTTTAAGATGCTATGTGTTTAAGATCCTGTGATTCTTCATGGTTCAATAAACATCTCTTAAAGGAATTAAAATTTGTTAATTTAAAAGATAGTTGGATAACAATTTTTACACTACCCCCAAATGTGTTTCCCTATGTTTTACAATCAAGTCCACATACTCTGAAACTTCTCCTTCCTCTCTATCAAAACTGATGCATTTGTTATTCTCGCCTGTCAGAAATCTGCCCTCTCTTACATAATCATGGGTAATTGTGAAGAGCTAGACAGATTAAACCAATTTTTGTTTAATATAGCATCCAGCTAATGTATTAGGCCTCTAAGTTTAAACCTGATGCAGTTATAATTTATATATGTCTTTTATGGCATAATAGGAAGCGTGCTGGATTTTGGCTACTATGACTTTGGGCAAGTCACGTCTGTTCTCTGGTCCTCAGTTTTTTAATCTGTCAAAATGAAGGCGTTGCATTAGGTGGCCTTAAAATCTTTTCCTTTTCTAAATCTATGATCCCATAATCTTTAAATAAGCAGGATTTCTAATGATTATCATTTTAGGCACTGTGACTAACTCTTTGGGAAAATATTTTTGACTAACCAAAGCTTTTGTGTGTTATAGACTTTCGAGTCTCTATAATATCAGCCCCATTCTTATCTCTAACTTTCAGAAACATGTGTTTATTCAAATGTTTGAGCTTAAATAAAGTTGGAATATTCATTTCTTTTGCCTTTTCTAAAGGAGGCAAAGAGAAAAAAAATTGGAAGTATTTAAATGAAGAAGCTCCCTTTCCTACCCAAAAACATGGAATGATTTTGGTTTTGGCCCTAAATAACAAAATATAAACCACCCCCAGAGATCAGTACTTCCATTTCTTGCTGAAGCAGGAAATATTCAATCCAACAGAGTTGGCTGGCCTCGGAACTGAGAAGCCAGTGCCAGCCAAAGCAATACACCTCAGATGAACCTTACAAACATGGCTGGTTTGAAGTAGCCACTTAGTACTATACTGGGCATAAAACTCGCCTACCAGTGAAAGCCATGTGCTCATTGTTGGCATGAAACTTAAGGGTTTACAAGGAAGTGATTACTTGATATAGAAAAGATTTTTAAAAAGGAAACAAGTAAGGATAGAGGGAGAGAGCCAGAGAGAGAGCAAGAGAGTCTGTCCTTCTCCAAGAACTTCAGGTGAAAGCCAGCATCCTAACCACTGTGGTCGTGTGAGCTCCAACAGCACTTTCCACAAGGATTGGGGTTTTGAACCTGGATTCTGGCTATGGTTCAGGACCAATAGTGTGTTCTGCTAGTCGGCATTTCCCTAGCAATAGTAGCCACCACTTAGTTTCTTTTCTGCATTTCTAGTCAGTGTTCCAGTATAATATGGCCTCTCTATCTGAAGTAATCAATTATTCCAAAAGATTTCCAGTCTAGCATATGTTGACTTGATGGGAATGATTTTTTTTCCTCTTATAATAATCAGGAATGCCCAACCAGTAGAACCTCTGTAAAGAGTTAGTAATGATAGAAATTTGAAAAAGAAAGGCAGAAAAATTCATAAAAGATATTCATCTCCAAATAATTTTAAATTTATTCTACCATGTTTCAGTGATCTATTCCTTTAGATGAGGAAGAGAAGGATATCTTCTTTTGGCCCTATTTTTGACCATATTGGCCTGTTTCTCACATATGAATATCACTCTTCCCTCCCTTTTTTCTCCTCCCCCTTTCCCTTTTTCCTTTCCTCCCTTCCTTCCTCCCTCTCTCTCTCTCTGTCTCTGTATTTCTGTGTGTGTGTGTGTGTGTGTGTGTGTGTGTGATAGAGAGAGAGTTTGTTTCTTTATGAGCAGAATACAGCTTATTAGGCTAAATGGGATTTACCTGATTTATTTTATTGCATTTTCTCATAATGACAATCAGTTGCACATCTAACCTTCCTCTCATTCTCTTTAAAATTCCTATCTTGAACTTTTCAATGAGCATTTTGCCAGAGTACTAAGCAAAGTCAGAATTCAAACATCATGCCTTTTCATTTTTTTGGTAGTATGTTTGGAATATTTTACAGCTCAGATAACATTCCATAGCTGCTAGTCTGCAATGAAACACACTTAAAGAGTGTGGCAAAACACCAGTATTGCTCTGTTATATCCAGTTTGGTTCTAATGGAAACCAGTGGTTAGAATATATCAGCTAAAGCAAATGTTTGGAGGTACATGAGATTTGTGAACATCTGCTAAATACTAACAATATTTCCAAAACAGTGCTTTCTGAAAGGATAAATACCAGGCAATGATTGCTACATCTCTGTTTATACCTTCCTTCATGTTTTGGAATTCCTGCACAATGACAAAAGTTAGTGGTAGAATGTTAAAAGTCATTTGAAGGTTGGGTTTTTACGTTCTTTGTTTTCTTGCTTATTTATTATATGAAGTGTTTCCTTGGGAACCTAGAAGTTAACCAACTGGTCATGATCTACTCATCATTTAAGTTAAAGAGGACAGAGAAAAAAAGAGACTTATCTCTTCTTCTACTCTTGTCTCCCACTTCCATTCTAACTCAAAATGGTACAAGCTTTTCTTTCTCTTTTGTCTGCCCTCTTTTTGTTTTTGTGATTTTAGTTTCCAGAAGCAAAGTGACAAGCCATTGTAGAACCAGTAATAATGAAATTAGGAGGCAACATGATGTAATGGAGGAAAAAAACACAGTATGCTTGAATAATATATTTGAAAAATATCTGTCACTTATTAACTGTGTTTCTTTGGAGAGGTCAAGTAACCATTCTGGTCCTCAGTTTCCTTAGCCTTAAAATAAAAGGGTAGAACCATGTAACTTCTAAATCTGTAGTCTCTGGATAGTAGGAGCCAACTAGTCCTTTTGACTAGAAAGGGGCAGTTTATTTATATAGATGAGAGAGAACAAATAAACAAAGCCAGAGAGACAGAGACAGAGAGAGTGTTTATTAAGTCCAGAACCAAGAGAACAATTTATACAATAACAATGACATTATAAAAACAAATAATTGTGGAAGACTTAAGAAATTTGGTCAGTATAATGGCCAACCATAATTCCAGAGGTCTTATAATGAAAAATGGGACCTTCCTTCTTACAGAAAGATGATAGACTAAATTTGCAGAACTAGATACATTTTCAGATATGGCCAATGTGGATGTTTGTTTTGTGTGATTATGCAAATTGATTATAAGGGTTTGATTTTTTTTTATTTTCTATGGAAGTTAGGGAAGTGGGAGATAAAATGAATAGTTGTTAACACAAAAAATTAATTATAAAAGATGTACAGGAGAATCTTGCTTAGTATCAGACAGCTTCAGGGAAGAAGAATGTCATACAGAGAAGAAGAGAAGACAAATGGACACTTGGAACTAAATAACAAATAGTGCTTCCTAAAAAGAAGGAACTTAGACCTTAGAAAGTAGGTGAAAGTCCTTGTCCTTGTGGATCCACGAGTGCTATGAGACAAAAAAACATCTAATTAAGAGTTAGAGGAAGGAAAGAATTTAACTGAAGTTGATGATTTTCTGTAAGGAGTATTGAAATAGGCATTTCCCAGAATGCCTCAAAGAATGTGGGAGCCTAAATTTACCTAAAACTACCTAAATTTTAGCAAAACATTTGATAAATGCCAATTACACCCTCTTTCTACTTTCCTACCCCCTCATTTAATTTTTTACATATATACATACACATATATATGCATATATGCATACACATACATATACATATGTATATAAATAAATATATACATACCGTATATTTACATATTTGCTAAAATTTTGGTACATATAAATGTATCATATTCATTATATTGTATACATATATATGCATACACATATTGCTGTACATCTCTTACTCAATAAAGTTTCTTGAGGACAAAGACAATTTCATTTCTATCTATGTCTTACTGGCATAGTACATAACATTTGTTGTTTATTTGTTTTCGGTCATGTCTATTTGTAACCCTTTTGAGGTTTTCTTGGAAAAAATACTGGAGTGGTTTGCTATTTCCTTCCTCCCTTAATTTTACAGATGAGGAAACTGAGGCAAATAGGGTTAAGTGACTTGCCCAAGGTCACACAACTAGGAAGTGTCTGAGGCCAGATTTGAACTCAATAAGATAAGTTTGACTTCTGGAGGCACACTCTATCCACTGGACCACATTCATGACATATAATAAGTGTTTAATAAATATTTGTTGATTGGCTGATAATGTCTTTTATGCTATTCTTGTTGAATAGATGGAGAAGTGTGCACCAAATAGTATACATTTAAATGGATTTGCAAGTGATGCAGTGGCTAGAATCATTGGTTCCATTTTTGTTAGGAAAGAAGGTCTTTGGAGGAATGCTCCAAAGATCTGGGTTTGATTTTGTTGCTATTGAATATTTTCATCAGTGACATATATGCTATATTTATTTGGAAATGACATAAAGCTACAAGAGATAGCTACTACACTGAATGAAAATCGGGGTACAAATTATTTCAACAAGCTTAGACATTGTGGGTGGGGGGGAGAGTGGAAATCTAATAAGATAAAATGTAATAGGGATAAATTTTATCCTCAGGTTCTAAAGTGCAAGGTGAGGATATCATAGAGAAACTCTAAGCTATGTTGTTGTTGCTTTTTAAATGGGAGATTTTAGAGGACCATAAACTCAAAAAAAGTCAGTGGTGTGAGATGATAGTACCCCAAAGCTAATGCAAATTCAGGATAAAGTAAGAGTTATAATATTCAATACTATTATACTATGACCTTTTTTTAAAATAACTTTTTATTGACAGAGCTCATGCCTGGGTAATTTTTTACAACATTCTCCCTTGCACTTACTTCTGTTTCGATTTTTCCCCTCCCTCCTTCCACCCCCTTCCCCAGATGGCAAGCAGTCCTATACATGTTAAATATGTCGCAGTGTATCCTAGATACAATGTATGTGTGTAGAACCGAACAGTTCTCTTGTTGCACAGGGAGAATTGGATTCAGAAGGTATAAATAACCCGGGAAGAAAAACAAAAATGAAAACAGTTTACATTTGTTTCCCAGTGTTCTTTCTTTGGGTGTAGCTGCTTCTGTCCATCATTGATCAATTGAAACTGAGTTAGAGCTTCTCTTTGTCGCAGAAATCCACTCCCATCAGAATACATCCTCATACAGCATTGTTGTTGAGGTATATAATGATCTCCTGGTTCTGCTCATTTCACTCAGCATCAATTCATGTAAGTCTCTCCAAGCCTCTCTGTATTCATCCTGCTGGTCATTTCTTACAGAATAATAATATTCCATAATGTTCACATACCACAATTTACTCAACCATTCTCCAATTGATGGGCATCCATTCATTTTCCAGCTTCTAGCCACTATGAACAGGGCTGCCACAAACATTTTGGCACATATAGGTCCCTTTCCCTTCTTAAAGATCTCTTTGGGGTATAAGCCCAGTAGTAGCACTGTTGGATCAAAGGGTATGCACAGTTTGATAACTTTTGGGGTACTATGACCTTTTTAATGTTATGTTTTAGATCTTGGTGTCTGGCACATAGTAGATATTTAAGTTATTATGGACTTGACTTATTCTTCAAAAAATATAAAGAAAATATGTAAAAACTGAAAAACATCTAGAGCAAAAGTTATTTAACATCAGAAACACAAATTACAAAGAAATATGGGGATAGATTTTGGGGAATCTTTGAAGTTTGATGGGGGAAAATACCTCAATTTTCACCAACCTTTAATTAAAATTTCTCATTTCCTTCCATTATTTAAATTAATTATTCTGAAAATGGATCTATAAGCTTCTCTAGATTTCCAAAGGGGTCCATATCACAAAAAAGTCAAGAAACTTAAACTAGATCAAGATAATGAAGGGCTTTGAGTTATATGACATGAAAATCAATTGTAGAAATTGGGGATTTTAGTCTAGAGAAGAGAAAACTTAGGAGAAACATGATTGCTGTTTTCAAATATTTGAAGGCCTGGCACATGGAAATAGGATTGATCTTTTTTTTCCACTCAATTTTAATTTATTTTCATTTCCAGATTCTTTTGCTCTCACCCACTCACATACTGAGAAAATAAGAAATACAAAACAAGATTAAACCTGATCAAATATATTGAGGAGAAGTGGTAAATCTTTTTTTTTTATTTAAATTTTATTTTATTTAATAATAACTTTGTATTGACAGAATCCATGCCAGGATAATTTTTTTACAACATTATCCCTTGCACTCGCTTATGTTTTGTTTTTTCCCCTCCCTCCCTCCACCCCCCCCCAAGATGGCAAGCAGTCCTATATATGTTAAATATGTTGCAGTATATCCTAGATACAATACATATCTGCAGAACCGAACAGTTCTCCCGCTGCACAGGGAGAACTGGATTCAGAAGGTAAAAATAACTCGGGAAGAAAATCAAAAATGCAAATAGTTCACATTCATTTCCCAGTGTTCCTTCTTTGTGTGTAGCTGTTTCTGTCCATCATTTATCCATTGAAACTCAGTTAGGTCTCTTTGTCATAGAAATGAGAAGTGGTAAATCTTGACATTAGAAGGATATTCTCTGTGTTTGGGACTATCGAAAGACACAATGGACTGCCTTACTCAGGCTAACAACCACAAGGCTGTGTTGGCTCTCATTGAAGGTGTCCAAGCAAAGACAGGAATAACAATTGAGTGGGGCTATCATAGAGGAGATTCATTTTCAAGTATGGTTTGGACTGAAGGGCTTCTGGAATTGTTTGTAACCTGAAAGCCTATGATTCTGGGACTTTAGAATCTTTTAGTTTTCATGGACATCTATTAATGAGTTGTTAATATGTAAACAATAATAAGATATGTTTCAGAGAAATGGTCTAGAAGAAGCCTTAAATCACAAAATTTATTTAACAAACTAAGGGTCTTCAAAAGTAGTCTTAGGATAAAAAGTATCAGATATTCAATATCTGGGAATCTGGACCTTTTACAAAGTATTCTCATAATAGCAAGTTCAAGGGGCTTGAACTGAAGGCTCTAAACAGGTAAATAAACTTAAAAGGCTTGGCAGAGGCTGTGAGGTCCTGTCCACAGGTCCCTGACTATATCTATGGGCAGTTAGGTGATACAGTGTATAGAATACTGAACCTGAAATCAGGAAGACTTATCTTCAGGAATTCAAACCCAGCCTTAGACACTTACTACCTGTGTGAACCTAGGCAAATTATTGGACCCTTTTTGTCTCAGTTTCCTTATCTATAAAAATAACCTGAAGAAGGAAATGACAATCCACTCCAGTATCTCTTGCCAAGAAATCTACAGTAGGGACACAAAGAAACACAACTGAAAATGAATGAAAAAAAAAAAAAATTCTCCCATAAGCAGAATTTTCCTGGTTTCTCAGCATCTACTCTTGTTGGAATGGGGAAATATCATAGTAAAGTCAAGAGCTTTTAGGTTCTAAGTCTTAAAACCAAACTTGGACTTGGCAAGACTATGGTTGTCCTTTTCCCAAAGGAAAGAGAAAAAAAAAGGATTTCGAGAGTGGGCTAGGAAGGTTCTTGGACAACCAGTTGCTTTTACCAAACACTGTGATGAGGTAAGTGTAAACAAAACAAAAACATATGGATAAAATTTCCCTGGAAATATCCAGGGAATTAAAAAAATGAAAGGAAAATGCAGTTGGAAAAATCAGCCTTGAGGTTTTTGGATAAAAAAGCACACATAATTTAGGAAGTTTAACATCCCTTAAAAGCGTCTGGAGTTGCTTTTCTCTACTCTAGAGGAACACATCATTAGATTATCTGTTAGGAAAATGAATAAATCAAATTCAGAAGTCATTCATTGAATATCTGTTATGTGCAAAGACTGTAGTAGATGCTAAAGGAGCTATAAACATAACACAAATTAGTTAATAGTCTCTGGTCTCATAGCTTTTATAGTCTGGTAAGGAAATATATGAACACTTAATCCTAAGGTAAAACAATAAATAAGTAAACTAAAGAGCTAAAAAATAAAAATTTGTGCGGGATCTACAGCGGGAAAGATACTATCAACCAGAAATAAACTTAAAAGGCTTGGCAGAGGCTGTGAGGTCCTGTCCACAGGTCCCTGACTATATCTATGGGCAGTTAGGTGATACAGTGTATAGAATACTGAACCTGAAATCAGGAAGACTTATCTTCAGGAATTCAAACCCAGCCTTAGAGACTTACTACCTGTGTGAACCTAGGCAAATTATTGGACCCTTTTTGTCTCAGTTTCCTTATCTATAAAAATAACCTGAAGAAGAAAATGACAATCCACTCCAGTATCTCTTGCCAAGAAATCTACAGTAGGGACACAAAGAAACACAACTGAAAATGAATGAAAAAAAAAATCCTCCCATAAGCAGAATTTTCCCGGTTTCTCAGCATCTACTCTTGTTGGAATGGGGAAATATCATAGTAAAGTCAAGAGCTTTTAGGTTCTAAGTCTTAAAACCAAACTTGGACTTGGCAAGACTATGGTTGTCCTTTTCCCAAAGGAAAGAGAAAAAAAAGGATTTCGAGAGTGGGCTAGGAAGGTTCTTGGACAACCAGTTGCTTTTACCAAACACTGTGATGAGGTAAGTGTAAACAAAACAAAAACATATGGATAAAATTTCCCTGGAAATATCCAGGGAATTAAAAAAATGAAAGGAAAATGCAGTTGGAAAAATCAGCCTTGAGGTTTTTGGATAAAAAAGCACACATAATTTAGGAAGTTTAACATCCCTTAAAAGCGTCTGGAGTTGCTTTTCTCTACTCTAGAGGAACACATCATTAGATTATCTGTTAGGAAAATGAATAAATCAAATTCAGAAGTCATTCATTGAATATCTGTTATGTGCAAAGACTGTAGTAGATGCTAAAGGAGCTATAAACATAACACAAATTAGTTAATAGTCTCTGGTCTCATAGCTTTTATAGTCTGGTAAGGAAATATATGAACACTTAATCCTAAGGTAAAACAATAAATAAGTAAACTAAAGAGCTAAAAAATAAAAATTTGTGCGGGATCTACAGCGGGAAAGATACTATCAACCAGAAAGAATCATAGAAGACTCCATGAAGGATGCAACATCTGAGTTAAGCTGAAAAGGATTGAACTGGACTTTAAAGGATAATTTCCTAGAATCATAAAATTTCCCAGTGGGAAAAACTTCAAACATACATTTATTGCTACTAAACATTATTGCATCTTCTTAGATTCTGTATGGGGGAATTCATGGAAAGACGAGTAAAAATCTTAGATCAACCAACACAAGCAAAATTGTGATTGGCTATATACCATACACAAAATGGATGATGACCTCAAGAAAGAGATAATCAGCCAGGGTGTTTATAATAGTGAAGGGGACCTTTCACTAACTTTCAGTCCACCAATAAGCATTGGTTAACTATCTTTTTTGTGCTAGGAATTGTATTGGCCATTAATGACATAAAACCAAAAGTAGTTCCTGCCCTCAATAAGCTTACATTCTATTAAGTGAAACAAAACATATGTGTCTAAGTAAATATAAAATATTTTGAGTAATGAGGAAATGAATATAGTTGTAGGTAGGATCAGGAAAGAAGACCCTATGTAAGATGGAGCAGGTAAGCAGAGGTGAGAAATAAAAATAATCTAGGCTTAAGGGACAAATTATCCACAAAAAAAAAATGGAAGATGGAATGCCATGCATGATGAGCAAATATGTCAATTTAACTGGAATGTAGAGTATGCAAAAAAGAGATGGATAATAAGTCTGGGACAGAGGAATTATATTTTGAAAGCACTAGGGGGTCATTGGAGGTTTTGAACAGTAAATGATGTGGTCAGAATGGTATTTTAGGAATATTTCTGTTATTGCATGGAGGATAGTTTGAAGAAGGATCTGAGTCAGGGAGGCCAGCTAAGAGTCCTCTCTTGGACTGCAATAGTCCAGGAGAAAAAGTGATGACTTGAAATACAGTGATGATTATCTGAATGAAGACAAGAAGATTTATGTGCAACACAATGATGATGAAGAAGAATGAAGAGGTAAGGATGACTTGGAGGTCGAAAACCTGGGTAACTAGAAGAATGCTGGTTTGCTTATCAGAAATGGTAGAATTATGTAAATAAGTTGTCTTGTTTGGTTTAGAAAAGGGGGGAAGGAATGAGTTCTTATTTAGACATTTGAGATGTCTATGGGACATCCAGTTGGAAATATTCAATATGTGGCTGGTGATATGGGAATGGAGCTCAGGCGAGAGACTAGAGCTGGATATAGAGATAATGGAAATCATTCTCAGAGAGATAATAATTGAAAACATGAGCGCTAATGAAATCACTAAGAGAAGGGGTACTGGGAAAGAAGAGGGAAAAAAGAGAAAACATGTTTCAGATATCTTTCTGTGCTAAAAGTAGAGCAGCTAATATATGATTTATTCACTTTTATTTTGCTTTTGTTTGCTCTGTGTTGAGATCATAGCAAGTTCCGTAACAAACGCAACTGCAGAGAGAAATTGTTTTAAGAATCACCTGAATATCAGTAACAAATTAGATCAAACCAAGAAAATGTTCACCAGTAGTAAACATTGCTTGTTATGGAAGATGACCTTCACAAAGTCCAAAAAGAAGAGAGAAATCATCCAATGTATACTGAGCTCCAGTATACCATTGTTATTATGCTGATTGCATCAAGCTCCCCAATATTATAGAATCTCCTCAGTCATATTCTTGACTAATTAAGAGAGTTAAGACTAAGAATGCATACTGAATAAACCAAATGGATGAGTGGTTACAGTTCAGATTATGAAGTACAGAGAGGGTTCTATAGTGTCTTAAGTAAATCCACATACACACACACGCACAAAGATATAGATGTGTCCATGATCAATCTATTGATTGATCAGTCTATCAATCGATCTATCTTTCTATCTTATCTATCTCTTTCTATCTTATCTATCTTTATCTTTCTTTCTGTCTATCTATCTTTCTATCTATGTGTGTGTGTGTGTGGTTCCTGCAAAACAGAAAAAGGATGTTTATTTAGTGGATTGATGTCAAGCTGGATATGATCTCTGAAGAAACAAAATTGGGAAGGGCTCAAGACAATTGAAAAATATACAAAGAAGGAAGGAAATAAACATTTATTAAGTGCTTATTAAATGCCAGACACTGTGCTAAACACTTTACAAATATTACCACATTTGATCTTCACAACAATCCTGAGAGGTTTGGGCTATTATAATCCTATTATAATTATGAGGCATATGGAGGCAGACAGCCCTTAAGTGATTTGCCCTAGATTACACAGCTAGTAAATTTCTGAATCTAGGTTTGAATTCAAGTATTTTTGATTTTAAGCTGAGAATTGGCCACCAAGCAACAGTTAAATTGACTAGACCTATTTAATCCATAGTAAACAATAATTGAAGCAGTAGCTTTCTCTGGAAGCAGAAACCTATAAGGTAGAAGTTGAAGGAAAAAGAAAAAGAATAAAACCATGTAATTCACTTATCAGAGTCTTGTTCTGAAAGGCCAGGATCAATGGAAATCCCAGTAAAGGACTCTGCTTGGTGGTTTCTGGTCACATGTTTCAGAAAGTACCTAACTATTCATTCTGCTTGACCACACACTATTAAATCTGGGTGGAAGGCTGGATGTCCTCATGGAGATCCTTCATTGTACTCCTGCTATGGGACATAGAAGATCTTGGGAAGTAGATGGAAGATGCCTGGAGGACGTAGAAATAAATGTTCTGGAACAGATGCCTTTTTCCAAACACACACCAAAGACAGAGCTAGACCATGGTGGGGTGGTCAGTCTTGCCGCTGAACTGCGGGTGCTAATGGGATTCTCTTTCTTTTCAATAGCCGAGCAGAGTGCAGCCCACGCAGACTCCAGACATACCACTAGAGACAGATTGGCAAGTTTACATCCATGAATCTGGAATAGTTTACCAGACTTGCAAAATCTGGACTGAAGAAGAAAAAAAATGCTAAGGTTATGAAGTGTGAATTTCCCAGTTGTCAGAAGGGCCCCTGTCTGGAAGTTCATAATTTAATTTCTTATCAGAACCATCCTGTTTTAGCCAATTGATAAATTACTCTTTGGGAAAGTACCCCAGGGGCCGAGGGCAAACTGCTCTTGCAAACACAAGTGGAAACCAAACAGTGCCAGGAACCCAGACCAGTGTAGAGCTGGAGGAAGACAAATAATCTAGGACATAAGTAAGAAGGATGGCATTCTGTGGCTTGAGGTTCGATGTCTGCCTAACTCAACAGTGCTGACCTTTTTTCTGTGATAAACCTCTTTGGAAATTGAGTGAAGTCTACAATCCTCTTCTAGAATTGTGTTTTTAAGTGCATAAAATAATATGCACTTATTATTTAAGTGCATAATCCATATCATTGGATTATAAGAATTGAAATAGAATTATCAAGGACTTGACTTTTTTCAACAGGTGATTCAGGGCAATTCCAATAGACTTGTGAAGGAGAAAAACATTTCCTTCCAGAGAGAGGACTATGAGGATAGATTGTTTCACAACATAGTATTTTCACCTTTTTTGTGGTTGTTTGCTTGCTTTTTTCCTGTTCTTTTTTGACTTGATTTTTTTTTGGTGAAACATGATAAATATGGAAATGGGTATAGAATTGCACATATTTAACATATATTGGATTGCTTATATCTAGAGGAGGAGGGGAGGAAAAGGAAGGAAGAAAAATTTGAAACACAGGATTTTGCAGGAGTGAATATTGAATACTATCTTTGCAAGTATTTTGAGAATAAAAAATTTTATTAAAAAAGAAATATAATTATCAAAAGGTTAAGGTAAAATATCTACCAGTTCACATAGTCCAGGTTCAGAACTCCTCACTAATTAGTTACTCAAACCAGATCATATAAGGGGCCATCGGAGAATGTCAGTGTTGGAAGTGTGTTTGCCAAAATGCTCTTTGAGGCAGTGCCATGGCTGAATACCTGTGACTTCCTTGGAGAGAAATCTGCTCATTTCAAGGAATGCAAGTTTTGTTTGATGTTGAATCCAAGGCCAGTTGTGATTATTCTTCTCAAAAGATCTCTTTTTTAAAATATCTTTTTATTTTACAATAGTTTTATTTCCAAATATACTCTCTCCCATTTCCAACCCCCAATCCGGTGAGCCAAGAAATATAGTTTTAACTTTGTACTATCAGGCAGGGAGTGGGGAGGAGGTACATGAGCAATTTTTGTGCATCGTGTCATTGAATAGAAAGATTTAGCCATACCTGAAGTTATTGCCAGATCCACTGGGTTCTTGTTAGAGGGAACCTGAGCCTGCCTTTTCTCACCTTTTTTTAATCTGGGTGGGAGGACAGTAGGGAAAAGGAAAGTGCCCTTTTGGCAAGGGAGCATCCGGGCTCATGTTTCTTCCAGGAACTTTTACATCCTGGTCTGAGGCTCCATCACATCTCCTTGTGTCGCTGCTGAAAATCCACACCTGGAAAAAAACACAACAACAAAGGAATAAAGTTATCAGAAGAATTGCAGGTACCCAAATTTAGCATTTATATAACTGACCAAACACATCAACAAATGTCTGTAACATAAGCTATATGCCATGGTATTTTAGTCATTGATCCAGTGAATTCTGGGGATTCAAGTAAATGGCTTCAAATTGTGGACATTTTTATGTCTCTAAATTGCTCTTATCTCAACCAGTTTAAAAAACAGTAACTATGGAAATGAATTCAGATCTAGGCAGCTGCTTACCATGTTAACAGAGTTGTTCATAAAGTACCAGGAAAAAACTCAACTGTAACAAGTTTACTTGAGAATTCAAGCTGTGGTAAAAGTCATGGACTTGGTACATAAGACCTGGAAGTTGAAAAATTCTGTCAAGTGCTGAATCTCTGTTTAGCTAAAAGGAAGATGTCAACATTTCAAAACGGAGTCCAAAGTTATTCTGGAAGAGGATATTTTTCTGGTGGATATCCCTTAATGAAGGACCCTATAAGGAGGAAAGTAAAAATCTTAGATCAGTTTTGTTGCGATCCTTTTCAATCCCTGTCTGCTCTTAGCTTCTATCTCCTCCAGAACAAAGATTGAAACCTTTGAAAATTTAAGGAAGAGAGTTTTCAATGGGATTGTCCTGTCTCCCCAAGCCTTCAGATCTATCAATTGAATGAAGCCAAAGGTGGTCACCACCGTAGAGAGACAGCTGTGTCCTCCAAGCATTGCTCCTAGTCATGGTCCAGCTGAAGTTCATTTGAGATGGTTTTTGTTTTGTTTTTACTTTTTCTGCTATCATGGATCTATTTGGCAGGCTAATGACATCTATGGATCCTTTAGAAGGATAATATTATTAGATGCATAAAATTAAATATATAGATTCAAGAGACCAATTATATTAGTGAATTATCAAAATAGTAAAGACTCCAAATTACAAATTCCTCACAGGGGAAATTGGAAAGTGAAATTGGCACTTTATACCTGGGTACAAAAGCAGATGATACTTGACTTGAAATCATTTTAATTGTGTCTTAGACTACTTAAGAAACTTAAACCCTCCCTATTGGAACCTTCTGCCTGAATGAGGCCACATGTCTGTTTGTGCCTTAAATAATATGATGCTTTAGCACACACAAAAATGGTTTCTCACCCACAATCTACCAGTTGCTTCTGGCTTTTATGCATAGCAGCCCAGATAATAATCACTGACTGAATAAACTAGTCTAGTGATTCTGGCACTTACTAAGTGAGGACTTTCAGGCTGTATCCTGTCCCTGATATTTGGCCCTAGGAATCTCACCCTGGGCCATGGAAAAGCCTTCTTCACCCTAGGCCAGGGCAGGGAGATGTATTACAAAAGACAAACTAGTCAGGCAAACCAAAAATACTGTTTTTAGAATGAAAGCTTTATTGATTAATTAATTCTCTCAAAATGTAGAATTAGAGGAACTAATTTATTCCAAAATGGCCCAAAACACTTTTAAATTAAATAAAATAAAGGACAAAGTATTGAAATAAAGCCCAGTAGACCTAATTAGAAAGAAAATAATTTTCCTCTGACATAATTGATCATGAAGCTGTACTTTCTCCTTGATGCTAATTATCAAGAGCACAGGATTTGAAATAGGAGAACCTGGGCTTGAAACTTGAATTTGGCACTTGCTGTTTTTTTTCCCTTTAGGGCAACTAGGCAGTGCCATAGAACACAGAGTTCTGGGCCTGGAGTCTGGAAGCTTTATCTTCTTAAGTTCAAATCTGGTCTCAGATGCTTCCTACTTGTGTGACCCTGCACAAGTTACTTAACCCTCAGTTTTCTCATCTATAAAATGAACTGGAGAAAGAAATGGCAAACCATTCCAGTTTCTTGGCCAAAAAAGCAAATAAACAAAATCTCAAGGCACAAAGATTGAGAAATGAACGAACAACAAGGAGAACAAGTTCTCCTTGGAGAACTCCACCTCTCCAGGGGCTGTTTGCTTTTCTGTCAAATAGAGAGATCCTATATAAATTATAAAATTTGAGCTGAAAAGAATCTGAGAAGTAATAAGTATTAAGTCTTACTTGGAATTAAAAGTGAGTATCATGTGTAAAGGAAAAAATATTATGATAGTTTCCACTAAGAATATGAATAAATAATATCTGACACTGATATACCCATCCCTATGTGCCAGACACTGTGCTAAGGGCTTTAAAAATGTTGTCTCATTTGATCCTCATAACAACTCTGGGAGGCAAATGCTATTATTGTAGCCATTTTTCAGAAGAAGAAACTGAGGTAGTTACTATGTGACACTGAGTTTGAATCCAGGTCTTTCTGACTCCAGGAAGTAGACTTCATCCATTGTGCTATCTAGCTACCTTAATAAGAATAAGAATAACTGTAATAATAACCATCTACTCTCATCATTACTATTTGACATGATTTTAGTAATGAGGGCAGTAAAAAAAGAAAAGGAAGTTAACATAAAGAAGGGCAAAAAACCCAGAGAGATTAAAATATCTCTTAAATGGTAAGGTAATCTATTTAGAAAATCTAAGAAATCAGACCTTCCAAAAAAATCAAAATAATAGATAATTTCCACAAAATAGAAGATTCATGGAATCATAGAATTAGAGCTGGAATTACCCCATTTTGTAGATGAAAAAATTGAGAGATGGAGTGATTTGTCTAAGTTACACAAATAATTAGTCACAGGAGCAGAATTTCAGCAGAGGTCCAATGACTCCATATTTATCCTCCCCTTTTTTTTCTTTACACCATTGGGAATTCTTAGCTCAACAACAGTAAACATCCTAATATATAAAATAGAATATTTAGCAATATTTTTAAAACATGTTCCTATTCAAAAGATTATGAGGATGAGTGGGTAAGGGGAGTTCCTGATGACTTTGATGAGTTCCCCAATTAACCTGGTAACATGGTCTTTCTTTAAAATAAAAAGGAAGTCTGGCATGCAGTAAAGGGGAAGGATGAGATGTTTTGGCAGATAGCAGGCAAAGTCAGAATCAAAGCTCCCCTTGAAGCCTTCTAGTTAACCTAAGATACATATTTACAAGATAGCTTATAAGAAGGGAAATCTCAGGATAACAGCTATAAAATCTGTCTCTAGATGGCAAAGTGGGTAAAATATTAGGTAGAATAAAGTTAGAAAAATCTGTATTCCAATGCTTTTATCTTAATTTTCCGTGGATTTAAAGAAGCCTGAGAGTTGGTTGTGACAAGTTCCTCTATCACTGGAATGTCTTAAATACTAAGAAGCTGTATGACTGAGCAACTGCTTTAATTTTCTCATCTGTGAAATGGGAATGATGACAGCACCTACTTCACAGAAGTATTTTAAGGTTAGATAATAATTATAAAGTGTTTTTAAAAGCATTATATAAATGCTAACTATAAAAATAATTATTGTTGTTTTTTTATTACATCGAGTCAGCACCAACTTCACAGTACTTAGCTGACCTAGAAATAATGTCAGTGAAAAAGTAAGCAATTTGGCAAAAAGGGAGCATTATCTCTATCATAGAAACAGGAAGTCATTCCCATCAGTCTAGTCCGTGTGTCTTCAAAAACACAATTTTGCATCATGAATTCCATTCAATGATGGAAGGTTGCCCACTCAATCCCACAATCCATTGAGGGAATATTTCTGTGCTGATGTAGACATAGGAGACAATGAGGTTTTTCTACCACCTTTATCCTCCTTTCAACAGTCAGAAGGTATTAGCTATTAATATTTTTAATAATAGCTTTTCATTTTCAAAATATAGGCAAAGATAGTTTTCAACATTCATTCTCGAAAAACCTTGTATTTATTCCACTCCCTCTCCTAGACAGCAAGTAATCCAATATATGTTAAACAGGTGCAATTCTTTTATACATATTTCCGTAATTATCATGCTGCACTTAGCTACTAATTTTGATACTGCGAGGGATTACCAAACTGGATTACAGTTCAAAGGGGTCTGTTACTGTGATATTCCCTTATATGAGGGGGAGGTAGTATTTGTATACGTGTGTGTGTGTGTGTGTGCACATACACATGCTTCCTCAATCAGAATGTAAACTCCTTGAGATTAATAATAATTTTTGCCTTTTCTTTCCATCTTTAGTGCTGACCACAGCTCCTGACACATGTAAATACTGAATAAATGCTTATTATGGTTGATTAATATGGAAGGCCTTTTAGATGCTACAAATCACTGAATGGCTGCATTCATAGATAATGCTAGCAGAAATTTCAAAGTTATCAAAAATGACTACAAACATTCTCTTAAAAATAATTCTCATGAGCAGCCTACTTGGGAGAAGGACGTATTGGATATAAAAGAAACATATTTGTGAGATGATGCTAGAGAAAACACAGAATTAGTTTTTTTAAAAGGCTCAAAAACTGGAAAAGAAAGTGTAACTAATTGATTCATGGAGAAAATAGGAGAAAAATAGAGAAAAACAATACCATTTGTCTTCACCAAAGAAATAAGGGAAGATTTATGTTTACTTGTAATTAACAAAAGGGTATAAATATCCAAGAAATACAAATAATTTGGGAGATGTCATAATGTTTACAATGTAAGTTAGGGAAATGGAGGCTTAATAGGAGGGACCATTATTTCAAGGGCACCGTCTATTAAATCAAAGGTAGTGAGCATATAAGAGAGATTGATGTGCTTTTGCTAGGTCATTGAAAATAAGTCTTAAATAAATAGTTTGTATTTAAGTTTAAATAAATTTAAGAATTTGAGAAAAGAAAACATAGGGAATGAATTTTGCTTCAATACAAATCTGAGACTGACGTGAAAAACACACATGCACATTTAACCCCCATAAGATTGGGGTTTCTTTGCTTGTAGCATTGGTTCTTAACCCCACGTCCTTGAACTTTAAAACAAAAATATTTTTATATTGTTGTTATTACTCAGTCCTTTTCAGTTGTATCCAACTCTGTTGGAAGCTGAGTTTTCCATGACAAAGTGGTTGGCCATTTCTTTTTCCAGCTCATTTTACAGATAAGGAAACTAAGACAAACAGGATGAAGTGACTTCCCCGGGATCACACAGCTGGCAAGAATCTGAAGCCAGATTTGAACTCAGGAAGCTGAGTGTTCCTGATTCTAGGTGTGATACTCTAGCCACTGAGCTACCTTGCTGCATTTTGATATGCATTTCAATATAATTGGTCTCCTATGAATATATGAATTTTAAAACATGGTTGTGAAAAGAGATCCATAAACTTTACTAGACTACAAAGGGGATCTATGGCACGCACACACACACACACACACACACACACACACACATATTATACATAAACACAAACACACATACAAACCTGTAGGTTGGGCAGACACAAAGCTAAAAGGATGCCATCATCCTTCTTTACACTGATTCCTGGTCTTTTTCTGAGAAACGGTCGTAAACTTCAGCAGCCTACATGGAGTCTGTCACATAGAAAAAATTTAAGAATTGCTAGTCTAGAGGTAAAGAAAGATAGGTCCTTCAAAAAGATACAGAAATGTACATAACAATTTTTTTCTTTTTCTATTTTGTATTTAAAATAAATGAATTTGAAAATTTGAAAAAAGATATAGAGAATGAATTTTGCTTCAACACAAATCTGGGAATGACTTCCAACTATTTAATATTTGCTGTCTAGAAGATAAAAATATCACTTAATAAATCAATTGATAGTATAATTATACATATATTTATTATTATTATATAAATATATCATTATATAATTTTATAACATAAAACATAATTATATTCTTATCATATTGTATTATTAATATATTATATCATTTATATTATTATTACATATATAATTATATATATACACATAGCACATATCATGTATTTTGCACCAATATATGGTGGAAAAGAAATCTAATAAATGGAAATTTCCCCTAAAATTCTGGCTAGAGGCCATCCACAGCTCTGAGCTAACTCAGAGGAAGATAACAATAAACAGTGTGGCCTTGTCTGGTATCATGTTACAGATTATTTGCAAATAGCTAGCTTTGATTATAGTTTGCTTTTTAGATTTTGTTTCTATCACAGAAATTTATTTCAAAGGGCAGCTGCATACAAATGATGGTAAGAGGAACTTATCACAACAAACTCTTGGACGTCTTTAAATCCACAAAAAAGCACTGGAAAATAGGGTGTCAAGGGAGTCGGAGTTATTTCTTCCTCACCTCCCCCAAGACCCTTGTAGTGGTTGTTGAGTTAGTCATTATGAGGTTTCATGTGGTCTCTCCATCTTGGGGGGAAAAAGAGCTCCCAGAGAGAAATCTTGGCTTGTAGCATGAGGAAGAAAAGGTTGGAGGCGTAGTTCTCTCCAACGTTAGGGAATAATCCAAATTGGCTCTGTAGCAAACACAGCCAAAGTCTCATTGCGTTCTGCTTTATAGCTTCCAGGTCAGCATCCCCAAAGTGTATGATGGCAACTGGTTCCTGTCCTAAAATACCAATGTAGGGGGAAAGGAGTGCTTTACTGCCAGAGAATATCTGTGCTCTGGGGTTCTGGCCCCCCAAGCCTCCATCCTGGACCTTCCTTTCCCACCAGCCTCTGAAGATGAAAGTTGGCACTCTCTGAGAAATTAAGACCCTACAGATCGTTGACTTCAGCCATCTCATTTGCCATATAGAGAAACACATTCTAAAGAAATCTATTGAATTGTTCAAAATTGGAAGCCAGATTCTGTGACTTAAAACGCAGTGTTCATACTATACTACCCCTTTTAAAAAATATTTACTTATTTATTTTTATTAAAGATTTTTAATTTTCAAAACATATGCATGGATAATTTTTCAATATTAACCCTTGTAAAATCTTGTGTTCCAATTTTCCTCTCCTACCTCTACCCTTTCTACTAGATAGTAAATAGTCCAATATATTTTAAACATGGTAAATATATATATGTTAAATCCAATATATGCATACATGTTTATACAATTATCTTGCTTCCCAAGAAAAATCAAATAAAAAAGGGGAAAAAAGTGAGGAAGAAAATAAAATGCAAGCAAACAACAACAAAAAGAGTGAAAATGCCATGATCCATAGTCAGTCCCCACAGTCTCTCTCTGGGTGTAGATAGCTCTCTTCATTATAAGATCATTGAAACTGGCCTGAATCATCTCAGTGCTGAAAAGAGCCACATCCATCAGAATTGATCATCGTATAATCTAGCTGTTGCCATGTATTATGGTCTCCTGGTTCTGCTCACTTCACTTACACGCTACTTCGTTAAACACAGACTGATGTAATCCCAGATCTGGAAGGGACTTTAGGGATCCCTGACCTCACGCATCCTTTGTATCTTTAATCTATCAAGTGGCAGGAAAGTAGTTTTGCTTCAAAGGCGAGGCTGAATTGAAAAGCTAAGATGCTTAACATTTCTTCTATGTTCTTGATTATAAGATTTCCCCCCTGCCATTATAGTCTTTGTGTCCCCCAGTCTAAATTTTTGAACTGTAGTTGTCAGAAATAATTATGTGTGTGTGTGTGTGTGTGTGTGTGTGTGTGTAGTCCTGATTCCCTCTTTAATATTAAAAAAAAAAAAGTAGATAGTTTTCTTTTGAAAATCTCAGCAGTTAACACAAATCTTGGCACATGATGAGTATACATATAGTCCTTTTCCTTTCTTTCTTTTTTTGATTATTTAGGATACAAACTTAGTATTTTTGTTTTGTTTTTTAAAGAAAAATTAATCAGGGGCAGTTAATTGTTGCAGTGGATAGAGCACCAGCTCTGAAGTCAGGAAGACCTGGGTTCAAATCTGATCTCAGACACTTAACACTTTCTAGCTGTGTGATCCTGGGCAAGTCACTTAACCCCAATCACCTCAGCAAAAAGAAAGAATAAGTCATCAGCCATGATTTGAACTTAGTAAACCTAGTCAATCAGGCAATAAGCATTTATTAGATACTTACAGAAACATTTTTTCATGTCTTTTCTTATTATGAGGCAGCTAGATGGCACAGTGGATAAAGCACAGAGCCTGGCTTCAGGAATGCCTGAGTTCAAATTCAGCTTCAGACACTTATTACCAGTGTGACCCTGAACAAGACATTTGACCTCTTTATGCCTCAGTTTTCTTCTCTGTAAAAAGGGAGAACAGTAACACCTCCTTCCTGAGGATGTTGTAAAGATAAAATGAATTAATATTTGTAAAATGCTTTGCAAAACTTAAAGTACAATACAAATACTGTAGTAGTAGGGTAGGAGTAGAGGAAGTGATATGTTTGGAAATGGAGGTGATGTCAAAAAAAACCTATCTACATTTTTTAATATAAAAGAGAATTATGGCTACACACATACACACATATACACAATTATTTCTGACAATTATAGTTATTCAAAAATGCTACAGACTCTCTTATGAGGTACTGATCTTCCCAAATGTGGAATATTTGATCCAACCAAATCAAGTACTTATGAAATATTTGCCATTCTTTGCAAGGTACTTTACTCAAGATTGGATGCTTATTTGTCAGAGACACAAAGAGGGTTTGTGCTTGAGGAGGATTACTGAAGTAGATTTCCCTGTTCAATACTGAGGCTCTGTGATTCCTCTTGAGGAAAGGCATAGGAAATTATTCAGAATGAAAACTGAAATTTTACTTGCCCCAAAACAGCAGATCCATGATTTTTGTACAAGCCATTCTTCTCTCCTATACAGTAAAGGATTTCACAAAGGCCACAGATAAACTCAAGTCCTTGCCTGTCAAATGGTTTGGTCAATGTGTCTGTCTCTATGTGCAAGGTTTATATGTAATAACCATCTGGCTACCTACATATTATGCCGAGTGCTTTGCAAACATCCATCATTCCTCATGACAACCTTGTTATTATTGCCCTTTCACAGATAATGAGCTGAGATAAGAGGTGGAGAGGTGAGGATATAATGTTTTGAACATAGATATCTCCAGGTAAAATTATGGTCCAAGCATAACCCAGACAGACACAATGGACTGTGACCTAATTCTGCTTTGGGCTGTTTTGGGTCCTCCAGTACAGTGTCTCACCCAGGCCTGCTCCCTCAAGCAATCCCTCTTCCTCTAAATCTTTCTTGTAACCTTCCCCAGTTCCTCATCCGAACTGACCTGCCATATAAACCAGTCCTGTATATTCCCTGCTGATCTGATAAGCACATTCCTGCTCTGGGGACTGATAAGGGCTAAATGCATTCCCCTACACATTGAACTTATCTGGAACCTATCTGCATTTTCACACGGGCCTTGAAAATCAACTTAAATAAGTAACCCATCAGGGTCTTTTGGACATTTAACAGGCTCATCTCTTCCGCTATTGCTAGTGTTTAGCTATTATTTTAGATAATGCTTTTATTTAGAAATGCTTGTTTATTTAACTGTTATTTAGAAATGATTTTAGAAAAAAAGCATTTAATACTTTAACATATTTAACATGTATTGGTCTACCTGCCATCTGAGGGGGAGGAGAAGGAGGGGAAAAATTGGAACAAAAGGTTTTGCAGTTGTCAATGCTGAAAAATTACCCATGCATATATCTTATAAATAAAAAGCTATAATAAAAAAAATAAAGTTAAGCAGGGGATTCAATTAATTAATTAATTAATTTGCTGCCATGTCATTCTGTTGAATCATATTATTTCTCCTAATTTTTAAAATAAATTGTACCATATTTAATCCTCAAAAAAAGAAAAAAGCATTTAGATAATACTTTCTTTCCCAAAGCATTAGGAAAATATTGTCTCATTTGATCCTCAGGACAACCTTGTGAGGGAAGTGCTGTTATTATCCCCATTTTATGGATGAGGAAACTGACACAGAAGAATTTAAGTGACTTCCTAAATAGTTAAGTCATCTGAGGCTGGATTTGAACTCATCTTCCCAACTCCAGATCCTGTGTTCGGGGACCCTTGTCAACTCATATCATAGTTTGCTAAAAATGAGGCTATTCCTGGCATTTTCACTGCAGCATAGGGGGCCAGGTGACAGCAGTGGGACCAGAACTCACCATCCCCTGCCTCACTCACTATCCCTTGCCTCTCCTGCCCTGGCCTCCAGCTTTGTCTTGTTACAGAGTACTGTGTAATCTTGCAAAGGCTCCCCTTTGAAGCTGTGAGGACAGGTTTTCATCACCCCTGATAATAATATGTGGGGAGCATCCTAATATTCCATTTGTAGAGAAGACCCTCTTGCCAGGTTTCTCACGATCCCCATTTCTTCCTCCCAGGCTATCATACTATCTCTGATCAGAAGCCAACAAACAGAAGGGGGGGGGAGAGGGGGGAAGAGGAAGAAGCCTGTTTTCTGCTAGCACAGATCAGATGACGCTGGTTATAGGCTCTATCTTTCATTCTTGCTTTGAAATGAATCCTCCCGCTATGACAGCCCTTTGTCCTGTATCAGGGCAGCCCGAGATTTTTCCCCCCACTCTCATGTGCTATCATCAGAGAGTTGAGCAGGCTGTCCTTTGTGGGCAAAGGAGAGTGACTGAGAGAGCCAAAAGAATTAAAAACATCCCTTTATTGTGAAGCATTTTCTTTTGTTGTTGTTGTTGTTGTTTAATAGGTAGAAAGCTCATCCCAAAAGGACAAACAGCAGCCCTATGGGTATAGTCAGACATGTAAAATATCTAGGTAGAATTCCTTCAAATTGGTGGAAGACTGCTTTATTATTATTATTATTTTGCTCAAGTCTCCAATTAAACAATTGTTCTGCTTGAATTAGAAATCCTAGGTTCTTGAGTAGATTTCTAAATTTGAGAGAGGGCTTCCCTTCATAACAATCTCTCATTTGTTCACAAAAAGTCTTTAACTTATGTGGTCTCCTGTGCACACGAGGCTTTTCCTCAATCCTCATTTTGCTAGCTATTCTGTATTTCTCCCTGAAATTGCTTTGTTTTCTTTATATAGATTTATATGTACTGTGTATCCTCTTCTCCCCACTTCCTACTCCACTAAAATGTAAGCTCCCTAATGATAGTGATTGTTTTTGTTTTTCTTTTACTATCAATACTTTCCTTCTGAGATCATTGGTAATTTATTCAGTATATGTATTGTTTGCACATAATTGTTTCCGTATTTTCTCCCATATCAAATTGTGAGCTCCTTAAAGGCAGGGACAGTTTTTCTCAGTTTCTCTAGTGCTTAGCACATGTCCTGGCACACAGTAGGTGCTTAAAAAGTGCTTATAGATTTGTCTTTGTAGCCATAGCACCTTGCCTTGGTACAATTCTAGTAAATAAAAGAATTTTATTTCAATAAATGTATCCTGGATTGAAGTGAATAATGTAACAGATTATCCAGATACCATTTATGTCTGGCTATAGAATTTAATTAGTGATGGAAGACTTAGATTAATTTTTATTCCCCTCAATATTCCTGCTAATTTAAACAGCCTGTGGTCCATCTACCCAGATTATGAATAAACAATGAAATCTGCAGAATGTCTAATCTGATATTGATTTCGGCAAATCTAGTCTGTTGTTCATTAGGTCACACGTAGCCGAGGATTATTGCACCAGGATTTTTTTTTTTTTTCATAGATGGTTCCAACATTCACCCTTGCAAAATCTTGTGTTCCAAATTTTTTTTCTTCCCCTTCCCTAGTAATCCAAAATAGGTTAAACATGTATGGCACCAGGATTGACCAATAGTTGAGAGTGACACAGAGCTTTTGTTTGTATGTTGGAGGTTTGGGGGGGATTGATATCCACAGTTCTTAAAATAGTTTCTGGGACACAAAAAGTACCCAATAAATGTTTGTTGATTGATTGATGGATTGATGCTGCAGACCTAGGAAGTTGGACTCTGGAAGTCCGTCATGCAGGATGGAATACAGCCTTTCAGAATTGGAAAGAACATCAGTAGCCATCTAATCCAGCCCATGCCTGAAGACAATCCCTACCACAGCCTTCCTGACAATTGATCATTTCTGTTAAAGACCTCCCAAGAGAGGAAATTCAATACTTCCCCAGGCACCTATTCTATTTTGGGCTAACTTGTATCCAGACTAAATCTGCCTCCTTATAACTTATTTTATCTATGTTACCATCTAGCATTACTGGACTTCTTTTTTCTCCACACATGATTCTTCATCTTCCATTTCCATATCTTTGTACTGACAGTTTTTCATCCTTAAAATATGTTCCCTCTTCATTTCTACCTCCTGGTTTCCCTGGATTCTTTCAGGAGACCTGTTCCTGTACTCTTCCCATTGAAAGTGTCTTCTCTTTGAGATTACTTCGCATCTATTCATATATATTTTGTTCATGCCTGGTTATTTATTTATTTATTTTTCTGAGGCAATTGGGGTTAAGTGACTTGCCCAGGGTCACATAGCTAGGAAGTGTCAAGTGTCTGAGGTTAGATTTGAACTCAGGTCCTCCTGACTTCAGGGCTGGTGCTCTATCCACTGAGCCACCTAGCTGCCCCACATGTCGAGTTATTGACTTGTCTCCACTCTTAGAATAAGTTTTTTTGCAAGTAAAATCTGTGTTTCTGCTTCCCTTTGTATTTCTAAGGATTACTATGTAGTAGAAGCTTAATAAATGCTTATTGGCTGACTGAAAAGTAGATCAATGCCAAGTGAATGATTAAAGTGAAAGTTTTTTTTAAGCCAGTTCATTGCTATATCAATAACATCTTTAAAAATGTTGATTAATGACTGAATGTAAATTTTGAAGATTATAATACCAAGCTGCAGAGCTATGATTTTGCCTCTCTTTATATCCCAGTGTTTAGCTTATAAGAGGTGGTCAATAAATGCTTGTTTACTGACTAATTGAGGACAGTAAGCCAATCCTAAATGAGTGATTAGAGTGAAAGTTTTGCCAAGAAATCAAAAGTTCCTTGCTCTATCTGGTTGAATGTCTTCTTGTAATGAACTGAATGAGGAGATAGAGGGCATGTTTACCCAATTAAAAATGTTTGAAAATAAAGAAAAACCAATTCAAGGAATGACAGATTTGGGGTTTAAATAGATCCAAACATGCTAGAACAATCCAGTTTTTGTTTATTTGTTTTTGTTTTTGGTGAGGTAGTTAGGGTTAAGTGGCTTGCCCAGGGTCACACAGCTTGTAAACATTAAAGATCTGAAACCAGATTTGATTTCTGTTTACTGCACCATCTAACGGCTCCTAGAACAATTAAATAATCAATCAACCCACCATTTATTAAGCACATATCATATGCCAAGCATTGTGCTTGGTACAAAGGGAAGGAAAGTTCCTGCCCTCAAGGAGTTTATATTCTAAGGAAGAATAAGAAATTAGTCTAGATGAATTCTTTCTAGTGGCAACATTTTATGTTTGATGATAGTTTTAGAAGGGGCAGTAACTCAATGTTAGAGAGTATACTCATTAAAAACTATACTGGCCTAGTAAGTCACATGAAAGGAAGTTACAGCTAATCTATTTATGGGTCTCAAACACTTTAGATTTCAGAAACTCCTACTACATTACGCCAGATGCCTCAGCCCCTGGATTTCTAAACTCATTTGTGCTTCGGGGGACATCTAATCCATATGTTTCCCATTAATTTACCCTTCATTCATCAAAATGTTGTTTTGTAAGAACGTTTTGATGTCTAAGAAGCCTGATGAGTCTCTTAAGCCTCTTTTCCTTTGTACCGTGAAATTGTATGTTCCCACCACTTTATGGTGCTAGGAGCCAGGAAGGGTAAAGACTGGGGCTGGAACCTCAGAACCTTGAAAATGGCCAAAGAAAAAAAAAGTCCTTTTTCAGAGCACAAATGCTGAGTTTAAGAAGGCAGCAATAAATTCAATCATTTTACTTTCTAATAGTTTGGGAGTCTTTATCACTTTGTATGGAAGCGGATACCAATATTATTTAGGAAGTAAACAAATTCCTTTGGATTTTCAGTCTGCCTGACATCTTCTGATAAAAGGATAAAACATAGAATAGCATATTATAGCACTGGACCTGAGATCAAAAAGACCTGAATTCGA
The DNA here is from genome assembly GCF_016432865.1 of Antechinus flavipes. Lineage (NCBI taxonomy): Eukaryota > Metazoa > Chordata > Mammalia > Dasyuromorphia > Dasyuridae > Antechinus > Antechinus flavipes. The sequence goes on along the minus strand of NC_067402.1, from coordinate 65,047,897 downwards.
ATCCAGTCTTAAATGCAGTTATTTGGGACAAGTCACTTAGCCTCTCTCAGCCTCAATTTTCTCATTTGTAAGATGGGCATAATTTAAAAAAAACAAAATTGTGTCTCTCCATTTCACATAGTGCTGAAAGTGCAGGGGGCTATTAATGAGCCTAATCTCATGTCGACTTGACATGAGTTCTCTGTTTGACTTGGGTTGTTTCACCCTTCTTTAAATACCTCGGTGGACCCCTGTTCCCAGCAGCTCATTATCTTGCTATCCAACTTAATCCAGAATCTTACATCACAAATTAGAACTCTGTTCTTCCTGGATTTTATTCCCCTTTAATCAGATTTTCCTGTGGCATGTTATCTGGTTCTCCCACCATCAAGATCGCCATTTTTTGTTCGTTCTCTGATTTAACAGTAGCTTTCCTAAAATTCAACAGCTGGAATTGAAACCACATTTCAGCTGTGGTCTAAGCAGAGTAGAGCACAGATAAATTGTCACATCCCTAGTTATATTGCCTAATCCTCTCAATATGGCCTAGTGATATATTAGTTATTTTCAGTCATCATATCAGACTGTTAGTTTATATTAAATATGTAATCCATTAACACACTTCCCTCCCATCCAAAATCTTAAAATAAGTTTTTTTTTCTCTTAAGTTTTATTACCTACAAACATTTCCCAATATATCTGCTCTCTACATCCATATAGGATAGAGTTCTCCTTTGGGTTTTGGGGATTTGCTTTGATTACCTAATGTGGAGACACCCTGTTTCTCTCCATTCTCCTATCACCTGTATGGGAATAATCTTGTTTATCAGGGCACATCTTTCCTGTAGTTGACAGAAGATCACAGTGCAAGTACCACAAATTGAACCAATGAAGGGATGCAGAGAAAGAGGCCTGAGGAATTCTACTTGTTCAATTTTGTGTGTCTTTCTCAGTTTTTAAGTTCAAGTGATAATCTCCACCATGCCTGGGAGTTCCATCCATGGTAACCTTGAGGCTACGATTGCAGGTGGGATGGTACAGCCGACTAGCCCAGCAGAGAAGCCTTGAAAAATCTACAGACTTGAGCCCAAATGAGGCTTGGAACTTGGAATTTAGGACTGTGTTTTATGGGAACTGAGCCAAGCTCTTTGTATATTTGTTATTATACTTCTGTAGTAAATATTTCTCTGTAAAAGTCAATCTGATTGTCAAGTGGTTAAATGGAACTGGGGCACAGAGAAATGAGGACCATCAGCAGAGGCTAGAGCCATTGGCAGAGAGCCTAGACACTAGTGCCTCAATCCCCCTTAAGGGGACTGGAAAACTCTAGGGATGTGTGTTTCTATATAACAATAATAGTAATAGTATTTATATAATCCTTTAAGATTCACAAAGAACTTTATGAATATTTCATTTGATCTTCACAACCACCCTGGCAGGTAAGTAGTATTATTATCCTCCCCATTTTATAGATGAGAAAATTAAGTCAGAAGACAAGTGACTTGCCCAGTGTCACACAGTTAATAAGTATCTGAGGTGAGATTTGAATTTAGGTGTTCCTTACTCCAGCATTCTATCTACTGTACCACCTCATCGCACAATCAACTATAATGTACCCATTTTGTGCTTGTCAGGTTGATTTTTTGACTCCCAAATAGCCTTACTTTTGGAACTCATAGCTAAATGGATGTGTAATGCCCTCTGTGGAGATGCTCTCTCCAGTGAAAAAATCAGTATCAGCTCTCTGTCTCTGAATCCTGTCTGGCTCTTGCCCAGGTTCCCCTGTAAGTTTACCATGGGAAGATCTATTCAGTCAGGGATCTTCTTTGCATCTTATTGATATCTCAAAAAGACGTATGGAGTTCACGGGCTGTCTACCAGCTAACCTTACTCCAGCCATATGACCAAAACATTGCTTTTGATCCTATATTTCTATAACAACATCCTTAATTCCAATTCTTCTTCAAAACGCTATTTAAATTTTGTCATTCTATGCTGTAGGATGCATATGCCCATCATGCACTTTCCATTGTCCTTTTAATAAATCTCCATTTTCATTCTTCAAGGACTTGGATTAAAGGACAAAGTGAATTTTTTTCTTTTATACCAATATTTTACTTGGAGTTGTTCTATTGTTTACCACCCCAAGTAAAATATTGGTAAAAAAAAGAAAAAAATTCACCTTTGTCCCTTAATCTTTTAATTATATTACATCTTATTTGATTCCACACAATATTTAAACTTGCCAAATCTTTTCAGATCCCCAGTCTATCACTCTATACCTTAGCTATCTTAAATCCATCATTTATAAATTTGAATGTAGGTCATCTATGCTTTCTTCCAAGTCCTTGATAAATAACAACTAACATGAGGCCATACATAAATCCCTGGGCTATTCCATTGAAGACCTCCCTCCAAGTTGACAGTTAGCCAATAATGAACACTCTTGGGGTCTACCCATTCAATTACTTCTGAATCTACCTAACAGTATCAGCATTGAGAAAATTTCTTTTCACTGTTCACATAAAGATAACACGAGAGACTTTGTGTCTGCCACAAAATTTTGAAGTTTAAAGATTAAAAATGTGACGTCTTCTGATAAGGCTTGGAAAAAACAAGCCCTTCTGTTCTCATTGGAAAGGCTGGAGCATTAGGTCTTTCTTTGACATATGGAGAAAGGCAAAAGCAGACTTTAAAAAAAATCCTCCTTTCCCTCTGTACATAGGACTATACTAAAATTGCTATGCTAACTATCTGTTCCTGAAAGACACAAGAATGCCATTTTCCTATGCACCAATGTATTCTTTGTGGTTGAAATCCAAATGACTTACAGACAGAATAAGGTTTCTTGTACACTAAATTCAAGCCAATGGAATATTTTTAAATTTGTCTGTGATCTTGGTGAAATTCTCTATGCCTTTGAGTTAATCCAATCTGCAAAAGAGGCAAGGAAACAGTTTTGCATAAAGAAAGAAAAATAAAAATTAAAAAAAAGAGCCTATGGGACAGGCTTTTAAAAATAGATATGTTTGCATGATCTGTTTGCAAAGACCAGAAGATAAGGTTGGAATATGGGCTATAAGAGAATGTTATGTACTTTGCAGTTATATGTATCATTCAAAAGTGGTGTCAAATTCAAATTGAAATAAGGGTCACTCAGTTACCACTCAATTACACATAAAGAGCTTTTCAGGTTACATATTGACCTAGAAAACCACAAATTCACGTTATCTATGTCTTATTGTATTGTTATTGGTTTTATTAAATATTTTCCCTTTATATTTTAATCTGATACTGGCTGCCCTGAGGAGTGTTATGGGTCACAATATAGTCTGTGTGTTTGACCCCTCTACTACACAAAGTAGCTCAAAAGTATGATGCAGGGAATGGAAATGTTATTTTATTGATACAAGGAGCTCCCAGATAAACAGACCATCTAGAGCAAATACAAGTTGGCACCTTCTCTGCAAAGGAAAGTCTTAAAGACTTTCTTAGAACAGTGATATCAAATTAAACTAGAAGTATAACTACTAAGGGAACAGGGAAAGAATAGGATAGGACAGGATAAGATAGAATAGAATAGAATAGAATGGGACAAATTGTTGTGAAATGAATAGAAGGACATCCTGGAAGTCAGAGTTCTATTTCCAAGGACTATTTCTGACACATATCACCATGGACAAATCTCTTACCTTCTGTTCCCTTTCCCCCCATCCCTGGTAATTCAGAATATAGCTACCTGGGGAACTAAAAAAATTAGTTACAGATAAAAATGTATGCTTAATTGAAACGAGCTGCCAATCTTCAGCAGTACAGGGGATTTCTGCAATGTCAGTCTCTTCCCACTCCCATCCCCAAAAAGGTATGGACAAATAGACATGAAAAAAAAAACAATTTCATCCCTCTACAATCCATTCAAAGGTGATGAGCCTTTTTGCTAGACTACTTTTTCTTTTAAGATATCTATTATAAGTGATGATTTGCTGGGTAGGGAGCAGGAGAAAGACATATTGGGAAGTAAAAGTGATATATATATATGTGTGTGCATATATGTATGTATTATATAAGATTTTAAAAGTTATAGTTTAATGGCAGAAAGTTTGATTAAGACCTATTGAGATCTAAGAAGTGTTTTTTTTTTAAATCATCAATTGCATTTACTCTTATTTGGGGAAAGGCGATTAATGTTTTTAAATAAACTTTTTTTTCCTTAAACTAAGAAATTTCACAAAGGTCATAGCCATAAAACCAAGAATTCACGTGAGAATAGTCAAGTTAACAAGGCACATTCTATAAATTTCCCATAGGTGCTGGACATTAACAGGGGCACCCAGAGCCAAGTGAAACTTTATCATTTAGAAATCTTGTCATTTCACAATGGAACAGTCTTTCTTGTTCTTTCCTGCCTTGACAAGCTTGTAATGTGTTTGTGCATTTTGGTGCAGTTATTCATAATGCTGGATTATAACAATTACTGTTTTTATGAGACATCTTGAGCATGCCTTTCCTGCTACTCATTAGAGGTGATTTTCTTCCATGGTCAATTGTGCTGTTGAAAGCCCAGAGCAGTCAGTACCTACCAGCTCACTCCATTACACGGAGGGGTCTGCTCTTTTGATCAATGTCCAGGCCAGTCAAGGTCTTCAACCTCCTTTTCTTCTCTTCCCTTTTAGCAGCGCTGCCACTTTATCAGGCTATGGCTCCATCACCAGTACAAAGTACGAGCAAAGTGCTCTGTACGCCGTACCATGAGAGAGGCAGCTGCCGGGACTTTCAGTTCAGGTTTAATGTCGGCAGAAAATATCATCGTTTAAGTCATTTCACAGCTGTCAGAAAGAAATTGTCTAACCCAGCAAGGACATGAGCTGAGGATAAGCTGCTCCTCTCAACATTGAAATGCATATAAGTCATAAAGACAGGTTTGGAGAAGGACTTGGTGGCTGCAAGGTCTGCAGGAAATCCATCAGAATCTGCAGAACCCTGATTACCTGAGGCTAGGACTCTTTGTACCAGTAAGCGGTTGGGAAGCTGGGGTCGATCAGATTTCAGGAACAGCGGGAAAGTTATTCCCTTTTGAAGGAGGGATCTAGATCTGTCCCCTTGCTATGAGAAAGATGTTCTCATCACAGAGAACATCCTGGTAAATAGTAATCCCATCACAATTTTTTTTTTTTTTTTTCAATGAGAAGACCAGTATCTTCCTTCACTGGTTCAAGGAACAAACTTCCCCAGGGAACAAACTTCTCTGTAGAGAGTAGATGCATCCTTGCTCTGCAATTTAGAATCTTTATAAATAATTGCCTGGAATACTAAGGGAGTTAAATGACTAAATGACAAGTTTCAGTTTGTGTCAGAGGCAAGATCTGAACATAAGAAGCTAAGAGGAACAGAGTGCTGACCCTGGAGTCAGGAATATTTGAGTTCAAATCTGCCCTTTAATATTAGCTAGCAGTGTGACCCTGGATAGGTCATTTAACCTGCCTCAGTTTCCCCAACTATAAAATGGGGATAATAATAGCATCTACTTTTCTGGGTTATTGGAGATCAAATGAGACAATATTTATAGAGCTCTTAGCATTGTACCTGGCATATAGTAGGTGCTTAATAAATATTTATTTCCTTCCTTCCCTTTTGACTCTCAGGACGACAATTTGTTCACTATGCTGAGTGACTTCTCATCGATTCAGAAAAAATATTTGTTGATTTGATTAGATATTATCAGTGGAAAGTTTCCCAGATCTCCAGAGCTTTGAGCAGAATTGACCTTGAGCAATGTGGTGAGCCAGAACAGACAAGGTGGTTAGTAACTTTACAGAAGCTGACCTATTAACCTAGACTCTTCATTGGTCCATGCCAACAGATTAATGACACCTGTGAGTGGGTCAGAAAATACAAGACTAAATTCATTTTTTGAAGTGCTGAAATTTTATTTGACTATATTTCTCTTCCTTCTCCTCCTAAGCTACAGACTGTTGACTTACATTGTCATCACTGAACCACTGTTGATGGGAAAGATGAATTTCAGATCAGGTGAGTCCACTCCTGGACTTTTTAATCTAAGAAGAACTGATTGTAGAAATTGCAAAAAGACCTCTTCAAAAAGGAGCATCACTAGGCTCAGGATTATAAGGACAGCATTTCTCTTACATCCCTTAGGAAGAGACTCCTTCCATGGAAAGCCTTTATATTGACAGAACAAATACAAATTATTTTATGCCCTGTTGGTCTTTCCTGCTAGCCCTTGTGGTTAGGTACCCTATATCCCGTCTCCACGTACACATCCTTCCCTTCAGTGTTCTTAGCAATCAACGAAACCCATTCAGTCTGACTAGAGTTCTGGTTTCTGTATCTTTCTGGAGGAAAAATTCTCTGATTCCAAATAATCTTACTTAATCACACTTTTATTTAAGCAACAGTATTTCTAAAGGGTTCGTATCTCATCATATATCTCACATATGTCATCATATCTTAAATTAGATTTAGATTTAGATTCTCTTCTCTTGCCTAAAAAGGGACGATGTTCTCATGCTTCTACTGATTTCTCCGCTCATTCTTTAGAGATGCAGATTGAGTGACTATTTGAGGATAGATATAATTATAACAGTTATATTACATTTTAAAATTTGCAAAATACTGCTTGTGTGTGTGTGTAGTACATATATGTGTATGTTATTTAATCGTAATAACAACCATGTGAGGAAAGCACAATTATTATACCCACTTTACAGATGAGGGAACTGAGGTTAGAATAGTGACTTTTCTAACATCAACAATAAGTGCCTGAGGCAGGATTTGAACTTAAAATCTTCTTGACTCCATTTATAGGACTTTATCCAAATACCCTCTCTAGGGAAAATTGCTCCACAAGAGCACTATGATGCATTTGTGAAAGATCATAGAATCAAGAGTTTAGAACTGATGTTGTTTGCTTGCATTTTGTTTTTTTCTCATTTTTTCCTTTTTGATAAGATTTTTTTTCTGTGCAGCATGATACTTGTAAAAATACATATAGAAGAATTGCACATGCCATTTAGGGGAGAGGATGGGATGGGAAGGGAGTAAAAATTTGAAACACAAGGTTTTGCAAGGATCGATATTGAAAAATTACCCATGCATATGTTTTGAAAGTAAAAAGCTTTAATAAAAATTTGTAAAAAGAAAAAAAATTTAGAATTGGAAAGGATCTCGAAGCCATTAGGTTATTTTATCATTGAAGAATTTGTGTAACATCTGGATAGTGAGTAGCAGAACAGAGGTTCAAAATCAGATTGAATTCTCTTTGTGGGATACCACACTGACTTTGGACAAGAAGGATACAATCTATTAGCATTTATTAAATGTCAACTAAGTGCAGACTGTGTTAACTCTTGGGCACTGGGCTAATATACAATCCGGTCTCTGAAAACAAGAGAAATACAGGTGTTCCCTCAAAGGATGTGATTAATGGATTCCTTGAAGATATAACCACAGGTAAAATATTATTACAAGGGGCAGATAGATAAATGATAGGTCAAATGATCGTACCATGGGGAGTTTGTGTTACCATGGCATTTAGTTATAATTTCTTCATGATATTTTTCTGAAACAAGATTCAACAGGGCATTCTTCTAGGAATAATAGTAACTTTGCCTACAGGAGAGAGAACTTGAGGGAAGCAATTGTCAGAAGGTGACATCTCTCTGACACTCAGGGGGTGTAGTAAAAATAAGTGCTCAGAGTCTAAAATGGTTTATAGATATAAGCTGTTGGTATAGAGACTGGGTAAGTTAGGATGGATTTCCATTCCTTCCCAGGCCTCCAGGGAAATGCCAAAAACATTTATTAGCAGTAACCACAAGGGCCCCAGGCATAGGTCAGCCAACAGTCAAGAGAATTAGGTGAGAGGGTACAGGTAAGGGACCAAGTGAAACATTGGACATGAGCACTAATTAGAAACACTTCTTTATTTTTTCCCCCAACAGAGCCAGCTTGTGTAAGCGGGGCTTGAGTTCACTTCGTAAAGATGTTTTATATGGTATTTCTGGCAACTGCCTAGAGCTTTAAAAGAAAAAAAAAATGAAGGGAACTTTAATGGTAGCCTTGGAAAGAGAAAAAAAAATGGTTCACTTCTCTAATAATCAGCTGTCCAACTACCCTGTGTCTGCTCCCTCCAAATCTTGAGGATTGAGATAAGCTAAAGTGATACAACTATAGCAGCCTAAAGTTCTAAGATTCTGCATTTCCAAGTGATAGGATCCCATCGAGGACCCCACTCAGCTCTAGACCTTGTCCATTCTTGGCTTCTTGGGTTAGATTTTTTTTGGCCTTCCCTCCTTTTTGAGATCGAAATAAGCAAAAACCAACTCAGCTTCATAAGAATGGGGTTTTTCATAAGAAAGTGGTAGTTGCTATTGATGTTTTTTAAAATAAAAGTTGAGCACAAAGGAACTCAGTTGAACAAAATGACTTGTTTATTATGTGATAGAGTAAAAAGAACACTGAAATTTGGAGTCAGAAGTCCTGATTCAAATTCTGTGTCTGTCTTTACCTATTCTCGATACTACTTATCATCTGGACAAGTCATTTAGCCTCTCTTTGCCTCAGTTTCCCCATCTATAAAAATGAAATAGTAGATTTGATGAATTCTATGGTCCTTCATGACCCTCTAGGCTCTCAGCTCCCTTCTAGTTCTAAATCTCTAATCCCTGCCTAATTTGTTCAAGGTGTTGTGCTAGACACTCTAAGTACCAGATCAGGTTCTGGAGTCTGGAAGAGAAAACGTGAGTTCTTCCTTGAAGGGAAAAGGAGAGGAGAACAAAGCAAAAAGGACCACTCGTTTTCCTCCTAACCTTAGACATGCCCAGAGAGTGAGAAGGTAGCAAATTTCGAGCTATTGTTAGTGGGTCAGGGAAACAGTTGGATCTTGGTTTATATATTACAGCACAAAAGGATGGGGCAAAAGGATGAAAATGAGCCTCCTTAATGCATTGTGGGTGGGCTTCAAGAGAACAGACCATCCACAATCAAGAATGAAGGTCTAAGAGAGAGCCTGGGACAGAGCTCCGGAGCAAAAAGGATTTCTCCTTCATTCTTTTCCCCAGGTTCCCTGAGGTCACTTCTGTTTGTACTGAGTGGTGGCCAGCCACCCTTGCCTCTGTGATGTGGATTCCATGATGATTACAACTGATTTCACATAAACAGAATGCAGTACTGTTTACAAGCACCATGAAAAGACTGGGACTGAGATACTACGGGCAAAAAAAAGCAACACACAAAGGAATATTGTACATCCCAGGCTCTGCAAGTTGTTCTCCTCTATTTGGTTGTTTCTTTTGGGCTTTGCTGAATCAGCTCAATGGGGAAACCCAAAACTAACTGCTGAAAGCATTCATGGTAATCTCTGTTTCCCACAGTAGCCATGAACAGATGTTATTATCCCTTCTCCTTCAAGCCAGATATTCTTGGAGTCAGGTTTGTGTTGGACACAAGGCCTACTCTCCAAAATGGTAAAGAGAGAAGGAGAGAAGGGGTCTGTGGTAGGAAGGAAAGTTTCTGTTTGTTGGATCTAATGATGGAAAGAAACCACTTAAATAATTTAGGAGGATTAAAGGTATAAACATACAGGTAAGAGTCTTTAACGAAACTTAGCGAAGGTTTGAAAGAAAAAAATAAAATGCTTCATATAAAGAAACAATCTTTTTGTGCTAGCACAGTAGCAGCTGAGATCCCAAAAACAGTAGAAAGCAGTAGCACACAGGAGTCAAAAGGAAATTAGTCAACTTGTATCTCCATAATACTCTTTTAAAGAAAAATTTATTTAGTTATTTATTCATTCATTCATTGTTAGTATTTTTTTAATTCAAAATTCTCTCCCTAAAGAAAAATTTATTTAGTTATTTATTCATTCATTCATTGTTAGTATTTTTTTAATTCAAAATTCTCTCCCCCCCCAGGTTCTCTCCCACCCATTGAGAAATGTACATGTACATGTGAAATCATCCAAACATATCCATATTAGCCATGTTGTTTTTTTAAGCATGAATTTTTTTTTTAAATACTTCATTTTGCATTTGGAGTTCATCAGTTCTCTCTGGGGATGAGTCTTTTGGAAGTGTCTTGGTTAGTTTTATTGATCAGAGTAACTGAGCCTTTCACAGCTGGCCAATATCATATCCCTCTTTCTGGGAAAAAAAAACAAAAACAAAAACAAAAAAACAAGGAAATGTGTGAATGAGGGTTGTGGTGGTAAAAGAAAGCATCTGGAGCAATCAAGAAAGGGAGCAGTTGCCAAAAGCTGATGGGTTGATCTGATTCTCCAAAAGTAACCATTCCCACAATGTCTCACATCGGGCAACAATGGAAGCCCCTGAATCATCTCAAGTCCATCTGAGTGTGTGATACTGAAAGACCCCCATTTAGCTTCTTTCCTGACCTCTTCCAAATTATCCTGATGACCAGTAGGTGGCAGGGAAGGGCCAACTCAATTCAAGAGTTAGACCAGTTAGTTTGGGAACTGGTAGCTTGACCAGACCCAAAGAATTGTCATAAAGAGGGTACGTATCATTTCAGAGAGCAGTTTCTTACTCTGTACCATTCACCATTTTAATTAATGGGGTATTACAGCAAAGATGGTGTGCTCATTGAATTTGCAATTGGTATGAAGCTGGAAAGATAAGACCCAACAAGACTTCAGAGGGTTAGAACTTTGGGCAAAATCCAATATGATAAAATTCAGAAACAGGGCACTCCCGTGGGAAGAATACTGAACTTGAAACACTGACCTTGTAGTTCTGGGTCCTGAGTTTGAATCCTAGCTCTGAACTGGTTGGGCAGCTAACGTTGTCATTGGATGGTGCCATTTGCAATGTGCTTGGTCAGAGACTGGATAGAAGTCTTAAAGATGGAGATGAAACACAGAAAGGCTCAAGGTAGGAAAGTAGGCACTAGGAGGGGAGAAGAATAAAAAGATGGAGAGAGGAGAGAGGGAGGGAAGAGAGGGAGAGACAGACAGATACAAAGCCACAAATGCCAAACCAAAGGTCGGATTTCTTTCCAGGATAGTTGTTGCTCGTTTGTTTGACCTTAATGCTGTCAGATATTAAAGTGTCAGAACCTTTTGCCCACTGAAGTTTCATCACTTTTATAAGGAATGAAAAGCTGAGGGAATTTGAGGTTTCTCCATGTCTCCTCAGACATTGAGACTTTCATATTTAAATTTATTCATTCATTCTTACATTCATTTTTTCATAATTTCCCCAGACATTGAGAGTAGCATTTGTCTGCTGGGACAATCATCATATAACTTTTCTATTCACTGGTTTGTAGCATTGTAAGGTAAACAAAAACGAGTGAATCCTCTTGAAACTGGGAAGAATTAGTGGGTGAAGAAATGTTTATTATTTATGTTACTTTTTAAACTTTTAACTAAGTGTGCTTTTGCCTTAATGTGATATTACATGCTTGCTTGCTTTCTGCTGGTCAAGAGTAGAGCTGATGGAAAATGGGGACTTTTAAGCAATAATTTTGGTAAATGACAGGCAGCAGAGTGACACAGTGGGAAGAATGCTAGATTTGAAGAATATTTTGAGATTTTGAATGGATTTTGAAGAATGCTTATATTGAAGAATAACATAAAAACACATTATTCACTATGTGATACCCTGAACAAATCATTTAATATTCTGAGCTTAGTTCCTTCATCTATAAGATAAGGTGGGGGGAGACTATGTGGCCTCTAAGCTCTCTAAAGGCTTTAAATCTAAGATACTATGATCTCATCCTATGATGAGATCCTGTAAGCCTATAACTAGAGTGCTTTCTAAGATTCAAAATGGCAGTAGGGTGCTACATCCACAATGAAGATTCTATTATTTGGTTGACAAATATAGCATTGGCTGCTAGTGTTAAAATGAAGAGGAATGATTAAGTTGCTCAGTCACTTTAAGCTGATCGTAGAACAGAATTTCTTGGCACATGTAGCTCTAATACCTCTGAACCTTCATAGGAAGGAACCCAGAATCCCTGCTGCATGATATGTCAGAGAGGATAGGGGACTCTGTTGTTATTTCTGTGGCCTATGTGGAAAGAGACGGAACAGGTTTGGTGTAAATGTCTCTAAAGGGCAAAGCTAGAACATCAGTGCTGCCTTGTAAATCAGTTTAGAAATACCAAGAATATCAGATGATGTGACCTTTTAGAAGCATTCTTGAAAGAGAACTGAGTCTAAGTGCCTATCATTTGCGATTTTAGATGGTGGAAAGCCTCTCTTATTGATTTCTTGGGTTTTCTTACTGGTGTGATATAGATTCTTAGTCCTCCATGTCTAAATTCTTTAATTTAGTTCTTTCACGAGGGCTAGGTACCAAAACCCAGAACATATTCACTAAAGCTATTTGATACTTTGGAACTTCTAAGATGAATCCACATAGGTAAAGAAAAATCAAAGCTGAATGAATAAGTGAATGAATGAATGAAAAAGCATTTATCACAGAATCATAGAATTTAGATCTTGAAAAGACCACTTAGTACAGCCTTCTTGTTTTACAGATGAAAAACCTGAGGTAGAGAGAAATTTGCCCAAGGTCACATATGTAACAAGAGCTGATCGTGAAACCTAGGTCTCCTAACTTCAAATCCAAAACTTTTTGTTTGAGTGCCAAATATAAGGAGGATCAGCACCACAGCTCCTTACTTCTGGCCACAATTTCCATTTGAAGTTATTAGTAGGGAAAAGCTGCTATTTTTTCTTCTCTCATGAAACAAGTTTAATTCTCCTTAGCTTGCTTTTTTCATGACTACTCCAGGTATTCCAGAAATGGGCTCAATTCAAGGTCATAGCTTATAGCACCCAGCACATGACCAGATTCCAACTAGTCTTAATGAGAAGAGATGTGCCATCCTTTCTTGGTGCTCTTTTCTATGGAAGCCATGTCTAATCCTACCCTTCTCCAAACCATTTGACACTGACCAGCTGAAGGGTCTCTGTTATCTTTATGGTGATATCTTCCAGACTCATGTCTTGAACATTTGGTTAATGTTCTAGTTCTTCCCCACCATAGACAATGTCTGGTGCACAATATGTTCAAATTCCCTTTCTCTAATCCATGCTCTGGTTCAGATTCTGACTCACGCCATAAGCAAAAGGTCTATTTCCTCTGTGTCCTCATTACAGGTAAATTCCAAGCCCCAGGAGGACAGACACCATCCTTTCTATCTCTCTATGTTCCTCCATAGGGCCCAGATCTAAGTAGGAACTCAATGAATAGCTGTTGACAGTACAAATGAACTTTGGTCCCACAGGCGTCGCGGCATGGGAATCTTAGAGATGTTGCCAAACAGGTTGCACAGGGCTGTGTAAACACTGACTCAGGTGAGAGTCTGACCTGGCTGATAGGTGAAGAGGGGAAGAAGAACTGTCTACACTTGTCTAACTTCCACACTCACATGACATCTACATGATATAGTATCCAAAACTATTTTCCAATTCATCCCATTGCTGTGTTTGCATTTGATCTTTACAACTATATGAGACAGTGTAGTTATGATATTCCCAACTGGCAAATGAGTAAACTGAGGCATGAAGAAATTAGGTGATTTACCCAAAGCTGCTCTGCTCAAGAGAGACAGATTTGAGATTGGGAACCACGTCTACATAGACCCACTTGTGTGGTCTTTCTATCACATTATTTCTCCCTTTGGAGCCTGTGAAGAAGGCATATTCATCAATTTCTTGGCACTACATTATGTCATATCACACTTTATAAATCATCCAGTCTAATCCCTTCATTTTACAGATGAGAAAATTGAGTCCCAGAGGGATAGAATTGATTAGCTCAGGATCAAATAGGGATTAGAGAATGACATAATGGAATTGTGTTTCTTTTATGCTACTGTCATGGATTTGAGGAAGAAATCTGAACACTTTTCATAAACTGAGAATCCTAGGATCCTTTTTGATTATGGGCAAGTTATAGCTAAATGAAATGGATGGGAAAGGGGGTAAGGATGATTAGTTATAGAGTTAATGGATCTTGATGGTTCCTCTTCCTGGATAGAGAATCCACATGATAGAAACATCACAAGTATAGTTTAGCTACCATATGAATCTCAGGCATCTGATGGGAAGAAGAAAATTTGATGAATGAGCAAAGTTGACCAATCCTCTCATTTTTGGTGAGGGATACAGGCCAATGCTATCAGTAATGGGGATGTTCAGCCTAGCAGAGAGAGCAGTCTGTGTAGGAGGGAGTGGAAGCTATCATGGACAAAAACTGGGAATAGCCAGGGGAAGGATTTTTGCTTTTGTTGTTTTTTAGCAATAAGGTTTTTTTAAAGCAATGTTGGGAAGGAATTTTTATAAGTCACTAATTTGTTCTAATCTGTAATCATGGCTTGTTAAGACACCATTTATCATCTCATTGCTTCTTGCAAAAAGAGACTGATCATCATTTATATCAGATGAAAGTTAAAAATATACTGAGAATTCCTTTGGGAAGCCTGCCTATTGAAGAAGGGCCATTTTCTGCAAAGAATGAGAAGGGGTAAATGCCTTGTTCCCATCCTTAGATTCTTGGCTAGGTTCTTAGGCAAAAATTAAAATCTGTCTTTCATATGACTCATTTTTTTCCTTTCAATGTCTGTCTCCCAACTCCTAGAGCACCCATGACTCAATGATGTTCCTATTCCCTATGGACAATAATGCTATCACTCATTGGTGACTAATTTCAATTTAGTAGTAGTTGATTGTTTTCAATAATTTGTTTTAAGGTACATTTCATCCCAGGGTTATGGACTCCCAGGGAATTACTTATACAGAGTAAAGCATTTCCTAGGCATTCTTTGGATATTTTAGAGAGATACTGTTGAAGACTGAATAGGCTTCAAGACCTAAAAAAATCTCTATTGAGAAAATTTTAGTCTCTGACACAGAAGCATAAGAGGTAAAGGAAAACTAGACCTTTGCCCAAAGTGAGAATATGGACTGTGCCTATTCTAGTACTGTTCCTTGGTGTACTTTCTCCCTTGACCATCCCTTCCCTAATCATCAGCCTGGAAGACACTTTCTATCCTTTCTGTAGCTTAGAAATTTCATAATATCCTGGGGTGGGGATTCTTCCAGGTAATTGCTGTCCCAGGTGTATCTAATATCCCACACTCACTTCATCTCAGCCAGCTACCACTTGCCTAGGGTCTAAGCCAAATATTGTTGTCATGTGCCAGGGAGGTTTGGGTTGATGGGATGAAATTCTGTCAAAGTTCCTCAAAATCTCCACACATGTTCTATTTCCTCTTAATGAATTCCTATAGAAAACCACCAAACTCAGGTGTCTTGCAGTAGTCAGATACTAGGTTATAGTAGCCAAGGCTGGGGGGCTCTGGTCAAGTGAGACACCAAGGATCCTTGAGTATAATGGTAAAGTTCACTTTCATCCTCTAAGCCCAAATTCTAAGCCCAGGAGAAAATGAAACATAAGAAGAAACAGTTATTTTTCCTTCCATATCCAAGAAAAAGTTTCTCATTAAAAATGACAACAGCAATGATTCAATTTTAGTCAATTCAATCAATTTTTTTTCAAAAAACTAGTCCTGTACTAAATGCTAGGGATGCAAATACAAAAATGAAATTATTCTCTGTCCTCAAGGAATTTACACTTATCCCTTCCACATTGAGACTTTCTCCAACATGATTTTGATATATAATAGATCAGCAAAAGAAATTAAATGGGAACTTTCTGTGATTTTTGTGGAAGCTGCAGATGACAAGTTTAGTTAAAACAGAACCAAATACATAGCCCAAATTTTACTAAAGGGCAAATACTCCTTAAGAGAAAAAGAAAAAATTCAGACTTCTTTGGTATGAAAGGAGAATCAAAAAATTTTGTGTGGATTTTTCAGATCAAAAGAGTGCCATGCCTCTAACCTTACAACTGTGGAGAAAGTAGAAGATGGAACATTTTGGATAAGCCTAAAGTGACCAGTTAGGCTTGAATATGGGAATATGTGGGTTGCAGAAATGAGATTGTCTTGGACCAATGGCATTAAGGGACAGGGCTGTATGTTTGCAAGAAGGAATCATTAGAAATTATTGAAAGTGTGAAAAGGCCAAATGAATTTCCAGAGATGTAGAAAAAAATGGTGTAAGAAAGGAATAAGCCAAAAATAAGGAAAACACAAGAGCTTGATGCGATTTTTTTTGCTCATCCTTTGATTTTGTCCTTTTTCCAAGTGGGAAGAGGTTGATGAGTTTCTCAAAGGCCCTTATCTGGGGATAATTTTTTTCTTCTTTGTCTAATAAAGTTCTGGTTTACCAGCCTCCTATATCTATAGTTATCCCTTCAGCATTGCGATTGTCCCCATCGTGGTTTCCATGTATCACAGGTCAGTTTAAGAAATGAGATAGAATTTTTTGGGGAAGTTTTTCAGAAATTGTATATGGCACAAGAAAGCCAGCAGAAGAGATAGAAAGTTTAGAAACTCAGAAATGCATAAAATGCATGTATAGTATTATATCACATCAACATATTTTATCTTTTAATACCATAATAATGCACACTTTTTCTATGGTATAAAGGGAGAGCCAAAAAAATTTAATGCAGATTTTCCAGATTACAGGGACACTGAGCCCATAATCCCCATGATGTGGAAGGCAGCAGGACAAGCTCTGTCCAATAACTTGGGCTAACAGAAATATAGGAAGCGTATCCAAAGCCTAAAACCACTCTCACTTCTGTTTATCACCTGAGAAACTCACAGAAGTAGGTTTTCCAGAGATCCCTATGGGAGACTGGTCTGGCTCATATCTTAATGGTAAAGGATCCTCCTTTGGTTCTTTCCCCTTCTTTTAAGGGGACTTTCCACTCTAAGATTCAGATTAAATACTTAATTAGTGTTTTGTGCACAAGCCCCAGAAGACCCAGAGTGACAGATATATTTTAGATAAATAAAATAAAAATTCTGCACTGGCTGGTCCCAAGAAGCCTTCTATAGCGTTTAGACAAGCTGAGTAATAATTATCTTTATTGGTACACAGTCATTTTCCTAATACAACATAACATCATTTTTTTCTCTTTTATAGAAATATCTAATTTATCTCTGACTCAAGTCCCAGACATTTTAAGGCTTAAAATTTCATTCCATGGATTTCATAGAAGCCTATGTATATTATGTGTGTATTTTTTAATTTTTTTACTTCAATTAGTTTTCTTTTGAATGAACTCAAGTCCATATTATTTATGAGCTCAGTTTTTATACAACTGTCAGATTGTCTATAGCTTTTTAAAATTTAATCCCTTTCATTCAAACCCAAATCTTCTCTTCACAAATAGTCATTCAGAAACTGGGGAAATTGAGATGAGGAGAATCAAGGGAATATAGATCAGTGTTTCTTAACCCAATTTATTTGCAATTCAGGAACAAGTGGGATGATTTAATCTCCTGGGGCTGAATATTTCCAATATCTGATTACCCAGATACCCACACACTCATTTAGGGTCCCCCAATGGGTCACAAGCACATAGAATCATATGTTTCTAATTGGACAACTCCTCCATTTAAGGGGTTGTAGCACCAACCATTTCTTCATTTTCCACCAAACCTCTGCTGTTCTGGACTTTTCTATTATGTTTTTTCTTTAGCTCGGTCCCATCTCTCCGTCTCCTCTCTTTTTATGTTTCTTTTTATGTGTGATTGTTGTCATTGTTGTTCAATCATGTTCAACTCTTCACGACCCTATTTGGGTTTTGGGGGGAGTTTTTTGGCAACTCATTTTACAGATGAGAAAACTGAGGCAGACAGGGTTAAGGGACTTGCCCAGGATCACATAGCAAGTACGTTTCTGAGGTCAGATTTGAATTCAACAAGAGGAATCTTCCTGACTTCAGATTCTATTCTCTCTCTACTGAACTACCTATTTCTTTCCTCTCTTCACCATCTTCCTCCCCCATTAAAATAGAAGCTCCTTGAGCTTAATATAAGTCTGTTGACTGACTGACCTAAAGGAAGCTAAGAGGCTATTTAATCCAAAACCTTCATTTTGTTGACGACATCTAAAGATGATTAGCTTAAGACCAGACTGGCCATACATGTAAATGCTAGAATTTGAACTCAAAGCCTTGACTCAAGAGTTAAAAAGCAAATTCAAGAATTTACTTTTCTTTCTACTGCAGCACTGTCTGTAGCAAGTAAGCAGGATTTCCTGATTCAAAACCAACTCCTTTGATGTTAAAGTTAGTCATCTTTTCATAGACCCACACTGCCTTTGAGGTCATACATAGCATCAGGAAGTACCAGTACATCAAGGTCCCATGGAGTCCTGCTTATTCAGGGACTATCCTCTTGCGAGGCAATGGGCCAATCTCTTTCAATTGCAGATCCACGGACCCAAGCTGGGCAGTTTTGTCCTTTTGATGAACCCCCTTTGCTCAGAAAGCAGGACCTTTGGAGAACCTGAAAAATTGGTTTTTACCCTCCTCATTTGGGGGGCAGGGTAGGGAAAAAGGAGGGGATTAATAGACCTCTGCATTCTCTCCATCTGCTCACATTCCACTGTTTATGTGCTACAATAAGGACATGTTTTCTGAAGAAAGTAATACTTGACTAAATTGTTCTCCTGACGTAAACCTGCAATTTAAAAATTATATAGATTTAGAGTACAAGTCAAAACAGGAAACACATTCCCCAAGTGGATAAAGATATTTATGAGTTAAAATATCTGCTGCTACCAAATTGTCTTGAAATTTCTATTCCCTTCTCCTCAGCTTAACAAAGACACTCTTTAATATTCTCTCTCTCTCTCTCTCTCTCTCTCTCTCTCTCTCTCTCTCTCTCTCTCTCTCTCTCTCTCTCTCTCTCCCCTTCTTTAAAAAAGAGTAACAGCATGAATTTACTGCTTAAGACAGGACTCACTTTAATGCACATAATGACCACCCAATTATCACATGGCACAGAATGAGGTCAAATCTTAGCACATTATCATTGAGTGATGTCCCACTCTGACTCTATTTGAGATTTTCTTGGCAAAGATACACTATTAGTTTGCCATCTCCTTCTCCAGCTCATTTTACAAAGGCAAACTGTAGAACTGAGGCAAACAGGGTAAAGTGACTTGCCCAGGATCACTCAGCTAGCAAGCATCAAAGGGCAGATTTCAATTGGGGTCTTTCTGACTCCACAGTAGCCCTCTATCCACTGACTAGATTTTGGAACTAGGAGGAATCTTAGAAGAACATCCATCCCATACTGCTGCCCTTCCACCTTTCAGATAAAGGAGAACACTATGCCTGGAGTCAGGAAGGTGAGTTCAAATCCAGCCTCAGACACTTTCAAGCTATATAACTCTGGGTAAGTCACTCTACAACTATGTCAGTGTCCTCTACTATAAAAAAGGAATAACAATAACATCTCTTAGGGTTGTTGTCAAAATCAAATAAGAATATTAATAACATTATATTATATCAATTATATTATTGATTATTTATGTTAATTTATTTATATATTTATATTATATTACATATAATATAAAATATTTACATTAATTAATAATATTCTATTCAATTAAATAATAATAATAAAGTGCTTAATACAATGCCTGAAACATGGTAAATAGTATATAAATGCTAACTATTATTATTAGGAAGTGTCTGAGACAAGATTTGAATTGAAGTCATCTTCACTGTAAGTTCAGTGCTGTGTTCACTATATTTCTGTGAATCTTCATTTCTATTTTCTCCTTAGTTGGGAGTAAATTAGTCCCTGTAGTGTCTATTTCATAAGGCTATTATAGGAATAGGAGATCTTTGATATGTGCAAAGAAAGTACTTTGAAAACCTTGAATTGATATATTCCCAATGTTGGTTATTATTACACTAATTCCACATAGAGGAAATCAGGGATGCTTGAAGAATATTTATAGACAGGCCCAATGAATCTAGTGCTGGCCTTGTGAGGGTAGTAATTCTAGGAGGTTGATGTTATGTTTCATCCAGGAATCTTGGCGTTCTGTAGCCAATGAAAGAAGAAAGAACAGTCCGTTTTCAGGAGGGCTCTAAGGGCCTTTAATCACATCACCTCTAATCAGTCCCGTTTCCAGACTAAACTGTCCACATCTTGGCAGTCTTCCCTTTTGGGAGCAGGAACGGGAAGCACCAACATGAGAACCACAAACACTCACTTTGGGATTTATGTGGAAAAGTGCTGCAAAGCGGTGGCTCCCAACAGAGCCCACCCTGACCAAGGACAGGGAATGAAGACATTGTTCAAAGGTACCGCCGCTAAATGAAAACAACATTTCTGAAAATTACACTGATTATTTTTCCAGATAAGCAGGTAATTCTCAGAGGTAATTTGGAGAGAATTCAGCCATGTTTATTACGGGTTCATTTTAGAGAGCCAAGCTCTTTGCTCTGAAAGCAATTTCAAAGAAAAATTCTAAACAGTATTTTAGGACCAGGAGGAAATTATATGCATGATTTTACCTCCCAGGGCTGTTTGGAGGATTAATGATAGTCAACAGGGAAGCTTTGGGAGAAGAAAATGGCCCAAGGAATACAGAGGGTATGAGAAATGCATACCAAATATGACTGCAGAAGCCCCAAATAGAAAGTTAGGTTTCTCATTACCAAGTTATTTTCAAAACACTCTTACCATCTATACTTAAGGAACATTGAAATACTTGTCTGTGAATAATGTCAGAAAATGTTTCATTTTTCTAGAACACAAACAATAATAATTTTTTTAAACTCCTGATTTTTTTTCATCTTTTCCCAGGTTGTTTTTGTTTTGGTTTTTTTGGTTTTTTTTTTGTTTTTTTTTTGTTTTTTTGGGGGGGTGTATAGAGAGACACACTTACTCAATAAGCATTTATTAAGGATCTACTATTTTTCAGGCACAGGCTAAGCACTGAGGATATAAAGAAAGACAAAAGACAGTTTCTGCTTTAAAAAAGCTGATAGTCTAGGACAATATGAGAAAAAAAAATAGAGACAAACAGAGAAACCCATGCAGGCACAACATGGTATCCTGGCTAGGGAGCCAGCTGTATAATGGCCTTAGGTCAAGCCCCGCCTTCTGAATTATACCACTTTGGGGATGTTAGGTAAACCATTTAACCTGTAGTGCCCTGAAGCAACTGTTAAAGGCTTTAAATTGTAGAGCAGGTGCTGGTCCG
This sequence comes from Antechinus flavipes, assembly GCF_016432865.1. Lineage (NCBI taxonomy): Eukaryota > Metazoa > Chordata > Mammalia > Dasyuromorphia > Dasyuridae > Antechinus > Antechinus flavipes. The sequence continues at coordinate 65,026,776 of NC_067402.1, read as the reverse complement.
TGGTGATAGCAGAATTCACCAAGCAGTTTGTGAAGGGCTTAGCATCTTAAAACCAGAGTGTTCTGTTCCTTAAAGTTAATTTACATAATCCAATTTAATTAGCATCTTTCCTAGTTTAGATAAAAATGTGATTGATTAGAACAGTTTCTGATTTGTGTGTTTCTTTGTTGTGAAAGGAAGTCAGAGGAAGAGGAGCTGTGGTAACAAAGTACACAAAGGAAAATTTAATGGACCGAGGTTTGGAACTTCCACCTGAATCAATGGAATCCTCTGTGGAATGGGGGCTCAGGAGCTCTTAGAGAGAGAGAATCTCATTTTTTTGCTGTTCAGTTGTTTCAGTGATATTTGATTCTTTGTAATGAATTAAACCCCTATTGGGATTTTCTTGGCAAAGATTTTGGAACAGTTTGCCATTTCTTTTTCTGGTTCATTTTAGAGATGACAACTGAGGCAGGTTTAGGGTCACCAAGCTAGTAAGTGACTGTGGCTTAATTTGAACTCAAGTCTTCCTGATGCAGTCTTGGTTTTTTGTTGTTTGTTTGTTTTTAATACATAGCCATTCCAAGAAAAATAAGACCCCACAGGAAATTGGACGTAATTATTCCTCTTTAGAAACAATGCACATTAAAAAAAAAATATCTTCGTGGGAAAGAGGTTTGGTAAGCAGAATATCCTAGGCAGTTTTATTCCTCTCATTATTCCCTAAACAGCTGGCTTCCTCCTGGAGTGGGAGTGCTGACTAAGAAAATCCCAGGTGAAGAGAGGAATTGGGAAAGGGTAGTTTCATCCAGATGAAGGTGGGGATTATCTAAGAGAAAGAAGCTAGTAAAGAGAAAGAAGCTAAGTAAATCTAACCTCACACTCTTGTTAGACTTGAATAAAATTATCCAGTTTTATGGGTAATATTGGAAGGATGAACTACTACCCACTCCCCAAAAACACCACCACCCAAACCTCTTACTTTTCATCTGCCTATATACAATCTCTATCATCCACTCCTAGGCAAGACATCCCTGCTTTATACTGGTAATCCTTAATCCAAACAACATCAGCCTCTCTTGTCTTGCCAGCTTGCTAGGAGCTAATAAAATAGCCAAATGACCCTGGTATCAATTGTAGAAATAAAGGGTTAAGTCATAATTCTTTGAGAAAAAAGGTAGGGGCAGGAGGGCAGGAAGGACTCCAGGCACAGGGTTCTCTGACTTGCTCCACCAATTCTAAGACATGGGCACTAGCTGACACCCACTGAACCCAAAGCATTCTTTGCTGAGCTCTGTATTAAAAAATTAGTTGTCCTGATCTATATCTTGCCACTGGATCCAGATGACTGGAAAAGAGAATGACACTGGTAGCTTTGTAGAGCTTTCCTTCATTTGAATTATCTTTCTGTCATGGTTTCCTTCCAGAATAAAGGACTAACAACAACAATTAAAGCTGCTTTAATTCTTATTCCCAGACCCCTTCATGATGAGAAAATGACTCACTTCTTGAAAACTACACTGGAGTAGTACATTCTTTAGATAGTGCTAGCAAGTTGGAAAGTTTCTTCATATGATTCTGGGAGTAGAATATAATCTAGAGACCAGTCTCAATAATTTTGAAAAAGTGGACCAAAAGTTTGACTTCCAGGTGAGGAAATTTTTTTATCTACTACAACTCATGAAGCTATATACTAAAATATGATCACATCATGATCTATTTTGTGGAAGGAACGTGTATATCCATAGAATTTCAGATGTGTTTAGGGATTTAAAAATGGCCTGTCATTTAGCTCATTTTTCTTGTTGGTCAAATTACATAAAGATTTTCAGCATATTATTTAATACTCCATCATAATAGTACACTTTTCATTATCAAAGGGATTTTGGTTTAAAGCATGTTAGTTTTATATTCCCAATTAACTGGTTTTACTTCCTAGTGTACCCAAAGAGTATAGTTGTAAGGAAGATTAACCTTTGAGGAGATCCAAGGAAACACCCCCACCCATTAAGGATAACAGTATATCAAATGTTTATAGAGTAAAATACTAGTAATATTCTGAAATAAGAGCACAAAAAAGACCAAAATTTTATCTCTAGATGTTTCAAATGTTGGAAGGCAAGTAAGATAGTCCAGTTGGAAGGAATAGGATGGGGGAAAGAAAATAATTCTTCATTTAGGTTTCTTTCATCTATTAGGTTTACCCATCCATTAATAAATTCATGATCTCTAAATTCAATGAAAGATATTTTAAGTACCAGAATTGATGGCCCTGTGTCCTTCATTTCCACTCCAACTAATCAACAAATATTAGTTAAAGACATATTATATGTCAGACACTGTGCTAAACACCAGGGATACAAATACAAAGAATGAAATATTTCCTTCTTTCAAGTACTTTACAATCTCTCCTTTTTAGCTAATCTTACTGGCTTTGGGACCTCCCCAAACCTTCTTAACTCCCGCAAGACTTAGTCACTCAGAATTATCTTAGCTATGGATCTTTTTCTGAATCTTTTAGTGCAGGATGATAACCTGAGTTTGAATCTGCCCCTAAATCTTGCCTTTTTGTCACTGTATTGCATCTGCCTCCAGGACTGACTGACATTATTTATTGCTCAGAATGATATGAGATTCAGTGACTTTTTCTCCCTTTCAAGTTTGCTAAGATCTTCTACCGTTTCTGCTCCTAGTCACAAATGTAGTGATTCTAAGTCACAAATGGAATAATTGACAGGGAGAAAATTTGAACTCAGGTTCTCTGATTTTAGACTGGACTGCCTTGACTCCAACTGAGGACAAATGGCCTCAAGGGACCTTCCTGCTATAGTGAGTAGAAATTGGGGTGCTATCTAGAGCAGAGTTTGGGAGGATATTCAAACTGAGATGCTTGTTACAAAAAGAAAATTATCAGAAAAAATACTGAAGACTCAAATCAGGTTGACAAATAAGGGACAGAAGCATAAGAAAGCAGATGTGAAAAGCTAAAAAAAAAAAAAAAAAGTATCCCAGAGATGCTTTCTCCTATAATCCCAAGATTGAGTGAAATCCAGTAAAAGTAGACACAAAAGGAAGATTTGAAGAGAAAAGAAGTGGGGCAAGAAATGTCTCAAAAGAGCAACATCACACACACACACACACACACACACACACACACAAATATATGTACATTATATATGGATGGTACATGTATGTATATGTGCATGTATATATAGATGTGTGTACACATATAATTACACATATACATGCACACACACATATGTATGTGTGTGTGTGTATAAAATAGATGTATATATATAATCCTCACTCTTTCTGTCTTCCACTGCAAGAGAAATGTCCATTCCTTATAGATGCCATTCAAGAGAATATTGAGCTACTTATTTAGCCTCTGAGTCTCAGTTTCCTTATTTGTCAAATGGAGGAGTAGATTTGACTCATCCAGTGATTCCCCAGAACTGGACTTTGATACATTTGTGTGCTACAAATCTAGCTAAGTGTACCATGTAACATTTCAGAAGTTATGTTAATATAGACTTAAAATAAAACAAATAATTTCCTTTAATATAAGTTGTACTTACTCAGTATGGTAAACATAGTATTCACAAAATAAACAAAACTTTCTTGCTCTACACATTGGTTAGTATACATCAACCTCAAAAATGGCAACGATTATTGAAATGCAACAGTGTATGAGTGTGAATCTATTCACTCTCTAGAAGCATTGCTATTGGATGATTCAGGGAATTAAAGTTCCTTGGGCAAATACAAAGCTGTAAACAACAACAACAACAACAACAACACAAAAAAGAATGAGAATTTTTGGACTAGATAATGTGTTTTAACATTGTGTAAAGCTTGGAGATTTAGTGGTTTTCCTTCTCATTGGGATATAGCTCTCTAGGTGATCAAGCTTCAAGGACAGGAAATTTCTATTCTCTTGTTCTTCTAACCTCACTACTTGGTTGATCCTTATCTTGCTGCTAAATAGGGCATTGACATTAAAATAATTTATTTAAATTAATCCTGCATTTTATCATCCCTAACTTGTTCCCAGCAGCACTTTCAAAGTTTTGATTTTTTTTTTTAAAAAGCTAACCCTATCCCCTGCTGAACATTTTAAGTACTTTGTGAATACATCCAGACAAGCTTTATGTTGTGTTTTCCTCATGGCACTGTCTCAGTCCCTGTTGTCTGAGGCTGCTCAACGAAGGATTGTGGGTCGTGGCAACTAATCTCTTTAAATCTCTATTGGCAAGACACTAAGAACCATTGGCAGAATCTTGTGGACCCTTGGGGGTTAACTGCAAGCAGTGGCGTCCTTGGGGAAAGACAAATAATCAGAGCGCTGTTAAACAGAATTCTCTCTGGGGTTGTCTGTCTCAAAGAATCTTGTTCAACCTTAACATGTGTGTGGGAGAAAACTTGTTGGCAAGAGCCTAATGCTGGGATTTACCTAGATAAATGTCTTTTTTTTTTCTTTTTTCCAGTCAGCACATAAAAATATGTCCATAGATCCCAATCAGTGTAATGAAGAATCCCTAGAAATAAGCATTTGTTGTTTTAATTCACAATATTCAAAAGTGATAATTATGTTCAAAGTGGTCATTGCCAAATGGAAATATGTAGTGTGAATTCACATAATGCCATCATTTACACTAACAGGGACCTAGTTGTATTCTCACTTGATTTTAGTCAAGTTTGTGACTGGGAAGTTTACTTAGAAGTAGCAAGGTACCTTAGAGACAGCTGGATGGCTCAGGGGTTAGAGCCATGGGCCTGGAGTCAGGAAGACAGAAGTTCACCATGTGATCATAAGCAAGTCATTTAACTTCTGTTTGCCTTAATCTTCTGGAGAAGGAAATGGCCAACTACTCCAATATTTTTTGAGAAGAAAACCACATTTGGAATCATAAAGAATCAGATATGACTGAATAATAAAAAGCTAAATACCTTGAAGAAAGTATGGACCTCAGAGTCAGAAAACTTGGATTTGAATTCAGATTCAGTTCTAATACTTGCTACCTGTGTCCCTCATTTGTAAAATAGTTGGTTGGATTAGATAGTTGCAAAATCTGTGCTCCTAAAGAGTCTGCTGTGGGAAATCACTTGTAAGCCTGTCTGTTCTCCTCTCATATTTTCATCAAAGACACATTCAATACAAAGCCCATCCTCATAAACACCTTAGAGAAGGGAGGAAGGAGATTTATAGGCCTTCCCTTCATTTAAGGATAATTTCTGGGTTTTGCTTCCATTCATCATAACCTCTGGAAGTTGATATGAAGAAAGAAATAATAATAGTAACAATAATGATGGTGGTAATAATTCTGATAGCTAGAATTTATCCAACAATTTCAGGTCTGCAAAACATTTTACATACATTATCTCATTTGGTCTTTATAGCAGCCCTATGAGTTAGGAGTTAGTGTTATTCCCATTTTATTGATGATAAACCTGAGGCTAAACAAGTTACATGATTTGCCTAAGGTCACATAGGTAAATTTGTGAGTCAGGATTTGAATTCACAGCTAACAATAAATCAAAAAATGAGGGATTTCTGTCCTTGTATGTCAAATTGTAAATGGCATAGCCAATGATCCTTTCCCATCCTGCCATTTGCCATAATCTACTTTCTGTGATCTGCCAGAATTCCCAATGGGAAGATGAATAGAGTTGCTAGCTTCCCTATCAATTAATCAACATAAATTTTATTAAGTGCCTACTATGTCCCAGGTACTTTGTTAGATATTAGAAATACAAATATAATGAATAATGCAGTCTCTATTCACAAAGGACTTTCTTATACTCATCTTGGTCCTAGCTTGACTCTTCCTTGCACTATCTTTACTTCACACACCATCATATCAAAGAATCAGAGGAATTGCAAAATACCTAATTCCTCCCCACAAAAAAAAAAAATTGCTCCTTCCCGCCAAAATGAAATTCAAAGTACTCTGGTGCAGTTTATCCATCCTTACCCTGATTCTCTCTCTTCCTGAAAGCTAACCATTGGAAGGGTAGTTACAATTAGTCAGGGAATTTCCTAGGACTGATTGTAAAAATAAATAAATAAATAAAACCAGAAAAACCACCCCCTGACTTGCTGGGTGTTCCTGTTCCCCACATGACCTGGGCTGTGAGATATCCTTTAACCCTTGGAAACATTCCATAATTTTTGTTTGCATTTTACTTAAGTTGAATATGTTTGGGGCTAGCAGGGAGGGCCAGCTGCTATTTTGTCTGAAATAATCTGACCATCTCTGATTTGAATTCAGGCTTGGCTCTATGGCCTAGATGGCCAACTGAGATTTTCAGCATTTCTTTCTGAATGTTTAGAGTAATTATTTCATTTACTGTCTAGCCCCAGGGCAATAAAAGTCTGGAGGAACCAATGCTCATGGTAACAACAAGCACCTTCATGATAATAACTTTTAATCACCTAGAAAACAGGACCCATAAACACAGAATCACTTGTCATCTTGTTGGCCAAATGAAAATGTGCCATGGTTAGTGTAGTTGCCCAAGATTATCTTGGTGGTTGCCTAAGAGCTTCAGTAGGTACTAATAGCAAACATGTGATTTCACCCTTTTACAAGGCACAAATTAGCACATCCTGGAACTGTTTCATGTAATTAATTCCATGATAAGGGTGTGTTATTGGCTCTACTACATGATTACATAGCAACGGAGCCTTCCCAAGGAGCTCAGCACAGTTTCTTGGGTTTTGTAATTTGCCTAAGGATTATATTCAAAATTGTCCATGGATGATGAGTGTCTGTTGAAGGAGATAAAGTAGAAATACAAGAAAACAAAAAGGAAAGGGGGACAGTGGGATGAGGAGGAACAAAAGGAGGAGGAAGAGGAGATGGAAGAAAAGAAGAAAAAGCAGAAAAGGCAGTCAATCAATAAGTATTTATTATATATAAATTTCCTACGTACCAGGCATTGTGCTAAGCACTGGAGATACACAGAATGGCAAAAACACTGGTCCTGTCCTCGAGAAGTTCACATACTAATGGAGCAAAATAAATGTGATCATTGAGGTCACACAAAATATATAGATATCGATATCGACATCTATATCTATACACATATACACACACACAGACACACACACGCACACACACACACACACACACACTAGATGGAAGGCAATCTGAGAGAGGAAGGCATTAATATTTGAGAGAACTAGGAAAAACTTCCTGTAGAAGGCAATAATTGAATAGAAATGAAGGTGGAGAATGGAGCATTCTAGGCAGGAGATAGGAGATAAAGTGTCATCTTGAACAATTGAATGTAGACCAGTTTTGTTGAAATGTGAAGTATATAGAAAAAAGTATAATAAGACTGCAAAGATAAGAAGGTAACCACTTATGAAGCACCTTAAATGCCAAACAAGGGATTTTATATTTAATCCTGGAGATAACAGAGAATCATAAAAATCATTGCAAGGAGATATACATATGACATTGAGCAAGAGTAAGGTGTTCCTTTGTTATAGGGATTTTATTAAAAATTAAGTCCATTCACCTGAGCTCAAAACTATTAGTATTTGAGTTGGGGGTGCTGTTACTCAATGGCAGACATACCTGTGCATTAAGCCCATAGTTGCCTATTAGGGACAAAACTGAAGTCTTCCCAATGGCTCCCACTCAAGTTTCTTTCTTGTGTGGGATTTGGTATGGACCAAAATTATTCCTTTTGATTTCCTCACCACCCCCACCCTAGCTCCTATAATTATTATACAACCTCCTGCTCCAATCTCCTACCTCTAAATCCTTCTGGAGGCATAAGGACTGATCAGTAATCTCCAAACTGAGCCCTACCATCTATAATAGAAATATATTTTTTATCTGTCATCCTGCTTGGAAGTTTGTTTGTTTCTCATGTAAACCAGAAGGGAGGCAGAACTGCTGGAAAGGAGCAGATCAAAAAGAGAATTAATAGGGAAAAATAAATTCGGAATCATTGAGATTTACTTTGGGGATAACTGCTCAACAGCGAGTAAAATTTATTACTTTCTGTCGGTTTGGATGCAAGCCAGAGAATCTTGTGTTCACAGATATAGATCTGGAAGTGACATCAGTGGCCAGAAAGTCTAAGCCACTCAACTCACTGTTAAGGAAATTGAGAAATGATTGCCCAGGATCACCCAACATATCTGAAGCAAGATTTGAGGATGGCTTTCCTGCCCATTATCAAGTTGGTTTTTGTTCAATACTAAGGCACAATAAGTCCTATTTGGAACTCTTCTCCCTTCCCTCATCTCAATTATTCAATGACTTCTCTGCATCTTTCTCAAGCTAGAATAGAATTTATTTTAGTTATTTAGGTTTTATTATGGATTGGAAATCGATAAAACCATAAGTGACATTGGCTGGTTAACCAGGCTGGTTACTTTCTCCACCAGTACAGGGATCACAACCTCTTTGTCTTCAAATTTTAAACCCTTCATAATTTTTTCATGTGACTATTACTAGCTTTCATTTCTTTTTCTGAAAATTTTCTATTCCTATCCTTTGACTATTTATCAATTGGGAAAAGGATCATATTTTTGTAAATTTGACTTACTATTTGAGAAATGAAACCTTTATCAGAGAAACTTGCTGTAAAAATCCCCAGTTCTTTACTTTCCTTCTAAATTTGGCTTCATTGGTTTTATTTTTGCAAAACTTTTTTAAATTTCACAAAATAAAAAATTACTTATTTCCATGATCCTCTCTCTTGATTGGTTTGAAACTCTTTCCTTCTCCATACAGATAAATTTTTCCTTGCCCCCCCCATACCCTTTCTTTCTAAATCATTTACCTATTTAGATCTTATTTTGTTATGTAGTACATTATTTTGGCTTATGCATTATTCTGCCAAACTGCTTTCCATTTTCCCCAGAAAATTTTATCCAATAGTGCATTCTTGCCCTCAAAGGTTAAATTTTTAGATTTAACAGATACAAGATTACTGTTTGTATTACACACCTAATCTATTCCATGAATCCACCACTCTATTATATAATTTGAAATCTGGTACTGCTAGGCTGTCTTTCTTCCCATTTCCCCTTCACCCAATTGAGTTCTCTAGATATTCTCGACTTTTTGTTCTTTCAAACAAATTTTGTTATTTTTTCTAGCTTTACAAAATAATTATTTGGATATAGTTTGGAATAACAATGAATAAATAAATTAGCTTAGATAGAATTATCATGTTTAATATATTATCTCAGTTTTCCCATGAGCAATAAATACCTGATTATTTAATAATTATTTTAATTTCATCTTGATATATTCATCCTTTTCATTTTTGATAGTGGTAATTTGATTTTTTCTTTTATTTTAAAAATAAAATTAACTAATGGTTAACAAACTCATAGTCACATCTGGTATATCAGGGACAAAAATGAGTCTTCCCAATAGCTCACACTCAAGTTTCTTGTGTGAGATTCTTCCAAAACTATTGCATTGTTTCCCCATATACCCACATACAAAACCAGCTCTTACCTTTATTTATTGGTTCAAATTTTTTAAAACTTGCAATTTTGTAAACTTTCCTTTGATATTCAGAATTTCCATTTTGGTATTTAATTGGGGATTTTTAACTTGTTCTTTTTGTTCATTGTTCATTGATTTGTTCTCTTTTACTGAAGAATGCATTTAGAGATATAAATTTTCTCTTAAGTACTGATTTGGCTGCATCCTACAAATGTTGGTATTTCATCTCACTGAAGTCATTTTTTTAAATGAAATTATTGATTGCTTCTATGATTTGTTGTTTGACCCACTCATTCTTTAGGATTAGATTATTGAATTTATAATTAATTTTTAATCTCTCATTTGATTAATCTGCTTTTGATTGTGGAGTTTTTAATGCCCTAATACATGTTCAGTGTTTATGAAGGTGCCATCTACAATTGAGAAAAAAAAGTAAACTTCTTTCTATTGTCATTCAATTTTCTCCAGAGGCTTTTCATATCTAATTTTTCTAAAATTCTATTGATCTCCTTACCCTTTTTTCTTATTTATTTTATGGTTCAATTTATCTAACTCTGAGAGGGATAAATTGTGGTCCCCTGTTAGTATAATTTTACTATTTCTTCATGTAGCTTATTTAACTTTTCCTTTACGAATTTGGATGTTATATCGTTTGGGAGATATATATTTAGTATTAATATTACTTCATTGTCTATCTTGACTCTTAGCAAGATATTATTTCTCTGCTTCTCCCTTTTAATTAGGTCTAATTTTATTTATGCATTGTCTGAGATCATAATTGCTACCTTGACTTTTTTATTTTAGTTGAAGCATGATAAATTCTGTTCCAGTAACTTATTTTAATTCTGTGTGTTTCTTCCTGTTTAAAGTGTATTTCTTACAAATAACAACATATTGTTGGATTCTAGTTTCCAATCCATTCTGTTATCCATTCTATTTTATAAGTAAGTTTATCCCATTCATATTTATAATAACTAATTTCCCTGTAACCTATTTTCTTCTAAAAATCCTTCTTTCTCTTTTTTTGTCCTGACCTTTCTTTAGTCTGTTTTGCTTCTGATTGCTGCTTTCCTTTATCCATCCTCCCTTTTATCATTTCCATCTTGTTTTTATCCTCTTCCCTTCCTATTTCCCTGTTGGATGAGATGACTTTATATTAGCATTCAGAGTGGGTATGTGTGTAGGTTTTTCCCTTTTTGAACCAATTTATATAGGAAATAGTTTCAGAATTAAAAATAGTTTTTTGTTCCTCGTCCAAAAGAGAAAATGAGATAGACCACCAGAGTAACTTAGTAGAAGGGAAAAGATTAGACAAATTATCTCCACATATTCCTGGCTTCCTTATCCATAGTACTCCATGCCCAGGCAGAATTGAAAGAACATTAGTTATCATCACCAGGTGGAATTGTGATTTTCATGAAAAGGCCCCCTCAGGGTCTGTGTGGTAAAATAGAAAGGATTCTGGGTTCAGAGAAAGAGGGCTTGGGTTCAAATTCCAAGTGTATATTTTATTAGTTGTGTGATCCTGGGAAAGTTGTAAACTCCATGGTTCTCAGTTTCTCCATCTGTAAAGGGACAGGCTCTAAGGTTCCTCTCAGAGCCATCAATCAACAGATGACCCCTTATTAAATACCACACCCCTGGAGATACAAAGACAAAAATGAATGAGGTCCTTGCATTCTATCTATTTGTCATTCATCCACAGGGTAGAGGAGACATTCTATAATCCTCTCCCCATTAGAACTGAATTCTGAAACACAGAAATTGTCCTGAAAACTGGGTCCTCAAAACAACGTGATGAGCAACAGCATTAAAGATATGTCTCCTCCTCCAGCTTCTTTCTTTCATGGGTCTCAAAGTATACTTAGGACTAAGCAGTTCTTACTTTCCACAGATAACACATGGATGGGCGATCATTATCAGGCCCTTTCTGATGAGAAAGCCTGAGGAAATATGGGACAAAAACCACTTCAAAATGGGCATTGGATAATGCTGGTAAAGCTCCATAGGTTTTAGAACATATAAAGCATCCAATTACACTGTGACCCTTTGACATTGGCTTAGCCTAATGGGTTTCTGACTGCAGACATGTTTTAAAAAAAAATGGTTTGCACGAAAGTAGGAAGCCCACCCTTCTCTGAGTACTTTGTACAGGGCTCTGCCCTTTCATGGGATCTCTTACCATACATGCTCTCCCCCGGGGTCTGGGAACTTGCAGGGAAATATTGAAAGAGAATGAGAAGGGAAAGACTTCCTTTTTTTTTTTCCTCTCTTTTTTTTTCTTTTTTTAACCCGACTACTGAACCATTATCAACGATCCTTATCTGTTCCTCTCAACTGCTTGGAGCTTGATTACCAAGGAAAAAGATTAACAGATCCTACCATCTTGCAGTTTTTTGCAATAAAGCCCAAAGCCCAAGGCCAAGGTCAGGCGTATAGGTGGCTGCTTTCATTAATGTGGAGTAAGCCTCCAGTCAAACCCATCAAGCAGGGAGTCTGCTGGTCTCCAGCAAGTCATTATGTACTTAGGATTATCATTAATTTTCTTTCCCTAAAGTGCTTCTGATGAATGTAAACGCTGTGGACTAAAGCCTTCTATGCATTCTCTAATAAAAGGTTCTATGTTATGTTTTCTAAAGGCATCCTTATAGAGTCCCCCCCACCCCCACTTCCTGCCCACTCTTGGGAAGAAACCGAGTTAGTGCTGCCTTTCAAAGAAGGGGGGACTTGAGTGCTATTATTGTAAAGGCTTCCAGAATTTTGGACAGAAATGCAATGAGGTTAACTTTGGAGACTTGGAACACCATGTGAGGCATTTCCCACTTTGCAAGCCCTGTGGGATGGGTTGGGCAGATTTAGCCTTTCCTCCTTCTCTATTGCCAAACAATTTGATTGCCTCTAAAAAAAAAAAAAAAAAAAAAAAAGAGTCTCTGTTGTTTGCTTTTGCTCAGTCTTGCCTAGGTGTCCTTATTCCAATTCCAAGATACTTCCTTCTCTGATGAGCCCCAATGAACTAGGCTCCAGTCAATAGAAGACAAGGGATTATCAGTAGGTGCAGTGGGTAAAGTTAAAAGGACCTGAATTTAAATCCAGCTTCACCCCCTTGACACTTAAACTAGCTGTGAGACACTAAACTCCTATGGTCTCACAAAGAAACCAAAGCAAAAATCAAGCAGCATAGGCCTAGAACTGGATTCTCCAGGACTTCTAGTTCAATCTCCTCATTTTACAAATCGGGAAAATACAGGCCAGGGAAAGACACCAACTTTCTTAAAGCCATCAAAAAAGTAAATATCACTTTGAAAACTTAAACCCACTTCTTGTGAATCCAAATCTGATGTTAGCCACCTCAGAGGTCAACGGATTTAACATTTATCAAATACTTAACTACCTTCAGAGCATTGTGCAAGAATAAATAAGTCGGGTTTTGCTTTTCTGGAACTTATGGCCAAATAGAAGAAAAGCAAAATAAATATAAAACAAAGTAAAAGTATAGTGTCCATTATGGGACAGACATTTGCTAAATGCTTTTCCAAGTATTAAATCTTTTTCTCCTTACAACACCCCTGGAAGGGAGGTGCTATCATTATATTCATTTTACAATTGAGGAAACTGAGGCAGAGATTTAAAAACTTGCTTAAACAAGCAAACAAATTAATGAGGTCACCCATTTAGTGTCTGATGCACATGTAAATAAATGCACAGCAGAAGCAAGACCAAAGTGTTTTAGGATTACAGAGAGGAGGAAGAAACCATTTCCAGTTTAGCCATGTAGAAGGAGATGATGCATAAATGGGTCTAGAAGGATGGGGAGGATTTTTAAAAAGGGGAAAAACAACTATGGTCTTTGTAATGGAATATTATTGTCTGGCAAGAAATAACAAATGTGAGACATTCTAGGAAACACGGAAAGATTTGCATGCAATGGTTTGTAGTGAAATAAGCCAAACCAAAAGAACAGAGCAGATGACTCTAATAATGTAAATGAAAAGATCAATTAAAAAAAAAGGCCTCATTCTAAATAAATGAAAAAACCAGTGAAAGTCTTAGAGAACAGATAATAAACATACCTACTTGCTTCCAGCTGAGGGAGAGGGGCACAGAGTAGGAACAAGTGCCTGAGAAGGAGGCAGACAGAAGGAAAGGCAAGGGTTTCTTGAATAGCTTATTGTATGTACATTGTCAGATAGGGTCACCAAATCCAGTGCTTTTGCCCAATTTAAAAAATCAAAATGCTTAATTATTTTTAATTAATTTTGCTTAATTGTTTTTCTTTGGTCAGTGGTGAGGGAAGATCTTTTTTTTTCCCAAATGAATGAAATATAAAGATAAAAAATATCAATAAAATATATTTTAAGAAGAAAAGACCTCTTTATCACCCTTATTTAATATTTGAGGACACCAAGGCTCCAATCACTAATGTGTCTTTGAAGTAAAGGTAGAGATGTCTCCCTGAGCATTGTGGGACTTCATGAGAGACACTATTAGGTTTTTTAAATTAATTTTTTTTTTTAGTGCTATCACTGATGGACTATCACTGGTTCTTTAGGGAAACCACCCTCTGGCATAGTGAAAAATCATCTTTCATGTTAAAATAAATATCAGTTATAATTTATATTATGTATAATGTTACAAATTATATAAAATAAATAATACTAATGTTTATGTTAAAATAAAATTTAAAAAGCCATCCATAAATCCAGATCAACTATTACTATTCAAGGATCAAGGGAAAAGCCCATATTACTACAAGGCAGAAGGGCAGGAAAGTAGATAATGCTCTCACATGAAGAATTCTGTAGCTCCTTCCTCAAACTATCCAGACAGAGATATGGGGACATTGGTGTCCGACTTGAAGATTTTAATTCATTATTATTATGAATCTAATACTAAGCCGGGGATGTGCTCAGTATGCCGGATCCCCATCCTTTATGGGGAGAAACATTTCCAAGAGGGATAGCTTATGTTTTTAAACACGACTTCCTGTAACAGACTGTTTCTCAAATAGTCTCTTTGGTGTGGAAGGTTCTTCTCCATCCTTCCTCACCATTCCTGGCTCGCAGCCAGCAGCGGATTGGTCTAACGTTTCAGCCGTAGCTATTAACATTTGCAATAAATATTATGCGTTTCCTCTTAATAGCCCCAAAGAACAGCCATCCTATACTGTAGCCATTGTCCAGCACCCACATAAATCGGCATGCTTATGACAGCGGATAATAATTCAGGTTGCCAAAGCATTCATGCTGAACATCTATGGCTCAGCAGAACAGCCTCAAACGCCACAAGCTATAATCTAATTCAACTTTTTCTATCAGATAACAGAACTCCGGGGATAGGTAATGGGCCACTCCTGTTTTTTCCCAAACTAATGAATAATTCTGTTGTGGAGGCTGAATTGGGATGCCGTCAAGTAGTTCAGTGGTTGCCATTCATTATGTGAAAGGCTGAGATTAATCCCTCATTCACTCAACAGAGTAGGTAGGAGAGGTAGGTGGTGGAGGGGATAGAATCAGACTAGGATTGGAGTCAGAAAAACTATCACCTTGAGTTCAAATCCTGCCTCAGACACTTACTAGGGGTATGATCCTGAACAAATCATTTAACCCCTTTTTGCCTCAGTTTCCTCATCTGTAAAATGGGCTAGCGAAGGGAAATGGCAAACCAGTATTTTTGTCTCAAGAAAAACTCCAAAATGGGGTCACAAAGATTAGGACATAACTGAAATGACTAGACAACATAAGTTCCCCGGTTCTGGGGTGCCATCTGGATGTTAGAGCAGAATAATTGCTAAATTGAAGATACAATCCACTGCAACAGAAAAAGCCCTATAAGAGTCATCAGGAAATTCAATTTGCAGTTCTGGGTCTGTCACTTCTGTATGAATCTGAGTAAATCATTAAATATCTCTGGGCCTCAGCTACCTTATCTGTAAAATGGGTATTATCAGGGGTATGTTATTAAATGCTTAACAACCAGTTCTTTTAAAAAATGTGGTACAGGCCTCACTTTTAAGTTTAATCTGTATTAACATTTTCTCCATCATAAGCATACAAATGATTGGTTAATTTCTGAGGTATAAATGTATACACAGAAAATTTAACAAGCTGTTCTCCTTAATCAGTGTGAGCTATCTCCAGCACACAATAGTTGTCCAAGTTGATTGGGAAAAGCTTTGAGCCATAAAATGTTCTAGAGAATTGAGTAGATTAGTGGCAGCAGGGACTGACTGAAGTAGGAAAGAGGGACTCCCTTGCTCCCTAGAGCAGCCTGAAATCACTGATGAAGTTAGGAAGTGAATCCATTCAGGAGAGATGAAATTGTAGTTAAACAAGTCAGAGCTAGAAACCCAAATCTTTTTCAGCAAAACACCTCAACACTCATCTTATACATGTGAAGTTGATTTTTTAAAAACCAAGTGTAAACTCATATTAATTCCTATTAGATTTCATCTTATTAGATTGAGTCCCACACTCTAGAACTCAAATTCTTAAACTATGAGTTTGTGGCCCTATATATATGGGGTCTTGTAATTGAATGTGAGAGTCACAAAATGATGATTTATTATCCATAAATGTTTGATTTGTATACTTATTTTATATATCTATATATCCGGAGTCAAGTACAAATTTCTTGGGGGAAAAGGGTCACGAGTGGAAAAAGTTTAAGAAGTCCTGATCTAGAATAGGAGGTTAATATACAACCCACAGGACAGCAGCCTTGAGGACCACAGCACTCCTGAATCCAGATTAAAATGAAATTGAGAAATATTTAACAAAACTAATTGTTGTTATTCAGTCATGTCCAACTCTTCATAATCCTGTGGACTATACTTTCCATGGGATTTTCTTGGCCAAGAAAGTGGAGTGGTTTGCCATTTCCTTCTCTAGTGGATTAAGATTAAGTGATTTGTGCAGATTCACACAGTTAGTACAGGTTTGAGGCTGGTTTTGAACTCAGGTTTTCTGCCATATCTACTTGGCTGCTTAAAAAAAAATCTATCTATTTATACACACTCAGATAAATATGTGTGTGTGTGTGTGTGTGTGTGTATGTACATATTTATGTGATAAAACATGGATAATATTACATTTAAAATCTAAATCAATAGGGCACCCACAGAGTAGGTACACTATTGAATTGGTCCTATTTGTTTCTATTTGAATTTGACATCACTGCTCTAGATATGAAAAACTGGGGATTTGGGGTGGGAAATAACTGCCATTGACTATGTTCATTATCTTCCCCAGCCAGTCAATTAAATAGAATTTATTAAGTGTCTGTCATATGCTAGACACTGTGGTGAGCACTTATAACACAAAGAAAGGCATAACACAGTATGGATTCTCAAGGAGCTTACAGTCTGATAGCAAATAGCTGTGTATAACCAATCTCTGCTCAGGATAAATTGGGGTTAATCCATGGAAAGTATCAAGATGAAATGAAGACTTGGAAAGACTTCTTGAGGAAGTGAGACTTTAACTGAGATTTGAAGAAAAATAGGGGAGTCAGGAGGCAGAGATGAGGAGGGAGAGCTTTTCAGACATGAAAGAGAGCCAGTGAAAATGCTGTTGGGATATGGAGGGTCTTGTGAGACTAACAGAAAGAAGGCTATCTGCACTGGATCTTAGACTATATGGGAATGATTAATGACTGAAAAAGTATGATAGGACCAGGTTATAAGGGCTTTGGAATTCAGAGCTTTGTATCATCTGAAAATTTGATAAATGAGCTATCTTTTACCTTTATCCAAGGTAAAATATTAAACTTTACAGGACCTGGACACCCCACTGGATACTTTCTTCCAAATTGACATTGAATCATTACTGATAACTTTTGGGATCCAATCATTCAATCAGTTCTGAATGCACTTGATTTTACTTTCCTCTAGAACAAATCTTCTTAAATTGGGTGTTGTAATCCCCTATGGAGTCACATAACTTAAGGTGGGGTGGTGAAATTGTGATTTATTAAGTAAATGTTTAATTTATATGTCTGCTTTATATACTTATGTACCAGCATCATATAAAAGTTTCTCAGGCAAAAAGAGGTCATGGGAAAAGTTTAAGAAGCCCTGACATAGCCCACGTCTGGTGGTACAGTGGATAGAGTGCCAGCCCTGGAATCAGGAAGACATTTCAAATTTGACCTCAGACACTAGCTGTGTGACATAGGAAAGTCACTTAACTCTGTTGCCTCAGTTTCCTCATCTGTAAAATGAGCAGGAGAAGGAAATGGCAAACCACTCTGGTATCTTTGGCAAGAAAATCCCAAATGGGGTCACAAAAAATCAGATATGACTGAAAAGAAGTTGAATAACAAGAAGAAACCCACATCTCTCCATCCTTTTCAAAAGAATAGGATGATATGCTTTTCTTAGACCATTTCTCAGATCAAAGTACCCCAAGTGGCAATGCATTCTATAAGTCAGCACATATTCAAAAGCTGTATCTCACACATCCCCAGAAGGGACTTTTATCATTATCTATAATGACTTTAGGCAAGTCATAATCTCCCTGTCCTCAGTTTCCTCATCTGTAAAATTAGGATGTTGAACTAGAAGGTTTCTGGAATCCCTTCCAGACTGAGATCTATGTGTTCAAATGCTAGGTTGCCGAGCATGACCATTGGCAAACCATTAGTCTCCAGATCTCAGTTTTATCACCCACAAAATAAGGGAATTAAATTAGATCAGGAAGCAGCACTTCTTTAAGTTTTCAGTGGTTCATATAGTGCTTGGCACATTTATACTTAATAAATAAATTTATATTAATAAAAATATATTTAATAAATTTATTCTAGCTGACCATTATTGACTGTTGAAAACTGAACATGGTCAGCCACCAGGTAGGCTAACCAAGAGAACAAGGATATTCTCCATCCTATAAAACAGCCTTGCTTTGTCACATTAGATGAGTTGGAGTGAATAATAACTGGGTAATATTGAGCTAGGTCCAGTTTGCTGTAGCTGTTTAACACGGTTCCTTGCAGCCCATCACATCGGATGCAACCCATGGTCTTGCTCTGATGAAGTTAGCAACGTGACCTCCCTCAGGGGCTGGGGCTGTGTGTTATCCCCAGGGCTTCCTCTGGAATCTGACTCTGAGCTGCAAATTCAGAAGTCATTCTTGGCTGTGGATTGTCCGGGCGCCTCGATGCCACGTAGACGGAAAATGCAAAGACGCCAGGGGAAGATAGCTACGTAGACAGAGGTTAAGTGGTGGAGGGCACTCAGCCTTGAGCGATCTTCTACAACACAGGGTCAGGAGTCTCTAAGTTATAATCTTTTCAAAATCCATGCAGATAAAAGCCCGTTTCTTTTTATGGCACTGCTATTTTCTTCTTCTCACTCGTGCCAAGTTGTTTCTCTTCTGGCAGTGACATTGGCCAGTGACCCCATTAACCTCTCAAAGCCTGGGTTTTTTTTGTTTTTTGTTTTTTCCTGCTGGAAAACACCCCACCCACTGTGGATCCCATGTCACCTTTAAGACTGCAAGTCCCCAGAGTAAAAACTCCAGCGATGTCCTCCCCAGCCCATCCTTAATCTAGTCGAATTGGAGCATCCTTGACGATATAATGGTGATGTTGTTAACTCCCCAACTCTCAGGAGAGACGGTACACCATAAAATGAGTCAAACACTAAGGCAAAGGAACAGAAACATTTGCTCTTCTATGACAAAGTCTGACTGTGCCATAACAATAAAGTCATCTTACAGTGATGGTGGGAAATTAATTCTTTCATTTCCCTATGAATATGAAAGAGGAAAATGAAATAAGAACTGAGATGTTCTTTTTTATTATTATTATAGCTTTTTATTTACAAGGTATATTTATGGTAATTTTTCAGCATTGACAATTGCAAAAGCTTTTGTTACGATTTTTCCCCTTCTTCCCCTCACCCCCTTCCCCAGATGGCAGGTTGACCAATATATGTTGTATATGTTAAATACAATGTCTACATGTCCATACAGTTATTTTGCTGCACAAGAAGAATCAGACTTTGAAATATTGTACAATTAACCTGTGAAGGAAATCAAAAAATGCAGGCGGACAAAAACAGAGGGATTAGAAATGCTATGTAGTGGTTCACACTCATTTCCCAGAGTTCTTTTGCTGGGTGTAGCTGGTTCAATTCATTACTGTTGAGACGTTCTTGTAACTCATGAAACAAATAGCATATTTGGAATTAAAGTCTTAATTCAAAAACAATACGTGCCAAATGATGGTAGAACAGAACTTCTCAGTCAGGTTAATCCAAGAGAGGTTGAAGGCTTGAAAACTGGGCAATAGAAAAGGATCCAGGAAGGAGAAACAAAGGTAGCTGGTGCTCTAGAAGAGAATTGACAGGTAAGATGATATAAGTGATCTAGCTAATTTATATACATAGAAAGATAATGATATGTATATGTGTGTATATGTGCATATATATCTATATAATGAAATATAGTATGTGTGTGTATATATATATACATATGTATATAAATGTATATAGTATATGTATTATATGTGTATACATATATATATATACACATATATATATGTGTGTACACACAGTCCTTATCTAAAGCACAACCGTTCCCGTTGGCTACTCTGTTCTCTTGTTTGACCCTAAACTACCACACACAAGGATCTGTTGCCACACATCTCTACTTGCATCTTCATTCTCTATTTGATACCCCACCTCAAACTACTTTATATAAATAGATCAGTTTTCCTATGATTCCTTCATCTTTATCTTTCAACTTGATCACATCTCAACATCCCAATCCACATTGTACTCTCTGGAATTCTGTTCCACAGTCAAAAAAAAATCCCCTTTCATCCTGACCTTTTTTTCTCATACTCTTTCTGTGTATACTCGCCGAAATCTAGCTCTTCTAAGATGATGCTGTATCTCTAGCAATTCTTTCCAACACCTATTGAGACTCCTTTTAAATATCACTCCCCACTAGTCTTGAGACATTAAAATAGTCTTTAGATTTTTTTAAATAAAATTTTTATTTTCCCCAGTTAGTTACAGGTAAAGACACTTTTTTCATTTTTTTAAAATTTGAGTTCCAAACTTTCTCTTTTGTCCTCATCTCCCCTCTCCCTGAGCAGTTAGCAATTAGTTACAAGTTTTATATGTTCATCCATGCAAAACATGCTACTATATTCATCATGTTGTGAAAGAAGACATAGACTCAAAGGGAAAAAAACACCCACAGAGAGATGTACACATAAAAAATACAGAAAGTGAAATAACAGTATGCTTTGATCTGCATTTGGATTCTATTAGTTTTTTCCTCTAGAGGTAGATAATGTTTTTAATCATTAATCTTTTGAAATTGTCTTGGATCACTGTAATGCTGAAAATAGCTAAATCATTTATAGATGATCATCGTGTACTCTTATTGTTGCCATGTACAATTTTCTTTTTGCTTCTACTTACTTCATTTGCATCAGTTTCATACAAGTCTTTCCAGATTTTTTTGAAATTGGCCTCAACATTTCTTATATTACAATAATATTCCATTATAATTATATAGCACAAATTGTTCAGCCACTCCTTATTTGATAGGCATCCTCTCAATTTCCAATTCTTTGCCACAACAAAAAAGAACTGCTACAAATAATTTTGTATAAATATGTCTCTTCGGCTATTTTAAAAATCTCTTTGGGATACAGACTTAGTAGTGGTATTGATGGATCAAAGGATATACAGTTTTATATCCCTTTGCACACAATTCCAAGTTGTTCTCCAAGATGATTGGATCAGTCCACAGCCCTACCAACAATATATTAATATTCCAATTTTCTCACATCTTCTCCTACAATTATAAATCTGATAGTTGTAAGATTTGAATTTGCATTTTTAATTAACAGTGATTTAGAGCATTTCTTTTCATATGACTACACATGGCTTTGATTTCTTCTTCTGAAAATAGACTATTCATATTCTTTGACTATTTATCAAGTAGGGAATCACTTATATTCTCATAAATTCAATTCAATTTTCATCATATTTGAGAATTAAGGCTTTTGTCAGAGACACTAGTTGTAAAAATTGTTTCCAAGTTTTCTTCTTTTCTTCAAATTTTGGTTGCATTAGTTTTGTTTGTGCAATACTTTTAAATTTAATATAATCAAAATTTGGGAGAGCTCAGGTAAGTTCCTGCCTTTTTTCTGCCATCTTGGCTTCACCTTTAAAATACTATTTGTTCCCATTTTTTTTTCTTTCAGACTCTCTTTTTATCTCTTTTATGCAGTAACCTTTGCTTTTTTGGAGGTTAAATAGAAACTAATCAAAGTCTCCACTCCATCAAAATGATGGTAACTATACTGAATCTCATATTATTTTTCTTTCTTAGAGGTCAGCCCCTGGATGACTATCTTTTCCTTCCCAACTCTTGACTTTATTCTAGGGGACTTTAATATCCATGCACATGCTTTCTCAAACTCTTTAACCTT
Source organism: Antechinus flavipes (assembly GCF_016432865.1). Lineage (NCBI taxonomy): Eukaryota > Metazoa > Chordata > Mammalia > Dasyuromorphia > Dasyuridae > Antechinus > Antechinus flavipes. Next base: position 65,004,868 of record NC_067402.1, on the reverse strand, counting down.
TCTTTTTTTTTCAATCTCCTTAAGTCCCAGGACCTTAAATATAGGACCTGTACTTAAGATACACATAGCAATGATCACACACTAGCTAAGTCTCCACATTACTTGTAAGAGTTCAATTTAGAAATTTATCCAAAATCCATCCAAACCTCCAAGGTGAGATTCCAAAATCTTCTTACTCCCCACATGAAATACTCCCTGGTATGATCTACCCTCCTCCCTTTGCCCTAGCACTGGGCAACTCCATTCACAGGAAAATCCTGGAATCTTATTATCCTTGCCATGGAGTTGTATCCTGGGATAGCTATTCCCCATGGTGGTTTGCATCCCAAGGGTCTAAGTTCTCTCCTTTAAATCCCTGACAATTTGTCTCTAGGATCAGAATTCCTATTTATGGCATTAAATGCCATAAATGACTGCCAGTTAAGATATTTTATTTTGAGTTGGCTGTAATTATGAGGTGGGGGGGTGGGTTTTTTCTTAAATCAAGGCTAAATTTGTCTTTTGTAATGAGAAGTCCTGCCTCTGGGAACAAGTTGGATAAGTCTAATCTTTATTCCACATGAATAATAGCCTTTGACTTCAGATAGTCAAAGGCAGCTATTAGAGTCTCCCTAATTTTTCTGTTCTCTAGGCTAAATATCACAAGTTCCTTCAATTCATCATCATATGATTTAATTTCAAGTTGCCTTTGTAGGCTCTTAGACTGAGGATTAGTGGAGATCTTAGAAGGTGCTTAGCTTAACCCCTTTATTTTATAGATAAGGAAACTGAGAATCAGAAGTTACATGATTTTATCGTGCTTACACAGCTCTCAAAGGACAAGTCTGGGATTTGCCCTTGGATTCTCTGACTTGGAATCTAGGATTTTTTTTTCACTGTGCTTTATTGAATCCAGTTTGGCACTGTCTTTCCTAAAATGTGGCACCCGGAATTGAATATAATACTCCAATGTTATCAAAAGAGGATTAAAAATAGAGGGATATGACTTTCCTAGTACTGAACACTCTTTTTCTTTCAACCTATGACTGCTTTAACTTTTGGACTAGTTTTTTGGGCTACTATATCATACTTTTCATTGAATTATACTGACATCAAGTTGATTAAAACCCCTAGACTTTTTTAGATAAACTGCTGAATAGACACATCTTTCCCATCTTGTACTTGTTAAGTTGATTGAGTAGGGGAAAGGAAAGGCAAAAAAAAAAAAAAAAAAAAAAAAAAAAAACAAGCCTGCACCTTCATATTCATACTTATTAAGTTTGATTTTCTTATATTTAACCCAGTGTTCTAGACTTACAATTCCTTTTGCCTTATTTACTCTGCCAGCTAAGGTGTTAGACTTCTTATCTTTGTTTCACCTGCAAATACTGCTTTTCTTTTTCTTTTTTTTTAATTTTAAAATGTTTTATAAATATTATTTCATTTTATCCTTATAATAATTTTGGAAGATGGTTACTATTGTTATCCCCATTTTACAGGTGAGAAAACTTTACAAATGAGTAAGGTAAAATAACTTGTCCAGGATCAAATAAAATATCTGAAAAGTGTTAATCACAACTTGGCACATAGTAGGTGATTTATCCTCTCTAGGTGGTTTCTCTCTCTTTCTCTCTCTCTCTCTCTCACACACACACACACACACACACACAGTAAGTGTCTCAGATGCATTCAATATACTTTCCAATGAATTATCTAGGTAAGCTCTTCTATGTCTGTAATGTGCAGGACATCACCCACATGGACTCACTCATTAGAAATGGTGGAGTGAATAGGAAAGAGGCTATTTCCCACATGCCCTCATGGGCCGGTAAAGCAGCAGTAAAGTAGTTATGGCTGAATAACATTCAGGTGATCTCTCTTCCACCTTCCACGCTCCACTCAGATATTTAAAAGTGACATTGCTCCATATCCCCAGCTCTGTAACATATTACAGGTGGCCACAGATCACTTAGGAATCAGAGTAGGTGACCTTGAAAGGTTAGAACAACAGTAGGTCAGCTAAGCAAGCAGAAATCACAAATATCACAAGACAGAGAAAAGGCAAGATGTCCAAGGTCCAAACAAATAATCAGCAAATGGTAAATCTTCAGAAGTTGAAAGATCAGTGCAAGATTAGGAGGGGAGGGGAGGCATGCAAGACCAGACTGGGTGATGCACAGAAAGTGGGAGAGTAGGTTTCATACAGACGGGTGAATGGTCCTAGGATGCTAAGAGAAAGGAAAGCATTCTATTGCTGAGTCAGTTTCTTCCAGCTACCTGGTGAGGACCAATTCCAAGAGAACTTGGCTTAAGAGCCTGCACACGATAACAAGTAAACAGAACTAGCTGGATCTGATTGGAGGAGAGAAGAGCAGACTCAGATCTCTGGCTGGGACACTTCCCTGACTCTTATTGGAAGTCATTTAGACAGACCAGAGCATCTCTATCTTTCTGAATCAATCATAGACAGACGCAGACATTGTCTAATTCCAATATAAAAAACAAGCAAAAACCCGAATCAGCCAAAAACTAGCAACTCTCTCCGTCTTCTCTGGCTGCCTCCTATTTTCCCTGGTCATGTTCCCAAAACCCTCCCAAAGCTAGATAGAAATGATGCTCCAAGGCTTGGCCCTCCCCTTCTGTATCATTGTAAATTCCATCTGAGATTTCCCCTAAGTCTGGCCCAGGTCCAAACAGGAGCCTTGGCAGCTACTAACAGCTACTAGTGTCGTGCCCCAGGCAGGTGAGTCAGCTACCAGCAGGGCAGGTAAATGGAAGATAGTAGAGATAAAGTTGGAGGAATGTGGAGAAGGAAAAGCAAAAGAAGGAAAGAAAACTTCATTAAAGAAAGCATTTGATGGGTTAGAGATGAAGAAATATCAGAGAAAAGATGTACCATTGAATCTACAAAAGTTAATCAACGTTTCCCCTGTGGTCAAATAGATACAGTACTATAATTGAAGTTTATAAAGCAAAGTTTAATTCATTGTGGTCTTTATCTTGGTATTGAGAGAACAACCTAAACTTGTGTGAGCTAACAATCAATGACCAAACAGTTCGCTATTCCGCTTTGCTAGTGGAGGATGGCAACAGTGGCAAGGCTGATGATGATGAAAATAATAGTAATAATAGCTAGCATTTATGTAGCACCTTAACATTTGCAAAGGACACCACATATTTTATTTCATTTGATTGCTACAATAACCTTCGATGCAGTTGATATTATTATCCTTACTTTACAGATGGGGAAATTGAGGCTGAGAGCAATTAAGTCATTTACCCAGGTTCATAGCAGTCAAGAAGCTGAGGCTCAAATGCCAGCTCAAAGGCCCTTCAAATTCCTATAATGCTTTCATTTCCTCTTTGTATAGAAAAGGCTAGATTTGGCCAGAATGAAAATAACTAAAACCTTCAATTACCTGGAAGAACTTTTTTGTTTTTTATTGCATACCATTTTCATCAAGGAGAAGTAAAAGACTCAAAATTATTTACATTGGGTCTGGATTCAGGAAAACTTGAAGTTCAAATGTAAGACACTTAATAAGCTCTGTGACTCTGAGCAAGTCTTATCCACTTTTTTTTCATATATATAAATATGTGTGTATATGTATATATACATTATATATATATGTATATATATATATTATATATTACATATATGTATATATATATATATTAATGAAATGGAGAGCAGGGATACCTCAGTCCTCCTCAAGAGCTGATTCATCTCTGTTGCCATTCTTTGACTACATGTTGTCTTTCTGTTAACTCTTGACTTCATTGTCTGGTTCTGAAATCAATTTTTGACATGTTTGTAGGTAAAATTCAAGTTCTCAGCTTCGGACCCAATATGGGCTAAGTATTTTTGCTAATGTTGAGTACCTCGGTTGAGTCTGAGAGAACATTGTAGTTATCTTAGGTTTTTTGACTAAGATCTGATCTTTCTTTCTCTGATACATCTTGGACTTGTTTTGAGAAGAAAGGTTATTTGAAGTGTCACTGGTATGAGGAATATCTTAAATAAACATATCTTTGGATGAAAGAGGAACAGGAGAAATTGCTCAGTAGGAACTTTTCTAGATTTGGAATCTGGAAATCCAAGTAAGAGCTTGGGGGGAAGTAAATGGCTCTGGTTGGGAGGTAGAGATGCAGGCTTTGTAAGGGCAGCAGGCCTTTGGGCCTGACAATGAGTCAGGGAATCAAGCTCACGTTTTAGGGGAGATACTTGAAGAAAGGAGGGCCAAGCCAGGCAGTCACAATAAGTCCAGGAACAGAAACCTTGGGTGTCTATCAATATTAGAGTTTCTAAAACAGAAGGTTAATTTGATACTTTCTTATCCCTTCTAATCATAACATTCCCTATGCACCAAAATTATTCCTTAAACCACTCAAATGCCAGCTCAGAGGCCCTTCAAATTCCTATAATGCTTTCATTTCCTCTTTGTATAGAAAAGGCTAGATTTGACCAGAATGAAAATAACTAGAACCTTCAATTAACTGGAAGAACTTTTTTGTTTTTTATTGCATACCATTTTCATAAGGAGAAGTAAAAGTCTCAAAACAAGCTCATTCAGGAATCTATTCTGGGGTTAGTACAGATTCAACCCAAATTTTTACTTTCTATAACTACAGTCCTGGGTGACCCATGTTCATGCTTTATGACCTTGAAGACTGGCAAGATCCTGAAGCATGAAACAAAAAATAATGCATTTTCTTCAGTAAATTATACTAACTAAAGCAAAAAAGAGTACTTATGTAAATTAAAACAGTTTCCAGCAAGGCTTGAAAGAACAACAACAACAAAAGAAGGTGGGGGTAATTTTCCAACTAACCCACAAGCCAGAAATTCTAATAAGTCAGAAGAGCCAAACCCTCTCCAAACAATCCATTTAAGCTTGTATTTTTCAATATCTCTATAGTCCCTCTAAAATCTACTTTATGTTCCACTAGTTTTCTAGGTCATCCTGCTCCCTGACATAAATGAGGTTCAAATTTTTTAAAGATTTTATATACTATTAAAAAGAAAGTATTGGACCATTCTTGGTGATTTTATTCATCATTTCAATAACTATTAAGCAATGACTGTTCAAAGAATGGTAAACATTCTGGGGTGGCAGGAGGGGTATATAAAAAGGACTAAGACAAAGTTCCTGTCTTCAAGAAATGCACAATCTATTAGAGAAACTTATAACCAAAAGGAATCAGAGCTTATTAATTTCATTCCTGAAAACAGTTAAAGGCAGGGATTCTTTTTACCCCCTCTCTATATCCTCAGTACCTTGGCACATGATAAACTTGTAATAAATGTTTATGGACTCATTTAATTTCTTTTTTTTTTTCTCCTAGTCAATTCACTTCCATAGATTTAGCCCAAGACTAGGGAGTAAGGGGATGAACAGGGTGATTCCTGCTTTAGGGAAGGGGAACTCAAGGAAAAAAGAAAAAGCTTGAGGGGAAATGACATTACTTTAACCTCTAAGGTTATTGTCAGCTCAAAAATACTATGATTCTATGGTTCTCTACCTTTTTGAACATTCTTCCTGATTTTAGCTCAAGGGGAAAACCGGTTCCCCTAGAGTTAAGGGACAGAAAAGGCTATAGGGTCTACTTCTTTCCATCCTTTTCCATCCCTAGTCATTTTATAATATTTGTAAATCATTCCTTCCAACAACTGGTTAACCTTTATGCCATTCCCAGGAAGTGGGGAGGAGATAGGTATGTTTTTCTTTCCACCCAGAGGAGTTAATTCATGTAGTTAGTGGCAGATCTAGTCTCCTGACTCTCCTATTCAGGGCTCTGCCCTCTGGATTGGGTTACCTCTAATTTTTCTCCTAGCTGAACTGAGAAAAGGGATTTTTCCCCCAAAAGAATTTTCTAGATTGTTTTATTCCATTAGAAGGGGAAGAAAAGCTCTTTTCAAAGGCTGGAAGTGATGAAACCCAAATTTCCAAATCTGTTTTGAATCCCCAACCAAGCCTTTCTGTTTGTCAGTGTTAAGGTGGCAGATTCTGTTTTCCCTGCCTGCTCCCAGGAGATATTTCTAAGAAATGTGCTGAAAGCATTCATCTTCTCTACCTCCCTTCCCTGAATTTCCTGGTTTGGAAAGCTTTCCCTAAGTGATACAACAAAGACAGTGTGGATAAAGTCAGCAAAAACCAGGGAAGCAAGCCCCGTGCTTGGAGAGAAAATAAGTATGTTGGCAATGAGGCTACAAGTCATGTTTTCTTAAGAGAAGTGTTTCCTTAGGACACCATGGGGGGCTAAGGTGACCTCTTTTTTCCCCAACTAGCTTACCTACATTCTCAGGTCCAGTATCCTATCTCAGAGGTACTTGCAAGGAAACTGGAAAACATCACGAACTTCAGCCAGGAGATTCCTTCAAATCCTGATTCCTACACTTACCAGCTGAGGAATATAGCAAAGAACTTTCCCTTTCTCAGTTTCTGCATCTGTAAAGAGGATATGATAATTCCTAGTTCTACCTCACTCTATTCTTACAAGGTTTCTTCCAGCAGAGTGTCTCATACTAAACAAATACGGTTTGCTATTCTGTTAGGATTTGGGGGATTTTTTTTCCACTAAGGAAAAGGGGTTTTAGTGATACTGCTCTCAAATCTTTTGTCATTTTACAGAAAGGGCTTGTTTCTTTCTCCTTATAGCTTGAAGCAACTTTCTCTATAATATAGAATTGTGTTTCCTATACAGATCCATGGCCCTCATAACTAGAGAGTGAGTAATCGAGAGAGAGATAGGAAGTTCTCTTTTTTAGACCAGAAGAACAGGAGCTTGAGTTGGCCTTTAGTTCCAATAATGTTCCTTTGTTTAAAAAATAGTTATTTTTAATTAAGTTTTAAATACTCTCCTTCCTCCACCCATTGTGAAGGCAAGAAAAGTGATGTCAATCATACACATGAAATCATACAAAACATATGTCCATGTTAGCCATATTGCAAAAAAGCAAGAAAAATATAGTGAGAAAAATATGCTTCAATCTGCATTTTTCTCCAAGCTTATATATTAATAGAGTATGGTCCAATTACTATTTAGCCTCACGTGCTTGGGACCTCAGTGCAAAAACTTGAGCCTCAGCCTATTACAATCAGTAGGGTTTTTTTTGGAGATAGATAGCACTTTTCATTATGAATACTTCAGAATTGTCTTAAATCAATGTCTTGACAAGAAGAGCTAAGTCATTCACAGCTGGATCATCATACAACATTGCTGTTACTGTGTATAATGTTCTCCTATTTCTACTCACTTCACTTCATGTCAGTTCATTTGAATCTTAACCAAGTTTTTCTGAAACTTGTCATTTCTTAAAGTATAACAGTTATCTAACACAATTATATGTTACAATTTATTCAGACATTCTCCAATCCCTTCAATGTCCAGATCTTTACCATCACAAAAAGAGCTGCTATGAATATTTTTTGCAAATTAAAAAATTTTTTTTTGCTTTCTCTCTGATCTCTTTGGGATACAGAGCTAGTAATGGTATTGCTTTATCAGAGGGTATGGCAGAGTATTATAGTCCTTTGGGCATAGTTCCAAATTGCTCTTCACAATGGTTGGATCAGTTTACAATTCCACCAAAGATGCATTAGTGCCCCAATTTTTCCACAACCCCTCCAACATTTGTCATTTTTTTGTCATATAAAACAATCTGGTAGATATAGGATGGAACTTCAGAGTGGTTTTAATTTGCATTTCTCTATTAATAATGATTTAGACCATTTAACAATAACTATAGGTAACTTTGATTTCTTTTTCTGAAAACTGCCTATTAATAACTTTTGACTAGCTGTCAATTGAGGAATGATTTCTATTCTTACAAATTTGGTTCTTTATATATTTAGTTCTCTATATTTTTGAGAAATGAGGCCTTTGTTAGAGACACTTGCTATAAAAACCAATTCCCAGATTTCTGCTTTCCCTTTAATTTTGACTATATTTGTTTTGATTCTGCAAGCCCCTTTTTTCCTAGTAAATTTATTTATTTTTAATACATGTTACTTTATTAATCATGTTGGGAGAGAAAAATTAGAGCAAAAGGGAAAAATTAAGGGAGAGAGAAAAAAACAGAAAAAAATAGTGAATATAGCATGTGTTGATTTACATTGTCTTCTTAGTTCTTTTTCTGGATGCAGATGGCATTTTCTGTCAAAATCTATCGGGATTGCTTTGGATCCCTGAACCACTGAGCAGAAACAAGTCTTTCATAGCTGATCATTGCACCTTCTTGCTGTTATTATGTGCATCAGTTGTTTTGCTCAGCATCAGTTCATGTAAATCTTTCCAGGCCTTTCTAAAATCAGCTTGTCCATCATTTTTTATAGAACAATAATATCCCATTATCTTCATATACCACAACTTGTTCAGCCATTCCCCAGTTGTTGGGCATCTACTCATTTTCCAATTCTTTCTGCAAGCCCTTTTTAATTTAATGTAATCAAGATTATCTATTTTGCATCTATGGTATTCTCTATTTCATATTTTGTCAATAAGTTCTTTCTTTATTCATAGATCCAACAGGTAAAAATTTCTACATTCTTATAATTTGCTTATGATATCACCTTTTATGCGTAAATCATGTATCCATTTTGACTTTATCTTGGTATATAGTGTGATCTATTCTGCCATATTTCTTTCTGGTTTTCCCACTAATTTTTGTCAACAACCATTAAATCTATCAGCCCTTTTAACATCCACTTCTTAAACTAAACTTTAGCAAAAAGGCCTCCATTAGAAAAAAGCACTTTTCCTTTAACCCTTCTTATTTCAGATAATTTTTTGAAAATCTTGCAACCATCTACTTTGCTCATCCCTGCCTTCTTTTTCCACTCCCTTGTTCTCTGCAAGTCCTTGGGTCTTACCTAACTCATAGTTAAGAAAATAATGCCCTATTTTATCTCGTTGATTCCTTCCCTAGATTTCAGATCTAAGAGTAGGATCTCACTAGAGATCTCAGAACTCCAGCTCTCATGGAAATTCTGACTTAGATAAGTCTTTCTTTCTGTGCTGACCAGTTTCTTCAAAATCAATAAACAAATGAATGATTGGGAATGGTTCCACACTTTGGGCCAAGATTGACTCTTTGCCCCACCTCCTTTTACTGGTGTGGTCATCTGGATCTGGCTCCACTCTAGTAGAAGCAACTATGGAGCAACAATGGACCCTCTCTCTACTCCTTATACATGTAAGCAGTTGGTAAAAGCCTAGAGACCAGGGGGACACCAGAATACTGGACCCCTAAGGATAGGGAAGCAGCTGCTCCAGGAAGGAGCTTCCATAGACAGCACGAGCTCTTCAAAAAGATGGTGTTTCTAAAACTGAGACTGAAGCTAGGTCTATGAACCTTATTCCTATGGAAGAGGATAGACTACAGAAAATAATGAGATGTGGTGACTAAGGACCACTAAGGGAGAGATTCAAGCACCTTAGGTTTCAAAATCCAGGGGAAAACTCTGTCTACTCTACCATGGCAATAGTTCTGTCTCTATTCTCCTTGGGACCTCACTGCCAGTCATCATCACCCAATTGAGAGTGAGAAGAATTCCTTAAACTTCTCATCACCTTAGCAGAGTGGTTTCCCTTCCTGTTTCAAGGCTTATAATACCTTTTAGATATTCGACTGAATTTCTGATCCAATTATTTACTTTATACTTTTTGATCATCAGTCTTCCATCTACAAAAGACAATTGTTGATTCAAATGCATCTGTGGAGCTGAGATAATTGCTGGATCTTGAGTTAAATGAATGTTCATTTTCTTGTTACCAGTAACTATCTGGACCACTTATCCAAGTTAACTTCCATAACTTTGAATCATACTTAATCCAAGTTTAACTTCCATAACTTTTATATTTAATAATATTTATTGAATTTATCCTATGTATTTTTATCACTTTGACTTAGGTTTATAGCCTCAGTATTGAAACTTACAACTCCTAGGCAGTTGTACAAATTTTGTCACATTTGACAGACCATTTAAATTGTTTTCACCTAGTTGGGGAAAATGTTGTTATTAATAGCAGTAACAATACCAGTAATAGCTATTATTTGGCACTTAAAGATTTGCAAAATGCTATGTGTATATCCATCAATTAATCAATAAGTGCCTAACATGTAACAAGCACTATATTATTTCATTTGATCCACATAGTAACTCTGTGAGGTCAATACTATTACTATCTTCACTTTGCAAATGAGGAAATTAAGGTCAAGAGTGACTTGTCTTGGGTCACAAAGCTGAATAAATATCTCCTGCTGGATGTAAACTGGAATACTTCTGACTCTGAAGTCCACAGTACCATCCAATATAGACGGCTACCTCCAATTCAAAGAATAAACCTTGATTCAATCAATAGGCATATATTAAGTACCTTTTGGAGCCAGGAACCATACTAGGAATTGGGAGAAATAAGGATTAAAGTAAATTAGTATCTAACTTCAAGGCAATTATTAGAAAAAACAAAAAGCTCACATAGTAGAATCCGAATTAATAGGGAAACCACTATTTAACTGTTTTAAATCTCGCTGTTCTATTCAAATATATTTTGAAATATTAAAAAAAAGTTATGATGCTTAAAGAAGTCAATTTTTTCAAAATCCTGGACCAGGTCTTACAAACTGATGGATCCTTATTCCATAAAGGCTTCTTTATTATTTCCATAATTTTTATTTATCCTATTTTATTGATGTTAGTCTTTCAGTCTATTTTTACTCTGTTTAATATTTATTTTATTTTTTAATCTAAACTGAAAATCAAATAAGGGAAGTAGGACTGTTAGTTGTATTAAGGGATATCCAAGCACAGCCATTTATGGAGCTTTTCTTTTTTTTGGAAGGAGATGTAAAACTTGCAGCTTGTAGGCCATCATATTTGACCCATAACAGCTTTGCTTGCCACCCAGAATCAGATTAAAATGTAATTAGGAAATATTTAACAAAAATAAATGAACTATAGTTAACATTACATTTTAAGAATCAACATGCAGCCCACAGGGATCCTTATGTATAGATTAATGACCTTGTTTGGATTTGAATTTCACAATACTGATATAGTGCACAGGGCACACTATCCATAGAAGATTTGAATTAAAATGCTGATTCTGATACTTTCCAGCTGTTTGACAATTTGAGCCTTAATTTCTTCATCTATAAATTAAGAAAAATAATATTTGCTCTAACTACAATGCAAAGTTGTTTTAAAAAGTTTCCCTTTTAATGATAAACTACAAGGTATTACTTAAATATAAGTTATTACTATTAGCAATGAATTTAGTCCTACATCTGCTCTTTTTTTTTTCTGCTTTCTCTTTTCTTTCAGGAAATAGACAAAATGGCATTTTAAAATGCAGTGTAGTACAGAAGAAATTGCTAGTATATTAGAGTCAAATTTCCTTTTGGAGTGACTGAATTGGCAGTTAAACCCCTCCAGAACTAATTAGGAGTTAAGAGTGTGCTTAACACCTTCTGTCTGTAAAGTTGGAGGCTGCAGGAAAGCCACTGACTCCAGATGCTTCTAGTCTTTCAAGTCCAGAGCTGGGAATGAGGCATGTGCCACTGAGAGCTTCTGAAATTAAGAAGAGGTTCATGATTAATTTGTTACAATAGTCATCTCTGAAGTCAAACAGAGTTAATATGTTAAGCAGTAACTAATGATCAAAGTTCAGTGAGAAAAATACTAGAGTATACTAGCTATTTGTATTTCTTTCAATTTTGCTCCCTCCCTAATATGGATTTAATATGAATTACTATTTGCTTTTTAAATTGAAAAGTTCATTGAATGAAATTATGTTTACTTTTATAGATCCTTGATCTACAAGGAGCAGATTTCATGATTTCCTGGATAATATAACAGACACAATTGTGGGTTGAGAGTAAGTGTTGAGTAGAAGTATTAAACACATGGCCTTCTGACCATATGTGTCCTACAACACTGCTGACTGAGGCTAGAACCAGATTAAAATGTAATTGAGAAGTATTTAACAAAATAAATAAAAATACAATAAAACATAGATAACATTACATTTTAAAACTAAGTCAATGTGGAAGTAGGCAGGTTCCTGTACAGATGTTTCTATTTGAGGAATATAGAACATCCATTATAAACCCAAATCTATAAAATTCATAGAAATCAATCTAGGTTCAAGAACCATATTACCAATTAATAAACAGGTACTTACTAAGTACCTTCTATGACTACCATGTTACTATAGATACACATGCAATAAAATCACATCATGGTGGGGAAACATCCTGAGAGTCTGAAAAGAGATGTTGGAACAATGTTGTGGAGGGTTTATTATTATTATTATTATCTAAACAGAGAGTTTATGTTTGATCTGGAAGGCAAGGAAGATCCTCTGGATTTAAATGAGTGTTATAGCCCTAAATTCTTGCTCTCTGAGGTTAGTCGTATCATCAGAATAATAACAGAAAGGACAAAGTTAAATGAGAAAACAGAGAGAGACTGGCTGAGCACCCATGGGTTGCTGATTCTTGAAGGGGACTACCATTGCTATAGTTTGAGGGGTTGATGTTACCAGGAAGCAGAAAGGGCTATTGTTAGAAATAACTGGCAGATTTAACTAGGCTAGCTGCTTTCCATGACTAGCCAGTTTGGGTGGTTCACAGAATGAGAGGAAATACCAAGAAAGCTCCTGAAGTGATGGACGAATATTAAGACATAGTCTGGTTTTCCTAAGGACAAATTTCCCTGATGTGATCTTCAAGGTGCTAAATACTAGGGAGAGTCTGGGCATCTTGTGTCCTTCTCCATGTTTGGTGCCATGTGCCAGGGACGGATGCGGTAATATTCTTGTGGCAAGAGGCCAAAATCACAGGAAGAATTGATTTTTGTGGAGAAATGGTCTTTTGTGAGGCACCTCTGTCTAGATTTCAGACCAGGGCTTATGAGATGATCAAGGCGTGTTTTAAGAGTCCAGACATAATGCCTACAAAGGACCCAGCAGAGGACAGAAGACTTTTATGGGGTGATGAGAGAGCATAGCTGAAAGTGTCCAATACATGTGTTATCAAAGTAGGTACAGTCATGGTAGGCAACCCATCACACAAGATTCAAAGGTCTTCCCCCTTTTAAAATATTTTTTCCAATTAACAAACTTTCCTCTTCCTCCCACATTCCCTCCACCCTCAAATAAAAAGAAAACTCTTGTGATAAATATACATCGTCAAGGACAGACAATTTGATCCTGACCATATCTGTCTAATTTTTCAACTTAATTCTTCTCTGTCAGGAGACAGGTAGCATTTTCTATCATTTGATCTCTAGAATCATTCATTTTTTATTCCAGTAAGTTATTTATTTTTAATACACATTGCTTTAGGAATACTATTCGGAGAGAAAAATCAGAGCAAAAGGGAAGAACCATGAGAGAGAGAGAAAGAAAAAAACAGAAAAAAGAAGTGAACATAGTATGTGTTGATTTACCTTAATCCTTTTTCTGGATGCAGATGGCATTTTCTGTCCAAAGTCCATTGGGATTGCTTTGTATTACTGAACCACTGAGAAAAACCAAATCTTTCACAGTTGATCATTGCACATTCTTGTTGTTACTGTGTACAGTGTATTCCTGGTTCTGCTTGTTTTATTCAGCATCAGTTCATGTAAATTTTTATAGGCCTTTCTAAAATCAACTTTTTTATCATTTTTAATAGAACAAAAATATTCCATTATCTTTATATAGCACAACTTAGTCATTCCCCAATTGATGGGCATCCACTCTTTTTCCAATTCTTTGCTACCCCAAAAAGAGCTGCTACCAACATTTTTGCACATGTGGATCATTTTCCCTTCTTAATGATTTCCTTGGGATACAGATCCAGTAATGGCACTGCTGGGTCAAAGGGTATGTACAGTTTTATAGCCCTTTGGGCACCATTATATATTGCCCTCCAGAATGGTTGGATCAATTCACGATTCCACCAACAATGCAGTAGTGTCGCCTTTTCCCCACATGCTCTGCAATAGTTATCATTATCTTTTCCTGTCATTTTAGCCGATCTGAGAAATGTCAAGTGGTACCTAAGTGACTTAGAGCATTTTTTTATATAACTATAAATGGCTTTAATTTCCTCATCTGAAAATTGTCTTTTCATATCCTTTGACCATATATCAATTGGGGAATGACTTGTATTCTTATAAATCTGGCACAGTTCTTTATGTATTTTATTTTAGAAATGAGACCTTTGTCAGAAACACTGACTGAGAAGATTTTTTTCCCAGCTTTGTACTTCCCTTTTAATCTTGTTACTGTTTTATTCGTGCAAAAAGTTTTTAATTTAATACAATCAAAGTTGTCCATTTTTGCCTTTTATAAAGTTCCCTCGTTCTTCTTTGGTCATAAATTCTTCCCTTCTCCAATGATCCAATCGATCAATTATTCCTTATTCTCCTAATTTATTTATGGTGTCATCCTTTATGCCTAAATCATGTATCCATTTTGACTTTATTTTGATATAAGGTGTGAGATGTAGGTCTATGCCAAGCTTCTGACATTATTTTCCAGTTTTCCCAGGTATTTTTCTCAAATAATGAATTCTTATTCCAGAAGCTAGAGTTTAGGGGATTATCAAATACTAGATTGCTACAGGCCTTGGTTATTGTGTCATGTGTATCTAATCTATTCCACTGATCCTTAGCCAGTACCAAATGGTTTTGATTACTGCTGCTTTATAATATCATTTTAGATTTGGTAGTGCTAAGCCACCATTCATTGTATTTTTTTTCATTAATTGTCTTGATATTCTTGACCTTTTGTTCTTCCCGATGAACTTTGTTGTTAGTGTTTTTTTAGTTCTATAAAATAATGTTTTGGCAGTCTGATTGGTATGGTACTGAATTAGTAGACCAATTTAGGCAGAATTGTCATTTTTATTAATATCAGTTTGGCCTAGCCATGAACAATTAATATTTTTCCAGTTGTTTAGATCTGATTTTATTTTGTGAGAAGTGTTTTGTAATTGTGTTCATATACTTCTTGGGATTGTCTTGGCAGATAGATTCCCAAGTATTTATTGTCTTCAGTAATTTTAAATGGAATTTCTCTATCTCTTGCTGATGGGCTTTGTCAGCGATATATGACATTACAAATTACAAAAATGCTGATGATTTGTGTGGGTTTATTTTATATCCTGTAACTTTGCCAAAGCTGTGAATTGTTTCCATTAGATGTTTAGATGATTTTTTTAAAGGATTGTTTAGTTTTATTCCCTCATTGCCTATTCTAATTCCTCTAATTTCTTTTTTCTTTTCTTGTTGCTAAAGCTATCATTTCTAATATATTGTTAAATAATGGGCATCCTTTTTTCACCCCTGATCTTAATGAGGATACATCCAGCTTCTCTCTATTACAATAATGCTTGCTTTAGGTTTTGGATAGATACTACTTATTATTTTAAGAAATGTTCCCTTTATTCCTATTCTCTCTGGTATAGGAATAGCCATATTTTGCCAAAAGCTTTTTCTACGTCTATTGAGTTATTCATATGATTTCTGTTGGTTTTATTATTGATATAGTCAATTGTGGTTATAGTTTTCCTGACATTGAACTAGCTCTGCATTCCTGGTATAAATCCCATTTGATGATAATGTATTATCCTGCTCATATATTGCTATAATCTCTTTGCTAATACTTTATTTAAATTTTTTTCATCAACATTTATTAGGGAGATTGGTTTGTAATTTTCTCTCTGTTTTCTCAGAGTTTGCCTTCTGAGCTGGTACTGGGGGTTGTCCCACTGATTTGCTCCTCTACTGAGACAAGTCTGAGGGTCTTAGTTGCTAATTTGCTGTGATTAAAACCCCCTCACTGGCTTTCTCAAAGTCTATTTGAACTGGGTTGAACACCCTTTTTACCGCAGTGAGACTGACCTTTCTTGAAGTTTGTTCAGTCTGTCTTGAACTGGAGAGTAATTTCATTCCATCAAACTCTGTTCAGAGGCTTGGTTTCATATAGCTTTCAAGGGAAATTGGGAGAGCTGGAACAGCTTCCTTTCTTACTCTGCCATCTTGGTTCCACTCGAACTCTTTATAAAATCACTCATGATCATTGCTTGATCAAGCACTGGGGTGAAAAGGGTGGCAACTTCAATATCTAACTTAGTTCTGAGTACTCCACAGCTTCCACTTTGGCCACTTTTATAGACTTTGGAATACAATTTTGATCTATCCCTTTCACCAGAGGAACTCTTCACATGCTTGGGGTAGACATCCCCCTAACTCTTTGATGGGTTTAAGGCCTGCTAGTTAACCTCAACCTGTTTTAGTCCATCTAATAAGACAGTTTTCCTGGGGTATGGCTATTGCTGTATATGCTACAACTGCTTGGAGCCACAGGTAGACACCAAAAGTGGATGATCAGCCTTGAAAATGGGTCAGCAACCCTCACACCAGGGACTCTAGTCTTCCTTGAACAACCACCTACACCCCCTGCTTTAAGCACAAAACTAGCAAACTCTGATATAGAACATGGCACTAGTAGTGTGATGGAGAAGAAACACATTGTCCTCAAAGTCTTAGGGCAGAGATAAGCTTGAGGAGCATGTGCTACAATGACAAGATGAAGAGAAGAACCCATGCATTCTTTGTGTATTTCTTAGTAAGCTTTGATGTTTAACACTTTTTCTTTAGGTTTTTATAACAGCACATTCCCAAGGCCCTACTCAATCCCAGATGTTTTCTCCACAGTTCCATCACTGATTGGTTACCAATGCCACAAATCCCTATGAGTTCTTTTTCTTCATTTTTCACCATTCCTTTTATTACAAATAATGATTCATTGTTGAAGGTTTTTTTTTTTGTCTTTTTAATGGAAAAATTCATGGTTAGATTCTAATCTCACTTCACTGAGGTCTTTTAAAAAATGTTGCTACTTACCACACAATTGCTAGGCCTTCTAGACACCCACCAGTGCTCAATGTTTACCTAAGCATGCAATTTGGGGTGGGCAAACTGGTTTACATTAAATAATCCCACAACCTCTTCCCCTTTTCTCTGAGCCTTCACCCACACTGAAATCAGATCACTGGGTTTTTTTTCAATTATTTTTTAAACTTCATGAAAGTTTGGTTAGTTTTCTCCTTCTCCTTCTAACTCAGCTTTTATTTTTCTTTCTTTCTTTTTTTTTGTCCTTTGGAACCCATACCACTAGAAACACTGGTGCTAAGTGTTCCAACAGGAAAGGCTGGCTCGTGAGGAATATCCCAGGCAACTAAAGGCAGGAAGTCACCAGAATCTCATGGTAAAATTCTCTTGAAGTAAGCTTCCAACCCAGTTGTTCACACCCGTGACCACATACAGAAAGGTGGAGAAGCCAGTGGTTCTGTGGGATGCTAACTTGGAGTGTTGGGAAGTAGTTTTTTAAAAAGATAGAGGGCAGGGAAAGCTAAGAGCAGGCTTTCTACAAGACATTTTTTGATGCAAAATTAATCTGAGCTAACTTCCTAGGGATGACAGACACCCAAAAAGACCCTCAAATTAAGCTCTCTCCCTACTCCAAATGTTAATCTTCCATTAGAAACAAGACCTTTTAGCCATCAAGAAGCTGGGTTTTTGTGAAGCTTTGTTATCCCAGTGGTTCAGAAATAGTGGGGTGACTCTACTTCAGCCATTGCAGTGACCAGAGGAAATTTATTGCTTCCTTGACTTTGTGGCTCTGCTGGGTCCTCAGGAGATGTGGCTAAAAAATTAATTCCAGATGGCACTGAGGGAGATGTTTCTAATGGCTTTCCTGTTGCCATATTGCCTTTGGAAGAATGCCTTCCTTGACTGACATGATGAAGCTACCACAGACTCATCCATATTCTGGATCTTGTATGACACAGGCCCTTGTTTCCCCAATTATGGCAAAAAGGACCTATTTTGATTTAGTTCCTAGTGCCCCATAGAGCCAAACCCCCAGTGATAAAAATGAGTAAAGAGTGGATGCAGCCAGAGAATCAAGAATGTGTTCCTGTGTGTCCTCTAAGTTCTCAGCTAAGTCTGAATGGAAACAGTCAATGCAAGTCTTAAGGCATTAGCCCATCAGAAACCTCGCAGAACTGACTCCTATTATTGAACATGAAGTAACATATTGAGCACCAGCCAGCAAGAGCTGGCAAGTTTTCTTGGCCAATCTCCTCCAACAATTTGCCTCGGGGCATTCTTAACAATCTCTCAGCCTTTCATCCTGACCATTTGCTTGAGGGTGATGAGGTCTAATAACTCAGATTAGATTCCTGTCCACAAACACCTTAAACTGGGGAGGTAAAATGCAAACTCATTGTCAGAAATAACAGCCCCTGACATTTTGCTTGCTGAAGATCCGCAGTATCCCTAAACATCTTGCCATTGACTTTCTGAACATGATAAAATTCCTGGACTTCACTGTTGCCTAGATAATCAAGACCACCTGGTTCCAGGTGAAAACTGTACTAACAGTTCTTAAGCTCCATTCGGATGGACTTTGAATCTCTTAAGGCCTTTTTTTCTTTTGTAGAATCTACATTTTGTAATCTTGGATATGCAGAACATTGTTATAAACTTCTATAGCCTAAGAAGGATTGATGTGTTTGGACTGGTCTGAAAACATTACAAAATAGGCATTTCTTAAATTCTGCTGACCATGTTGGCAATAACTCTCCTGGTAATTTATAAAAATTAGAGATACAACATGAGAAGCTACTCCAAAAGGACATATCCATGATATAGTCTCACTGGGATTATTATAGAATTTCCACTTGGGTTCAGCCAAAGGAGTGTTCTTAAGGAATTTCATATATAAGCAATCCCGCTAGAAATTATTTAGAAAATACTGCATCCCCACAAATAGCTATTGAGAAAGGAAGCACACTTCTATAATGTAGCAACAATATAAAAACAAAAGAAACTGTTGGTTCCATTTATGAAATTTGTATCTATGAACAGTGAATGATAATTCTAGCTGGTGAGAAAAGTATGGTTTTGATAATCCCATAAATTTATCATATATTTTAATCTGATGAGAAACAGAAGGATTAAAAAAACACTTTGTTATGATAGGTATTTGAGACCCAAAGACCCTATGAACTCCCCCACCCCCTTTTTAACTTTTTTTTTGTGTTGTCATTCTCTATTAGATTATAAACTCCTAGAAAAGAGAGACTGACTTATTTTTTTCTGTTTATATCCATGGCATTTAGCACAGTTCTTGACACATAGTAGGCAAGATAAATATTTGTTGGCTTGATTTGATCTTCAATTATATTTGTTTCAAGATAGAATGAAATTCTTCCAATATGAAAACTTAGGATGCTGATTATTTCCATTTTTTTAACACAGCTCCAAAGAAACCATTCCTTAGCACAGGATCTGCTTGCATTCTGAGAAGAGAGCTGTTCCAGCTAAGAGAAGATGTATATAGATGGTATAGTATATTGAATTCTAGATCCAGAGTCCAAACGACCTAAGTAGGTATGAATCTTTTCATAGACTAACTTGTTTTCCTGGGCAAATCATCTAATACCTCTGAGACTTAAGTTTCCCACCTTCTAGAGACTAATGAGATAGTTCAATGGCAAGGGGGAGGATAAAAGTATAAGATTTTGACAGTAAAATCCTATCCCCAATATCCATGGGCAAGATCTCCTATACTCTCCTCTCAAAAAACTTTCTCATTAATAAATGGAAGCTTATGGGAGAGATTATATCTAAAAAAAGAATAATGACAGCCTTGTAGACCTTGTAGGTTTGTAATGAAGATGGAATGAGAGAATATCTACTAAGTATTTGGCAAACATTAAATACTATATAAATATAAGCTATTGTCATTCCTGTTTTAATTTTAATTTTTGTTACTGACTATTGTCCATTTTCTTCCCTATTATTGGATCCCATCATGACTGGCAAAAAGATTCTGTTAGGTTGCAAATAAACCACAAATAAAGAATAAACAGACTTTCCACAAGGGAGATTTTTCTTTCTACAACATTAGGCCTATTTAACCCACTTTAAGTAGCTGGGGCATGCAAATACAGGAATTCATATGGACCCAAATCCACTAACATTGAACCATAGCACCATCTGCCATATCTATCAATGTCTTGGGAAACTTTCCCTGGATCAGACAGAAAATATTGAGGGTGAGATCCATGAGTTTGCTTCCAGTAAGTAACCTGGGAACCAATAGTTCATTCCCTAGCCCTGAGGGAAGATTTTCCAGTAGTGCCTGCAAAGCAGCACATTTTGACTAGACCAAATACCAAATTATTTTCCTACTGACTCTTATCTCCCCCTTTGTATTCTGGGCACGTTCACATACTCTGTGAGTTTCATGCTCTTGAGAGTCAGGAGAAAATTTACAGACATCTCTCTTCACACTAACAAAATAAATTTTGGAACTTAGAATAACACTGGTCCAGAAGAAGCCACAAATTGCAGTGTCGTGAGATTTTTCCACTTGAAACTAGCATAGATAAAACCCATCTTGCATTCATATATCCAGAGGTTTGGGTTTTTTTTTTTTTTTAAGGTGGAGAAGGATGGCTCAAACCTGTGATGACATCAGTGTGGGGAATTTCTGTTGAAGAAACTCCTTCCACTCTCGTAGATTGACAATAGCAATCCTTTGTCATTTATGGTTTTTGAGAGGATGCTAAGAAGTTTTGTTACTTATCCATGATCCCATAGCTGGTTATATGTCAGAAGTAGAATATGAATGTGATACCCCAGAAATAACCATGCAATAAGAAACTGGGGATCCAGGTGTAAATCCCACCTTGGTTACTTATGGAGGGTGATCACAGACAAATCAAATTACTCTTTCTGCCTTTCAGCTCACCTGTAACAAGGGAGTGGGACCACAGCAACTCAAAGATTCCTTCCCAGTCTAAATAATCTTGTGATCCAAGTTCAAATTCCAGTTATACCAATGAGGACCTATGTGATTTTAGATAAGTCACTTAGGCTTTCAAAGTCTCAATTGCTGAATATGTGAAAAGAAGTGATTAGAGTATATGGCTTTTCAATACTAAATCAATATCTAAGATTAAGGTTGGCCCTTCAGGGATGGTAGATTTAGAGCTGGAAGAGAGTCATAAAAGGACATTAAATCTAACCTTATTATATAGATGGGGAAATTAAGGCATGAATGATGAAGTTACTTGCCCAGGATCACACAGGAAACAAATATCTGAGTCTCCCAGGCCATATTTCCAGTATCCTAAATGATACATCACAATGCCATGTCTCTGCTAGATATAGCCATATATCCACAAAGTGTATGCTCATTTATATATAAATGAAAAAGAATGGTTAATACTTGGTAAGGAAGACAGAGCTAGCCAACATGTCAAGGGTTCAAATCCCACCTTTGAATGATACTACCTGTGTATGTGACTCAGTCTCCAAAATATACTAAATTATATAAACTATATTATTTTTGTATTACTTTTCAAAACCAAGATCAACCACCATGTAAATTTGGGGAAGGAGGATTTGTGAAGAGTCTTTCTTAAGAAATCCAGACTGTATTCTGTCTGGCAAAATATACAGGGTATCCCAAAAATCATAGAGCAGTTTGTTGGTTTTTTGTTTTTTTTTTTTTTTGGACTTTGATATTTACTACCCTGCGATCTAGAGCAAGTAATTTAATTTTCATGGCCATCATCTACAAAATGGAGGATTGGAACAAACAGCATTTAAAATTGCTTCTAGCTCAATATCTAGGATTCTGTGAGCCCACTTAGTTTCTCAGTGTCTCAAATGACACTCTTATAGGTTGTTAAACACTTCCTGATCTGGCTTAGCAAAAGAAGTTTCATTAATAAGAATTTCTCAAATAACGAAATAAGATGGTACAAATTATATGTATATATACACTATGTTATATATAACTATGATATGTTAATATATCTTAGTTATTATATAACATAGAATATAACATTATATATCATTTATGCTATCTTATTTTACATATTATATAAATATAGTTTATATATTACAATAATACATATTTATTTACACACACACATATATGTTTATACACATTCATATACAAAGAATTTCAAAAGCCTTAGTGAAGTTTTAAGAAAATTTAAAAACTATAATGAGACTTTTGAGATACTTTGTGTATTTTGCCAGACAGAATATAGTCTGAATTTCCTAAGAAAGCCTCTTCCACAACTCTCCCTTTCCCAAAATTTACACGGTGGTTAGTTTTGTTTTTGAAAAGAAAAACAGAAATAGTGTAGTTTACCTTTGGAGTTTATATAATTTAGAATGCTTTGGAGACTCAGTGACTTACACAGTAGTCGACAATGTCATAGTATGAGCCACCATTATCCAGAGCAGGCTGCTCTGAATATGGAAGCAAGCTTTTTTTATTTGGATTATTATAGCCTTTGGCTTGATCTATTTCTGTTTAGTCTCCTTTCCTCCTAAGAGGGAAATAATGAGAATCATTCTCCTGGAGAAGATTGAGAATTTGTTGACACAGAAAAGGGAAATGCTAAATATACAAGTGGTTAAGGTTCTTCAGTGATCTCAGCACCAAGGGGTGTCATAGACAAACCAAATGCAGACTACAGTTCAGGAAGAGGGACTCACCAATGTAGGGATTGAAGTGCCTCTCTGTGGGCTTAAACTACTATAACCCAGAGTGGGGGGAAAATATTGTTGGGTCATCCAAATTAAACTTAATTGGTATTGTGGGGAAGCTTCCTTTCCACAAATCAGCCCACACTGTGTACCTTTGAATAAACCGAGTGAGGGAATGTCATGGGGGGAGCTAAAGTTGTGGGACAACTGTGGGTCAATTTTTCCATTACTATCAGTAGGCAATAAAGTCACTGGACAAAGCCTAAGAAAGCAATGTGAGTCTTCTTGCATTTTAATACCGTACAAAATTCAATAATCCCTAGGATTTCCTGGTTGAGTTCTGTCTTCTTTCTGAGCACGCCTTTTAAATATTTTTTTTGTTTGTTTATGGTTCTAGGACAATTTCTTTTCTACTTTCATAATCGTTGTCAACAACAACAATAATAATACTATCACATTTTTAGGATACTTTATGGCTTACAGAGCATATTCTGCACAACAAATGGTTTCTTCATGCATTATCACTTTTTCATACTTCTCAAATGAGTGAAAGCCATTTTGATCATCAGTTTCTGATCCCTTCTTCCCAATCTTTAATCAATGAACATTTAAATAAATGTCTTATTCCTGTAGACTCCAATGAACTATTTCCCCTTCATTCTCTGGGCATTGATCATCTTTGCTTTCCCTCAACTGTAATTAGTGTCCTTAAAGTGCTTTGGGTATTATTCTTAGTGCATTTCATCCACACTAAGTCATTCCTTGAAAAAGATATGAAATTCAGTCATGAATATATATTTAACATATGAAGAGTAAGATTTTTAACTCATCATCACCCACTTATTCATCTCACTGACAATGATTTAAGGAATGCCTACCATGTGAGGAAAAGAAACCTTCAGAGCTTTAAAAATGTTACTATTTATTATGAAATTATAAAATCAAAAGGAATACATACCTCTGGTAGAGGAAGCATTTCCAAAAGCAGCAGTCTCCTAGGAAGGCTTGTACAGAGCACACTCCCATTTGCACATACATTTCCTTTTCTTAGCATCACTCTTTCTGTTCCTATTTTCTTCAGGAAAGCTCTTGACGGGGGAAGAGTTCAGAGATTCCAATATATATATTTAACCTCGGAGCTACATTTCTCCTCTATCTGAAAAATCCAAATGAAACCAAATTGGGTAAATCCAGAGCTTGTAGGTTTCCTGAAAACCCTGTTAACAAAAAAACCATCTTGTTGTCTAGATATCTCAGATTCTGTGGTGTTGAAGGTTCTTTGTCATAAACAGGAAGATGTATACAGTTCAAAAAATGCTTCCTCTATAGTAAGGGATTTGCTGCCATTCTTTCTGCATGTTCCATCCTCATCAAAGTACAATAGAAGAGCCTGATTAAATCTCTCAGAAATTTTGAATCTCTCAGAGGGAATGAGCACCAGTGACCTTGTAAAAAGCTATGTTGTCCAATAAACAAAATGCCCACCTAGAAATTTCCTAGTGAATTGGACAGTGGGACTGGTTCAGTATCAGCACCATCACAGGTTAAGTAAACTTGAATATGGGTAGGCACAGCAGAGAAAAAAAGAGCTATCTTAGATTGTTTTTTAATTAAATTAATTTTTGAAGTTAACGAGAATCTATTTTTTCTACCTCCCACCTCTCTACTCCCTAGCATAAAAAATAAAACAAAAACCTTTTAACAATTATTCAAACAAAGTTAATTCCCACATTGGTCATGTAAAAAGCCATAGATTTCACTCAGCTCCATAGGTCCATCATCCCTTTTTCAGGAGGTGAGGGGCTTATTTCCCCATCACCAGTCCTCTGGAATTAGGAAAGTTCAAAATTTGTAAAAAGAAAGAGTAAGTGATTTAAAAGACAATGAATTTAGCATGGTCTAGTGCTCTTCAGATAATATTTTTCTTCATCAGAGATTAAGCTAGGATCTTTGAGGTACTTTCCTTGGCCATATACTGAATCCAATTCGGCCTTTACTTTCTGGCTCCATCTCATATTCCAGAAATGAGGTTTTTCCCCACTAGGAAGGACCCTTGGAGGATAGAGACTCACAATTTGATACTGACATGGTCCAGACAACCTAGAGTTTTCATCTGTTGACAAGGAGTGATTTTCAAAATCTTCCCTCTTAGAAATGTCAGAAGGAATCTGGTATTTATAAGATGAATGCCCTAAACCCACACAAAGGACATAGACAAGTAAAGTATAGAGAAGGGTGGTTGTTTAACTTTCAGAATAATTTTGGAAAGAACAGCAAAGTTTGGAAACAGGATCTACTGATCAAAAGAAAAAAGCTGGATTGATAGATGTGGACTGTGTTCTTGTATGTGTCACCTCCTCTATGTGACATTGTCTCTATATTAACAATCTGAAAAATGGGTTCCAGGCTCCTGACAGTCCAGACAAGTTGGGGAAGAAACACATCTCCCACCTTCTGAAAAGAACTTGGACAACATTTCTTTTGGGTTAATTCTTCTTCATTTCTTTCTAATGCTGACTACTCACAGATGTTAAGTGACAAAAATAACTATTTCAATCCTATTCAAGAATATTCAAAAGAAAGGAACCTTAAAGGCCATTATAAAATTGATCTTCAAAATACCTTTATGTATCTCATGCTTTGGTGGAGCTTAAATCTGAATGAGGAAGACAATATGAAAATAACTAGGTACATACAAGATACACACACACAAAGTACTTCAGAGGTCATCTGGGAGAGGAAGCTGGGACTAAGGAAAAGAGAATAAAAATGGACAATCTGGAATAGAACCCACATCAAGCCTTTGTTAGCCCAGCCCAATACCTGTGAATACTTGTTTGTGTAAAGAAAAATGGTTTACCATGGACATCAAATGCCTTTTCCTAAAAACAATAATGGGATGAATTATGCATATATGAGTCAGAAACATCCGGATTACATTTCCATGGAATTGTCCAGGGATTCAAAAATTAAAGGAAAAAGGGCTTGGCAACAGTTAGCGTTCTGGACTTTGTGGAAAATAGACTTGGCGGTTTTGCCCAACCCAATTCATCCCTTGTCTCCTATTCGTGAGACAGTTGATTGAAGAAAGCCACCTGGTCCACGGCACATCATCTTCAAATTCCCAATTAGTTTGTCATAAACCATTGCTCATCTCTGGGGGGCTCTGAAGCTGTGGGTCGAGACCACAGCCCTCCCTTCCTTGCAAGGATGAACAGTCAGCCCAGAGAAGTCTGTCAGACCTGGGTGCGGAATGTACTTTTAGCTGAAAGGGTTGTTTGTGGATCTTGTTGTTTTAAGAAAAATGATCTCAGAACAAATCATTTTGCTATTTTTAGGTGCTTTTGTTGATTGTGAAATTGAAATCTCAATTCTTCATTTGGTAAACAGGACAGAGACTGTCTCAAGAGACAGGGAGAGTTGATGTTTCATGGCATAAGTAGGCCACAAAAATTAGGGAGGGTCCTGTAGGACCAGGAAGAACTGGGATTCAGTTTAGGAGCAGTATTATAAGGTCTGCATGTCACCTGCAGCCCACCATCATTCCTTGGGAGATGAATAGGGCTCTAGCCTCAGAGAAATAAAAATTATGGGGGATAAAGGCCAGAGGACAGGCGAATACTTGAGACAGAGAACTTTAAGAATAAGATATGGTTCTGACTTGATGGACCTCATCATTCTTTGTTCACTATCCAGTCTCCAAGTCCCTTTGCGATCATTCCTCCAGAAGTGAATACCAAGTTTAATAGAACGAAGGACAGAGTAAATCAGAGATAGCCAAGACCCAGAAAGTGATTGGTTAGAGTGGAATAAGTGAACAAGAGATTTTTTTTTTTAAACTGTGGATAAGGAAATGTGGAGAATTTCAGAGAGTATCAGGGTGACATGGTGATGGCCAATTAGACTGAATTGCAGGGACTAAACCAGAGAGCCATGGCTTCAGTTCCTGGGAGAATTAATGTGAGAAGAGCAGGGCACTAATCCCAGGGGAACTGGAGCAGCAAGGTACCAAGGCTTAAGAGGAGGGAATAAGCAGGGACCAGTCCAAAGTTTTAGGTGCAGGAAGAAGCAAAACGTTCCAGTTATTTAGGACTAGGGCAAGAGCTAGAGACTTGGTCATGATGGAAAAGACCAAAAACCCCAATCACTGCAATTCAGACAGAGAGCTCGAGGATGATCAAAATTGACTTTGTACCAAACCCTCTGAGCCACAGCTGAAGAAGGCTTCCTAACTCCCCTGCCTTTGGGGTTTGGATCAGTTCAGATTCAGAATCAATTGATCAATTAGCATTTATTAAACACCAATTATGTGCCAGACAAAAGTCCTGAAGCAGGATTAAGACTATAGATACACATTAAATGGTTAGACCCGAGAGGTTGCAGGAGCAACCTTGTGCACATAGGCAAAGGTCTGGGCTGCCATCAACCCTCCTGGTCCCAGACTGAGAAGGGGAAGAGAAGGCCCCAAGAGAGGAGAATGTACCAGAAAATAATAAGGACCCTAGGAAATTCAGAATGAAGCCGGGGCCCACCCTCCAACTCATTTCTCTTTTGGGAGGTTTCCTTTCATCTTCAGTTTCATTTTTCTCAGAGTTCTGCCTGTTTATTTTCATGACTTAAGGGAGGCAGCAAGGAGTTTATTTGCAATTCAAACACAGGCTCCTCATGCTTCATGCTTGTGAGAGGTTGAAACTTTCCTCTGAGGCTGTTTTGAACTCTAATGGGAGACCTAGAAATTCTGGGTCACTTTGCTTCCAATTTAGTCTCCGAAGACCTGAAGGACTTTCCAGGACTTGTATCTTGAAGTTCTGTTGGGCAGAGTCCCATGCTCCAAGATTAACTCCTCCCGACTCCATAAAATGTATACCAGAAGACAAAGAAAAATTCTGTCTGCTAATGGTATCCCCATCACCGATAGGATCCCCTCCCTTTTTCTGACAAGGACCAAATCATGTGATTGTCTAAACAGTAGGAACTGGGCTGTCCACAAGATGACAATTACATCATTGAGGCAAACCAGGACCCTCTTAAGGAACATTCCAAGATTTCTCTGTATTCCTGGGACTGTTCCCACAATCATTTTCTCTTTTGAAATGAAATAACTAAGCTTCAGAGCAAAGCTACGAGTTCAAGCATGATTGAAGCTTTGAATAAAACCTGGGATGACAACCCTAATTATTAGGAGGATGCGTCACTTTTATAGTATATTCATCAGTGCTTAAATCCAATTACAACAGGCCAGCCTTTCTGCTTGATTTTAAAGCTCCTTCCATGAGTTAGCCCGGCTCAGCTACCTTGCAACCTACCACCCTCCAGAAGAAGCACATCGGCTGATGGTAGACAAGGAAACTCTCCTTTCCAGGCTCTTGTCTGCTAGGATACAGCCCTGTAATCCTGACGTGACACTTCTCCTTGCACGGTTGGGTCCAACTATTCCCCCTCATGCTAAGCAGTGGTTAAATCAGGGGCAGGGAATGGAGGCCTTGTGAAATCTGCTTAATTACCTCCAATAACACGATAGTGCCTCGAGGTATTTGGCTGGGTCACAACACCACTTACTGAATGAATCTGCTCCGAGAGGGAGGTGGAATTGAGACAATCCTCCGGGTCTCCCCAGCAGAATGCAAGCTCCTCAAAGGACTGTCCAAAGCAGCTAACAATATAAACAAGCAACACGAAATAAAAACGTTGGGACTTGTAAATAGGAGGGCTTCTGATGGCCTTCTTCCTGACCTAGGTGCATATTTGCCTAGTTGAAATCACTAAAATCACAAGTCTGGGCAGGAAATTATCATAAGCTCCTATGGAAATGGCATTTCCCTGTTTTCTGAGACCTTTTTCTCACCATGAGCCTGAAAGGCTAAGTGGGAGATGTACTATTGTTCCCATTTTATAGAGGAGCTTAACTGAGGTTCAGAAACAAAGTGTCCTAGAGCTTGTATGTAGAACAGAAAGGAATTAAATTTATTCTATTTTTACCCTATTTTTGGTGCTCTTTCTACTTCACCAGCGTATCACTGTCATTTATCATGAAGTAAATAAATTCTATCAGCCTAAAAGCGGGGAAGAGCAAATGTTATTCCAGCCTGGCTAAATATTTGCACTCTCTCTTGTGTTGGCCACTAGCAAGTGAGTGACAGAAGTAAATGGACCAGAACAAGCTTTCTATATGTTCCCCATGATACACACTTGTTTTCCTCACCCGTAATTGGAAGATTTGTTGAGTAAGTTTTCCAAGTTTAGCTACGATACTTTGATGATTCTGTGATCTCATCAACTTGGGTATAGAAAGTGTTTTGCAAACTTCAAAGTGCTAATGAATAAGATTTATCATTATCTGCCCTCCATCATTGCTGTGGATGGTGGCCTTTCTGTACCTGCCCCATCCCACTGGGCTCCATCCGTTTCCCAGGGAAGCCCCCAAATATGCAAAAGTAGCATCGTACCAAGATGCTTAAGGGTATCACTCAGGTCTACTGGACAACTTGGCTCATTGGCAGTAGCCATTTCTGCCCACTAGGGAAATGTTTAAATACACTGGCAAAGGCAATTTAACTAATGTTTCCTCTAGTCTTCCGACAGAATTATTGCAGCTCCTCCAGAGCAGCCTCCCACACTCAATGGGAGCCCAGAAAATGGCCGGGGAGGATAATGGAACTGCTAATATAATTAAGTTAACCGACTCACCTGAATGGATCGGGCTGACGTGACTCAGATATAACACCAGGAGGAGCTGTTGCTCAAAGTCAATCAATGGCTAACACATTTTGTCGTTAAATATCAAATAGGGTCAGATTGGCAAAAAAATAAAATAAAATAAAAAGCTCAAAAAAGGGGAAAAATTGCCCTATCTCAGAAAACTTTTTACCCCCTTAGTCATAACCTTGCCAGACAATCTGGGACCGGTTGAGTCAGTACCACTGGCTTTGTCTTCAGAATAGGATTCATAATAGTGATAATAATTAAAGCAGTATTAAATGAATATTACCAAGGTCTACAATGTCACTCCAAACTCTATGGTGTGACTGAGATCCAGGAAGAAGTTAGTAATAACTCTCCATTTCAACCCAAAGATTCTTTTTCAACTGGCCAGTTTTTCCTGTAATCCTTGAACTATGTCTTGGCTGAAACTGGGCATAAGAGGGGAAAGTGCACCCCTTTCCTGCCCTCTAAGTGCCAGGATGAGATTTTTGATTGGGAGGGATGGGAGTGGCACAAATTTATAAGATTTTGACTCCTTTGCAAATAAAATCCCTAGTTTTGGGTTAAAATAATTTGAATAAAATTAAAAATTGGGAAGGTGAGGTGGAAGAAAGTAAAACTATGGGCCTGGGAAGACTTTATGAACCTCCATTTCTGGATTTCCCACAGTTTTGCTATGTTCCAAACTGCCAATTTTGACTCAAGGCCTCCTTGGGAATTATGGGATACTTTGGAAAAGGAAGACTATTTCCATGCTTTGTATTCTATGAAGAACTATGCCTTCATTGGGAATAGTTGGCAATCTAGCCTTAGAGTCATATTATCATAAGCAATTATTAACAAAAAAAGGTTTAAAGAAAAAATGACTCATTCCATCATTGTATGTGACATTGATGGTATTATTTCTGTGATTTACCTCAGTGTTACAGAGAGTAAGATCATTACATGTTTTCTGTGGATTATTTATTATTCCATTGGCTACTAGATGGATTTTGTCCCATTTTTTTCCTCTTGTTTCTTCTTTTGTTCTATTTGTTGCTTCTCTCTTTTTTTAAATCATATATCAGAAATTAGAACATCATCTTCTTTACCAAGCAGCAAGATGTATGTGGTTAAGAGTCAGTTGTAGACAGTTCTCTTTCCCCTGAAGCTCTTTGGGAAGGATCATAATAGAGTGGAAAGAGCCCTAATTTTGGAATCAGAGAACCTTGGTTCAAATCTTTCTTGTCACTCCATGGTCCTGGGAGAGTCATTGAAACTCTTAGGGTCTAACTTTCCTCATCTGTTAAATGAGGTAGTTGAATTAGATGGTCTCTAAAATCCATCTAAAATCCATAAAATCTAAAAGATTTGATCTTTGAGGACAGAATAGTCTTCCCTTTGCCCTTCTTTCAATCTTCCTGAAAGATTCAGGAGAATTTGAGGTCAGTAGCTGAGAACTGGAAACTTTGGTTAAAATGGAAAGGATATTTGACTGAAGCTAAAAATCAAACTAACCTTAATTGGAATTCTGGCTCAATTACAAATTTCAATTTTAGATCATTTACTTTCCTTGTTTAGGCCTTCAATTTTTATTTTATCTATATTGTAAAATTTTATTTTTTAATCTATTTTTCATTTTAATCTATAAATTGAAAACACTGGACTAGGTAATTTTAAAAGTCCCTTCTAGCTCTAGTGAGAAAGCAATAAACAAAGATAGAAGACCTGGGTTGAACTAACTCTCTCCATTTCAGACTTTCAGCAAATCACTTCTTTCTGGGCCTTAGGAATGAGGAGATTGCTAAAAAATTTTAAAAATGAGGGTCACCTCATCCAATCTAAAATTCAGTATTCTATGACTATGGCAAGACTCTAGCCAGAATGTCCCAAATGAATAATGGTTTTAACTGAAAAAATGATATAAGATTTAGTTTTCACTCATTTTTTATGAGGGACAGAGGTTAATTTACTTGCCCAGAATCATCAAGTTAATAACTGTCTAAAGTTGGATTTGAACTTGGATCTTGCTGACTCTAGGTTTAGCACAAGCTGAGCTGCCCCAGTGCTTACACGCTACTTGGAAGAAGGACAAAGCTGGTAAATAGGTCCAAATAATTTGCAGGACTGAACTATAGAGTGTCTAAGAAAGTACAGCCAATAGTTTTAATTGGAAAGGTCCCATTTTTGCTGGAAGAATAAAGACATTATGCATGCTCCTCCCTGAGTCCACCGGAAAGGAAGACAAAAACAATTAGCTCCTCTCCCACCCCCTGGCAAAAGGGATTCCTAGGAGAGGTGCCTCCCAGAAGGGATGGGTTGTTTAGCCAAAGAAAAGGCAAGCTCATCTCTCGGGTTTCCCCAGTGACATACACTGGCTCCATCCTGTCTCCACCATACCTTTCCCTGGCTCCATTCCTTGCCTCCAGGGTGAGTACCAAGGCATGTCCCTAGTTGGGGTCAATTGTCAAGAGACAAATCCTGTGTGATATTTAGCTTTGAAGGGAGCTGGCATGAATCAGAGAGGAGTGGGAGCTGCTCCAAGAGATGAGGGACAAAAAAACAAAAACAAACAATTCCCAAGTTAGCTTTGGGTGGTTCCAGTGAAGACACAGAGAGAAAGAGAGAGAGGGATTCAGAGAGAAAAGAAGGCAAGAGAAAATAGAGAGAAAGGAAAGAGAGACAGAAACAGGGAGGGAGGGGAAGGAAAGAGACAGACAGACACAGAGACAGAGAGATTCAGAGAGAAAAGAAGGCGAGAGAAAATAGAGAGAAAGGAAAGAGACAGACAGGGAGGGAGGGGAAAGAGAGAGAGAGAGATTGATTCAGAGAGAAAAGAAGTGAGAGAAAATAGAAAGGAAAGAGAGACAGATAGGGAGGGGAAGGAGAGAGACAGACAGAAACAGAGACATAGGGAGAAAAGGGAAACTAATGAAGGTTAAAGAGACTGATACCTTTCATTCCCCAATGCTCAAGCTATTAAATTGGTGGGCTGACCCAGATACATGCATATTCAGGGACAGGCAGATTTCCATGGCAGTCCAAGCACATATTCAAAGTCCTGTACAATGAACTTATTTGAAGAACAGGCGAGCTTGGAAGTGGCTAAATGTATTTTACAGCCTTCCCTTAAAAAGGTGTAAAACAAATAGACCATGAAGTAAGGAAAGGAAATGAGCAGAAACGAGCATGAGGGGAGTCATGCAATGAGAACAACTTTCACCACAAGTTTGCTTCCTTTTCTTTTTTTAACCGTAGGAGGGAAAGGATAAAACTAATATCATTTTCTACCTGCCCTCCAAACTGACTTACTGTGGGAGATAAGATGAAGAGCTATATTGGTAGTAGATTGGGAATCAGGAGGAGCAGACAAGGGAAAAAAGGATCAGGATTGGCAGGCAGAGAGACCTTGATTCTGACCGTGGTTTTGATACTCCCTCCCTGTTTGATCTTGGAAGAGTCATTCAAAAGCTCCAGGCCCAGTTTTCCTCCAGAGGTTTTCTACAGCTCCTTTCATCTCTTAATCTATGATCTAAAGACATACCATGGACACCCATCCAAAGCACAGGACTTATAATTTCCCTAACACGGTTTTGACTGAATCCTATTGACTATTCAGATGACCTTATTAACACTGATGGAGACTGAGGAAAATGATGATATGGCTAAGTGGTAAAATATGACTCCATGTCTCTGTGACTTAAAAGAAGTCGTCTTTCCAAAAATATAAGATACTCAAAGTATACATACACTCAGATCTTCCCAGAAAGGATACTTTAAAAACCTTCAATATTTTAGAACTGGTTTCCTGAGTCCTTTACCTGCTAACTTTGTTAAAGTCCAATCATAATATAACCTGTTAATCTAATTAGAATCCTAAATGGAGCCAGGGCTATATTAGCAGGAGGATGGTGAGTTTCAGACTTGGCCAAGAACAAAAGGGAAAGTATATTCCAAGCTGGCCTTGCTCATGATGAGGACATAGGACCTGTGACAGATCATGCTGTCTGTCACTTGATATTCAAGTCAAATCTGTCTTATATCAAGGGCAACCAGGAAGAGGAAAAGTCAGCATAAAATGATAACTTTTAAACAGAAGATTGAAATAGGTGGAGAAGGGCTTCTCTTTACCTTTGGTTCATGATGCAAGAAAGTCCTTTTCAGAACTACTTCCAAAAATGTATATTCTGGGCTTTGCAGCTGCCCTGTACTGACTGGGCAGCCGACCACCAACCCTATCCCAGTCCTAGAAATTTTGCTGATTCAAATCCCTGGAAATGATAACTTAGTCCCCCCTCCCCAGACCTCTCCCCCTCTGCCCTGGTTAGTTTTCCAGAATCCATTTCAGCTGCTGTGTGTTAAGGCTAGTGCTAGCCTGTTGGGGTCTACTAGTCTACTGGTCACGGTCCACTGACAGAAGACCCATTCTTTCCGGGGCCATGTGATCATTGGCCATGAGTCCTGAGCTGCCACGATTCCCCTTTCTGAGCCTGCCTTCTCTCTGTTGCTTTCAACAAGAGTCTCCAAACAAATGTCTTTTTTCATTTCAAAACCCACAGCAATTATTACCCTTTCCCCAGTTCCAGTTTCTTATTACCAAATGCTTGACATTTTGCATTTGTTTCTTGGTATTTCATTGCTTGTTGATTTTTTTCTCACTCTCCTAACTCACTGCCCCTCCCACTTTTGTTTCCTATTCATTCACAGTGGTGCCATTACAAAATATCATTGACAAATGTCACTTTTTAGGGTAAATCTATCCAAGAGAGCTCCTACTTGCAGCAAGAATGGGTATAACCAGTAATAAACATAATGAATCAAATATCTTTCAGAGCCAAGGATGGTGAAAGAGGGAGCTGATCTGGCTGGGCAATACTGGTTTTGTTTTGTTTTTGGTTAGTATTTTTTAAAGTATGATTATAAAAAGACCTATTTTTCTTTTGTGGTTCCTAAGCTGCTCCTGAAGGCAATTTCAAAAAAAAGTCCTCAGCAGGTTGGAGCAAGGGTAACAACTAAAAATATGAGACTTGTTTCCCAAGATAACTACTTTGAAAGGGAAAACATTCATTTGATTGCATAAGTATTGGTAAGTTTGTTAAAATTTGGTTTCATTATTTTGATGTCCTATTTCACTGTTTTAGAAATGTCACACAGTACAATATATTATCTGTGCCACTTTAGGAAAGTTACTTAACTTTTCAGTATTCCAGGTAAAACTTTCTTCAGTGTAGGAAGAAGTCATTCACAGTTTGAGATCATAGATAGGAAAAGAAAAGGTGCAAAATGTCATTGCTTCACAACTAGTTTCCATGTACTTGTACAGGTCTGGTTGTGATGGGTTGACTACTGATTTAGGACTGTATAGATCACCTAGTCCCCTTGCCTCAGTTTACAGATAAAGAAACTGGAACACAGCTACTACAAGGGACTTTAGAGAGATCATCAAATTCAACTTCTCAGTTAAACAGATGAGGAAAATGAATGGTGGAAAGCATCCAGGTTGGGAAGAGGACTGGCTACCATGACAGATGAAGATTGGCGTCAGAACCTCAGAATGTTCAGCCTGGAAACAAGAAAGAAGACTAAAGAGTGACATGAAAGCTGCTGTCCTGTATTTCAAGGGTTGTCATTGGGAAGAGGGACTTGCTTCCACAGGAAAAATCCTGGAGTGAGGAGAGGAACTTTCAGACAGACAGATTTTGACTCACTATAAGGAAAAACTCCCTAAGAGAGATAGAATGAGAAATTAGAATGGATATTGCATATTCCTCATAACTAAAGGTCTTTGAGCAAAGGCAAGATGATCCCTTATCAGGAATATTATAGAGAGTTTTCCCCAGTTCAAGTAAGCATCAGACTATTTTACTTCCGAGTTCCCTGCCAACTCTGAGAACCTGTGTATCTGGATCTTTACTCTTGGGCCATGATAGACATATACAACTCACCAAATCAGGTTACTTCCAGGAGAATGGTTTCCTCATATTCAAAATGAGAGCATTAGACTTTGTGATTCCCTTCTGGTTCCATAACGATTCCATGGTTCAAATAAACATGGAAACCCAATTATATAGGACAAGTCAGTGCACTATAAGCTCCTTGAGGGCAGAAACTGGGTTTTTGTTCTAAGTTTTGTGTTTTTTTAATAACTTTTTATTGACAGAACCCATGCCAGGGTAATTTTTTACAGCATTATCCCTTGCACTCACTTCTGTTCCGATTTTTCCCCTCCCTCCCTCCACCCCCTCCCCCAGATGGCAAGTAGTCCTTTACATGTTGAATAGGTTACAGTATATCCTAGATACAATATATGTGAGCAGAACCGAACAGTTCTCTTGTTGCACAGGGAGAATTGAATTCAGAAGGTATAAATAACCCGGGAAGAAAAACAAAAATGCAAGCAGTTTATATTCATCTCCCAGTGTTCTTTCTTTGGGTGTAGCTGCTTCTGTCCATCTTTGATCAATTAAAGCTCTTTTTATCGAAGAGATCCACTTCCATCAGAATACATCCTCAAACAGTATCATTGTTGAGGTATATAATGATCTCCTGGTTCTGCTCATTTCACTTAGCATCAGTTCATGTAAGTCTCGCCAGTCCTCTCTGTATTCATCCTGACCTAGCACTAAGTTTTATGAATAGTAGGTATTTGATAAATATCTATTGCGCTGCATTGTGTTGAGTTGGGTTGCATTCAATTGAATAGAGTGGAGCTGAATTGAATTGGATTACATAAAGCTAGATGCTAAGGCTCTTCACAAACATTTCACAAATGAACACTTCGATCTTTGTTGTAAAATTGAGCTTTTGTTTCCCTGAAATGGGAGTACATTTATCTATATAATATCTGTCTCTGAAGAAAAGAGGAGAGGGAAAAGAAGAGAAAAAGATGAGCTTTTCCTCCCATCCAGTGCCCTCAGACATCCTTTTTAAGGTGAGGAGGAGCCAGATGAATGTTAAGTGAATACAGTTGGTAAGTTAGGGCTAGCTGGATCTAACTGTGGTCCACATCATTATTTGTCCTTCCCCAGCAGTGAATGTAGAGAGTGTTGAGTTTTGGAGCAGCCCAGACCGTAAGCTAGGGCCAACAAAGACACCTGTGAACATCCTCCCACACCACAATGATGACACAAGGGAGGAGACTCCAAAACAAACACTAGTGCCCCTGCTGCTCCCATGGACCTCCCAGACTCCAACAGAGTCTCTCTCAGACCCAGGCTCTCTCATCACCGTGCCCACTGATTTTTTAGTGAGTTCTCCCTTCTACCACTAAATTCTCCAACATCTAACTTTAGGTTATTTTCACAAGCCACATAAGGCCCATTCTTGTCAAATTCAGGACTCTACCTGGCAATCCTGACACCTCAGATGAGCGGCACCAAACATACCTGGAAAAAAGAGTCAGAAGGGACAATGGACCTTTAGGACCGTTGTGAGGAAAATAGAACCATTTGTAAACCCTGAAGCACACCATGCATCCAAGGGAAAGCAGATGTGCACCAACTGCTCCTGTTGAGAGAAGGGCAGAGGAGGAACACAACATCATCTCTCCTTATCATGCTAAGGGAGCTCTTTTTTTCTGACATTTGGTCAATTTTTGCTGAATATTTATCATCACAAATACACAAAAACCTGAAGGATATGTGATTTCCACAGTGTGGGGAACTTCTGTTGTGGGAAGTCACTCCACCTACTCAGATCACAACTCTCTTTGCCTTTTTTTTTTTTTAATCCTAGAAAGTTTCCTGAATCTCAGAAAAATCTATATGATTTGCCCAAGATTCACAGAGATAGCTACAGGAAGGATTTACACCCATTTCTTCCTGATTTCAAACCCAACAGCCTATCAATTAAGCCATGTTGATTCTGATGAGGAATACAGGAGAATAAAATTGAGAGGGCCAAGCTGGTTTTCTAATCTCTTCTTTGTAGAAAAATATTGTCATTTTCCCTTGACTGCTGATCCATGATCAGCTCTTTAATTTCTCACACTTTTTCTTCTTCATCCATAATATTCCCAAAATTTATTCCTTCCCATTAAATTTGTTGTAATTCCTCAACCATCTCCCATCCATTGGAAACTTTTTTCCTGTGCATTTGAGAGGGAACATGTCAGAGTGCAAAGAGTACCGCATGTGGAGTCTCAGGTCCTCTGTTAGAATTTTGATTCTGCCACTGGTGATTTGTGTTACTGTGAGCAAGTGTCTTAAATCCTGAAGTCCTTCCTTTGGGAAATCCTATGGCTGACAGATATGAGCTTTCCTAAGCTGGATCCAATCCCCCCACATCACAGAAAGCAGCATTTAGTGTCTTCACAATTCTATTCTTGTCCACTTCTCGACATTTATTTCTCTCAGAGCCAGCTTTTCCTCTTGTTTTCTGCTTCCTTTCACCTTTCCCATCCCATTTTCATGTCAGAGCCTTGAATAAGCCTTTGAAGAGCTCTTCTCAATAGGTCTCAATAAAACTGTGTGTTTTTCATTCCTTGGCTGATGTCAGAAAGGAGGGGCAATGAGAGGATTACTGTTAAGTGGCAGACCCAGGGACGCCATGGGAAGGTTTATTTACTGGAGTGCTCCAAACCAAGACATGGTGCTGTCCACATACACAAGAGAAAGTCTCATGGGATGGATAGAGGCTTAACCTTGGAGGCAGGAAGACATGGGGTCAATTCTGCCTGGAAAATCTCACCTCTCAGTGGCTGGCCGCTCCTGAATATGTTAAGTTCCAAGCTGTCTCCCCATTAGACTGTGAGATCCTTGAGGGCAGAGCTTATCTCTTAGATCTTTTTTTGCTAAACTTAGAGCCTAGCACAGGTGCTTAACACATCATAGGGGCTTAATGAATATCTATTGATGAATTGCCAAACATATTTCAGATATTCATATTGATGTTCCCTGTATTAATCAAATATAAGTCTAGACCAAAAGATAAAAAAATACTTCTAGTATATATCTGTATAGATATCAATGCATACATATACACACGTGTATGTGTGAATATATATATATTACAGGTATATTTTATATATTTCTATATTATATATAGACCTATAGTACATAAAGATGTGTGTATATATGTGCATCATATATATTTATCTGTTTGTATGTTTAAGCATAAATAAAACACAAGTAAATATAGATTTTAAAAAATTTAAAACATAGA
This sequence comes from Antechinus flavipes, assembly GCF_016432865.1. Classification (NCBI taxonomy): domain Eukaryota; kingdom Metazoa; phylum Chordata; class Mammalia; order Dasyuromorphia; family Dasyuridae; genus Antechinus; species Antechinus flavipes. The sequence continues at coordinate 64,966,469 of NC_067402.1, read as the reverse complement.
GGCAGATGGATGATACAATACATAGAGTACTGGGCCTTGCATCAGGAAAACTCATCTTCCTGAATAGTGCAAATCTAGTCTTAGATACCCACTAGCTGGGCGATCCTTGACAAGTCACTTAATCCAATTTATCTCAGTTTCCTCATTTGTACAATGAGCTAAAGAAGAAAAGGGCAAACTACTCTAGTACCTTTGCCAAGAAAACCCCAAATGGGGACCCAAAAAATTGAACATGACTGAAAATGATTGAACAATGAAAAAGTACTATAAGTATCAATAAAAATGGGAGTAGAGCTAGTATTTTCTAGCATTCATTCAATTTAATTCAATTCAATATACAATTATTAAGCACTTATTCTCTGCAAGGTGTTGGAATTTCAACATTCTGGCAGACTTTCATCTCCTTGAGAAGGAGAACAAGTCTAGAGACCACGACTTAATTCTCTGGATATCCCCCCAGTTTCTAATTACCCAAAATAGGAGTCAATTGGGGGAAGGGAAGCACTAACAGCACGCTGAATTATTGTTGAATGAATGAGCTTTTGTCATTTTATAGAGAAGGAAACTGAGTCTTCAAGAAACTAAGTACTTCTCCTGACGCCATTGCGCTAGTTAGTTGCGTAGCTGGGCTGGGGTCCAAGAACAACAGCTACTCTGAGGAGTGGGTGTTAATATCAATCTCCTGGGGAATTATCCCAGGCATTATTATCCACTATCTATCCAAAAGAAAGCATTCTCGTTCCTGTCTTCGAGGATTTTGTAATATATCGAATGAAAAGGTGAAACAGGGGTAACAGCTTCTCCTCAGGGGATCTCAACTGTCAGCTAAGTGAGATGGAGAAGCCAAAAAAAAAAACAAAAAAACATAATGACATTTTAAAGAAGGAACTAAAATTTCGGAGCAGTTTCGCCCCACTTGATGATTTCTCAATCCTAAAACACTGAAATAGGAAGATCCAAGATTTCCTCATGTTCTGGGGGTATATCTGGGGCTTCTAGGACCCAGTTCTTATCCTCTTGGCTACTCCATGTGCACAGAGGACTAAAATTAGTGGGGATCACAAGGAATGGCCACATAAGTACAGACTGACTTTTGTGGGATCGGCCCTTCCTTCTTGAAGAGGATCAATGATACCATGAGGATCATGGCTTGTGCATGAATTGGATGAGAGAGTAGAGCTATTAATATACATGTGCAAGTTCTTTGGATACTTGCTTATCCCTTTGGGTCTTAATGTTCTTGAATTATCTTTGAATCTTGGTTATACAAAATTGCCCTTTTTATTCTCCTCTCCCACCCCTTTTCTATTTGTTCATCATTGGATAATAGATTCATTTAGATCTTGAAGGTCACATTTGGTTTTCTCCCCCTTTTTTTAAACAGATGAAGCAGCCTTATAGGTTATAATTGGTGGAGGCTAGTTTTGAACCTGGGTCTTCTCTCTCCAAATCCAACACTTCTCCTCCCCCTCCCCACTATACCACCTCATAATGGACTCTCCATATTGAAGGACCCTTCTTTTTGCTTCATATTTCTCTACTGCAACCCAGTGTAGTGGCCCCATTCCCCATCCCCACACCTAGGAAGAGTCAGGAATGAACAGTACCTATAGCCAGGTTTGGATCCACAGGGCCTGGAAAACATTTTGAATCATCTGAGACTATTCCCATATTGAGTGTAAATTTTGTTCATTTCTTGGCTCTCATCTGGGAAGTATTTATCCATAATCAAAAACCTCAGAGCCAAGAAAAAAAAGAAAGATTATGCAGTCTCAGGGCAAAGTCTTACTGGGAGCACCATCAGCACGTGGACTTTCAGCCAACAAACAAAGGAAATGAAGGAAAACAAAGGAAACCCATAGGCCTCACTAAGGAGATCGTACACTCAGAAAAATACATGTGGTGTCCATCTCCCAGAATCCAGATGTTGCTACTGTTTGGAATCCTGCTTCTCCTGCTGCTGTTTCTAATTTTTCTTCCCTAAAGTGAGAGAGCTTTCACATTCAATTTCCACTGTTTAAGGATCAGATCCCTCCTCCTGCCCCAACTGTAGAGACAGAGAGTAGCTCTTCCTATATCCAAAATGAGCATCTTCAAAGCCCGGATTTACGTCCACACAAGGTGAGGGAAATAGCAGCAAACATTCATAAACCTTTTTAATTTATTGCACTAGTTACTGGAGATGATACAGAGATAACTTATGATGTTTATCCTCAAGGAACTTATAATTAATTAGGGGAGATAGAACAGGTGTACAGGCAATAAGAATAATAATGCAGCTAGATGGCATAGTGAACAAAGTCAGGAAGATTCATCTTCCTGAGTTCAAATATGGCCTTAGACAATTACTAGTTGTGTGACTCTGGGCAAGTCACTTCACTATTCACCTCAGTTTTCTCATCTGTAAAATGAGCTGGAATAAAAAGTGACAAACCACATTAGTATCCTTGGCAAGAAAATCCTAAGTGGGGTTAAAGTCATGTGTGACTGAATAATAATAACTCATTTACTGTTAAATATTTTAACAATGAAATCAGGGACTTATTTATTTATTCATTCACTCATTTATCTAGTATGCTAGTTATTTAAATCATAAAGGTTTTTAATTTCCTATATCAATGAAGTGATGAGATTCATTGGTATAAGAAACTTCCATTGGTATAAGAAAATTTCCTGCAGCAGTAGATAGAGATCTGGACTTAAGTGCTTTTCTTATAAAAATCCTGTAATTTAAGCAATACAAGAATTATCCCATATAACAGATGAGAAAACAAAGTCACAAAATGGTGGTTGAAATCACCCAGGCTAACAAAGCTAGTAAGTAATAGATCTAGAATTTGAACTCAATGTTATTTTCCCAACATAGATTACCTTTCTTAGGAATTTATCCACATGTTACATATAGAAAATGCTGTATTATTAGGCTAAAAAGAACTTTTCCACCCAGAAGAACAATCAAGGAGGGTGCATTTGATCCTGATCAGGAACGATGAGATGGATGTTGATCAACTGGGATGAGCAAAAGAGGCGGATTGGGAGGAGGGAACAAGGAACATGGGAGATCCTGGGATTGGTTGTTTTGAAAAGGCAATGTAAGAAAAGGCTGAAAAGTTATAAAGAGTCCAATTGTGGAGAGCTTTAAATTCTAAGCTAAGGAGTTTTCATTTAGGGAGCTATGGGAGCCATTAAAGACTTTTGAGCAGTCCAGTGATATATGATCATACTTGTTCACAGACAAGATTAATCCAGGTTCAGCATAAGAAAAATGAATGAAAATGTACAGATTGGTTCCATTACAGATTGATGTAATTCCTGCTCAACTAAGTCCTCATTCATACTTGATAATTCTTTTATTCATCTCTTATAATAATTCCCCATTGCATTCCCTTCAGCGACTATTTGGAACCATTTCCTGTTTCTTCAAACCCCAAAAGTACTGCCAGAAACACTTCCCTCATTCGGAGCAGGTGACCTTGCCTTCTATTTACTGGAAAAATTGAGGTTGGCTTGAGCTTCCTCAAACTGGCTTTCTCCATACCCAAATGCTTCTGTTTCTTTATCCCTCCTCCCTTCTTGACTCCTGTCTCAGAAGATGAGGTCAACATTTTTATGAAGGTTAATCCCTCTAGCTATACCCTTGCTTTCCCTCTCTCCCTTTCTTCCTCTTCTGAATCTTTACTCCATGAATCAAATATTTTTTAATCTTTCCCCTCTAAGAGTTCCTCCCCCCCCACTTGCAAACCAACTCACGTTTTACCCTAACCAAAAACCAAAAAATGCCCCCCACATACATAGAAAGCATTTCCCACAACACACAGTTAGACCTAGAAATACCCCAAAGGCATCCAAGTTCAATCCCCTCATTTTCCAGATGAGTTAACTGAGGCCCAGAGAAGTTAAATAACATATCTAAGGTTATATAAGTAATTACATCTGTAAATCAGGATTAATAATAGCACCTACTTCCCAGAGTTGTTATGAGGATAAAATGAGATAATGTTTGTAAAATGCTTTGCAAACCTTCAAGTCATACAAATATGCATATCTGTGCATATGGAGATATACATACATATATATACACAAGTATATATGTGTGTTTATGTATATTAATATTAATTCTATATTATATAATATAAAGTAATTATATATTATACACTAATAATATGTAATTACTATGTTATATATATATAAATAATATATAGTGTGTATATATGTGCATATGCACTTATATATTTATATATACACACACACACACACACAATATATATATATATATATGTAAGAGCTCCAACAATGCCTCTTTTTTAAGTAACCTTTCCTGATCTTCAAGCCAGAAGGATTCCCTAATTGCACTAAACTTTTAGAATACTTTGAGCCTCTTTTATATATTTAATATAGCCTTCTTTTTATTATTTGTTCATATCTTAATTTTCTTTCTAATCTAGATTGCAAGCTTCCCATGGACAGAGATCATATTCATTTTTGTATCCACCACTGTACCTCAGTGCCATTCACATGGTAGACAAAATGTTTGCTGTGTGAGTTATCACTATCATTTCATTACCCAATAATGAACTCCTATATCAACCATATGTATATTCTAGCATTGTGGCTGGCTCTTCCACAGGAATAATTCTACAGTTTTGCCATTCTGAATGGATATTTCCATCATGGTTCCTCTCAAGTATAAAACTCTTTCTTGAGGGCAAGGGAGATAACCATTCAACTTTCTTTTCATGGCCCTTACTACTTCATCATGTACATGAGTGGCCCTAATAAGCTGAATACTTTTGCAACAAACTCTACAGTTACGATGAAGTCTCTGTAGTATAGCTTTTGGGAAGTAGGAGAAAACACACTGAAAAGACTCCTAGAGAAAGGAGAAGAATAAGTAGTTGGGAGAGAAATAATCATAAAGGAAGTGGGGGAGATGGAGAAAGGAGTGATTGACAAAGACAAAAGAAAGAAATTGAAATATCCATGTATACTTCAATGTATTCCAAGCTCTCTTCAAGGCTCAGCTTGTATCATCTCCTGTAAGGATTTATGTGTACATTTTTGGTTCTCACATATTTGAATTGATGTTTTATATATTTTGGATTTATTTATCTGTGTATATCTGCTACCCCCTCCCTCACCAAAGAATATAAGTACTTTTGGGGCAGAAGTGAATCACTTTTGTTGTTTTATACCCAATGCACAGTGATGATCCCAATTAAGAACCCAATAAACATTTGTTGAATTCAATTGAACTAACTTTATGGTAGCTAGACCCCAGAAATTTAGTATTCATGGACTGAAGGTTGGCTATACAATTGTAGCAAGTAGATATAAATGGAAGAACACTGGATGGAAGAAATGATGTATAGGAGTGATTTGGAGAAACTTGGAGTGACTTAGATGAACCATTACAGGGTGAAGGAAATAGAACTAAAATAAAGTGTGCAATGAGTACAACAGTGTAAAAGAAAAATAAATAAAAAGCCAAGGAACAACAATGAAGAGCAGCTGCACTCAACTGATGAATTGTAATAAGAATCCTTGGTTGGGGAGAGTAGAGGGGGAGTTATTCCTCTTCTCTATAGACAGGTGGGACAATGCAGATACAGAATGCTGTGTCTGTTGTCAGATTCAATCGCTATGATGATAGCTTTGGCTTAACTGTTTTGTTTGTTTTGTTGCTGTTATAAGGGAGTGTTTAATGGAGAGGGGGGCATATTAGGAAATAGTTACACTGTGCAAAAGCAACAGCAATAAAACTTTAAAAAAGAAAGGAAAGAAGGAAAGGAGGGAGAAAGACAAAAGGGTATGAGAAAGGGAGGGAGGGAGGAAAGGAGAAAAGAGAAAAGAGAGGATGGAGTGAGAAGATAAGAAAAAGGAAAGAAAATGAGAGGAGAAAAACAAAGGAAGAAAGGAAGGAAAGAAATGAATAGGAGGGAGAAAAGAGGATAGTGTGAAAGAGAAGACAAAGAAAAAGAGAGAAAGGGGAGGACAGAGAAAGGAAGGAGAGAATTAGGAAGGGAGAAGAAAAGAGGATGAAGTAAAAGAGAGAAGAAAAAGGAAAGAAAGAGAGAGAAGGGATAGAGGAAGGCATATCAGGAAATAGTTATGCGGTGCAAAACCAACAGCAATAAAACTTTAAAAAAGAAAGGAAAGAAGGGAGAAAGACAAAAGGGTATGAGAAAGGGAGGGAGGGAGGAAAGGAGAAAAGAGAGGATGGAGTGAGAGTATAAGAAAAAGGAAAGAAAGTGAGAAAGAAGAAAAGAGAGAGGAGAAAAAACAAAGGAAGAAAGGAAGGAAAGAAGTGAATGGGAAAGAGGGAGAAATGAGGATGGAGTGAAAGAGAGAGAAGACGAAGGAAGGAATTAGGAAGAAAGAGGAAAAAAGAATGAAGTGAGAGAAAAATAAGCAAAGAAAAAGAGAGAGGGAGAAGGGGGTTGGAAGGAGGGAAGAAAGAAGGAGAAAAGGAAGGGAGAGAGAGAGAGAGAGAGGAAGCAAGAGGGGGAAAGGGAGAGAGAGGGAAAAGAAGAAGGAGAAGGAGGAGGAAAAGGAGAAGAGGGAGAAGAAGAAGAAGCAGCAAAGAAAGCCAGAAGAAAGAAAGGAAGGAAAGGATGGAGTGAGAGAGGGAGAGGAGAAAGGAAGGGGAAAGATACAGAGAAAGGGGAATGGAGATAGGGATAAGAAAGAGAAAAGAAGGCAGATAGAAAAAAAGGAAAATGGGAAAGTGAGACCATGTGACCAATAGCAAGCCGGTGTTTCTTTTTGCAGAAAAGGAAACTGAGGCACAGAAGGGTGAAATTATTTTGTCCCAGGTTACAAAGCCAGCAAATGACAGAAATGGGAATTACCCCCAGTCCCCTGATGTCAGTCCCTGTGCTCCCTTCTGAACCCCAGGCTCTCTTTAGAAAAAAGAAATGCTCGGTAGGTGAGGTTTACCTAACAGCTCTGGCCCTAGGCTGGGCTTGGGAGGGCAGGATGAACTTTGTCCCTCTCTCCCCTTAGTCTGCTGCCCCCCCATCTTGTCATTCTCTGTGGCCTCTGCCCCCCTCCCGCATCCTGGACACCATTCACCTGCCTTCTCCCCCTCACTCCTCAGCTCCTGCCTCAGGCTGGAGAGGAGGAACCAAGAGCCACGGGAGGCTGCTGGGGCCCAGGCTGGCTTGGCCAGAAGGGAGCTGAGAATGCTGGGAGGGATCCGGATCTGTCTCAGGCCAGAAAGTCCTGGGGGAGAGCACATGTGCCCAGATACCTTCTGCGTCAGTCAGACTCACGTTTGAACAAAGGCCTCTCAGAGCTCAATTCCCTACTTAAACTCTAGTCCTGTTTACAAAGGAAGCTCACTCTGACAAAAGGCATCCTCTGGCTTGGGCGGACCGTTGGCATGGGGAAGGCAGGTTGGCAGTGTACGCACCCAGAGTGATAAACTCCCCAAATATAAACAAATGAACAATACCACAAAATAAGCACTCCCCCTCTCCTCTCCCCCTCATCCTTCTTCTTCCTCTCTCCCCTCTTCCTCCCTCCCTCCCTCTCCTCCTCTTCCTCTCTCCCTCTCCCCCTCTCTTTCCTTCTGTCTCTCTGTCTCTGTCTCTGTCTCTCTCTGTCTCTGTCTCTGCCTCTCTGTCTCTCTGTCTCTTTCTCTGCCTCTCTCTCTCTCTCTCTCTCTCTCTCTCTCTCTCTCTGTCTCTGTGTGTCTCTCTTTCTCTCTCTCTCTCTCTCTCTGTGTGTGTCTCTCTCTCTGTCTCTGTCTCTCTCTCCCTCTCTGTCTCTCTGTTTCTGTCTCTCTGTCATTGTCTCTCTTTTTCTCTCTCTCTGTCTTTCTCTCTCTCTGTGTCTCTCTTGTCTCTCTCTCCCTCTGTGTCTCTCTCTGTCTCTCTCTCTGTCTGTTTGTCATTGTCTGTCTTTCTTTTTCTCTCTCTCTGTCTCTCTGTCTCTGTCTCTCTCTTTCTCTCTCTGTCTCTCTGTCATTGTCTCTCTTTTTCTCTCTCTCTGTCTCTGTCTCTCTCTTTCTCTGTCTCTCTGTCATTGTCTCTCTTTTTCTCTCTCTCTGTCTCTCTCTTGTCTCTCTCTCCCTCTGTGTCTCTCTCTGTCTCTCTGTCATTGTCTGTCTTTCTTTTTCTCTCTCTCTGTCTCTCTGTCTCTGTCTCTCTCTTTCTCTCTCTGTCTCTCTGTCATTGTCTCTCTTTTTCTCTCTCTCTGTCTCTGTCTCTCTCTCTGTCTCTCTCTCTCTCTCTCTCTCTTTCTCTCTCTCTCTCTTTCTCTCTCTGTCTCTGTCTCTCTCTTTCTCTGTCTCTCTGTCTCTCTCTCTCTCTTTTTCTCTCTCTCTGTCTCTCTCTTTCTCTCTCTCTCTGTCTCTCTGTCATTGTCTCTCTTTTTCTCTGTCTCTGTCTCTGTCTCTGTCTCTCTCTTTCTCTCTCTGTCTCTCTGTCATTGTCTCTCTTTTTCTCTCTCTCTGTCTCTGTCTCTCTCTTTCTCTGTCTCTCTGTCTCTCTCTCTCTCTCTTTTTCTCTCTCTCTGTCTCTGTGTCTCTCTCTCTCCCACCTTCTCCCCCTCCCCCCAGATGGGATGAAAAAGACAGCACTTTCAGGCCTATTCCTCTGTAGGGATAGGAACATGTGATTTCATTGATATGCAGAACTCTCAGATGAGGAAATTTCCTCCACCAATGCTGGGCAGCCCCTTCTCTATAACAAAAGTCTTAGAGCTGCTGGGACCTAGGAGAGATACACAATAAAGCCAGAGTCACAGGGCCAGCGTGTGTCAGAGGCAAGACTGGCACCCAAACCCCCTTGGCTTTGCATCCAGTCTCTACCCCCCCCCCACCACCACGCCGACTCTCATATTTCTAGCACATTTTATTTCCTGATAACAGCTGTGTCATACTTCAGATGTCACCACATCTCTCATTTCATTGTTCTACTCAGCAGGAACAAAAACAGACTGAATCTACTTCTCCACAACTGAGCCTGGAGCTTCAAATGCACCTCTTGGGAGAACATCATGGTTTGCATATTCAAATATTTTCTTTCCTACCCCAGGAGCCGCATGCCCAAACCCTCAGACCTCTTGGCAAAAGAAGCATCAGAAACCAGTTCCATCTTGCTGCTGCCCAGGCTCCTCCTGCCAGGTGGCAGCTACGTGCCTGCGCCATCCCAGCAGATGGTCGTGACCAGCCTGCTCTGTGGGCACCAGACAGCATTCCTCCTGCCCCAATATTTATGAGCCACTGAGTGTAGTGTCACTTACAGTCAGACCAACCTGCCAGGATTGCCATCAAACGGACGCTTTTGACTCCTCTGGGCTTAATTAAATGTTCTGTATGCTTCCTGCTATCTTTCACCAAAAGTTGAGGGTGATTTTTCTCATTTCTCCACAGTGAAAACTACAGATCGCTCCTGTTTCAGTCCTGGGCATCGGGCAACTGTGCTACACTCTAAAAAAAAAAAAATCTATTTGCCAAATCAGAAAAGCTTGCCTGGTCTCTAAAGCTCTGGGAGAGATGAAGAAAGGACAAAAAGAAAGCAAAACATTTTGTTCATTATTCCACTTTGCTTCTGTTCCTCCAGGTACCCTCCAGAGCAATTTTTGCTGAGATCTGACTTCAGGGCTGCTTAAGCCAGAAGCTCATTTCCTGCCAATGACACATGTCTGACATCCCGGTTTCCCATTGCAGAAGAACACTGGAGAATGCTCCAGCTTTCTTCCTTAGCCCACTCCCTTCGGGGATGACCACAGGTTGACTTTGACATTGATTTTAGCATGGATGTTTCACTAATTCCCATCCTCCCAGCTCTCCAAACCCTGAAAAACAAAATAATTGAGAGACTAAATGTTTCACTTTCTGCCCTTCCTTTTTCTTTTCCATATGTACCTTTTCCTCCAGATGATCTTAGTAGGTCTAGGTCCTTACTTGACTCCCACAGTGCATAGGAGAACAATCAAGTGATCAAATTTAATTCAGCATAATTATGTAATCATTTATTGTGTGAAAGACACTTTGAACACAAAATTTTAAAAAAATGAAAATAATCCCTGCCCTCAAAAAATTTATATTCTAATAAGGAAAAACAATCTATACAGAACATACAAACTTTTCCCATGGTCACACAGCTAGTAAGTGCCTCTGGCTGGATTTAATTCAGACCTTCCTGACACCAGGCCCAGTGCTCTATTCAGTGGGTCAATTCACTTAATGCCACTTCCTACAAGTACTCATAGAAAGGAAAAGGAGACTAATTTTTGCTTTTGAGCAGTTATGATCTAGGAAAGGAAATCTGATAATTTCATCAGGAAAAAAAAAAACAGAGATAAAATAACTTTTCCATTTCCTTTAAGCAGCAAATTGATTTCTTTTTCTATTTTGCTGGTCTATGCTTATGTCCCTGGATTCTAAATCTGCCCCCGAGTTAGCTTCCTTCCCTAGAGGCAATTAGGTGAATGGATTTATCATGGAAGAAAAGATTATGGAAGAGGAAGTCATATGAGGTAAGACTTGAAATGTCAGAGGATGTATAGGGTCATAAGTGTCCAGACTTGATTTGTTGGGAACAGGAGTCACTGGAAATTTGTGAGAGCAGAGAAATGTCAGGACCAGATTTATAAATTAGAATAATGGTTTTCCAGGCGTGGTCTGGGGTCCCCGATGACCCTTTAAAGGGTTATTTTCATAATTAACATTAAGACATTTTCACTTCATGTGATAGATACTGATAATAACTACTTTGATAAAAGCTCTTTGGGGGAGAGGTCCTTCCTCAATAATTTTTAAGAGCATAAAACAGTCCTGAGATCAAAGAATTTAAGAATGAGTGCATTAGAGAATGAGGTTCCTAGATTTATTGTGTAGCATGTTGGGTAAGGGTCAGTCATCTTTCTAACCTCAAATGAGGAGCACTGACAGTCCTGCGGCATTAACAGAAGTAAAAAATGAAGAAATAAAAAAAATAGGAGGGAGGGAAATGGGCAGAATGGCCCTGAGATCAAAGAATTTGAGGATCAGTGTATTAGAAAATAATTTCTTAGATTTAATATGGAGCATCTTGGGTAAAGGTCAGTCATCTTTCCAACTTCAAGTGGGAACCACTGATAGTCCTGCAGTACAGACTGAAGGAAAAAATTGGAGAAATAAAAGATAGGAGGGAGGGAAATGGGTAGAAAGAAACAAAAAAGGAAACCATTTCCCTACTACACAGATACATCTCTCTCTCCAACCGAGGAAAAACTAGAGAAAATCCAAAGAGAACTTTCTACTTTCCGTCAAACAGGTCAATGCAAGCTCTGTGAAGACAAATCATTCAGAAGCATTTTATAGAGTGAGGGGGGTTGGGAGGGAGGATGCTATAGGAACCATTGAGATCTTTTCTATCCTAATAAAGTTCAAATTATCAGGCAAATGCTCAGTTGCTCTTAAGGGTACCACAACTTCAGTTCAACTTCTGATTCTTTAGAACCTTAATTCTGTCCAAGGATTATGAAGTTTCAAGAATTCTCAATGAACATGATAAATGGCAAATTCATTTCACCAACGTGACCTATTTTTCCAATCTCGCACTTAGATATTTTGAATCCGTTAAATACTACTATTTATATTTAATTCATTTTTCTTAAGTGTTGAATCCAGAGTTGAAAATGTCACCCATTCCATGAATAGTTTCTTCTTTAAAGGACGACAGTTGTCTTTAGGCATTAAGACTTGTTTAGACTGGGAGAGAGAGATGGAGGTAGGAAAGACTTAAAAGGGGGTTGGGAGAAAAAGAAAGAGAGAGGGACTGTGAGAGGGGGAAAAGGAGGAGAGAAGGCTGGTAGCTGAGCAGGTAACCCCATAAGGACTGTACTGAACTTTGATAGCTTAGCACTTCTGTGATGTGTGAATGAAACCCAACAGGCTCATGACCAAATTCATCTCAGGTTTTTGATCTCCGTCAGTAATGAGATGCCAGCAGTCCCCTACTTCAAAGCCTCCCCTGATACAGATAATCTTCTGAAAGGCCCTCACCATTTCAAGTGAGCTCTCAGCCTAAAGTATGGAGGATTACCCAGACAACGGAGGCAGATGATGGAAGAGGAGCTGCTTGTTTGAAATTTCTCTCCTTTGATTTTCTTTTTTTAATGTCCTTGTTTCCAAAGGGCGGTTCTATTTCTTCCCTGCTCCTAACACAGGAGATTAGCCCTTGTCAGAAGATGGCTATCTTGTGTACCTCGAGGAAAACGAAGGGGCTCTCCATTTTATCTTTCCTTCTCTGTCTAGACCTTCCATGCCCACCCGGCCACTTGGGCCCAACAGTGACAAATGTGGTGCTGGCTAACAGAGTCCAGCCCACCTTACAGAGTCAGAACTGCATCCTCAGAGATTAGGGTTCTATTCTTTGGAGCATCTAATCTCTTTCCTGAAATAGTTGTGCACTCAGGGAGGTGGGAGAAACAAAAGACCATAGGCTACTAAAAACATGCCATGAGACAGCCCGGACATCAGGCTCTTGTATATAATTAGGCTTCCAATTGAAAGCATGTAATTTTTCAGGCATGTCATACCAAGAAACATATCTGGAGCATTTTTTATATTAGACAACTTCACAGTTTTGAAACAGAACAGGAGGCCCTGAGAACCCTCTTTTTTATCCAAGGCCACAAGAAACTCATTTGATGGAGAGAGACAGGTAAGTGCTCCAGAGAGCTATTAATGGAAACAAACAAATGAGAAATAGGAATGTCAGAGCAGAAGGGGCTTCCAAGATCACCTAATCTAAGCCCTCATTTTTAAGATGAGTCAACTGAGATTTATAGATTTTGATTTGGCCAAAGTTGCACAGCTAGTCATAAATGTTTGGTTTAAGGCATGTAAAAAGAATAGTAACTTTTAAAAAGGGGGAGAAGTTAGGTGGGGAAATATACCCACTTAATCATTTTCTGTAAAGGCTTATTCCATATGAGAATTCCAAGCACAGTAACCAATAAATGCATCCGAGAATAGATGTGCAAAATGGTATAGACACTATAGGCTTAAAGCTCATGAAAATATCTTTTACATAGCAGGTAGTGAGGATGAATATAAGACATTACTGCCCTGAGCTGCCATACTGTCATAAAGTATGTCTACAGTAACACTTAAATACACAAGAATGCTTGGAAATTGGGTTTTCCTTATCTACTGAATGTTCAGCTTAACTGTACATTCAAATGCACTTTTTGTTGATTCCAGATTTGTTAAAGGTTGTTCTGAAGTGTATTAATCTGCATTCTTAAGTATAGATCCTCCTCAAACTTCTGTCTTCCTCAATTCTCCCCATTCCAATTGACCCTTTGCATCCACATTGCTAAAAGAATAATCTTTCAAATACATCTAGCCACATTATTTTCCTGATTAAAATTTTTAAGTAGATTCCTACTGCTCATAAATCAAGTTTAAGCTCCTTTATCAGAACCCCAGGCCCTCCATATTTATCATCCCCTAACTTTCCAGTCTTACCTTATACTATATATACTATATAATATACTATATATACTATATACAATCAAATTAGTCTGTTTTTTTTCCAGTCTTTCATCCTACCAATAAATCTTAGCTCCCCCACCTCAATGACAAAATTTTCCTATGCCTGAAATGTTCTGTTTTTTCCCTTTGCTATCTATATTTTAAGGCTCAACTGAAATGTCATCTCCTCCATTAATCCTGCATGTCCCATCCTCCAGTCCTCTGCCCATAAGTAGCAGCATTTGTAATTTGAAAGCTTGACAAAGATTTTGGGTTGGGGGACAGAGGAGCTAGATTCAAAACCTGACTCATTTTTTTTACTATCTTTGTGACTGATTTCTGATTTGTAAAATGGGAAGGGAAGGCAAGGAAAGGGAAGGGAAGGAGAGGAAGAATATTTATTAAGGGCTTATACTATACTGAATCTTAAGGACACAAATAGAAAAGACAATGAATTAGAATTCACATTCTAATTAAGACAAAACATATATAAGAATTCAGATGCAAGGTCCTGTATTTTTGCGGGGGGTAGGGGAGGTTTCATTGATAGGGAATATGAGAAGGCCCAGAGACCCTTAGAGTAAATTAGCAGATTAGTTAGTAGTGCCCAAGATGAGGCTGGAGGGCATATTTGTAGGCTGTTAATGGTAGAGGAAGTAACATCAGGGCAGATGACAAGGTCCAGTGATTCTCTTACTGAAAGAAGGATTGTAGTTGGAGACTTTTTCCTCATCAAGAAGTGTAAGCAGCCAAATTGTCCAATAGTCAGAAGAGATAAATAATGACCTGGTCCATAACCACTGGAAAGAGAGGGGTGGGGAAAGTATCTTCATCCAGCTGGGAGAGAGTGATAGGAAAGGGGTGTTTCCAGGGAGATTGTGGGAAAGGGCTCTCTGTGGTATCTTCTGTGATGGATCCTTTTTTAGCTAGTGGTGCTGGGGATGGGGATAGAGTAGGGCAAGGAGAGGCTAAGAAATTTGGGTTATAGTTAAATGGGTTCATTCATTCATTCATTGATCCAAAGAGTGCTTCTGTGTAAAACATTGTTCAAAGTGCCAGCGGGAGGGCAGAAGCAATGTTAGATGCAATCCTCAGCCCAAAAGAGACTAGATCAATGCATGGAATATAGTTCCAAATGGTGCTTTTAGCAGAAAGCTGATAAGCTAAGCAATCCCAAATTCTGTACTGTCACAAAGAGGACATACATTCTATACTGCTTTGTAGAGAAGATACGTCAAATGAAAATGGGGATCCACTCAAATCTAGATTTAAAAGAGTATAATCAGATTTTTAATATGGAAAAAACTCTCTCCAGATTTGTTAGCAGAGTTTATAAATATGAGTCTGAGTCATTCCACTTACAACCTATATGTAAATGGATCCTTACTCACACTGGATCTTCAACTTCTCTGAGCCTCAGTTTCCCCAATTGTAAAATAAAGGAATTAAATAAGAGCAAAGGTTCTTAACCTGAGATCTCTGAGTTTTTTAATGTCTTAACAAATATATTTCAGTATAATTGGTTTCTTTTATGCTCTCATGTATTTTATATTAACCATTTAAAATCATTATTTTGTGGTCAAAGGATATGAACCCACAATTTTCAGATGAAGAAATTAAAACCATTTCTAGTCATATGAAAAAAATGTCCAAATCACTACTGATCAGAGAAATGCAAATTAAGATGAATGCAAATTAAGGTACTATTACATTTCTCTCAGATTGGCTAAAATGATAGGAAAAGGGAGAGGACTTCCGGTTAAGATGGCGGAGAGGAGGCTCACAGTTGCATAAGCTCCGCGCTTTCTCTCACTATCCACTTCATTACAAGCCTCTGAATCAATGCTTGACTGAAAAAAACCCACAAATAGTTACCAAGAGAAGCCATCCTTGAGATCCGCCAAGAAAGGTCTGTCTTTACTGGAGGGCTGGGGCGGTTTTAGATCGGGCGCAGGCTGAGGGCAGCGGCAGTGAGAGAGCACGGGAGCAGAGCTGAGAGGGGGTGGGGAGTGATCGCAGCTGTCTCCGCGGGGAGAGCTTCGCTACAAGTTTGGAACCTGCAGCAAGTCAGCAGCCCAGCAGAGAAGCTAAAAACACCGGGGCTGAAGAACACAACCGCAAACAGCTGGAGTCTCTCAGGACCTGGCCGCCCCCCCCTTCCCCCCCTCAGTGACTCAGCACGCTTTGGGATCTCAGAGCGCAGGCGCAGCACAGTCCTGCTAGTGCCTCACTGCTGCCACCTGCAGTCTGTAGAGGAAGCTCGATAACACACCCAGCCCCCCCCCAAAGAAAGACTCCAGTTTTTTCTGTTTTTCTTTGGTAGTTTGTCTCTGATTAATAGACAGAATGAGCAAGAAGCTGAAGAGGACTTTAACCCTAGACAGCTTCTACACAGATAGAGAGCAGACTCTAAATCCTGAGGAGACTAAAAACAGGCAGTCCCCAGGTGATTCCCCAAAGGAGGAGATTGTCTGTTCCTCAGCACAGATGAACCTCATAGAAATGATTAAAAAGGCTCTCACAAGGGAGCTAGAAGAAAAATGGGGAAAGCAGAGTGAGGCTTGGCAAAAGGAGAAGGAAGCTTGGGAAAAGGAGAGGGAGGCTTGGCAAAAGAGCCTGGAGAAGTCAGTTAAAGAGAGAGTGGATAAAGAAGTAAAATCCTTGAAAAATAGGATTAGTGAACTGGAAAACAAAATTGGCGAAATGGAAAAAAATTCCACAGAACAAAAGAACTCAATTGGACAATTAGAGAAAGATTTTTAAAAAGTGAGTGAAGAGAATACTTCACTGAAAATCAGAATTGAACAAGTGGAATTGAATGACTCGAGGAGACAAGAAGAATCAGTCAAGCAAATCCAAAAAAATCAAACAATGGAGAAAAATGTGAAATACCTTCTGGGAAAGACAACAGACCTGGAAAACAGATCCAGGAGAGACAATCTGAGAATCATTGGACTCCCAGAAAAACATGATGAAAAAAAGAGCCTGGACACTGTCTTCCAGGAAATTATCAAAGAGAACTGCCCAGAAGTCATAGGAACAGAGGAAAAAATAAACATTGAAAGGATTCATCGATCACCCACTGAAAGGGATCCTAAAATCAAAACACCAAGGAACATAGTGGCCAAATGCCAGAACCCTCAGATGAAAGAAAAAATATTGCAAGCGGCTAGAAAAACCCAATTCAAGTATCAAGGAGCCACAATAAGGATCACCCAGGATCTGGCAGCATCCACATTAAAAGATCGAAGGGCCTGGAATATGATATTCCGAAAGGCTAAGGAACTTGGTATGCAACCAAAAATAACTTACCCAGCGAGAATGAGCATCTTTTTCCAGGGAAGAAGATGGACATTCAACGAAGTAAGCGAATTTCATCTATTTCTGATGAAAAAACCAGAACTTAACAAAAAGTTTGATCTACAAATATAGAACTCAAGAGAAATCTAAAAAGGTAAAGATTAATCTTGGGAACTATATTTTGACTATATAGATGCATAAAGAATACATGTATACCTTGTTCTAGAAATTGATGTGGAAAGGACATTGTACCAGAAAAAGGGTAAAGTGGGGGTAGTACATCTCATGAAGAGGCATAGGAAACCTATTATATCTGAGAGAAAGAATGGAGGGGGATGAATATAGTGGGTATCTTACTGCCTTCAGAATTGGCTTTAAGTGAAAAATCTTAAGACATATTCAATCTATGGTGAAACTTCTCCCATCTCATTGAAAAGTGAGAAGGGAAAAGTGGAAAGGGAAGGAATAAGCTAAGCGGAAGGGAATACGGGAACTGGGAGGGAAAGGGGTAAGATAGGGGGAGGAACTCTAAGGCGGGGGGAGGGACACTAAAAAGGGAGGGCTGTGAGAAACAAGGGGTGCTCACAAGCTTAATACTTGGAAGGGGGGGAAAGGGGAAAGAAGGGAGGAAAGCATAAACCGGGGTTAACAAGATGGCAAGTAATACAGAATTGGTCATTCTAACCATAAATGTGAACGGGGTAAACTCCCCATAAAGAGGAAGCGGTTAGCAGAATGGATTAAAAGCCAGAATCCTACAATATGTTGTTTACAGGAAACACACCTGAAGCGGGGAGATACATGCAGGTTAAAGGTAAAAGGTTGGAGCAAAATCTACTATGCTTCAGGTGAAGTCAAAAAAGCAGGGGTAGCCATCCTGATCTCAGATCAAGCTAAAGCAAAAATTGACATAATTAAAAGAGATAAGGAAGGACACTATATCTTGCTAAAGGGTAGCATGGATAATGAAGCACTATCTATATTAAACATATATGCACCAAGTGGGGTAGCATCTAAATTCTTAAAAGAGAAACTAAGAGAGCTGCAAGAAGAAATAGACAGTAAAACTATAATAGTGGGAGATCTTAACCTTGCACTCTCAGAATTAGATAAATCAAACCAGAAAATAAATAAGAAAGAAGTCAAAGAGGTAAACAGAATACTAGAAAAGCTAGATATGATAGATCTCTGGAGAAAATGTAATGGAGACAGAAAGGAATACACTTTCTTTTCAGCAGTTCATGGAACCTATACAAAAATTGACCATATATTAGGACATAAAAACCTCAAACTCAAATGTAGTAAGGCAGAAATAGTAAATGCATCCTTTTCAGACCACGATGCAATGAAAATTACATTCAACAAAAAAGCAGGGGGAAGTAGACCAAAAAATAATTGGAAACTAAATAATCTCATACTAAAGAATGATTGGGTAAAACAGCAAATCATAGACATAATTAATAACTTCACCCAAGAAAACGATAATAATGAGACATCATACCAAAATGTATGGGATGCAGCCAAAGCGGTAATAAGGGGAAATTTCATATCTCTAGAGGCCTATTTGTATAAAATAGAGAAAGAGAAGGTCAATGAATTGGGTTTGCAATTAAAAATGCTAGAAAAGGAACAAATTAAAAACCCCCAGTCAAACACTAAACTTGAAATTCTAAAAGTAAAAGGTGAGATCAATAAAATTGAAAGTAAAAAAACTATTGAATTGATTAATAAAACTAAGAGTTGGTTCTATGAAAAAACCAACAAAATAGACAAACCCTTAGTAAATCTGATTAAAAAAAGGAAAGAGGAAAATCAAATTGTTAGTCTTAAAAATGAAAAGGGAGAACTCACCACTAACGAAGAGGAAATTAGAGCAATAATTAGGAGTTACTTTGCCCAACTTTATGCCAATAAATTCGACAACTTAAATGAAATAGAAAAATACCTCCAAAAATACAGCTTGCCCAAACTAACAGAGGAAGAAGTAAATATCCTAAACAGTCCCATCTCAGAAAAAGAAATAGAACAAACTATCAATCAACTCCCTAAGAAAAAATCCCCAGGACCAGATGGATTTACAAGTGAATTCTACCAAACATTTAAAGAACAATTAACTCCAATGTTATATAAACTATTTGAAAAAATAGGGATTGAAGGAGTCCTACCAAACTCCTTTTATGACACAGATATGGTACTGATACCTAAACCAGGTAGGCTGAAAACAGAGAAAGAAAATTATAGACCAATCTCCCTAATGAATATTGATGCTAAAATCTTAAATAAAATATTAGCAAAAAGATTACAGAAAATTGTCACCAGGATAATACACTATGACCAAGTAGGATTTATACCAGGAATGCAGGGCTGGTTCAATATTAGGAAAACTATTAGCATAATTGACTATATCAATAACCAAACAAACAAAAACCACATGATCATCTCAATAGATGCAGAAAAAGCATTTGATAAAATCCAACATCCATTCCTAATAAAAACACTTGAGAGCATAGGAATAAATGGACTTTTCCTTAAAATAGTCAGGAGCATATATTTAAAACCATCAGTAAGCATCATATGCAATGGGGAAAAACTGGAACCTTTCCCAGTAAGATCTGGAGTGAAGCAAGGTTGCCCACTATCACCATTATTATTTAACATCGTATTAGAAACACTAGCCTCGGCAATAAGAGTCGAGAAAGATATAAAAGGAATTAGAGTAGGCAATGAGGAAACCAAACTATCACTCTTTGCAGATGATATGATGGTATACCTAGAGAACCCCAGAGATTCTACCAAAAAGCTATTGGAAATAATTCATAATTTTAGCAAAGTAGCTGGCTACAAAATAAATCCCCATAAATCCTCAGCATTTTTATACATCACCAACAAAACCCAACAGCAAGAGATACAAAGAGAAATTCCATTCAGAATAACTGTTGATACCATAAAATATTTGGGAATCTATCTACCAAAGGAAAGTCAGGAATTATATGAGCAAAATTATAAAAAAGTCTCCACACAAATAAAGTCAGACTTAAATAATTGGAAAAATATTAAGTGCTCTTGGATTGGCCGAGCGAACATAATAAAGATGACAATACTCCCTAAACTAATCTATTTATTTAGTGCTATACCAATCAGACTTCCAAGAAAATATTTTATTGATCTAGAAAAAATAACAACAAAATTCATATGGAACAATAAAAAGTCGAGAATCTCAAGGGAACTAATAAAAAAAAAATCAAATGAAGGTGGCCTAGCTGTACCTGATCTAAAATTATATTATAAAGCAGCAGTCACCAAAACCATTTGGTATTGGCTAAGAAATAGATTAGTGGATCAGTGGAAAAGGCTAGGCTCACAAGACAGAATAGTCAATTATAGCAATCTAGTGTTTGACAAGCCCAAAGCCCCTAACTTCTGGGAAAAGAATTCAATATTTGATAAAAACTGCTGGGATAATTGGAAATTAGTATGGCAGAAATTAGGCATGGACCCACACTTAACACCATATACCAAGATAAGATCAAAATGGGTCTATGACCTAGGCATAAAGAACGAGACTATAAATAAATTAGAGGAACATAGAATAGTTTATCTCTCAGACTTGTGGAGGAGAAAGAAATTTGTGACCAAAGATGAACTAGAGACCATTACTGATCACAGAATAGAAAATTTCGATTACATCAAATTAAAAAGCCTTTGTACAAATAAAACTAATGCAAACAAGATTAGAAGGGAAGCAACAAACTGGGAAAACATTTTCACAGTTAAAGGTTCTGATAAAGGCCTCATTTCCAAAATATATAGAGAACTGACTCAAATTTATAAGAAATCAAGCCATTCTCCAATTGATAAATGGTCAAAGGATATGAACAGACAATTCTCAGAGGATGAGATTGAAACTATTACCACTCATATGAAAGAGTGTTCCAAATCATTATTGATCAGAGAAATGCAAATTAAGACAACTCTGAGATACCACTACACACCTGTCAGATTGGCTAAGATGACAGGAAAAAATAATGATGAATGTTGGAGGGGATGCGGGAAAACTGGGACACTAATGCATTGTTGGTGGAGTTGTGAACGAATCCAACCATTCTGGAGAGCAATCTGGAATTATGCCCAAAAAATTATCAAAATGTGCATATCCTTTGATCCAGCAGTGTTTCTATTGGGCTTATATCCCAAAGAAATACTAAAGAAGGGAAAGGGACCTGTATGTGCCAAAATGTTCGTAGCAGCCCTGTTTGTAGTGGCTAGAAACTGGAAAATGAATGGATGCCCATCAATTGGAGAATGGCTGGGTAAATTGTGGTATATGAATGTTATGGAATATTATTGTTCTGTAAGAAATGACCAGCAGGATGAATACAGAGAGGCTTGGAGAGACCTTCATGAACTGATGCTAAGTGAAATGAGCAGAACCAGGAGATCATTATACACTTCGACAACGATATTGTATGAGGACATATTTTGATGGAAGTGGATTTCTTTGACAAAGAGACCTGAGTTTCAATTGATAAATGACGGACAAAAGCAGCTACACCCAAAGAAAGAACACTGGGAAACGAATGTGAACTATCTGCATTTTTGTTTTTCTTCCCGGATTATTTATACCTTCTGAATCCAATTCTCCCTACGCAACAAGAGAACTGTTCGGTTCTGCAAACATATATTGTATCTAGGATATACTGCAACATATCCAACATATAAAGGACTGCTTGCCATCTAGGGGAGGGGGTGGAGGGAGGGAGGGGAAAAAAATCGGAACAGAAATGAGTGTCAATATAATGTAATTATTAAATAAAAAAAAAAAAAAAAAAAAAAAAAAAAAAAAAGAAAGGTGGAGAAAACACTGATGAATATATACAAAGTTCTGGAGAAAATAAAGGGAGGTGGGGCTTCACCAGTGAAGACAAGCCATAGAATTATCTAAGAGAAGGCTGTGTGGAAAAACTTACGCAAACTGATGGCAGAGTGAAGTGAACAGAACCAGACGAGCATTATACTATACTGAATCTTAAGGACACAAATAGAAAAGACAATGAATTAGAATTCACATTCTAATTAAGACAAAACATATATAAGAATTCAGATGCAAGGTCCTGTATTTTTGCGGGGGGTAGGGGAGGTTTCATTGATAGGGAATATGAGAAGGCCCAGGGACCCTTAGAGTAAATTAGCAGATTAGTTAGTAGTGCCCAAGATGAGGCTAGAGGGCATATTTGTAGGCTGTTAATGGTAGAGGAAGTAACCTCAGGGCAGATGACAAGGTCCAGTGATTCTCTTACTGAAAGAAGGATTGTAGTTGGAGACTTTTTCCTCATCAAGAAGTGTAAGCAGCCAAATTGTCCAATAGTCAGAAGAGATAAATAATGACCTGGTCCATAACCACTGGAAAGAGAGGGGTGGGGAAAGTATCTTCATCCAGCTGGGAGAGAGTGATAGGAAAGGGGTGTTTCCAGGGAGATTGTGGGAAAGGGCTCTCTGTGGTATCTTCTGTGATGGATCCTTTTTTAGCTAGTGGTGCTGGGGATGGGGATAGAGTAGGGCAAGGAGAGGCTAAGAAATTTGGGTTATAGTTAAATGGGTTCATTCATTCATTCATTGATCCAAAGAGTGCTTCTGTGTAAAACATTGTTCAAAGTGCCAGCGGGAGGGCAGAAGCAATGTTAGATGCAATCCTCAGCCCAAAAGAGACTAGATCAATGCATGGAATATAGTTCCAAATGGTGCTTTTAGCAGAAAGCTGATAAGCTAAGCAATCCCAAATTCTGTACTGTCACAAAGAGGACATACATTCTATACTGCTTTGTAGAGAAGATACGTCAAATGAAAATGGGGATCCACTCAAATCTAGATTTAAAAGAGTATAATCAGATTTTTAATATGGAAAAAACTCCCTCCAGATTTGTTAGCAGAGTTTATAAATATGAGTCTGAGTCATTCCACTTACAACCTATATGTAAATGGATCCTTACTCACACTGGATCTTCAACTTCTCTGAGCCTCAGTTTCCCCAATTGTAAAATAAAGGAATTAAATAAGAGCAAAGGTTCTTAACCTGAGATCTCTGAGTTTTTTAATGTCTTAACAAATATATTTCAGTATAATTGGTTTCTTTTATGCTCTCATGTATTTTATATTAACCACTTAAAATAATTATTTTGTGGTCAAAGGATATGAACCCACAATTTTCAGATGAAGAAATTAAAACCATTTCTAGTCATATGAAAAAAATGTCCAAATCACTACTGATCAGAGAAATGCAAATTAAGATGAATGCAAATTAAGGTACTACTACATTTCTCTCAGATTGGCTAAAATGATAGGAAAAAATAATGATAAATGTTGGAGGGGATGTGGGAAAACTGGGACACTAATACACTGTTAATAGAGTTGTGAACTGATCCAACTATTCTGAAGAGCATTATGGAACTATACCCAAGGGACTACCAAATTCTGTATACCCTTTGATCCAGGACTCTCTACTGGGCTCTGTATCCCAAAGAGATCATGAAGGAAGGAAAGGAACCCACATGTGCAAAAATGTTTGTGGCAGCCGTTTTTGTATTGGCAAGAAACTGGAAGCTGAGTGGATGCCCACCAGTTGGAGAATGGCTAAATAAGTTATGGTATATGAATGTTATGGAATATTATTGTTCTATAAAAAACAATCAGCAGGATGATTTCAGAAAGTCTTGGAGAGACTTACATGAACTGAGGCTGAGTGAAATGAGTAGATCCAGGAGATCATTATACACCAAAATCATATGATGATCAGTTCTGATGGACGTGGCTCTTTTCAACAATGAGATGATTCAAACCAGTTCCAATGGTTTAACGATGAAGAGAGCCATCTACACCCAGAGAGAGGACTATGAAGACTACTAAGTGTGGATCACAACATAGTAGTTTCACTTTTTTGTTGTTGTTTGCTTGCCTTTTTCTCATTTTTTCCTTTTTGATCTGATATTTTTTGTGCAGCAAGATAATTGTAGAAATATGGAAAGAAGAATTGCACATGTTTAATATATATTGGATTACTTGCCATCTAGAGGAAAAGAGGGGAAAAATTGAAACACAAGGTTTTCAAAAGTGAATATTGCAAGTTATCTATGCATATGTTTTGAAAATAAAAAGCTTTAATAAATGAATTTTCCTACTTATTTGTAGGAAGGGCTGGGGTAGAGTTGCTCATCCATGATCCTATTCTCTAACGTTTCTAAGTGAAGGATAAAGTGACAGATGTGTTGAAGAAAACAACTTGCTATTGTAAGGATGGGTTCCCTCATACCAGCATAATTTATGCTGGTGGTATAGTAGATAGAGCACCAGGAGTCTGGAAGACTCCTCTTCATGATTTCAAATGCAGTTTTAACTACTTACTGGCTGTATGACCTTTGGCAAGTCATTTGACCCTGTATACCTCAGTTTCCTCATTTGTAAAGTGAGCAAAAGAGAAAATGGCAAACTACTCCAGTATCTTTGCCAAGAAATCCAAAATGGGGTTACAGAAAATTAAATATGACTGAAATAACTCAACAGCAACAATAAAAGTACTTTACATATGGTTTTTCACTTAGTTCTCACAATTCTATGAATTCAGTTAGGTACTATAGGTGTTATTCTCCCCATTCCACAGATAAGAAAATTGAGGCTCAGAAAAGCAAAAACAAAGTAAGAACAAAAAAACCCTTAATTTTCCATGGTCACATCCCTAGCAAATGTTAGAGGAGATCCGAAACTAGATCTAATCAACAAGCTTTTATGAAATGTTTAGTTTGAATTAGGCATTGTGTGGGAAGCCTTGAAGTAAGAACATAAGAAAATAATCCCTGTCTTCTAATAGCTCATATTCTAATGAGAAAAGATGATACAAAAAAGAGAACTAAAAAGGAGAGAATGGGGTGGTAGAGATAAAGATGCCCACACTGGGCTCTCTATGTCCAGAGGCAGGAGTGCAGCCAGGAAAGGAATCAAGATGCTTGCTCTGCTCCTAAATTCAGAACTCTGCCCACTATGCCACCCTGCCCCCATAGATATCAGTATTTCTAGATCCGTCTCTTCCTCAACTCGACAAGAACAAGAACTCCTCATCTGCATGATTTGATCATCTACCACAGTATGCACTTTTAGATAAGTTTTTAATCAGCATTTATTGGAGTGAATTGAACTGAATTAGATTCAATACAATATGGTTTTCTGGTGATAATTTGGCTAAGTAAATAGCCAGGGGAAATGGAGATGATTGAAATCCTCAGATAATTTATCAGTCTCCTATTAGCCAACAGACCCAAGCTCTCTAACTCTCATTTTACTTGAGCTATCTATCACAAACCAGTAGCAGCACAGAGTCAAGAGGACTTCATATCTTCTTGCTACTGACTTTTCTCTGAAAGAGAAAGGCCTGGATTAACACTTCCATGAATGATTCTGTAACTTTTTATCAAGAACTGATAAGCTATTTCCAAAACCCCATCTTCTGTCTTTCAGGACTGTCCTTTAGAAAGCATTTTCAATGTAATTTGCTTTAGAAGTCACTTTCCCTATAGCAATTTTCTTTAAGTTAATCACACTCATTAATATAATTCACTTTTTTTTTTCTGGCAAACTAATGATATATGCTTGTATCCCAAGGGAATTTAAAGATAATTTATTCTAGCCTCATTGTTTTATAGATAAGGAAATTGGGGCTCAAAGAAGTTAAGTGATTTGCACATAACTAGGTACCCCTGATAAATTTAGTTGCAGTAAGCGTTAGAGAGACTGTTTGTATCCTTTGAGATTCTAACACAAGTTTCCATAATATGGTGTTTAATTCCTCATCTCTGAAGTCCTGGAGAGAGAAATGGTGTGTGTGTATGTGTGTGTGTGTGTGAGGGTAGGGGGAGAGAGGCAGGGAAGGAGGGAGAGAAGAATGAAAGGAGGAAGGGAGAGACAGTTTATATATAATTATATATGGAGAGGAAGATAGATTTCATGTATGTATATTTATATATATGGAGAGATAGAGAGAAATATTATATTTATATATCATATATGTAGAAAGAAAAAGATTTTATATTTATAGAGGGAGAGAAAGAGAGGGAGAAGGAAAGAGATTATATATATATATGCATATACATAAAATTATATATGTGAAGAGAGATTTTATATATGGATTCATATGTGTGTACACACACACACATACACACACAGTCACAAATGCACACATACATACATACACACACACACACACACACACACACACACACACAAGGAGAAGGAGGAGGGGAGGATGGGGGGGAAGAGACAAAAACTCCAGGCAAGAAATTCCACTGTAGCTTGATTTGAAGGGAGATGACCTCAGATCAAGTGAGAGAGCTATCACAAACCAGTAGCAGCACAAGAGTCAAGAGAACTTCATATCTTCTTGCTACTGACTTTTCTCTGAAAGAGAAAGGCCTGGATTAACACTTCCATGGATAATTCTGCCTTTTTATCAAGAACTGATAAGCTATTTCCAAAACCCCATCTTCTGTCTTTCAGGACTGTCCTTTAGAAAGCATTTTCAATGTAATTTGCTTTAGAAGTCACTTTCCCTATAGCAATTTTCTTTAAGTTAATCACACTCATTAATATAATTCACTTTTTTTTTCTGGCAAACTAATGATATATGCTTGTATCCCAAGGGAATTTAAAGATAATTTATTCTAGCCTCATTGTTTTATAGATAAGGAAATTGGGGCTCAAAGAAGTTAAGTGATTTGCACATAACTAGGTACCCCTGATAAATTTAGTTGCATTAAGCGTTAGAGAGACTGTTTGTATCCTTTGAGATTCTAACACAAGTTTCCATAATATGGTGTTTAATTCCTCATCTCTGAAGTCCTGGAGAGAGAAATGGTGTGTGTGTATGTGTGTGTGTGTGTGAGGGTAGGGGGAGAGAGGCAGGGAAGGAGGGAGAGAAGAATGAAAGGAGGAAGGGAGAGACAGTTTATATATAATTATATATGGAGAGGAAGATAGATTTCATGTATGTATATTTATATATATGGAGAGATAGAGAGAAATATTATATTTATATATCATATATGTAGAAAGAAAAAGATTTTATATTTATAGAGGGAGAGAAAGAGAGGGAGAAGGAAAGAGATTATATATATATATATGCATATACATAAAATTATATATGTGAAGAGAGATTTTATATATGGATTCATATGTGTGTACACACACACACACATACACACACAGTCACAAATGCACACATACATACATACATACATACACACACACACACGGAGAAGGAGGGGGGAGTGGGGGGAGAAGAGACAAAAACTCCAGGCAAGAAATTCCACTGTAGCTTGATTTGAAGGGAGATGACCTCAGATCAAGTGAGAGAGCTATCACAAATAGCCACATCCCATTGCACAGCTTGACAGGATACCATGATGGGAAGGACGTACACCCTCCAATTATTTGTACTTAGGAACAAAGTTTGGTTAGCTCTTTCCCAGTTATGATTCTGGACAGGTATATATACAAACATAATCATGATGGGTCTCACACTGATTTTTTTTTTTTTGACATTTCCACAGAGCAACCTCCTTTCTGCACAATAGCTTATGAGACCAGTAGCCCAAGGTCAATATCCCCATTTCCCACTATGAGCACACTGAAGCATTTCTTGAGAGATCAATCTACTCGTCTAAAGTCACACAACTAAGAAGGATCGGAGCCAGGGCGGCACCGAACTGGTGCTTTCTGTAGCACACCAGACAGGATCCAGACCTTGATAGTCTAAGCCCTTGGACGTGGTGGAGCACAGTGACTTTCTCAGAATGGATCTTGCCCGTTCATCTGCCCATGCAGCGTCACAAGTCTCCCATCACTCAGTCGCACAGCAGTCTATAAAATATTTACATTGTTGTTTCAAATATATACATCATTTACTCTACAGGCTATAAAATATTTACATTGTTATACTAAAGATATACAATATTTACATTCCATGGGATTTTTTTTCCTCTCCTACAAGTAAAAGGGGAAACAAAGTTTTTCCAAAAAAATCACTGGGAAGAGACTGTAAGAAGGAAAAGGATCCAATGTCAAGAATTCAGGGGCCAGAAGCAATCCCCAAACCCTGGTTAAGGTTGAAACGGGTGTCTCCTGGGAAAAGGTCCATTTATATTTAGGATCCTTCATAATAATCCTGCCCTCCTTCATAACATAGCAGAAAAGGCTCAGTTCAGTCATTTTTCAGTCGTGTCTGACTCTGTAATCCTCTTTAGGGTTATATTGGCAAAGATACCGAAATTGTTTGCTACTTCTTTCTCCAGCTCATTTTACAGATGAGGAAACTGAGGCAGACAGGGTAAAATGAGTTGTCCAAGATCACACAACTAGCAAATGTCTGAGGTCATATTTAAACTCACAAAGATGAATTTTCCTGACTCCAGGCTCAGTACTTCGCCCAGGAGGATCATGTTACCTAAACTCTGATTTCTCCTTATTTCCAGTGATAAAAATAAGAAACAAATTCAGGAATGGCTGCCAGTCCCCAATCCCACCACCCATGGTGGGAAGATGAGGGCTGGAGTGGGTGGGGGAGAAAGGTCCTAGCAAAGGGATGCCGTGGCAACAAGACCCTGGAAGTAGCAGCCTAGGGCTACAAGAAAGCAAGGGTGGTTATATTATATGGCATGGGCAGACAAAATACTGAGAAAGCAGGAAATGTCAAGTGAGTTGGACCAGAATTTGGGAAGGCTAGGTTTGATGTTCACTTCTGAAACTTACTAGCCAAATGACCATAGAGAATTTCTTTTAAGCCTTCCTTGTCTAATATTAACCATCATTGCTGCAAATGGGGAACTCTATTTATTCCTTTCTCACTTAGGAACCCCTATAATGGTCCTGCCACTTTTCCAGAAGGATTCTGGGGAAAAAATGCAAGTAGCACTGGAGCTCAATTTGCCCACTCCAGAATGGGACTCCATCTCTACCTGCTGGGTTAGCAGAACAAACTTGGTATACCTTTTTAGGAGAAGAAAAGGGGAGGAAGAGACATTCATCCCCTGTCCTAATGTGAGACAATTAAAATCATGGTACGAAGGGGAAAAATGAGTCCAAGCAAGTGTTTAGACGAAGTGCCCTTCCAACTGCTGAGCTAAGGTCATTGGTTCAAATCTTTATAGCAAAAGTAAGCTGCAGTAGCTACTGAGATATTTATTAAAGCAGGAGAGACACCAGTCTGTGGTCACAGACATGGGCCTTCGGTCAGCATTTCCCCAAAATACTTTAAGGCAGCAGATGAAAATAAAAATAAGACTGGAGCCTTCTTTCTTTTGTACACTTTCAGACATTAAGGGGAGTTTGTTCTGAGGTCACATTGCCCCCTGAGACAGCACATTTGCTAACTGCAGAGAGTGAGAACAACTGCTAGGGTACTACCAATCTTAGCTTTGTTATTTTTATCATAAAGTATTTATTTTGCACTCTAGGTGTGCTAATTGATACCAAAGATATGAAGGTGTAGCCTAACCTATTACCTAGACTCTGGAAGGTTACAATTTAAAGTAAGGAAATGATTCTCCTCTTCCCGTGGTAGTAAATATGCCTGTTATTTCTGGGTATTATAAAGCTCTAATGAGGATTTAGAAAGACCATTCCTCCAAGGGAGCATTTGAATGGCAAATCATCAAATTTAATTTAATACTAGTCAATTCACCTAGCAAGCACCTACCAGACTGTGCTAGGGTTAAGGAATCAAAGATACCAGGACATAATCCCTTGCCCTCAAGAAGCTTATTTTCTCCTAGAGTAAATGACATCTACACAGCTAAGTAAATATAAGATGATTGGGGAATAAATGCAAAGTGAGTTATGAGGAGCCAGGAACCACTGAGGAACAATCAGAGGAGACCTCTTGTGGAAGGTGGAACTATAGTTTAGTCTTCAAGGGAGTCAGTGGATCCAAGAGGGAGAGCATTCTAGGAATGGAAGGGGGAGCTATGGTATGGGTGAGAGGGATGACAAAGAAGAAGTAAGAAGGGCAATTAATTTGTACTGAGAAAGACCTGACTGCTCAGTCAGTCAATGAGCAGTCATTGTATTCTGGACTGTTACTCAACTTTGAACAGCTAATGATTTCAGAACTGGAAGGAACCCTAAGACAGAAAACCCGAACCTAGTGAGTTCCCCCAAAGAGGATAAAGGCTTGGAAAGTGAAAAAAAACAGCATTTCCTCCCTCTAACTTATCCTCCCCCCTTCCTCTCTCCCTCCCCTTCCTCTTTCCTTCCTTCCCTCTTTCCCTCTCTTCCTTCCTCCTTCCCTCCCTCCCTCCCCTTCCTTCTTTCCTCCATCCCATTCTTCCTTCCTTCCCAACACTGAAACTCCAGAATCCTTATTATCTGTGAGAATTCAAGGATTGGCCAGCCTACATTCTGCTAATAGAACTGATTCTCCCCATCAAATGGAAGTTTCATAGATCAATGGCATTTAAATTAAATACTGGTCACCCTGACCTTACTACACTAAATTCATTCCCTCCAAAGTATATCCCTCCAAAGAAAGAGGACTTTTTGTTTTCAAATAACAAACTGAAGGATACATGCTTCTAAGACTACATTCTTAGTTTGTTTAAGAATGTAGTCTTAGTTTGTTTATATTCTTACCATGCTTCCAAAAAAAGCACTTTCCTAATGAATTGAAACATAATTTTCCCAATTCTAAATACAACATATACTGAATTTTGTTTTTATTTATTTTATCAAATTTGCATCTGTACACATGATATTTCTACCCTCTTTCACTAAAAACACAAATTCTCTGGAGGCAGGAAATATTTGGATTTTGTCCTTTTTCTCTCCCTTAGTTTCTGGTACATAATAGGTGCTTAATAAATGCTTATTGTATAAATGAATGAATGAATGGA
This sequence comes from Antechinus flavipes, assembly GCF_016432865.1. Classification (NCBI taxonomy): domain Eukaryota; kingdom Metazoa; phylum Chordata; class Mammalia; order Dasyuromorphia; family Dasyuridae; genus Antechinus; species Antechinus flavipes. The sequence continues at coordinate 64,935,773 of NC_067402.1, read as the reverse complement.
CTGATGAATGGATCAGTGAATGTGCTCTGGGACAAAGATGGCCCATTGGCCTTGCAGCCTAATTCTTACTCTCTGCTCAGATTCCAGAAAAAAAAAAAAAAAAAAAAAAAAAGTCCAGGCATTGGGTCAATGGACCAGTTAGAAAATGGAATTATTTCCAGTTTGGGGGGGGGGGTGGTCTCTCTGAGTAAGAAATGGGCATTGGGGGAAGGGAGAGGGGGGGGAAATAAGCAGATGCTGTCAAAATCAGTTATTGGCTTGATTCATTATATTCAGCAGCTGCCACAAAGAAAACCGTTTCCTAGAGAACCACTTGCCAGACAACATTCTCTTTCCAGCCAGCCTGATAGAAAGTAAAGATAAGCCTTGGCTTTTAAGGTATCACTCTTACCTTTAAACTGGGATTCTTTTTTTTTTTTTTTTTTAAATAGGCATCTCTTCATATCTCTGTGTGTGACTAAAGACAGAGAGAGACAGGGATCTGACAATCTCAGCCACACTGGTGTATAATACTAGACTTGTTGTGAATTCGCCTTTTTTTTTCCCCAAAGTGACTGGCCACAGACCCAGCACCCCAAGCACTGTGACTTAACAGAGCATTTCTGTGTCAGCCTCATTCTTATTCCGCAACTTAAATCCTGTGATAAGAATCAAGAGAACACAGCAAAGAGTTCAGAGGCTGCCCAGAACTCACTTCTCCCCCTGCCAGGGCCCCTCGGCTGCACCCTCTGCCTTCCCCAGCCAAGATCTCACAATTAAAGTGTGAAAAGCTTTTGGGGGAACCCAATTGCAAGCAATATTCTGGGATTCCTATTCTAAGTCCTCCTGAAATTAGAGCACTCATTTCCTTGGATAATCTTCAAGAAACATACCCAGCCGGGCAAACTTTTCATAGATTTGTAACACAAAAGACTTGAGCCCCAGCTAGTCTTCCCAGCTTCCCATCACGAGCACTAGTTTTTGGACAAATGAGAAAATGCATGGAGTTCCTGTTTCTTACAAGATTTTGATCACAAGGCAATTGTTACAGGAGTGGGTAATCATTTCCCTTTTTGCTTAGTGGAAGCAGTTAAGTAATCAGTCTGTATTTAGCTGTCTAATAAGGTCCAGAAGTATGCTAGAAAAGAGAGGTTACATAAATGTAAAAAAAATGTTTGTGGACTTCATTTCCCATAATTCTTGAGTCTAAGAGAGCCTTACTTACTTATGGAGATTTTCTGGACTTTCTCTGCCAGAAAGCATGGTGACCAAATCTAACATGGATTCTGATTGGGTCCAAAAGCTCTCCTTCAAGAAGTTAGTAGCACACACAAAACAATTAAATAATAAACTCTATTGTATTATTGTCCAGTCATCTCCAACTTCTCATGACTCCATTTGTTTTTGTTTTTGTTTTTTTGGCAAAAATATTGGAGTAGTTTGCCATTTCATTCTCCAGCTCATTTTATGTATGAGAAAACTTAGGAAGATAGGACTAAGGGGATTGTCCAGACACATCTAGTAATTGTTTGAAGCTAGATTTAAACACAAGTTTTCAGACCCCAAGCTTATCATTCTATCCACCATCTCCCTTAGCTGTCCAATAAACTCTGGAGTCCTGACAATGAGTGCATTTAAAGTCTAAAGGATAGAAACTAGTGGACTGAGGTAATTGGGTCTTCATGGAGGAGACAGGTTTTGAAGGACTACAAGAATGGATTTGGGAGAATTAGGGAAGTAGAATAAATGTATTTCAAGTTATAGGGACAACATGAATAAAGACATGAAACTTTAAATGAACATGGGGATGAAAGAAGTGAATCCCTAACCTGAGGAATGTCACATATTTATAAAAATAGTGGGAAATAAGGTGGACCAGGCAATGAGTCTATGGCCTTAAAACTGGAGAAAACTTGGAAAAGTAAAACCCAGAATTTACGTTTTCTAATACTGGATTGTGATGTCCATCATTCACAGGTGAGATATTTTCTTTTTTTATTTTATCATCATCATCATTAGAGATGGCAAGATGGAGATCTGTATCTAATTAGCCCAGAAGCTTTGATCTGCTCTGTTTCTATGGTGGACCAACTGGCTTCTCCTTAGGCAGCTTGTTGACCTCATGCTTCTAGGAACTCACCATTCTGGTGCCAGACAGCATACAAGCTAGATTTGGAATTATCTCCATTTAAGCTCAAAATTCTTGATTTCTAGAGATCCATCACTCTCATTTTCCCTAGTAACAGGGACTATAAACATGCATGCTTGATGAGATATTTTCAACAATATAAATTCTTTACTTTTCCAGTTTCATATGCATATAAGAACAGAATTTTTGGAAGCTTTTGGAAAACTAAAACCCAGTATTTATGTTGTTGAAAGTTTACCTATGACTTAGCTATCCAAATGTGACTTTCCACCACTTTGTGTATTATTCATGAGAAATTTTTGATCTTCAGCTGACTCTCCAATCCTGTTATTTAGCTTCTCAGCAGGGTTGCCCTATAATGTGGCCTCATCCCACATTATGTAATTAAAGTTCATTAAGTCTTTTCAATTTATAAATGAGGAAGCTGAGACCCAAAAAAATTATGGGACTACACCATGATCACCTCTGAAGAAGCATTAATAAAGTAAGTGTTCAAGCCCAGGATGAAAAACACCAAATTCAGCCTTCTTTCCATGTTGCCCCTCATTGCATACCCCCACAGTCAAATAAACTTCCCAGTCTCCATCCCCCAACTGTATTTATTCAGATAAAATCAGGTTCTAATGACCAAGAAAAGACTTTAAAAGGAAAAGAAATCTCAAAAGAGCTGCCTGCTGGGAATGTGTAAGGGAGGATGGGCACTCCCATCTCATTTGCCTTGTTGATGGTCAGATGGGGGGGCTTTATGGAGTAATTATGTGTATAAAGCCTCAGGGTTTTGTTTTTGTTTTTGTTTTTTTTGCCTTTTAAAGCTCTAGTTGGTTGTCCAAGGCCACAACTGGGCTGGTTTTCTAAAAAGGAGACTGTCTGAGTTGACTTTTTATGAAAGACACATTGTCAGTCTTTTGCCCTCACAGCCACAGATATTTTCCTCAGTTTCCCCAGAAGGTTTTCTTTTGCTTTGTTTTAGTCCTATCAATATTTCCCCCCATCCCTTTCCTCAAAGTCTGAAAATCCTGGCATCTAGCTGGCCTTGGAACAATCCTTTTCCTTAAGGGTTCCTTCATACCACTCAGGACTCCTTAAAGCATAATTATCTGGGTATAGCTCTATCAGTAAGCCCATCCAAAGCCCCAAGAAAGCAGGAATTATGTTACACCATATTCATACCCTTTGCATTGTCTGGTACATAGTAGGTATTGAGTGAAGATCTGTTTCACGTCTGGATAAATATTCAATTTTAGCTATTAATTTTCATTGTCCAATACTGTAGTGTGAGTTGCCAGTAAATGAGGTACAGCTGTGCAGGGGCATGTAACTCCTCCCACTGGCCAGTTATAACCATGGCTTATTTAGGAAGAAGGAAAACATCCTTTTCTGGCCAGTGTTAGAGGTGTGGTGGTGGAAACTAGCCCCCGGGTGGGTGGAGGGCATTCTAAGACCCAGAGAGCTAGCTGCCTGGGAAGGCCAGTCTCTCCTCACGAAGACAAGATTGCACAAGCTGCCATAAGAGTGAATTTAAGGAGGGGTGAGACTATGAAGGAAATGGGGGAAGATGGAGAGAGAAGAAGACAAGGGAGGGGAGAGGAGGAGAAGAAAGAAGGGAAGGAGACAGAGGAGAAGAGAGGAAAAGGGGGAAGAGAAGGGAAGAAAAGATAAAGGTGGGATTTAGAAGTAAAAACTCCTGTTGAGTTTTGATAAAGCCAATTAAAATGTCCCCTTCATTTTACAGATTTGAAAACTTCATTTTACAGATTTGAAAACTGAGATCCAAGTGACTTGCCCAAAGTCACACTAGTAATAAGCATCAGAGACAGGATGTGAGGTAAGGTTGGGGCTAAGAACTTGGCGCCCCAGTGTTTTGCCCAAGAAGTCTGAGTTAATGCTCTGGTTTCTGTCACTCTGTGCTCTGTTTCCTGGGCACTTAGGGTATTTATTAGCTGTGATGAGAAAGCTGAGTCACATTCCATATTGTAAACATTTTTAAAATTTCTGAACTCAGTCAATAAACATTACATACCTACTATGTGTCAGGACTGTGTTAAGTGTTGAAGAGGGCCAAAAAAAAGATGCAAAAGATAAATCCTGCTCTCAGAGGGCTCCTAATCTAATGGAGGAGACATAAATGCAAATATATACAAAGAAGCTCCACATAGAAATATAAGAACTAATGCCCAGAGGGAATTAAGAGAAAGGAAAAGATTCCTGTAAGAGATGAGATTTAGGTGGGATTTAAAGGAAGCCAGTGATGAGAAGAGAGAATATCTCAGACATGAGGACAATTAGGAAAAAATACCCAAACTGGAGAGATGGAATGTACAGTTTGCAGAACAGCCAAGGGACCAGTGGCACTCGATTGAATAAAATCTGGCAGGGAATAAGGTATAAAATGATTGGAAAGGTAGGGAGAAGCTTTGATTATGAGGGGCTTTAAATGCCAAACAGAATATTCTGTATTTGTTTCTGAAAGCAATAGGAAATCAGTGGAGTTTATTGAGCAGGAAAGTGAAGTGATTGGATCTGTGCTTTAGAAAAATCATTTTTGTGGCTGACTGGACTTGCTGCAGGTAGATGTACCAGCAGCTATTGAAATAATCCTGGTGTGAAGTGATGGAAACCTATACCAGAGTGGAGGCCATGTCAGAGGAGAAAAGGGGGTACATTCAAAAGGTGGTACAAAAATGAAATCAATAGGCATTGGCAACAGATTGGATATGGCAGGGGAGGTGATAGATGGTGAGGAGTCCAGGATGACACCTGAGGGACTGAGAGGATAAGGTTGTCCGATACAGTGATAGAGAAGGTGGGAGGAGGTAGAGTTTAGGGCAAAAGATAACAAAATTTCATTTTGGACAGCTTCAGTTTAGGATACCTACAAGACATCCAGCTTGAGATGTTTGAATGGCAGTGAGAGATGAGAAACTGGTAGTTTCAGGAAAAGGGATTTGAGAGTCATCAGCATAGAGATGGTCATTAAATCCATGGGAGCTAATGAAGTCACCTTGTAAAGTAGTATAGAAGGACAGAACCCCGAGGGACACCTACAATTAGGGGGCTTATTCTGGATGAGTATAGTGAGAAGGAGAAGACAAGATGGAATTAGATGGCTTGAGCAGGTATCAGGGGTTAGTCTTGGTAAGGAGTAAGGCTACTTCAACATATAAGACAAGGATGAAGTAGGAGATAGTGACAAAAAGTAAATGAGAGGAGATGGGAATGAAAAGAGAAAAGGGAACTGGCCCCAGCTTACTTTTTGTAAATGATCCAATGCAGAAATCCCTTCTTTAGCATAAGTCAGATTGATCCAATTTGAACTTTGTATTGAGCTTTTATTCTAAGCACTGGACATGTACTTGAAGGTTCTGATTTTTTCCCTCCAATTAATATTTTTTTTTCCCTCCAATAGATCCCTTGTATCATCTTGGACAAAAATTTCAAAAGATGGGAAGATAAACAGCAGTTGGGTCCTGGACCCAGAGAGACAGATTACCTAACACCCATGAGATTGTAAATTCACACAAGTATCAAAATATCAACTTGTTTATTTATCAATTTTTCTTTCTCATAAAGAGAGTGCAGAAGGGGAAAGTCAGTTATTTGAACTGTCTCTTTTTGTCTCAAGTCTAAATAAACAGGCGCTTATTAGAAATTGAAATGAGTTTTGTTACTTCATAGAATCAAAGAATGTTCAAGTTGGAAAAGACCTTAAGATATCAAGTTGAATACTGTCATTTTACAGAAGGGGGACTATTGATCAAAAATGTCAAATGACTTGTCCAAAGCTACACAGTTAGTGGCTGAGCTACATTAGTTCCCAATTGTTATGTGTTCCCACTGTTCTACATTATTACTTTATTAACAGGGATTATGAGTAGGGTTGTATAAACTGAAAGCAGTTACTAAAATGTAATTTCTTGATTATTTATGGCCTTTTGCTTAACTTTGTTATTTTTGTCCCTTTGTGGCATATCCATCAATTAGGAGATACTAAGATTTCTGGGTAAGTCCTGGGAAGTTTGTTTTTGTTTTTTTTTTAACTTTTCCCAGATACTCTGCCTTCAATTAACAAGTGACTAATGATGCTTCATTATAATAGCTGCAGTACAGCAATTAGACTTAATTTAGGCATGAAGGATTGAGAATAGGAAGGCAATCTCATTTAATATTCATGCTTTTTATAAAATTCTATAAAATTATTTAGACACTAGCCCATGAATAAGTTAACTTCCCTTTTTATTTATGAGTCATGAAACACGCCAATTAGAACTTCAATATTGAAATCAATTCCTTCTATAAATATCGGTTTATTTTTTTCCCTTCCTGACTTGGGGCTCTCTCCAATTTCTTGCACTTCTGGAATCTTGATCGACTTTGCTTATCCTTGGTTGCTCATTATAACTGAAAGCTTAAATATATCAGAAACACCTTTTTTGTCATTCATTCTGAGCAATAGTGTTTCTCAAGAGGCTCTTAATCTCTCAATCAATCTATCATCAACACATTTTATTAAGTATCTGCTACATACTAAGCTAGGTGCTACAATACAAAGCCAGTGATACCTGCCTCAAGGATCTTAATGGCTAGTCCAGGAGAAGATGTTAAGCACTAAATAGCTGCTGATGCAAAAAAAAAAAAAAGTTCTATTGGGGTTCAGTGGAAGAAGGGAAGGAAGGATGGATGGAGGGAGGACGAAAGAAATAAATGGGTGGAGGGAAGGGTGGAGGGAAGGATGGATCACTTCCAGCTGGGATGTCTGGAAAGCTTTTTGCAGAGTTGGTAGGATATAAACTTGACCTTCAGGGATGGGTTACATTTGGTTAAATGGAGGAAAGGGAGAAAAATAGTACAGCAGTATTGAACTAAAGTTGAAAAAGACCTAAGACCTCATCTAATCCAAGTTCTTTATTTTACAGATGAGGAAAATGAGTCTGGAAGAACTGGAATTCAAATTCAAGTCATCTGGCATCATTGTACAACACTGCTTCCCATACTCTAAGGATGAGGAAAAAAATAAACAAGTTAGAAAAGTATAGAGCATGTTTTTTCTTCCAAACCAGGAGGTGAAAAATAGTTCTTAATCATTCTTGTCAGAGAAATCATGACCCAAAGAAAAGTCTATAGACCTTCTGGTCATTTTCCTCTGACTACTCAATTGAAAAAAAGAAATCTTCCTACTTAAAGATAAGGAAAATTGAAAATATCCTTTATTTTAGTTCTCCAGTTTGATGAAAAGTCAAGAAGACCTCACAAATTCTTTCTCATGTTCCCTTATCCATAAGCCTAGGTTAATTTCCTTTATCCTTCAGTTTCCTCAATTGAACATAGAGATCAAAATATCGTCTGCCCTCACAAGATGGTTCCATCAAAGGGGATAATATATGTGAAGTGCTTAGAAAACTTTAACATGCTATATAAATGTTGATCTGAAGGTATGAATATGAGATCTTGGCAAGCATTCTGTGCTTTGGACATGCTTTCCAATGCCATTTTCTTTTGGCAAGAATTTTGTTATGCTAATCTGAAGAGCCTGGTAAAATTATTATGAAAAGAATCCTTAGAAGGTAATCAATAATACAGATCTAGTTGTAAGTGGATCAGTTTCCTGACCCTCAGTCTAACTACCCCAGATTGTCCATCATAAATTGAAAGACATTCTTTTTTTTTTCTTTTTCTTTTCCTTTTTTCACTTGGGAGAAAGAATGGGAATTAACCATCTCCAACAGAAAATCAATAGAAAAGTTTGGCTAGAGAATAAAGAAATCCCTTTTATTCACATAACAGCTCACAGAAATCTTGGAAAACTGAAGAAGGGCCTTTGGGTGTCATTTGATCTGCAAAGGAAGACAAAGGGATTTGGGCTTTCTAGGTGGGAAGTCGCTGAGTAACTTACTCTTTTTTTTTTTGTAGTTGGGGTTAAGCGGCTTGCCCAGGGTACACAGCTAGGAAGTATTAAGTGTCTGAGGTCAAATTTGAACTCAGGTCCTCCAGACTTCTGAGCTGGTTCTTTCTCCACTGCACCACCTAGGGGCCCCAAGTAACTTACTCCTGAATTGATAGGTTATGTTATGGTGAAATATTCCTGTCCATTTATAATAGGGGTAGAGGAAGGAGAATGAAAAAGTTATTTCTATTTATAATTTTTTAAAATATGATTTTTGAGAATTAACTCGAGGGGACTTGGATCTTTCCGACCTGAAAAAACCAATGAACTGACCTTTGCAGATCAAAATGTCTTCCTAAATTCTCTCTTTTGAAGAATACAAAGATCCTGGGCTCTTCAGAAGAGATGTTTGAAAATCTCATTAAAATTTAATTTTTTTTTTCATGACCATCCTTAGTAGGTCTAATCCTTCTGCTATAGGTAAAGTGTTAGCATCTGATGTCAATGTAATTTTTAGTTGATTAACCATTGTCCACAGCTTTTTAATCTTTACCCTTAAACCACCAGAGATTCTATTCTGAATATACCAACCATAGGGGATCGATTGGATAAGAAGAGGGAGAGGGAGAAGGAGAGGGAGAGAAGGAGAAGGAGAGGGAGAGGAGAGGGAGAGGGAGAGGAGAGGGAGAGGGAGAGGGAGAGGGAGAGGCAGAGGGACAGGGAGAGGGAGAAGGAGAGGGGGAGAAGGAGAGGGAGAGGGAGAGGAGAGGGAGAAGGAGAGGGAGAGAAGGAGAGGGAAAGGGAGAAGGAGAGGGAGAGAAGGAGAGGGAGAGGGAGAGGGAGAGGGAGAGAGAGAGAGCGCCCTTTGAAGTAGATTTCAGAGTTATCAGTTTCATAATTTGACAGAAAAGGAAACTGAGACTTAGAGAAGTTAAATGATATTCCCATGATCACAGAGCTACAGAGTAAGTGGAAGGGCTCAGCCTTTTCTTCCCTCTACCACACAGTCTCCAACCAAGAATCAACATGCTAACTAAAAAGATTTTAACTGTAAAGGACCCTAGTGGTTATCTAGTTCAAACACATTCATTTTAAAGATTAGAAGAATGGGGTCCAGAGAGACAAGTAAATTCATGTTTCTGTTTGCTAGTACTTGTCTCAGACTACTTGCCCCCTTGGACACTCTAGTAGAGTCTGTCTTTTGGCAATCTGGTAGATATCTACTCAGAATGACGTTTTTAAGTACATAAAATAAAATACGTAAGATTAGGAAGCAAAACCATCATATTTTCAATTATCAATTTTTTTTAAGTTCATGGACTCTAGGTTAAGAATTCCTTCTCAAGGACCTTGACTTTCTATTCCCTCAAATCTTGCACATCCACAGAAACCTACCAAAGACCATATGACCCCTGAAAGCAGAAAGCCTACTGCTTGTAACATACGGGCTCTCATGTGATTTGCTTAGATAAAAAATACCTCAGGATTAATAATAATAATTAATAAACATTTAAATGGCTTTGTGAATAAACAATAACTATGGACTTGTAAATCCCGCTACAGATTTCCAGAATTAACTATTTTTTTTAAGTTTGAGTTTAAGGCTTTAGTCAAGCTGTAGCCTCTTTCCTCTTATCCTCCATTCTCTCCTACCCCTGGGAATTTGTGTAGAGAAACCCAAGTCAAACAGTCACACAATCCCTAAGATTGACCCATTACTATGATGCTCCCTCCCCTCAGTTAAAAGCTTCTTCCTATATGTTTAAAAGAATTGCATTAACCTATATTGGATTAATTACTATCTTGGGGAGGAAGAAGGAAAAGGAGAAAGATTTGGAACACAAGATTTTCAAAGTTGAATGCTGAAAAGTATCTTTGCATGTATTTGGAAAAATAAAATACTATTTTAAAAATGTTTCTTCCTGTGTTATCCAAGCTTTATTTATTTGAGGGTTGTTTTTTTTTTTTTTTTTCTGAATCAAAAGCAGCTCTTTTTGTTTGTTTGGTTTTAAATATGGCTAGTCATGGGCTCACTGGGAATACTTGAGTCCATCCCAGGAGGCCTGTATGTCTCCCAGTTAGTGGTATCTTGTACCTCATGCTCATTCTTCACAATCAGGAAGGTAGGACAATTGATCTTTGAATCAGAAAAGCAGCAAGTGATGCTGGTAACTCCACAGAGGGCAAAAATCCTCTTCTTCCATAAGCAGCTGATAAAAGAAAGATAGTCCAGTATTTTTTAACTAGACTTTATACTGTCTAGAATTCAGGGGTCCTCAAACTATGGCCCATGGGCCAGATGCAGCAGCTGAGGATGATTATCCCCCTCAGCCAGGGCTATGAAGTTTCTTTATTTAAAGGCCCACAAAACAAAGTTTTTGTTTTTACTATAGTCCGGCCCTCCAACAGTCTGAGGGACAGTGAACTGGCCCCCTATTTAAAAAGTTCGAGGACCCCTGGATGGATAAATAAGAGTACAAGGGAAGGGTTCTTTCTGGGTGGCTTTACCTGTGTCCATTTGGGTTGTCCTCTGTTGCCTGTTTTCCTGGGTAAAGTACATTAGGCTGGGCTGTGAGTGAAGGCTGCAAGCACAGAATGCACTAAAGGGCTTGAGTGTTTAATGGCCCTGTGTCATAAGGTCAGTAAAATGAACTCTTTAAAGCAAACTTTCAAGTTCTTCTCTTTACTAGAGACTATGGGATCCTTGCAGTCAGAAGGTGCAGGATCCTGGCAATAAAATTCCACTTCTATTATCCCCGTTTTAGGAGTAAGGGAACTGGGCTTCAAAGCGACATGACTTGTCAAGGTCACACAACTAATAAGTGCCCAAGGGGAGATTCAAAACTAGGCCTTTTTGACACTAAGTCTTGAAGTCTTTCCAATGAACCAAGCTAACTCTGTGATTTTAGGAGTTTAAAAGGGGAAGGGGAACATTCACTCTCTGCATTGGTGTCAGACCCATCACCTCCTTCTTCCCCCATCCCAGGCTGCAGTGGTCTTACTAAAAGGGCTCTTTCCAATCATCTCCCCCATACCCTTTCCCCTGTTACTGAGTGACCCCTCCCCACCTCCTTAGTTGGGCACAGGGAGCAAGAAAGCAGACTACATGTCTGCAGTAGAAACTCGAGGTATTTCAGAGAAATGGGCAGCTTCCTGGGAGTGACACTCCCAGGCTCTGAAGGAGAGCCTTGAATGATGAGCTCAATGAAAGGCAGAGACCATCCATCTATGAAGAGGGAGTGATAGGGACCCCCATCCTCGGGAGATCGATGCAGCCTGGATTCTGAATACAGCAGTGTGCAAACACCCAATCTTTAGTGTTCTTCTGCTGGAGACATCCTGAACCTGTCACAGCATGTGGGAGCTCAAGAAACCACATGAAAAGCCTTCCTTTTACCAAAGCTGGAGTGGACTGAACTGTTTGTTTGTTTTATGAGTTGTTTTCTTTTAATGCTTTTTAGGATCAAAGCCCTCTTTGCTGGATTTTTTTGGTGCCGTGGTGAGAAATGTAGTCTTTATGCAAAGGTCATTGGACTAGACTTTTGGATTCAGTGACGAAGGAGGCTATAATTTTTCTTGCTGGCAGCAATAGGGCCACTAGAGAAAATTATAAGAGACACATTGTGCCTTTTTGCTGCATAGGCTGAGACCAAGGAAATAGAATGAATGGAAAGTGACGCTGATCCTACTTAGAGTTTGAGACTGAGTATGAGCAAAACAACTTTCAGGGCCAAGGGGAATCATCAGGGCAATGAATCAAAGATGTTCTGAGTTTTCGCCTGCATTCATCATGTTCCTGTATCTTAAAAACTGGAAAGCTCTCCCTTACAAGGGCTTCATGATTTGAGACCCTGAAGTGATTCCATTCAGACCCCGCCTTGTGTCAACTGTGGGACAAGGTTCCAAACAAGACTGTTGGGGATGCATTTGGTCTCCTTGGAATAGAGATTTGAGAGAGAGTTTTTATAAGACATTCATTAGGGTTTTGAAAGGGACTTTAAATATCAATCCCTTTCTTTTTGTAGATCAATAACCTAAACAGGAAAATGGCAAGGTCCTGCAGGTAAAAAATAAATAAAATAAATGACAAAGCTAAGATTCACACCCAGGTCTTTTGACTACAGAATCTCAGTTCTGTATTACTGTACTTCCTCCTGTGATACTGGCTTGGATTCATAGCCGGCTAGCTGCAGGAGAACCAAGCAGTGGCAAAAGGGTTGGTTTAAAATTGGTGAGCCCCTAACAGAGCTGGCTGAAAAAGAAATGTTTTCCAGATGCACTGAAGCATCATTTCTGGAAGGGTGGGTTGGGAAGGGATGGTGAATCACAACTATGAGCAACAGCACAGAGTCAAGTCCAATATATAGTTTCCCAAGACCAGTGGCTGGTTTGGGGCCAAAGTGATGGGCAGCTCATAAAGAACCAAAGTCAGGAATAGCAGACTCTGCCCAGAGCATTCAACATCCCCTGCAAAAAAAAAAAAAAAAAGGATGGTCTTTGTACATAATCAGGGGGAAAGGAATCATGGGTCATTCATCTCTCTTACCTTCACAAGAAGCAAGAAAGAAATCTGTGCTGTATAGTATTGTAAGAAGAGCCTCCAATACTTTCTGATGAATCACAAGACCTGAGTTCAGGACTTTATTCTATTACTTACTAACTGTGTGATCTTAAGTCAACCGAATTCTGATCTATAGCTCCTCATAATCATTACAAGGTAGTTTAGTAAAGTTACTTGTACACTATATAGAGTATGATTATCTTTCTCATCATCATCACAATCATTAACTATAAAGCAACTCTGAATTTTGCTGTAGCTCCCATTTATAAGTTAGGAAGTAAAACTGATATGTTATAAAGAAAAAGTATCATGTAAGAAACATGGAATCTTTTCTGTCCCTACTGCCATTACTGTTATTCAACTCCAGGTTCGAATATTCTATTGAAAAGTCTGGGTCCCATGACATTAGGCCAGAAAGAATTTTTTGGAGACCACAGCAATGAGACAGAAACAGGATTTGAACCCAGAATGGAACTTTAGGTTGTAGAAGAGTGCATTCTGCCCCACTCAATAACTTTCCAGCAAACCTATCCTTTATCTGCTGTTTCCTCATAAAGTGTCCCATTGTTATTGTCGTTCAGTTCTGTCCTACTCTTTCTGATCCAATTCTTCTTGACCACTAACTATAACACACCAGGCCCTTCTCTCCTTCATTATCTCTTTTTTAAAATAGCGTTTTATTTTTCAAAATACATGCAAAGATAGTTTTCAACATTCACCATTGCAAAATCTTGTGTTCCATATTTTTTTCTCTCCCTCCCTACTTCTCCTCTTCCTTCAACAGAAAATAATCCAATTTTTTAAAACGTTTCCACATTTATCATGCTGCACAAGAAAAATCAGATTAAAAAGGAAAAAATGAGAGAAAAAAAGCAAGCAAGCAACAACAAAAATGTGAAAATATTATGTTGCTTCACTATCGCTTGAAGCTTATATAAGCTCATGTTCATTGCTTCCATGACACTATCTATTCACCTCATCTCCTGTCATCTCCTTTTCCTTTTGCCTTCAATCTTCACCAAAATCAGGGTCTTTTCCAATGAGTCAATAGACAAGTATTTAAGCTTCAGCTTCAATATTTGACCTTCCAGTGAATAGCCTGAATTAATTTCTTTAAGTACTGCCTGAGTGGATCTCCTTGCTGTCCAAGGGACTCTCAAAGTTCTTCTCTAGCACCAAAATTCAAAAGCATCAATTCTGTGTCACTCAGCTTTTTTTATAGTCCAATTCTTAGGGCCCTACATTGCTACTGGAAAAACCATAACTATTCTATCAAAGGAGAAGTTTGAACTCAATGACCTGTAGGCTTCCTTTCAGCTTTATATCTATGGTTCTATGATACTGCTTGCAGTCAACCACTGGATCTCTTCTACACAAATGGGTTTTCCTTCATCCCTTCCATATTCCGTTTATATTATTGGATTTTTAACTCACGAGCACAAATGTGAGCATGAAAATGGTTCGAAAAGAATAATATGCTCTTAAATGCTTATAATGTAAGATGCAGTTTGATATTCTAGATCAAAGCTTCTTAAACTGTGATTCTCAACCCCTTATAGGGTTGTACAACTGAATGTGAGGGTCTTGAAACTATGATTTATTATCAGTAAATGTTTGATTTGTATACTTATTTTATATATTTATATACAGAGTCATATAAAAATTTCTCAAGTGAAAAGAGGTTATGAATAGGAAAAAGTTTAAGGAACCCTGTTTTAGACTAGGGCTTCTTAACAATTTTGAGGGTTAGGGATGTACTCCTTTGGCAATCTAAAGTAAAGCCAATAGACACCTTAGAATCATGTTTTAAATGCATACAATAAAATACAGAGAATTATAAATGAAACCGTGTTGAAATACTGTTTCCAATATATATACATATTTATTTAAAATTAGGGACCCCAAGTGAAAACCTTCTACTCTAGCTCCTCATCTTTAGTTATGCTCTTTCAACATTGCCAAACACAAAGAGCATGCGTTGTTGGCACGGTTTGGCTGACGTCTGAGAAGCTTTCATACTTGGGGACATCCTGAGTTAATGGAATTGCCATCTATCTAGATACCCTGCTGAAATACAGAGTGTCATTGAGAACAGGTGGTTCTAACTGTAAATGAACACTCAAATTAACACCAGAATAATCAGAGTTGGCAGTTAAGGAAGGGGATGGGAGTGAGAAGAATAAGCTGTTTGAGCACTCAACAGCCAGGACTTTAAGGAAGAATTCATTTATTTATTCTTCAAAATTAATTACAGTTAGAGTTTGACATTTTTTTGAAGTTCTTTCATAACTGTTATGGCATTTGAGTGGGAAGCAATATGGTACAGTGGAAAGAATGTTGAGTCACAGGGACCGAGTTCAAAATCTGCCTCATCTACATACTTTTTGTGCCATTCAGGGCAAGTCATTTAATCACACTTGTTCTCATTTTTTCCATCTGTAAAATAGTGATGGGTTTGCACTATGGAACTTCCAAAGTCCCTTTCAGCCCTAAATACATGATCTTTCTAATAACGTTAGAAGGTAGTCAGGTTATATGCAATATAGAAACATGGTATACATATATTTATACAAATATATACTCTCATTATATATGTTTTAAGTACTATAAAATGTCAGCTTTTTAAGTTTTATTGGTCTTTTTGCTTTAATATGACAATTATTTCTATGTCCTACTTTCTCATTTCAGTGAACCTTCTTGTGTAACAAAGGAGGAAGAAAAACAAAAGAAAACAGTTAAGCAAAACCATATCATCTAGATGGCACAGTGAATAGAATGTGGGGTTTGGAGTCAGGAGGACCTGAGTTCAAATACGAGCTATGTCACTCTGTCACTTTATCCTGTTTGCCTCAGTTTCTTTATCTGTAAAATGAACTGGGGAAAAAATGTCAAATAACTCCAGTATTTTTGTCAAGAAAACCCCCAAAAAAGTCATATTTCATGACTGAAAATGATTGAACAACATCAACAAGTGAAACCAGCATACCATTACCTTATTATAGAATCTACAGCATTCCACATCCCTAATCCCTCACCTCTCCAATGAAATAAAAAGGGAATCATTCCTATTCTCTTTTCAAGCACCAGACTTATTCCTGTTGTCCTTGACTTTACCAGCACCAACCACCATCCTTGTGGAAGTTTAAACATTGTGCTTCATATGCTTAAAGGATAACTCAATATTCAGTTCAGCTCAACAATTATGTCTTTATTTGTACAAAAGACTGTGCCAGCAGCTGTGGATGCAAAAACAATAACAAAAATTCATTTGCTGTCCTAGAGTTATTGGAGGTGGTAGAATACATAATTAGATAAGAATACCAGCCAGTAAGCACTTACTCTGTGCTAGGCACTAGTCTAGGTGCTGGGACGATCTGGATGATATGAAAGTTAGTGAGTAATCCATATAACAGTCCTTTGAAGGAGCTAGTGATGTTTAGCTACCAGAATGCTATAGGGCATGTGTCATAGTATTTTTCAAGTATCTGAAGAATTATCATGCAGGTTTGATTTATTCTGCTTGTCTTTAGAGGATTTAAATAAGGACAGGTAGAAGCCAAAGAGAGGTCCATTTAGGATTGGTATAAAGAAAGTCCTAGAAATGAATAGTGCTCCCAGAATAGAATGAGTTGCCATGGGAGATGCTTGTTTTCCCCTTTCTGGGGGTCTTCAATCAAAGGCTGAATGACTACTCATCAGTGAGATTCTGATTCAGGTACTTGGTTGACTTTGGGGATTTGAGTTCCCTTCCAATTTTAGGGAGCAATGGGAGCAAAAAAGACCACAAATCATGTCATTCCTCAGGGAAAGTTTGAGGAGGGATGAAAACCTCCTCAGGGTATCAGTAAAGTCCATACAAATTCCAAAAAACAGAAACAAGGACCATGTGTATTCCAGACATCAAGAATGGCCCCTCTGAAGTCATGGAGGCAAGGGAGACAATATTAAATTCTTGGCAGGTGCTAATTTAGCCATTTTCCTCTAGAACAGAAAGGACCCTACCTTTAGCAGCCATCATGCTTTACTGAATCCCTACCTGTGCAAGGCCCTTCCTCATAGACCCATTTGAGCATGTGTCATTTTCCTGTTTATCTGCAAAATTCCTCACTGTCTCCTGAGCATGCTTGTAAAAGTACAAAGGTATACTCTTACCTCGTCTTTAGAAATAAGTCCTTGAACTTCTAAGGCTTCCATTCAGCTTGTCACGGCTCCCTTCCATTTTCCTGAATAGCTTGTTTAGCTTTCAGAGAGTATCAGATGTGCCCTGCTGTAAATAATATTTGAACAAGATGGAGATCATTAAGTTGCCAACTCAAAAGCTTTTTTTTTTTTTTTTTCAGGATCACCCCCATTACCCTGTTTAAATACTCCAAGCATTAGCATGCTTGGAAACCTCTTCATGCTAAGTAGGCATTTTAAAACAACACCCATTGTTCCCTGGCTGTTGCCCAATTTCAGTTTGACATTTAGCACTTAAAAGAGTTTAGGGGATCCTGACTGTCTTCACAGCTCACAGACAGGGCAGTAAGAGTCAGGTGGGTTTCCTTTGCCTTCAAACCACAAGCTACACAGAAGGCTGAAGAGAGACTCTAGTTAAGTGCTTAAGGTATTAAGAAAAACTGAAAACAGAGGGTGAGCCATTAGCCAAATTGGTCCCGGCTTTTGATGTTGTGTGGTGGAGACTTGTGGCTAGTTTTTGTCAAAACCTCCTTTCTTTTCTTTCTTGCCTCCCCTTTTTCCTTTTTTTTCTCTTTTTTCCTTCCTCCTTTTTTTCTTTCTTTTCTTTCTTCCTCTTTCCTTTTCTTCCTCTATTCCTCTCATTCTCTTTTTTTTTTCTTTTTTCTTCTGCTCTCTCTTCTCTCAATTTTTTATTTTTATCTCTCACTTTCATTCTTTTTTTTTGCTTCTTTTTCTCTTTTCTGCTCTTCATTCTTTTCCTCTTTCTCTCTTCTTCTAATTATATTTCTTTTACTTTCTCTTCCACTCTCATTCTCTTTTCCTTTTTTCTTTCCTCCTTTCTCTCTCTCTCTCTCTCTCTCTCTCTCTCTCTCTCTCTCTCTCTCTGTCTCTCTCTCTGTCTCTCTCTCTGTCTCTCTCTCTCTCTCTCTCTCTTTTTCTCTCTCTCTCTTTCTCTCTTTTGTTTACAAATGGGGGTAGAAAAAGATTATCACCCATGGCTTCTTTATTGTGTAATAGAATAAGAAAGCCTTAATGACTTATGCACATTGTGTAGTTCTAACCATTTGATTTTTCCATTTAATCATAATTAATTATAAGAGGCCCCTGCAAGCAATAACCAACTTTAATTTGAAAAAATTGCTGTATATATGTGTTATGCAACACAGAAAGCGCAAATAAAAATGCAGGAGACAAGAAAGACAATTTTTTTTTAAAAAATTAAAAGCTACAGAAGCTAAACTTTGATCTTTTATAAGAATAATGAATGGAAATTTAGTTCTTTTTATTCTCAATTAACTTTTTAGAAATTGAATTACTAATGATAATTCTAAGAAAATAGTCATGTGATTGTATAAGGCTTTATACTTTTCAAAGCTCTTTCAGATTCATTTTCTCATTGAATTCTCATAGCAACCCTGTCAATCAGAAAGAGAAGACACCATCCAGCCCCAATTTGCTAATGAAGAAATAGAGGCTCATAATGGTCAAGTTATAATGTGCTTTTGTATCAATGCTGGTGGGACTATATTCAAAATCAGATGTCCTGCTTCTTAGGACTTATTTCTTATATCCAAAAATGGTTTTCTTCCTCTTTACCATTAGTAAAATATATCTCTTTCTATTCCTGAATACAGAAAAAATATTTCCACAGGTAACTGACCCACGGTGATATGTTTTTCTGCATGACCTGTCTCCCAAGAGAATTTGATAGTGAATAAGGTGCTGGTGGTTTTTTAAAATCTCATTGCATAATTAGCTCAAACAATTCACATTAACCCCTCTTCATAATCTTTCTTTCTTTATCAAATTTCATTGAATACTAGATAGCTAGGTTTTCATTTTCCTATTTAGCCATATAACTATAATTAAACTGGGTCATCAAAGCAAATCACTTCACCCTATTTGTCTCAGTTTCCTCAGCTAGAGAAGAAAATAACAAAATAGTCCAGTATCTTTGCCAAAAATACCCCAAATGGTTTCATACATACAACTGAAATACTTGAACACCACCACCAATGAAATTTAAAAGGTGCTGACCATAGTAGTTAATCTTAAGCAGGTTAAAGCAACTAAATTTAATTCCTAATTAGCAGAATCATTATCTAAAATAGAAAGCTACAAAGTAGAACATTTCCTCAGGGATAAAGAACTCCACCCTAGGTGGTTTCCTTTCTGGTCCAGTTCCATCCCTACTTGTGTAGCTCCCAGGGTTTCCACCCATGGAGCTACATGTTGAAGTGTTTCTCACTTAATCCCCAACGACTGCCTTAAAAAATGATTTGAGGGGTCTTTTCACACTACTTGCCCAAAGATCATTTTGTAGTGCTTACTCTGGATCCCAACACTTCTACTGAAAGCTCTGCCTTTGCCTTTTTCTGGTAAGTAAAATTTAGCTTAATATTTTGGATTCCCTTTTATGCTTTTACCCCTGACCTTACTCTTATCTCTCATTGGCCCTTACATCTTTGAAAGTCTATAACATGCTACTATGGGGCTAAACTGGAAGAAAATTTTTAATATCCATTAAGACAGTCTTTTTGGCCTAGAAAATTTGCTGGAGAGTCACATCCATTTCCAAATCTTTAATATATTACATATAAGTTTTATAACTTAAACTGTTTTCTTATGGTCAGAATCAAAGGATTCTCTAAGAGGATCTTAGAGATTATGTAAGATCCCTAATTCAAACTCTACCTAAAACATAAATCTCATTTGTAACATCCCACAAAGTGATGATCCAGTTTCTACTTGATAACCTGCAATGATGTTCAACTCTCCGCCACTTTCATTTCTCCCTGGGCCACAAACTCCCTCAAAAACAACCACCTGCTAACAGAAAGAGAACCTTCTCCACCACAGTCATTGATTTTTTAAAAAATAGCTTTTTATTTTCAAAATACATGCAAATACTACTGGGCTTATATCCCAAAGAGATACTAAAGAAGGGAATGCCAAAATGTTTGTGGCAGCCCTGTTAGTAGTGGCTAGAAACTGGAAAATGAATGGATGCCCATCAATTGGAGAATGATTGAGTAAATTGTGGTATATGAATGTTATGGAATATTATTGTTCTGTAAGAAATGACCAGCAGGATGAATACAGAGAGGCTTGGAGAGACTTACATGAACTGATGCTAAGTGAAATGAGCAGAACCAGGAGATCATTATACACTTCAACAATGATACTGTATGAGGATGTATTCTGATGGAAGTGGATTTCTTCGACAAAGAGAAGATCTAACTCAGTTCCAATTGAGCAATGATGGACAGAAGCAGCTACACCCAAAGAAAAAACACTGGGAAATGAATGCAAACTGTTTGCATTTTGGTTTTTCTTCCCGGGTTATTTTTACCTTCTGAATCCAATTCTCCCTGCGCAACAAGAAAACTATTCTGTTCTGCACACATATATTGTATCTAGGATATACTGCAACATATTTAACATGTATAGGACTGCTTGCCATCTGGGGGAGGGGGTGGAGGGAGGGAGGGGAAAAATCGGAACAGAAGTAAGTGCAAGGGAGAATGTTGTAAAAAAATTACCCAGGCATGGGTTCTGTCCATAAAAAATTATAATTATTAAAAAAAATACATGCAAACATAGTTTCCAGCATTTACTCATGCAAAACTTTGTTTGAAATTTTTTTCCCTTCCTCTCCCTGTTCCCCCTCCCTTAGCAAGGATTCTGTACATAAACATGTACAATTCTTCTAAATATATTTCCACATTTATCATGCTGCACAAAAAAATCAGATCAAAAAAGGGAGAGGAAAGAAGAAAGAAATCAACAATAAGCAAACAACAACAACAAAAGTGAAAATACTATCTTGTGATCCACACTCAGTTCCCACAGTCCTCTCCCTGAGTGTAGATGGCTCTCTTCATCACAAGATCCTCAGAATCGGAAAAGAGCCACGTCTGTCAGAATTGATCATCACACAATCTTGTTGTTGCTGTGTACTAAGGTCTCCTGGTTCTTCTCACTTACTTAACATCAGTTCATGTAAGTCTCTCCAGGCCTTTCTGAAACAATCATTGATTTTTCGTTATGAATGTGCTTTGAAAACATGCAGATACCACAACATTTCTTTATTTTGCATTCCAAGAATTACTATTCCATGTCCTTGGGGAGTAGAGAGAGTAAATAGAATATTTAAAAAGTGCATGCCATTCACTGACTCCTATGTTAAACACACTAGATTAACAATCAAAGCAAAGTTAAGTGAGGCTTTCCATTTGAAAAAATACTGGGCAAATCAAGGTAAAGTTTTGAATCCTTCTGTTAAGGAGCTGATAAAGAATTTACAATGCATACTTTTTTCTGAGCCAAATATCATACCTAGAATTTTTCATCTTCCTTACATAACAGGAGTAACACTTTCACCTTTTATATAAAATAAACACAGATTTTTAATCAGTCAAATGAATAAAATATCCAGAGACAATGAGATTAGTACTATATTCCATATTATACAAACAAGGGATAGGAATGATAATAGAATGGTAAGTGACCTTGGGATGGATACCAAAATGTAAGGACATCTGTATGTAGATGAAGAAGAACAAAGTTGTGACTAGAATGGAGTAAGGACAGGATGCTGAAATGTAGAAGGGACCCATAGCCCTTACAGTCCTTGGGCACTGAGCTTAGCATCTCATTCAGAATAACTGGCTAAAATAGTAAAACACCAGTAGATACCTTCCTACCCCCAATAATATCATCCCAGATGAACACCAATTCCAATTAGGTAAGCTTATTATCTAAGGTTAATTTTTGTCTGAGTGTCCAGTTTATGTCCAAAGATAAGGCCATGGGTCAGTCAGAGATGTAAGGAAAAGCAACCCCTTAATGAGTTTACATATGAGAATAACACGTAAAACAATGGGAATCAGCTCAATACAAGGTTTTATTACAAGCCATGGTGAAGAAAGAAAAGATGAAAGAATCTTAGGTTCTCTATTCCCCTCCCTTCAATAGAATTTGTCTTAAAAAGTTGATTTAAGAGAAATTTATCCCATTTAGCCTAGGAATATCTTATCTCAACAAACTTCCAAACTATGCTTTTGAGAAGAAATTATGATGATAACAATAATAACTAGCATTTATATAATGTTTTAAGATTATCTCATTTTATTCTTATAACAGCCCTAGAAGGTAGATGTTATTATTGTTCCATTTTACAGCTGAGGAAACTGAGGCAGACAGAGCTACATAGCTAGTGTCTGAAGCTAGATTTAAACTCGGATTTTCTGATTCCAGGCCAGTGCTTCATCCACTACACACCAGCTACCTATGAAAAGAAGATTGATTGGGAATTGAAAGACAATACTGCATTTGTACTGGCATGTTAAGAGCTTTCAGATAGTAAAATATCCTGGCTATAATAGAACTCAGGTTGAAGTTAAACTGTGCTGTTTCAAAGCTTTCAAGTTAATATTTTAACATAGTGGAGAATTTTAACATAGTGCCATAGGAAAATGGCAAATGATTAACATAAGGAACTGAAATATTTAGAAGTTGCCCAAAATCCTTCATCTATAATAGAATGAAATATCATTAGAGGAATAAAATAAAATAAAATAAATGAAAATATCAGTTTGTTCAAAGTTTTGGTCCACCCTCTTGAGAATGAAAGATTTCATATAATATTATTAAATATATTAACAGAAAAGGCTTAGGGATGGATGCACTGTATTTACCAGAGCAATACTTCTCTAGGCCCTTTTTTTCCCTTGAAATATACTCATGTAAGACTCCAGAAGACAAGGAAGGGGCATCTGTCAGGGACTGTCACCTGAATTCTAAGCACTACTGAATCTCTGTTCTTTTTCAATTTGCCAATTTAGGAAGTTAAGATTCCTAAGAGCTACAAAAACTCAGATTATCTGTGACTCTGATTCTTTATACATAGACAGACAGTCTGTGCTGTCAAGTGTTAGGAGGAAAATGTGACTTCTGCTTTTTTTTAATCTAAGTTTTTGAGTCGTTTTATCTCCTTCAGGGTCCACAAGACATGTTAACCCAGACCTTGTATTTTGTTACAGTTCTCTGGCATAAGGAATTTTCTCCTGGGAGGATGTGAGATTCCCCTATGGGTCCTTGCCTTCTACAGTTGGACTCACAATGCCCTTCCCCCAGTATAAGTGTAGCTGTCAATGGGTTAATTTTTGTCTGAGTGTCCAGTTTATGTCCAAAGAAAAGCCATGGGTCAGTCAGAGATGTAAGGAAAAGCAACCCCTTAATGAGTTTACATATGAGAATAACATGTAAAACAATGGGAATCAGCTCAATACAAGGTTTTATTACAAACCATGGGGAAGAAAGAAAAGATGAAAGAGGAAAGGGGGATCCAACATACAACTCGCATAGAAATCACATATGGCAGTGCTAGGCTGGGGAGCACAGAGTCCATTTAGCAGGAAGTAGGAGCAATAGGAGGAAGGAACGCTTTTCTTGCAAGGGAGGAAGTTTGCCAAAGTACCTCTCTGAGAGCGGGGTTCTTGTGCTATGATTTTAGATGGCCTCCCTGGAGCTGAACACCTTGCATATATCAGGAGCCAGAATAAAATATTATCGTGGGTCGAGGTATAATCGGGGGGAAAAAAACAACAAGCTGGAGGTGAACAGAATATCATTTGGGAGACACAGATGTACCAACCTTCAAAAATGTTAATGTCAGTATTTCTCTGTATGTCCTATGATTTTGTACCCTCTCTTTTGGAGAGACAGGCCATAATAGCCTCAGAATCATCAGGCCAATCTTACAACAATGATTTCCATACATAAATTCCATAAGCCACAGTCTCCATTTACGGGGGACCTTCATGGTGGTCTTAAGACCACCAGGTCCAAGGTTCTTTTCCATCCATTTGCTCATAAAGATCTTCTACTGAATCCAACTCCCATCGTTCCCTTTCCTAGCTTTGTTCCACCTGTTCGACATATTGTCATTCTAAAATATTATTTCATTTGTTTCTAAAGCAAATATTGTACTTTTTTTAATCACCACTTTCTTCTTATTTGCATTTTTTCTACATTTTCCTATTTGGTCTAAACTCTACCAAAACAAGGAACAGTTTTTATTGAGGAAATATTCCTAATCTTTTTGATATCATAGTATTATGTTGATATCTACTAGGACATTGACAAGATTATTTCCCTCCCTTCACAAAGTTGTATATGTCATTCACAAAAATATAGGAATTATGGCCCAAAGTGCCCATTTTGGGTCCATAAGCAATGATTCTCCAGCTCCTCTTTTCCTCTGAACCCTGTAACCATTTTAAATCACAAATCATATAAGTGCAAGGGACGCCTAGTTAATATGGAAATGCAAGGTAAATAATAGAGTCAAAATAAACAGCAAACATCCCAGTACCTCCTTCCTCAAACTTTCTCTAGGCCACTAGAGAGGGAGGGTCAAGAGGCCATCCCTACCGTGTACTCCTAAATCAACACAGCTCTCAATCCAGGGAAGTAGTGAAAGGAAGTTCTCAGCTGGCTCCCAAAAAGCATTGCCACTTGATTTCTGGAACTCCAGCTTCACTATAGGCTGGCTTATAGAGTTCTGAGAGATCTTTGGCTATTATTCTCCAGAAAGGAGAGGGCAATCTTTTAGATTTTTATAACATTTTATATTATAAGTTGATTTTTATTATTTATACACAAATTTATTATTTATTATTATTAGTGACTGGAAGTCCTGTGTGTGTATGGGTGCATGAGTGTACATTTGCACACATAAGCGATGGGCACAGTGGAGTTGTCCCAATGTATACTGGTAGGAAGATATTTAGCATAAAAAATTCTAATTCCTAAGTCATCTTTTCTTATATATTTGGAGTAGAGATGTCTTTTAAAGTTTTCTTAAATAGTCAGGTTTTTCTTTCAATGATTAATAAAACACTTTGTAAAAAAAAAAAATTACCTTAAAGCAAGTCCATTTGTTCTCACTCCCAGAGCTACACAAGGAAACTTACCTTTGGTTTGGTTTTGACCACCTAACATGTTTACCAGACGTGACTTTGGATGGCTTCTGGCTATTTTCCTAAAATCCAACCTATGCTTGGAGAATGATTTGCCCCCAATTAAGGGGATGTAAAAGCAAACTCTGGGTACGACTTTTCAAAAGGGCAGCTCTAAAGCACCGACAAGATCATGGACAGAAATGCAATGCTCCCAAGGTGACTACTTTGAAGAGGGACATCGTGCCCTTGGATGTGTTTGAGATCTGATGTGTAACTTCAAAATCTGCTGCACAACTTTAGTGCCACAGTTTATTTGTACGCATGTATATAAGCGAACTGGATTCACTTTTCTTTTGAGAATGTTATGGTACTTTTAAAGGCAACTGGAGATGTTCAGAAATGTTATAAAAACCAGACTGGGAATTACAGGTCTGTTGTGACATGTTGTGATACTCCAGACTTGAGATAATGCTGTGTTTCAATGGATGCCACAGAATTTTATATGTCTTACACAGAGATCATTTCATACTTCCCCTTCCCCAATCCACTCCACCCTTACATGGAATATTGCTTCTCTTTTAAACCTTGCATCTAAAAGTTGACAGAGCCATGGGGTGTGGTTAATAATTTCAAGCATCTCTGAAAATTATATGTCACAGTAAGAGACAGGTTCTCAGCAAGATCCTGAACTGTGGCCCATTGCATCTTTGTGGAAATTATAAATCATTCCATCTGCATTCATGATGGATGCTGACATGGCAATACTTCATTTCTTTACTTTACCATAATTCTCAAGGGCCTCCTAAGCCTTTTACTTTCTCTTCCACTCCAGTGGAGCTTGGAGAACCTTTTCCAGGGGACCCATACAATCCTTTTGGCTCTCTTGGGGGCGAAGCAAGATTCAGGGCTCGCCAAGATGGAAAATTCACTGTCACTCTCTTTAGGGTGGAAAAAACTGGAATCTCACAGCATGCTCCTTTCTTAAATGAGCCTTCCATGCATCTGGAAGTCTGCCGGCTCAGGGGAGTCCCCAACAAGCTGACAAGGCGACAGGGCCAAGTCACATAAGCAGGGGGCCCAAGTAGCACCCTCCGACTGTGTTTGTGCAGGTTTTTGCCTGCAAGGCAGTGACTAAGTGGGTGGAGGGGGAGATTGGTTCAAGACTACATTTTCAACAGTCTACTTGCTATTAGTTAATTTATTCCATGGAAATGGTTACCTTTAGGGTGATTATGCACACACCCCTATATAATGATGGCCACACCAATGGATGAAATAGTATCGCTTTAATGTGCTCATGGTAGAAACAGACCAAATTTGTAGAAGGATGGGTAGGAGGAAACTGATATTGTTGTGAGCTTTGGAATTATTGGAGTTCTCCATGTGGAAAAGATGTGCTTCTCTTCTGAGTTCTGACATCTTAAGAAAGGAAAAGATGCAGCTCATTTTGTTGCAATATTAGATTATTCAGAGCTTGTTTATTTTCCCTGGCTTTCCTGACAAGTAAAAAGAGGCCCAGAATCCTGGTTTTCATTCAGTGTGTCCGTTTTCAATTCCCAGTCACTGAAAAGTACATGAATGGCTTCTCTACAAAAAGTTTACGTGGGAAGTGTTCAGTATATTTTGCCTTAAGTGGAACGGGGACATTCCAAGAAAAGAAATCTTTCCCAGGGCTTTTCTGAGACAGTATCTGAGGATCTGAGCTAAGTATGATGCCCTCTTGTTGTCAACAACCTGGCCATTTGATTTGGTCTCACACATCCCACTTCCCTGGCCTGCCGTGCCCATTCCCACTCTGGAAGCTGCCCACCCGGGAGACGGCTTTCAAAGGCACAACATGGTGCCAAATGTTAGATTAGAATCAGGTCTGACATTCAAAGCAAAATAAGTTCACGTAACTTCCATAGGATGACTAAGACCATTAAAAGATAAGCCAGTCCCTCTGTCTCCACAAAGGGCAGACAGATTTTTAAGGTCTCATCCAGACAACGCACTTGTAGCAATGTAATTGGAACTCAATTTATCTGGCTGGAGAGGGTTAGGGATTGAGTCATCACTTGTACTATGAAAACCTGTGGTTATAGGGAGGGTAAGTGCTGGAAACTTGACACTCAGACAATCCCCCCAGTTTATAGGTCATGTTTGCCTAAACCTCCCAGGCTAATTTCCCATGGCTTCGACAGGGAAAACTCTACCAACGCACAGCAATTTTGACTACGGAGACAGTTATTGGGGAGTGGAAATTTAACAAGGGCTATGTCTAGGTTTTTTTTTTTTTAACTATGTACTTGTTTTTTCATTTGAAAAAAGTACCCTTCAGAAGTAAATTAATTTAAGAAAAGAGATTTTTAAAAAATTACTCTATGCAAAGACAAGCAAAGAAATGATTCAATGGGAGCTACTAATCTCTGCAAACAACTCCAGAACCCTTAAAAATCTAGTATATTTGGAACCAAATCCATTTAAGAATCAACATTCTCCAGTATAGATATTAAACGATGTTGTTTTATTGAGAGAAACTCAGGCAATGATAGTAAGTTTATATTTATACAACACCTTGGGTTGCTGTATAAATGTACAGTATATAATTCGATCCTTATAATTATCCTGTGAGTATTATAATCTACATTTTATAATTGGAGAAACAAACTCAGAAAAGTGAAATAAGTGGTCCAAAATCAATCAGTTTATAAGGGGAAGAACCAAGATTGAATGGGTTGCCCCAAGAGATAATGAGTTCTTTGTTACGTTATCCCTTCAGAAGAAAGACCACTGGCGAATGCTTGACAAGTTTTGCCATGGAAGGGATTCATGTGCTTCAGGAGCCTTGTGTAATAGATGCTTAATGAATGTTGGCTGAGTATAATTGAATTCAGGCATGAATTAGACTAGATGATCTCTGACGTTCTTTCCCAAGCTAAGTTGCCAGTCCTTTATGAATCAGGTCTCCTGACACTTTGATGAGGATTCCTTTCCAATACTACAATGCCTAAAGAGAAGTCCCAACTATTGTTATCTTCATAGATCTGGCCACTGAAAATTGTGGAAGAATCTCTATCCAAAAGGATTACAAATTAAAAGTAGAAGAACAACTACTCAATTCAATTCAACAAGCTATCATTGAATATTTACTAATACTACCAGGAACTATGCTAGATGTTACACAAAAGTAAAGCAGTCCCTGCCCTCAAGGAACTTACAGTCTACTTGGGAAAAAGAACCAAAATGTAGATAGTTAATTAAATATGAATTGTACAAAGACAGGTGGTACAATGGATAGAGCACCAGATCTAAAATCAGGCAACCTTATCTTCCCGAGTTCAAATCTTACTTAGCTATGTGACCCCTAGGCACTTGGCTTCCTCATTAATAAAATGAGCTGGAGAAGAAACCAGCCGACCACGGCAAGAGAAACCCAAATGGAGTAACTAGATTGCTACTGAAGTGACTGAACAACAAAATACAAAGATATTGCTTCAGAGTCCTGCCCCCAATTCAGCTTTAAGACACTGAAAAGTCTCTTTAGCAATTTGTGCTCCCATGAAATTCTAAGACAGCAAGTTACGGAATAATTTCAGATCTGCATTGACACATGTTTTCTTCTCAGGAGGTTCTAATACTATAAAATCATAGATCCAGACCAAAAATAAGAGGAAAAAAGAAAAGGAATTGAGAGGGACATTAAGAACTAGGAAACGAAAACAGATATAATACTGGCCAATTGAAATGAGTCTTTAAAAAAAAGAAAAATGGGTTTTTTGGATCATGTTTTTCCTTTTTCATTATCCATGCAAATATGATTGAATGATATTTATGCAAAGTGATTTAAGCATTATTCAGAATTATTTGTTCATGTTAAATGAAATCTTTTCCTCTGGTTTAAGTATTATTAAGAATTATCTGTACATGTTAACATGAAATCTTCTCTTCCCTTCCCTTCTTTCACTTCTTTTCCTCCATCATTTCCTCACTTCTCTCTTTTCTCTTCTTTTTCTTTTCCTATTTCCCTCTAGCCCCTAATCATCTTTCTTTCCCTTCTCGCTTTCCTTTCCGGAAATGTCCCTTCCTTTCTTCTCATTTTTTTTTTAGCACAACATGAAAATGATCCTGGGTTCCTGAAGGCTCTGCCAGAGGAATTCAAGCTGTGAGAGACATTTCCTAGCAAGCAGGGTTCCAAATACAAGTCTGGCCATCAGTCTGTTATCCTAACGCCAGACTAGTTAAACTTGGAAAGGCTCTTTGCCAGCCTGGCATCAGGATGATCCCTTTTTTTCCTGGACACTGTAATTCTTGAAGATTTTCTACCAAGTCAAAAAAAATTACAGCCAACTACACTAGTAGAAGAGTACCAAAGCATCATAATTATGAATCCTTAATATTAATGTTAATAAATTCCACACCAAATACGTGTAAATCATTTGCTAATACCCTCACAATGGTCTGTCTTTATCTGTGACATTTCTCCCCTCAACATCTGGTCCCTAGAATAACAAAGTGGGAAGTGCATCTGTTTGAGTCAATCATAGAAAGAGCTCATGTAATTGGATTCTTTATTTTTAAGGATTTATCTTTAGCAGGACTTTGGTTTGTTTTTATGCAGGTGAGGTGTTTAGTTTTATAAATCTTGCTTGAGCTGGAAGATTTTTACAATATTTTTCTAAGTTTACAAGTTAACCTAATAGAGTTTTAATAGCCGGTTCACTGCAGGTGAAGGAACACTGGACTGAAAGATCTGCTTTCTAGTCTCAGCTCTGCTGCTAATTTGCTAATTGGTTGGACGACTTTAGGTAAATCAGGTCATCTTTTTAGGATTTTAGTTTCCTGGGAAGCAGGGAAACAAAGAGAGAGAGAAGGAGACAGAAGAAGTAAGAATGAAGGGAAAAGTAGTGAAAAAAGGGGGAAGATAGAAGGAGAAGAAAAGTGAGAAAGAGTGACAGAGGGAAGGAGAAAGACAGAGAGACAGAGAGACAAAGATATTTGTGTACAGGGTAAACTACATGAGCTCCAAGAGAGAGCTCTGAGATTCAATAAGTATAAATCTTTGTAAATTAGAGACCAACCAAAGATTTTCCCAATCTTCTGCCCTCTTTTATTTGCCATGTTTCAAAAATAGAAGCTTCAGTTTCCCAGTAGCTCAGGCTGATTCCTTGAATGCTTGTGTTACAGAGGTAACATCACTGACCCCAGAGGGTCTGATTCTGTCTGTGTAGTTTTCATCATATAATTTAACCTTTGGGATTTAGTTCTTTCATCCTCAGGTTCTTCAACTATAAAATGAAGGGGCTTTGGTGACCTGCAAAGTCTTTCTACATTTAAATCTATGATTCTAAGTTTCAAGGCCTGCTAGTTTGAACGCATCTAGTTTCTATCACAGAATCATAAAATAGATCTAGGGTTTCTGAAACCTTCCAGGGGTCCTCAAACTACAGCCCGCGGGCCAGGCGGCAGCTGAGGACGATTATCCCCCCACCCATATGAAGTTTCTTTATTTAAAGGTCCACAAAACAAAGTTTTTGTTTTTGCTATAGTCCAGCCCTCCAACAGTCTGAGGGACAGTGAACTGGCACCCTATTTAAAAAGTTGGAGGAACACTGGAAAGGATCTTCAGAGGCCATGTAACCCAATCTCTTAATTTTACAAAAGAAAAACTGAAAATGAGAGAAGTTATTTAAATGACCTACAAGGAATACACAAATGGGATGCAGCAGACCTAGAATATGAACTTTGATTCTTTGACTTTTAAATCAGTCATCTTTTCACTAAAATGTACTGCCCCCCCCACCGCCCCCAATTCATGACTAACCCGAGTCTCACTTTTTCAAATGGTCCCAACCACCCAAACTTCGATTTAGCCTCCTCAAGTCAATAAAACTCCATCCCTCCTGGTAATCAGGTCAGAACAATCTGGCTCATTTTGAATCAGGTTCAGCTTCCCTTCTCATAATTCAATCTTTTAACCACAAAAGTGTACAGCCATCCCAAGTTCCATGATTCCCTCCCACTTTAGCACCTTCTTGAAATTTGTGGAAAGCACACTGAGAAGTAGCTGGCGTAATGAAAGAAGGACTAGATTTAGAAACAGCAGGTCTGTTTCCTAACATGTAATATTGGACAAACTACTTCTACACTTGGGCTTCAATATATGTAACATTATCTTGCCTTCTTTCATCTTGGTTATCTCACTTAGGATCAAATTTTAAACTTCCATAATGAAATTGAAATTCCAGTTTTCTATGGTGAATTTTTCATAGAGTAGCCTTCTATGTAAGGTAAGAGACAAAAACTCGGTGGTCACTAAGGTCCCTCCTAGATCTAAATCTATGAGCCAGTGACTTGTCTCTTTGCAATCTGGAATTGAATTAACTGGATTTCTCCCAATCCTCCTTTTAACTCAGAAGGTGTGATCTTTCTTCTTTTTCCCAAAATAGTGTTTTTTAAAAAGAACATAAAGCTATCTTAAATTACTTGCTTCTTATTTCTCTGATAAGAGCTTTGTAACTATTTTCCTAAAATTAGGAAAATGTTTCCTTAAGATTCATTTTGATTAATATCTTTTTATTTTGTCCTGTTTTTTTAGAAAAAAAAAAAACAGCTTGGAAAAAAGAGCTTTCTAAGAAGCAACTGATACTTGGAAAAGTATAGAAATGGAAACAGGTGAAGAAAATGAGAAAAACGAGAGTATCATCCATCCATCTCTAGACCAAGGTTACGGCAAGTATGAATGGAATCATGGGTGTGAAAAAGGAAATAGATATTGAGAAAGATAGCTAAGAGAGTACAGACTTACTCTATATGAAACTCTTCTTGGTGAGAAAAACTAGGTAATTAATTCAAACAATAGATCTTAAACAAAAGTTTCAGGAGGAAAAATGCTGCTCATGTTTTGGTAATTTAAAAGGAACTCTTGCTGCAATATTTTTTTAAATGCACAGAACAGGGAAGAAGAAAATTCAGAAGATGACATAGACAAGCAAGGTAGTATAGGTAATGTTGTGTTAAATATAATATATATTCTTTTAAAAAATATTGCTGGATGGTAAATGTGGAAATATGTTTAGAAAAATTGCACATGTTTAACCTATATTGGATTGCTTACTATCTAGAGGAGGGCAGAGATAGGGAGGAAGGGAGAAAAATATGGAACATATGATTTTGCAAAGGTGAATGTTGAAAACGATCTTTGCATGTATTTTGAAAGTAAAAATCTATTATTTTTAAAAAGCAAAAAATATTGCTGGAAAAAACTCTTCTCATAGATTCCTTTGGCTATGCTTGGACAGTTTTGCTTTTTTTTTTAATCTTGGAGGAATATAGCTTGGAAATATAGGTGTTTTCTGTTTTAAATAAAGTTCAATTACAGAATTCCACAATTGAAAATAAATTATATAGGGACACTAATATTATAAAACCCTCAGTTCAAAGTTCAGACATTTATAGATCTCAATAAGCCAATCCAGATCCTTCTAGCCCTAAAACTGAATCATTCTATGCATTTTGGCAAGAATCATACTTCCTGAACTATGATATAGCTGTCTAGTTCTAGCAGGCATTTTAAATACTTAGACAAAAGAAGGAACGAAAAATAAATCTTAATAATTCTGAGTGTAGGCAGGAGATTCTGAGGCATTTTCAGAGAGTGGGATAGCTGGGTATAAGGGAGTGGGACTGAAAAGCTAATGGCAGAGGAGGAATCCTAGATTTGGCTAGGATTGTGTTGCCCACCATTGCAGAGTAAGGGGTCATGGTATGTTAGTGTCCAGTATGATCAACATCTTACTAGGAGGGGAAATATTTTCTTTTTTTGTGGGAACATCTATTCAAATTTATAATGGAAATCAATGGAAGAAGAACTTATTTTAAAAGAATTCACTTTTTGGCTCAACACCCTCATGGCACAAAGTGGGGACACAAGGATCTCTACAGAACTACTTGAAATCAGAGATATAGGAATGTAGACAGTTCAAAATAGAACTCAATTTTAATCCACCAGGATGTGGATTTTTAAATATGATCTACTTTTGCTGCCATATGGGCCTGGCAATTGTGCCTTTCAACAAAGAGCTTAGTTATCTAATCTCAATAATATCCATTTTCACCATACCTGTATCAGTTATGGGAGCCAAACACACCTCAAGACTTTAGCCACCCTGAGAGAATTCAGGGGACCACACTATGAATAGCAACCGGGAGCTTATTTTAACTCTTAAGTAGTAAATACCAGAGATTCCTAGCACACGCCTCAGACTAAGATAATGATAGTGATAAGCAAAGAAAAATCTTGGTTCCATCATGAACTGGGGGCAGTGAACTTTTCACCTCCTTGAGGTAAATGGATGTGATCTGGCTGGTAAAAGATCAAATGGGCTAATCTGGGAAGGCCTCTGGTTTCTTCAACTATATAAATGCAAACTACTATTGCTATATTTTATATTTAACTGGACTCAATATCTTCTGAGGTCCCTTATAATACAAAATCTATGATGCTCAGGAAACTAGGTGATACAATAGAATATTGTACTTGGAGTCAGGAATCTTAGCTCGGATACTTTTCTGATATATGGTCCCTTCTGTATCTATCATATATACAAATTCATAAAAATATAAATATATATATATACATATACATAGATAGATCTCAAATATATATCAGTATAGTCATACATATATATATATACACACACACACACTCCTTGATCCTGAGTTTCCTCATCTTTAAAATGAGAATAATTATTACTCAGTTGTCTCTGACTCCATATGATTCCATTTGGAGTTTCCTTGGCAAAGATACTGGAGTGGTTTACTATTTCCTTCTCCAGGTCATTTTACAAATGAGGAAACTGAGGCAAATGGAATTAAGTAATTTGTTCAAGGTCACACAGCATCTGAAGTCAAATTTGAATATAGGTCTTAGGATTATAGCAGCAGAAAGCCAGAGTTCTAAAAGGCCTCAGATGCCATCCAGCCCAACTCCACTGAGGCTCAGAGAAAATTAGTGAGTTGATAAAAATTGCATAAATAAAAAATAACAGAGCAGTGATATTCTCTTAGGTCCTTTGACTTCCAGTCCACTTTCCCCTCTTCCACTGATTCCAATGAGGAACCTAGTCACTATTATAGCAAGTTTCAGAGAAGTAACCTGTATAAAAGGCTGGAAAAAATGAGTAAAAGTTCCAATAGGTATTAGATCAATTTCCAGAATTTTGCCACTATAGCAAGAGTTTGGCCACTGATCATTATTTCCTTTCCTACCATGTGGAGTCTTTAAAAAGCAAAAACTGGCTTTTGTCGTTTTTCATATTTCCAGATCTTAGCACAATGCCTAACACATAATAAGAACTTAACAAATAAATCAATAAGCATTTATTAAATGCCTACTTATTGTGTTAAATGACGGGGATTCAAAAAGAGAGCAAGGGCAGTCCCTGCCCTCAATGACTTAACAATTTAATGGGGAGACAGCATACAAACATACAAATAAAGCAAACTACACACTATATAAATAGGAAATAATAGAAGGAAAACGCTGGAATTCAAAGAGGCTGGAGAAAGTTTCTTGTAGAAGGGGAGGATTTAATTGGGACTTAAAGGATACCAAGGAGAGATTGGTTATAGTTTAGGGTGATTTTTAAAAATCCACCTCATATACCCAATTTCTTTGGAATGAAAGAAGTAATTTGGGGAAAATTGGAGTATTTATTCAGCTCTTAAACAGGGAAAGAGTATTGACTTGAAAGAAAAGTGTCCATTCCAAAAAAGGACATCAAAATTTGCCATTGTCATATATGAGCCTGCTGTTGGTGACTGGTATACCATCCCAGAGGCAGAGATTTCCTAATCTTAAGAAAGTTTTAGCAGCGGCAGGACAGCTAAGGAGGCAGCCTAGGGAAATAGCCTCATTGAAAGCGGTGTCCACTAGGATCTGGCATCCTAGATCTTTCCATACTCAACTTTCCAGCTCCCCTTTCTATGTCTTCCCCTATTAAAAGGTATATATAATCTAGAGAAGTATTTCTCTCCAGGGCATACTTAGTACAGTGCCTGACACATTGTAAGTGTTTAAGAAATGATTTCTTATCACTATCACCATCCTACCTCCCAGCACTATGGCACTGGCAGATAGACTGAGAAGACCTGAAGGCATTCCTTTCAGAAACTGCTAGGAATAACAAACAGGGGCCGACAGGGGCTGGAGAAGTAATCAATATCTGACAACTTTCCCTGAGAGCTCTGCAAAACTCATGATAGGGTCCTGATAGATGATCCCATCCCTAGGAGCAGTGTAGAACTGCAGGAGAAGTCTTCTTGGAAAGTTCATTATTAGTCATGATAATATGGCATCCATGAAAGGTGGTGGACAATACCACGGGAAGTGACATCTGGTGAGAGCCTCCCTAGCCATGACTGAAGCTCACAAAGACTACATGGCAGAGGGTTCCACATTGAAGGTACCTTAATTTACCAAAATCTCTACCCAGGAATTCCACTGTGTTTCTTTTAAATTCCGTTTAATTTTTTTTTTTTTACCTCTAGTTGATTATGTAATCTGAATGCATATAAGAACATACTTGCAAAATTCTAGTGCCTATTATTGAAGGGATCTTTCACAAGCATTTAGAACAGGAAGCAGTGATCATAATGATCAAGAACAAATCATGCTAAGCTAAACTCATCTCCCTTTTTGGTTACTAGACTAAAACCAGAGAATGCCGATTTAGGGTATTGCAAAAGGAATGTTGTGGGCTCTATTTAGGATGCAGAAGTGGTTGACTAACTAAGTCACTTAATTTTATCAATAAACTTAACAATTTATCAATAACTAGGTCACTTAATTTTATCAATAAACTTAACAATTTATCAATAACTAGGTCACTTAATTTTATCAGTAAACAACAATTTATCAATAACTAAGTCACTTAATTTTATCAATAAACTTAACAATTTATCAATAACTAGGTCACTTAATTTTATCAGTAAACAACAATTTATCAATAACTAGGTCACTTAATTTTATCAATAAACTTAATTTATCAATAACTAGGTCACTTAATTTTATCAATAAACTTAATTTATCAATAAATCAATAAATGAATTTAGTAAAGGAATAGATGTCATCAAATTAATCAAATAAAGTTGTGAGGATATGTTTAATATATTGCTGTTGTTATTATTCTTCATGACCCCATTTGGGGTTTTCTTGGTAAAGATACTAGAGTATTTGCCATTTCCTCCTCCAGTTCATTTTACAGATGAGGAAACTGAAGTAGAGTTAAGTCTAAGAGTTAAGTGCTAAGGTCACAGTGTCTGAGGTCAAATTTTAATTCAGGAAGATTTCTTCCTTACTCCATGCCTGGGATTCTATCTGCTGCACCATCTAGCTGCTCCAATATATATTAGTTGAGATAATCAGTTCTAAAAATCTAGAGTCAAAATCTTAAAAGGTTAGAATATGCCAGTAGGATTTAATTTAAGTAAGATAAATGTTTTTAAAAAATCAAGGTCACAAGTACAAGTTGGGAAAGTCATGGATAGACTGGTTTATCTTAAAAAATATAAGGGAAAGGGCACATGAGTCAACAAGATGACATGACATTCATAAAAGTGGAATGACTTCAGAAAACAAACAAACACTATCACTGAGTAAAGTATTATACCCTTTGACCCAATAACTCCATTATTGGGCATACCATCCCAAAGACATTCTGTATTTAAAAAAAAAAAAAGCTACTTGTTTTGAGATTTTTTGTAGCCTTACTATGTGCAATTGCCAGAAAACAAACAAAAACAAAATAAAAACCTGGAAACAATCTAAATGTCCAACAACAGGAGATAGAGGATGTTTCAAAAATTGTGATTCGTTAATTTAGTAGAATTTTATCATACAATTAAGATGAACAAATACGAGGAATGACAAGAAATTTGGAAAGATCTTAATGAAATAATGTAAAGAGAAAAAATGGAATGAAAAGAGCTGAATATAGAACAATATTGGTGGAGACTTGGGATGGGAAAAGATTGAAAAAACCTTAAATACTTTACTCAATGATAGTGTTTGTTTTTTGAAGTCATTCTACTTTTATGCATCTAAAAGCATTATCTTAAAAGAGAGTATATAAACTTCACCAGATTGGCAAAGGATACCATGACCAAAAAAAAAAAAAAAGTTAAGAAATCTCTCATCAATAGAATAATGACCAATATATATTTTCTTCTAATTCATTCAAACTCACCAGAGTCGTGGCTATAAACATCCAACAGCTCTTCCCTGACTCTATGAAAGTGCAACATTATATGGAATCTTGAAGTTGGGAGGGTGATTTGTTCCTGCAATGCAGACTTGATGGTGGGACTATAATTACAGTCTAAACTGGGTTTTCTGCATGTGGAAATGGCTGCTCCCCAGATGTTATTCCAAGCCTGGTACCTGTAAGCAAATGGAAGGTAAATAAGAGATGTGCAAACATCAGCAGCCCAGCCCTATGCCTATCTTTGGCCATATATACACAGTTTGATTCCGAGAGTATTTTGTTGGTGAATTAATGGTGAACCCTTGACTCAAAATGTCAATTATATGGGACTCTCTTCTATTCAACGGAAATTAATACTCTGTGCCTGTGTGAAGAGTGGATTAGTTGGTGAGAGATTCCAACTTCTCTTCAGGCCCATGAAGAGAAAAGATTTTGGAAAGAAAGTGACATATAAAGAACACATCTTGTTCCTGTCTCTAAATCTCTGTCTTCCTCCAAGTTGCATCTAGACAGACACAAAGTGGATGCACGTAACTTTCTTGCCTCTGTCTCCAAATTTCTGCCCTACAAACTTGTTTGAAAGAATTTCTTCTTGAGTGAAATCTCTCTCCTTCTTCCTTCTCCTTCTCTGTCTCTTTCTCTGCCTCTCTCTGTGTGCCTCTCGGTCTGTCTCTGTCTCTCTTTTTATATGTGCCTTCCTGTCTCTGTTTTTCTGGTTCTCTGCTTCTGTCTCTGTTTCTCTATGTCTCTGTCACTCTCTCTCTCTGTGTCTCTTCCCAACCCCCCATTATCTCACTTCCAATGGGAGAGCTCATTTATTCTGTATATATCTGATTTATGAACTCCTCTGTATACATTCTCCGATTCCTTTTTGTTATCTGTTTGGGTATATGGATTTATTTGCTCTTTGCAAATACATTGCTATGTATAGTCATCATCTGACATTTGCTGGGAAGGAAGTCAAACCATAGAAATATAGCTTGAGGCCCTCCTTTCCCATTAAGAAATAGTCATCAAAAGCTTTGTTTGAAACTAAAAACTACTTTCTCTAGACTAACAATTTTAAGGGAGCAGATAGCTATAATTCAAGCCTAATATTCCATCTCTCTGAGGAGTTTAGAGTGCCCATCCTTTGGTCCCAACTTCCATTTCCTTTTGTGGCAAAAATGAAAATTTCCCTTGGAGAAGAGTGAAGGGATGTTAGAGAAATCCATTCTTGTCTTCCTCTAAGCCACATCCAGACAGACACAGTGTGGACACATATAATCTTCATGTCCCTTTCTCCAGATTTCTGAACTAGAAACTTTAGTTTAAAGGAATTTCTTCTTGAGTGGAATATCTTTTTCTCCTTCTTATTTTTCCCTCTCTGGCAAAAACAAAGCAACACCCTACATATAGCCACTAATGATAGCAAGGAATTGTGTACCCAGAGATGGCTAAGTGGTACAGTGTAAGCTATGGACCTGAACTGAAATCAGATGCCCAGTACTTACTAGTTGAATGACTTATCACTTAACCTATTTGCCTCAGTTTTCTCATGTGTAAAATGGCAAAATGATTATTATGAGGATCACATGAAAAAAAAATATTTGTAAATCACTTAGTATAGCCCCTGGTACACAGTAATTGCTTTTCTTCCTTCCCATCCTTCAGAATTTGTTGTAAGTCAGGACTATTGACTAATAAACCTACAATAGGCTATCTAATGGATTCAGGGATGATTCAGAGAGATTCTTAAATTAGGATGCTACGGCTTTATGTTCTGCAAATTATCATCTTGAGTTCTTAGTCCTATTGCTTTTAATCAGATCTCTTCCTTTGCTTAATTT
The DNA here is from genome assembly GCF_016432865.1 of Antechinus flavipes. Taxonomy (NCBI): domain Eukaryota; kingdom Metazoa; phylum Chordata; class Mammalia; order Dasyuromorphia; family Dasyuridae; genus Antechinus; species Antechinus flavipes. Next base: position 64,896,983 of record NC_067402.1, on the reverse strand, counting down.
GACCTGACCCTTCAGATCCTGGAGAGCTACCCATTTTCCTGTCTGTCTGAATATCCCTAGGCTCTGACCTCTACAATCTGACTTCTTGCCTTTCCTCCTGATTTTTGAACTGCTTCCTTGTGTTGACCTTTTTCCATAAAGGACCCAAGACCACTTTATTTTTATATCGTCCATGTATTTTAACTCATGTTATTTTATTTTGGTTTTAGTTTGGATTTCTGAGTTCATTGGTATAGAAAATAAGAGTAAAATGACTATCTTTAGCAACATAGATTGGTGCAGCACAAGGGAAGTAACTCTGGCTCTGCAGTCTGAGGAATTGTGTTCAGACCTTAATTTCTACTTACCACCTCTGGGATCAGCTAAATCTCTGATCTCCTCTGAGTTTCTGTTTCTTTATTTGGAAAATAAAAGGATGTGATAGTTATTTTCTGAGGTGCTTTCTAGCTCTAAAATTAGGATGCTACAACTATCCTTTAATGTCCTACAATTTATCATCTTGTGGAGTCAGATCTTCTGTGTCTTTGACCTATTCTCCTTCTGTAGACTAGAGACTCTACTACAAGGGTGGAACCCATTCTTATCTAAATTTTTGGCTCTTGCTCAGTACCTAGTAGAGTGCCATATACACTGGAGGCATTTAACAAGCATGTTAAATTTCCTTGAATTTGATCCATGGCCTTGTTGTGACCCCTAATACTTGCCTGCTTCCTCAAGTTTTTCTTTATCTTTCTCTCCTTGCATTGATAACTCTCTGCCTCCCACTCTCTGTTGTGATGCCAGATTTTATCCCTATAAGTGCCTCTGATCTGCACCCAGAAGCCAAGATATAATGATGGAGCATCACGTGCTGTGGATCACTTCAATCTCTCGCTCCCCTTTTCTTCCTTCTCTTTTTGTTTTACTAATCCCTAATCCTTGGTCACCACCCCCATCTATTTCCAGGTTTGATTTATTGAGTGCCACTAGAAGTCACCAAGTGGTCCCCACTGAGTTCCTTACAAATCCATGCTGTCTAAGCTTCCCTTGCAGCTGCACAGTAATCCTTGTATTCATCTCTAATTAATTCTCTCTAATATCTCTCTATTATCTAGAGGGCCCCTAGCACAGGGGATAGAGTCCTGCACTTGGAGACTGGAAGCCTTGAATTCAATTTCTCAGCCTCAGCTTCAGTTTCCTTATCTGTTAAATGGGGATGGTAAGACCTCTAACATTTGCTCACAATGTGTGAAGATCAAATGGGAAAAAGTAAACTTTATATACAAATGCTATGGATAATAATATTTGTTATTATATGTGTTATTTTAACATTTATTATTATTATACTTAGTGCTTATTAATACAAAAATATTCCAAGAACCCCAAAATCTTTGAGTAGGAAATTTTAGTTCTGCCCAACCATCTCTACAATATTTTGGCCAAAAATCATCCTGTCTCTGTTTAACCACTTCTGATATGGGCACTTGTACAGCAGCCAATTCCCTAAAGAAATAATAATATCAGAAAATTGTTAAAAAGTTATTTTTTTCCTATTTAATAAAACTGTGACTTCCTTGAATTCCCACCCATTAGGTTTATCAAATTGAAACATTCATTGAAAATCTGAATTCAAACCCCATCTCTGATGCTCATAATCTGTGTAACTTTGATAAATTGATTTAAACTCTCAGTTTCCTTATCTATTAAAAAAAAATAAAATAAAGGGGTCGATCCAGTTGAGTGCTCAGGCTCCTTCCATTTTTACTCTTCTGATTCTAAATTGAAATAATCTGTCTCCCGTGTGTTATATCATCTTCAATTGGTACATAAGGACAGAATTCCAGACTTAGAGTTAGGAAGAAGACCTAAATTCAAATTTGGCCTCAGAAATCTCTTAGCTATATAACTCTGGGCACGGCACAAAAGTGTTGCCTCAGTTTCTTCATCTGTAAAATGAAGATAATAATAGCACCTTCCTCTAAGGGTTATTGTGGGGATAAAATGAGATAATTGTAACGTGCTTAGCACTTATTAAGTGCTATATAAATGTGAGTTACTATTACTATTATTAATTAATTGTTATTATTATCCAACACCACCTAAAAAAGTCAGGTGACTTAGCACTCAAGTTCGGGATCCAATTTTGCTCCAAACTAGCTTGGGCAGGCTCTCACTGATATATAAGCCTGTTTCTTCTTGGGAAATGAGAGGTTTGGACAAGATTTTTTCTAGCCTCTTTTAGCTCTGATACTCTAATTCATTGTGCTATAAGTGCTTCAATAACTGTAATTGGTTTCTAAGTGAGGAAATAGCTATTTAATTCTTCTCTATTTTAGAAAATCTTCACCGTGTGAGTGTTGACCAAAGAACAAGAGGTGGCTCTTATTCCATTATTTTCCCCCAGGGAGGGGACAGAGAGAGATGCGGAACCTCCTCTTGGTTTAGAATGGGAGATTAGGGAATGCTTTTATTTCCATTTGAGGGTCACATTGTCACTTATTTCCTTCCTCCTGGCTTTGAAAGACTCCCCGGGTCTGAGGGGAGGCCAGTTTTCCCTGCCAAAATGAGAGGGCCTGGCAAGCTGGCTGAAGCCAGGTGTCTCAGACAAAGGGCCCCAACACCTGGCCCCTGTAGCAGCAATGCCGGCTGGGGAGGGTTGCATTTTAATCAAATGCCAAAGGAGCCCCGTTGAGTGTCATCCAACATTGGCAGGTGACACTTGGATTACTTGGAGCTCACCTTGGGATTCAGAGGGAGAGTTTGTTCGAGCCAAGGTGATCAAAAGGGATAAAACATTTTGTACAAGCAGCTTTGAGGGAAGATAGGATAGTTTCAGGTGTGAGCAGTTGCAGGAGTGGGGAGGGAATCATTGAATTTCAGTCATTTACCTGCAATTGAGGGCATTTTGTAATTTTTAATGGGTGGAAAATGAGTAGAATGTGAGAAATGAAACTCACATGGTTCAGTGGAGGAGAGATTGGATTGTTTTCTTCCCTTTAAAACTAAGGTTATTTTTTGTTGTGGTTTGCTTTTTCTTTCTCATATTTATTTTTCCTTTTGTTCTGATTTTTCTTTCACAACCTGACAAATATGGGAATATATTTTAAATGATTTTACATGTATAAGCAAATTGCTATCTCAGGGAGGGAAGAAGTGAAGGAAGGAAGGAGAATACATTTGGAACTCAAACTTTCGCAGGAGTGTTGAGAACTGTTTTTACATGTAGTTGGAAAAATAAAATACTATTGAGAAAAAATAAAAATAATGCTGTGGGAATGAAGCTGATAAGAAAAAAAGATAGAAAAACCTTGATGTTATAAAATGGGGCTCCTGGTGATGATAAGATGAGAGGCAGTGGAGCAGTGGGAAACGCACCAAAATTAGAATGAGGAAACTAGGGATCAAATCACAGCTGTTGCACCTGCTACCTGTGTGACTTTTGTTGAATCAATCAGCCTTAGCATCCTTTAGTTTCCTTATGTGTAAAAGGTAGATAATGGCCTTTAAAGTTCTTTTCTGCTCTCTATGACTCAATGATTACAAAATCCCACTCAGTTTATCTTTCTTCCATTGTTGGGAAGATTTCCACCCAGCCCCTACTCCCATATAGGGACAAAAACACCACTGGCTCACTCAATTTAACATTTTCCTGAATCCAATTTTCCATTGGTTCCATTTCTCTGGAATTAACTATAGTAAGAGCACATGTTCCTTATACATAAAATGAAAATAGAAATACTCTTAATGGTTGAATTAAATACAATGCAGAGGGTAAGCCATTGTGAACTAAGCCTAAACTACTTGTTCATACAGTACAAAATCCAACTTTAGCCATTTTTATAGTCAGAAACATCTAGTATGATTGACGCCAAGAAAATAGATGAATGGTCACTCCAGTGAGCTGGGCCATCTTTTTCTATATTTCTTTTCAAATATGTTTTCTCAACACAAGATTGCACTGGGTACCAGAAGATCCAAGTTCTAATGTTGGATCAGTCACTCACTAGTTATATAATTATATATGGTTTATATACTATTTTAGAGCCTCAGTTTCCCAATCTATTTCTTGAAGATTTATTTTCTTTTAAATGAGAGAAGGAAAGTCAGCGGCAAGATGTTCTCTCATCTTTACATGAAAAGCTGATATGCTACCTTTTTCACCACCCTCTCCAATGGGCCAATTCTCTTCCTGAAGCATATAAGCTCAAAGAGGGTTTATTTGTCACAACTTCCAGCCTCATTATGCAGGTATAATTACCTGTGCAGTTATTAGGGCTGAACCTTTTATTATAACTTATACTTGACAAACCTGTTTAAATCCAGAGAGCAATATCATTCCTAGGAGAGGGGGAGTCTAAGCAAAATAAAGCCTTCTACTATTGAGCAACCGGAATCCATGCTGAAGACAAAAAAGGGCACTTATCAGATACACCCAGAGCAAAAAGGAATAACTCAGAAGCCAGGGCTAAAAGTATTACTCTCTTTTAATGCAAGAGAGAGAGAGAGAAGGAGCAGCCAACAAAAATTAGAAGCCCCTGACCTCTTGGTACACACTGAATGCCAAACAGGAATCAGCCCCTTCTCATGATTCAGGTAGCAATGGAACAGCCCAGGAAGACTCTAATTATACTTGTTTATTAGCCTTTGCTGAGGCTCTTTGTTGTTGGTTGCCAGTTGGAATTTGGAAGGGTACAGAGCTTCAGGATTTAGGCAAACCAAGCAAAAACCTCAAGTGGGCCGCTTACCATTCTGGATCTTTGAACAATGTTGGTCTCAGTTGGGTGTCAGACTTCATGCAGAAAAATATGAAGGAGAGACAGAGAGAGATATACAGACAGAGAGAGAGAGACAGAGACAGAGAGGTTCAGAAAGACAGAGAGAGGAGGAAGGGAGGGAAAGAAGGAGGAAGAGAGGGAGGGATAGGGAAAAGGAGAAGGGAGGGAGAGGGGGAGGAAGGAAAGAAAAGAGGGAGGAAGGGAGAGAGAAAGAAAGAGAGAGAAAGGGAGAAAGAAAAGGGGGAGATGGGGGAAGAAGGGAGGGAGGGAGAGAAAAAGGAAAGAAAGGGAGAGGGGAGGAGAGGGGAAGAGGGAGAGAGAATTTGAGCAATCAGGACCTAATTTCCTTAGAGCAAAAGTAAATAGTAATTGTGATGTTGGAAGACCCAAATGGTTTTCCCCTCTCAGATTGATTCTTTTTTTAATGACTAGGTACAAAAGACCATTCTTTGCCTGTTTCTTTCTTACCTAGCTTTAATTAAAGAATGGACTCAGTCAATGTTGCTTCAGTCAAACTGAAACTTTAGCTTAAATAATCCAAAATCTCCCACTGAATCCTGGCCATCTGCAATCATCCTGATCTATATCTGGCCATTGGACCAGATGGTTCTGGAGGAGAAAGCAAGACTGGTCACCTTGCACAGCCCCTCCTCACTCTAATACAATTCACTCTCAAGTCATGGCATCACTTCCCTCAAGTATGACATGGTACTCTCCTAGAACAAAGGATAAATAACAAGGGAGAGCAGGACATCATCACCCATAAGTCAACAATTAGGACAAAGTCTATTGACTAGATTTCAATTGCTCTTCAGACAGTTTTTAAATAATTTCATTCAATTACATAAATATAGCTTAGAGTTGGTTTCTTGATTCTATATCCCCTCAACCTCGCCTGGTTGCTTCAGCTGAACTCTGTCAACTAAGAAAGGGTGTCATTCTGTCTGTGGCAGCCCTCTTTGTAGTGGTCAGAAACTGGAAACTGAGTGGATGCCCCTCAATTGAAGAATGGCTGAATAAATTGTGGTATATAAATATCATGGAATATTATTGTTCTGTAAGAAATGACCAGCAGGATGATTTCAGAAAGGTCTGGAGAGACTTACATGAACTGATGCTGAGTGAAATGAGCAGGGCCAGGAGATCATCATATACTTCAACAACAATACCATATGATGATCAATTCTGAGGGACCTGGCCATCTCCAGCAAAGAGATGGGTTAACTTAGTTCCAATGGAGCAGGAATGAACTGAACCAGCTACATCCAGCGAAAGAACTCTGGCAGATGATTTTGAACCATTACATAGAATTCCCAATCCCTCTATTTCTGTCTGCCTGCATTTTTGATTTCCTTCACAGGCTAATTGTACAATATTTCAGAGTCTGATTCTTTTTGTACAGCAAAATAACTATTTGGACATGTATACTTATTTTGTATTTAATTTATACTTTAACATATTTAACATGTATTGGTCAACTTGCTAGCTGGGGGAAGGAGTAGAGTGGAAGGAGGGGAAAAGTTGGAACAAAAAGTATGGCAATTGTCAATGCTGAAAAATTACCCATGCATATATCTTGTAAATAAAAAGTTATAAAAAGAAAAAAAGAAAGTATGTCATTCTGCTGAAAGAATAGGATAAAATGTGTGATACTGCTGATGGAGATTTTGCAGTATTAGATGATAAAAAGAGATATGTAATTAAATTTACTAGGTGCTTTTTACAACCTTTCCTTGGCCTAACTAGGCCATCCATCTCTCAGAGATGATCATCTCCCTTTCCCATACACCTTTTGAATTCCCATCCATCCTCTAAAATCCAATGAAAACATTACCTCTTCTAAGCAGATTTTTTGACTTCCATAGTCAATAACAATCTTTCCCTTCTCACTGGCCATCCTTTATACCAGCAACATTCTCTTTCCTTATTGCCATCTCTTAGATTTTCTGGCTTTCTTCAAGTCTCTTCTCAGATACCACTTTTTGCAAAAGGCTTTCCTCAGCCCTCTCAGCTACAAGTGTGCTTCCTTCTAAAATTATCTTTCATCCACTTTATATATATTTTGTTTATGTGTATGTTATATACCTCATTAGAATGCAAGTCAGGGACTGTTTTTACCTTTTTGTATTGTTGTGGCTGACATATAGTAGGCATCTAGGTAGTACAGTGGATAGCACGCTGGGCCTGGAGTCAAGAAGACTCTTCTTCATGAGTTCAAAGCCAGGTTCAGACAATTACCAGCTGTGTGACCCTGGGTAAAGGACTTAGCCCTGTTTATCTCATTTTCTTCCTCTGTAAAATGAGCTACAGAAAGAAATGGCCAAGCATTCTAGTATCTCTGCCAGGAAAACACAAAAATGGTGTCACAAAAAGTTACACACAACTTAAATGACTGAACACAGTAAGTACCTATTTGCTAATTGATTGGATTTGCCAGAACACTTGTTGATTGGATTTGCCAGAACACTTTGTTTTACATCTGCTTTACACATTTTCAATGCTATATGTTATCTTTATATGTATATGTATATATATATATATATGTATGTATGTATGTATGTCAGTCAGATTCTTTTTCTAGATGATGAACTCTAAGTCAGGGACAGAGCTGGGAGAAAAATGAAGGCGTGATCTTGGATAGTCTAGATACCTCCTGAAAATGGAGGTTCTGGGAGGAACCAATCAATTAGAGCAGTGGTTCTCAAACTTTTGTTTTCAGTATCTTTATTTTATTTAAAATTATTGAAGATCTCTCCAAAGAATTTTTGTTTATCTGGGTTATATTTATAGACATTTGCCACATTGGAAATAAAAACTATTTTTGAATTTATAGACCCTCTAAAAGAGTTTCGGAGATCCCCAGGATTCTCTAGACCATACTTTGAGAACCACTGAATTAGAGGATAGGGCTACAAGGCTCTTAGAACATGATAGAAAAATCAGAGAATGAAAGAAAGAACCAGGAAAGTCCTCCCTGCCTAACTAGAAGCACAGTGAGTACCATACATATTGTAGTACTTATTAATGCTTGTTGAATGAATCCACAACAAATTTAGCTTTCAACTCACTGGCAGCACCCATGGTGTTCTGTTTAATTACTTTGTTGGAGGAGATAAACATCTACTTCTATCAACAACTATAGTTAGTCTACATCAGTGAAGTCCTTTGAAACCCACATATTTAACCAGTTCTGGCTCTAGGGAAAGGTTGAAGGGAAAAGTAGTCCTTCCTAGACTAGTGTTGAGAAATAGCTTCCCACAAGGAACTTTAAGAAAGAGTGGAGATGGGGGTTCCAAGAAGGAAACATCTTGGAAAGTTTCCCAACTCCTCCTCAATTAGGTCTTTATGGTGTGGCTGTATTATTTGGTTTGAAGTGAATTCCCAGAACATGAACCACACCTATGTTCAAGAATAAGTACAAAAATATATTCAAAGACATGATGATTTGGGAATATTTCTGCCATTTTGGATTGCTGCACTTCTATCTTGCCTTTTCCCGCCCTAGTGTCATGGAGAGTTGAGATCCGATTACATTTCTTCTTTATGAAATATCTTCAGATCTTTGGATACAGAGTGCTCTCTTTTATTCTTAAAAAAGGTAATGAGGATCATATATTAATGCCTCAAGCATCTACCTCCTCTCACCAAATTAATGTTGTTAAATGTCTTCACCAATAACTCTTCGCTGTCAAGGATCACAACATACTTCTTTTGTAAACAGAAGGTAGAGCCATAGCATTGTATAAATCACGTTTAAAATAACTAGAGGGAAGGGATGAAAAAATTCACTGAGACAAAAGTTTGTACATTAATTAGAGCACCCTCTTTATGGGGTTATTTTTTTTAATGCCAAGGATTTTGCTGTTGTTTTAAAATGTGCTATTTAGACACACCGTGTGCTTCCACTTTAAGTCATCATTAGATTTCAGCATTTAAGAAGGCTCAGAACTTGCCAACAAACCCTTGGCTACAGGGGCATAAAATAATCTTTCAAGAAAACATTCTTACCTAGTAAACTCACCAAGCATGCAAGGGTCATGGCTATTTGTCTTGGAAGATGTCTTATGAGAGGCTGATTTTAAGCCAAAGAAGTACAAAGCAAAGCTAAGGAGGCTCAAATAGGTTCTGTTGAAAGAAGATCAGACCAAATGACCTTCTTTGAGGCCCCTGGCCTCTCCCCTTTATTTAGGATGAACCCCTCCCTGTGGCAGCCTCTCTGTAATAATCTTGTTCTACTTCTCCTCAGAAACCTCAGATCTCCTTTGAGGAGCTCAGCTATCGTCCTGGTTTTTTGCCCGCTCAGATCAGACCATCATGGAAAGGCTTGGTCTTCCAGACGTCACCTGGAAGCTTGCATGGATTAAGTCTGCTGAGCTCTCCTTGTTATAAATATGCTTCTCTAATGGCACTCATGAGAAATAAGAGTGTACAGAGACTCAACCATCTGACCTTAAACTTTTCTTCAGGAGTCATGGGAATAAGCATTATTCACTCATGAGCCATTTAGACTCCTCTAAATCACAACATTTGGAGTGGGTAAATCAATTATTATCCTTAGACAAACTCAAGGATAACCCTTTCCTATGCCTTCTCAACATACTGCTATCCCATCAACACATACATTTAAGCAATAAATCTAATCATTTTCAGCCACCTAAGAGACTAGGTATGTTTTCTTATTAAACACTCAACTCTATCTGCCATAGGCAATATTATTGCCATCCAGTCATTCGGTCATCTCCAACTCTGTAATGCCATGGGCCATAGCATACCAAGCTCTTCTATCCTCCACTATCAAATGTGTTCAAGTTCATGTTCATTTTTCCACTATCTATCCATCTTATCCTCTGCTTCCCCTTATCTTTTTGCTTTCAATCTTTCTCAATATCAGGGTCTTACTGGCAATGATTATGCCATACATTTATCTTCATTGAGCTCAGGGGTTTTTAACTTGGTTTATGGAATAGATTTAAAAATGAAGAAAGGAAAACATTTAGTGGAAAACAGGAAGATAAAATTTCCCAATCCAAGAAATTAAATATTACAACACTAAATTTATTCCTGAAATAAAGTTTCAAATGCTATGATATTCCCAGTAACATTACTGTTACCCTAATCCAAACTCTTCCTCCAAACTCTATCTAATCCTAATGTCTCTTTAATCATGGGTAATCATAGGATCTATGAACTTGGATGGGGAAAAACATAACATCCTTATTGTCACTAACCTTTGAATGAAATTGAGCATTTCTTTCATTATGAATATTGGTAGCAAACCATTGCCATAAGAAAAGGTCTAGAGGCTTCATCAGTTTGCCTAATGGATCCATAACACAAAGATTCAAATCCTTGTTTTAGATAGATCTATCTAGGCACAAGGTAGATTAATATAGAAAGAATATGTTGATTCAGGGTTTATGGAATAGCTTGAAAAGTGGAGAAAGGAAAACATTTAATGGAAAACAGGAAAATAATACTTCCCACTCCAAGAAATTAAATATTATGATGCTAAATATATGCTATTATATTCCCAATGATGTAACCCTAATTCAAACTCTACCTCCAAACTCTGTCCAATCTTAATGTCTCTTGCCAAGATCATAATTTCTGCCCAAGACCACCATGAAAGTTTTTTCCTAATGCAAACTCTCTTCAGATCTGTTGCAAATTCAGAACTGTCCAGCAACTGAATGGTACTCTTTTAAAATCCAAAATATCCCAGAAATTATTTCTGAACAAAAGTGCAATGGGTAATTTGAACTTGGCACGAGATATGGTATTGTTGTGATAATCATCATTATTTTATGATGGTTACAGCTATGTATGTTCAGTACTGTGATGGTGTGTCAATTAATCTCTTACCATTAAAACAATAATAAACTCTCCTGGTCTTGGATAGAACTCAGAGGTTGCTTGGGTAGAGACAAAGTCGATTGTGGGTAGTAAACTACCATATTGAAGTGGGTCAGAGATGGGAAGAGAGAAAGGGTTCAATAAAGCTATAGCCTGGGAGAATTGAGATGCAGAGTAATTCATAGGATCTAGGTCAGATTTAATGGTTACCCAAGAGAATTGCAAGGAAAGAGAGACTTGAGAACTATAAACCAGAAGGCTAGATATTAACTCCACAATGAATGAGAATGGAATGGAGAGGATTAGAGTCCTCTTCTGAGGAAAGTTTCTTCCTCCCCTGCTACTGGGGCCTCCCCATGATTTAAAGGAGCCCATGTGCTTTAATTTAAAGAGAGACTCTGAGAGATCTAAAGCTATTAGAGGTTTAACTGATGGTTTCCTCAAGTTCCCACAATCAAGCATAAGAAATGAATCTTCAGGACCATGAGCTGAGGAGTATTCATTTCCAGTCTAGGGAGTATGATTTTCAATGTCTCTCTTAAAGCAGTACAAGGGTTGTCAGCCCCATCCTATTTCCAGAAGTTTTTAAACCCTGATAGAGAAAAGACATTGGACAGTGAACTCACATATAATTCTTTTTTTTTCCACAAGAGATTCCAAAAGCCTCATTAAAGACTATGGAACAGTGCCTCCTTGGGTCACAGGAGGGGGCAGTGATGACGTTCTCACCACATCTGCCTTCAAATACCTTCTGTTGCATATCCCAGTGATAAAATATTGATGAAATTAAGAAAAAGTTTAAAATAGGTTGGGTTGGGTTATTCTGATTGCATGTGTGCATGTGGGTTTTATTTTTTTTCCTCCTGGTAAAGTGGTTTCATAGTTGCCCATTTACGGTTTAGCCAGTTATCTTCTGTGTCCCAGAGGAAAAGATTTTTTCCTGCTGTAACTGGGCTTCCCACATTACTTCTAGCCAAAAAGTAATATTAGTCCACGTTCGTCTGCAACGGACTGAAAGAGTTCTAAAGAAAGAATCAAAATGAATATAAGCGTATGCTGATGGAGTTTGAGATGAAGGCAAGTTCTCAGAATTGCTCCCAGCAATCCCTGAAAGCCTCCATTTCTTTCCCCTCCCTGTCTCCCACCCCAAGTCAGTCCAATCAGAGAAACATGACTACCCAGATAAAGACTGTTCCCCGGCACTGTGCTGGCTTCTCTCTGGCTTTGGTGGGAAAGCAAAAACTCTACCCAGATTATCACTCAATGATTCCCAATGCCTGCCTCAATGGGCTCCTGTGCCAACTGATGAGGCAAACAATGAGCATTTGTTAGCCTTGTGCCATCTGTCTTGTTTCAGAAACATTTTTTCATGACAGAATTTCTTTTTTATTGTAAGCTGGGCTGTGGAGAGGGAGCAATATGTTCTAAAAATCAAAAGTTATTCACCTTTTGTTGTTCTGTGGCCCCCTTTGACAGACTGTACCCCTACTTAGAATAATGTTTTTAAAAGCATTAAAATATCACAAGATTACAAATGAAATCAATTATAGTAAAACAAAAATGTAATTTTTCCCTTTCAGGCTCATGGAATTTCTGAACTATACACCTACCCTTATTGCTCTATGGACCTCTCAGTTGAGAACCTCTGTTCTAGACCATCAAAGATCTCAGTTACCCTCTGTTTCAGTCTCCCTCTGTTACTCTGTATTTGTCTTTCTATTTCTATTGCTCTCTTTGTGTCTGTCTTTCTATCTCAGTCTCTGGGGGTATGTGTCTGTCTCTCCCTCCCCTCCTATTGTTTTTTATTTGTTTTAATTTTCTTTTTATACCATTGACACATTAAGAAATGCCACATTCTTTTTTTTTAAGTCACTTTAAATGACATATTAAAGAAGTGTATTTGGGTCACCCTGGAGTTTCGTGGCTGGAGATTTCTTTAGTCCTTATCACAAGAGTACTGAAGCTCTTTGACAAGCAGGCATTTTGGGGCCAAATACAGGAATCCTGCTGCAGTTCAGCTGAATGGATTGTCTGCAATCTGCATTAGCCAAGGACTGAGGGACTGTTCTTTTTCATGGTTCACATATCATCCTGTCTACTGTGATAGGATCTCTGGCATTTCTGCTTGCCTGAAGACAACTCCCTCTCTTTATAGCTTAGAAGGCTGGGGGTACCGCCTCATCAGTTGGTTTTTTTGCCTCAAAAAAGCTTACAATCTTCTTCAACAGGTCTGAGAATTGGTTTCATTTGAATAGCGACAGAATAGTGGATGCTGACCTAGTGCCAGCTGGCTGCTTCTCTGGCTTCCATGAACTCGTGGCTTGGGAGTTTATGGCTCACTGCACATCCTCATCTTGGGGACCTTGTGCCATATTCTGCGTTCCAACAACTATACACATGGGCTTTTGGCTGCGGCCTCTCTGAGATATCCATCTGACTCCACCCAGGCTAATTTATCTCCATGAACTGGAAAAAAGGATGTGCCTAGTGTCAACAGGTATGGATTCAAGTCCAAACTCTGCCATTTATGAGTTGTGCAACAAGGGAGCAAATGATTAGATCATAGATTTATGGCAGAAAGGTAGCTCTCATTTTACAGACAAGGAAACTGAGGCTCATAGAGGTTAATGATTTGCCCAGGATCATACAAGGAGTAAATTAGCAGAGTCAAAATTTGAGCTCTGTTTCCTCAATTCCAAATCCATCAGTCTTTCCATGGTACCATGAGAGAAATGTATCAGTGATCCAGAGTTGAATGGAATCCTAGGAATCACCTAGTATAGCCCCCTCAGTATAGAAATTGAGGTCTAGAGAGTTCAAATGATTTGTTCTCAATTTCTAATCATTAACAGCATCAAAATCATAATTTCCCCTTATTGCATTTGAGAAATTGAGCAGTGCTTCCAATAATCCTTCCCCCCTCCCTCTAAAAATCTAATCTTATTTTTCCAGTGATATTATAGAGTTGTGAATCATGAATCATAGGCTCAAAATTACTCTCCAAAGAATACTGGAAAGCTATGATGGGTATAAGAAGGATGAAAGGTGCCTTTATACTTACTATCTATTAGACTTGCAATGTTCTTCATCCTCACATCTACATCTTAGGAATACTAGTTTTATTTAAGTATCATCTTCTGCATAAGATTTTATCTTCCCCCCACCCAACTAATAGTATCTTTCCCCTCTTCATTCCATCAAGGTTACCTTGTATCTACCTTGAATATGTTTTATATCTACCAGGATACATATTTGATATTTTCTTTATTAGAATGTCAGCCAATTGAAGGGAGACAATTTTTTTTCTTTTTTTCCAGGACTCAATTTCTCCATCTATAAGATGGATCAAGACTTTCCAATCCTTCTGGGGCAGCTACATCATTCATTGGATAGCAGTCAAGTTAGGAAAACTCATCTTTCTGAATTCAAATCTGGCCTCAGACACTTACTAACTATATGGCACTGGGCAAGTCACTTAATCCTGTTTGCCTCAGTTTTCTCATCTGTAAAATAAGCTGAAAAAAGAAAATGGCAAACCATTTGCCAAGAAACCTCTATGAAGAGTTACACACAACTGAAAAATGACTGGACAACAACAAAATATCCCTTCTGGCAGTATCTGAAAAATAGTAGATATTTAATAACTGCTTATTGATTAATGATTGAATCTTTCCCCCACCCTCCCTCTTCTCCTTTTCTTTCCTTTTGCAAGGGCAGGAGTCAATCATAGCAAATATCCAGAGTGATGAGGAGTCAAACATTTAAAATTCCCCAAAGAAGAAAATAACATATTTTTTTGTTTTTTAGGGGCTGATTGTTGAAGAGGAAGTATATGTTAAAGGGTTATTATGGTTGTGCTTGTTATTGTTATTGTTTAGTAAAAGCTTTGGCTGAAAATAACAAGAAAAGACTTCTTCAGTTTCTCAGCCAGGATGTAGAGAAAGATAAGAAAAGGATGCAGGGAAAAGCAAGGTCAAGAAAAGGGTTCAAAAACATTGCAGCAATTAAAGAATTCTATAGTCAGCAGAAGGATAGACCATCACAATTAGAAGAAACCTAATTCAAAGCCTTTACTGTATAAAGAGGAAACCAAAGCTAGAGAGAACCAATGAATGATTCAAGAAGATGGTGGTAGATCTATGGCTAGGATTCTGATCTTCTGGTTTGTCACTACACAACGTTCTCTGACCCTAGTAAAGCCCATCTTTTAAAGGTGAAGTCTTCTGACCAAAAGCATCACTTTAAAACCAACTTCTTGCGAATGGCACTAAGGTTGTCCATTGGAGTCACTGTGGGTTTGGTAATTTGTTCTAATTGCTATGTTAATTCCACGGGCATGATCCATGACAATTTTGTAGACAAATTTGTAATTTGGGGTCCATGAATTTATTTGTTCATTTGTTTAATATTTTGTCAATTGTATTTCCATGTGATTGGTTTCCTTTATAATTATACACACACACACACACACATATATATGTATAATGTACATCACTATATGTGTGTGTATATCTATATACATATGTAGATATAGATATAGATATAGAGATATAGATATAGAGATATAGATATAGATATAGATATAGATATATACACACACTTAAGATCTTTATTCAGAAAAGGAGCCCATAGTCTTCATCAGATTGCCAAAGGGGTCCATCATACCAAAATTTTTAGGAAGCCACCAGGCTTATATGATACAAAAATTTTGTATTTCTTTTGTTTTCTAAAACAAACAATGAAAGAGGAAGGGAAAAAAATAACTTGATAACTGAAAAAATATAAAAAATTTTAAAAAGAACTTCAGCTATAATGGCACATTGGAAAAACCCAGCAAACCAAATAGTTCTAAAGCATTTTGTTCAGGGTTAAAGTATGGTACTTGCTAGCCAGATCATCAAAATAGCTTTCATTTACACAATGATTTAACATTTGGGATCATAAAATCATAGACCTGAATCTAGATGAGACCTTAGAGATTATTTAGTCTAACTCCTCATTTTATAACAGCAAGAATAGAGACCTGAAAAGGTTAAATTTACTCAATTCTTACAGACACTGCAAAGTGTTTTTCTCACAAGTTATTTCTAGTCCCATTTTACATGTGAGAAAACTGAGGCTCAGAGATATAAAAGACCTTATCTGACCAAAGTCTGATAGTTACTGAGTGGTCTCTAATCCTCTCTAGGCTGTGTTCCTGACTTCTTATTGTTCTTAATCCTTTATTCTCAAAGAGGACCAATGGCATCGAAGTATGATATCATGACTTGTGAGTAAATTGGATTTAATTGAGGCACAGCCTCACAAAGCCATCAGCTTAACTCTCTCCTTCAGAGTCAGAGTCTAAAGGCAATTGACAATAACCCAGCACTCCCAACTCTCTTCTCAGATTTTATTAACAATTTCCCAGAAACTTCTCCACACTGGAAGGTGACACCATCCCTGAACTTTACCCATTGAGAATATTTTCTATCCCTACATGTCTCTCCCTCTGAATTGACTAGTTCCTCTCAGAACCTCCATTTTAAGGAAGACCACTTCCTCTAAGCAGTGGTTTTCAAACTTTTGTTTTCAGTATCTTTATCCTATTAAAAATTATTGAGGATCTCTCCAAAGCGGTTTTGTTTATCTGGATTATATTTATAGACATTTACTACATTGGAAATAAAAACTATTTTTGAATTTGTAGACCCTCTAAAAGGGTTTCAGAGATCCCCAGGATTCTCTAGACCATACTTTGAGAACCACTGCTCTATAGGTTTCTTTCATAGGTTTCCTCTATAGTTTCACCTCTGACTTTCCTCCCAGACTTTGTCTTCAATGACTTTGTGTTGGGTATTAATTATACCCTGCCAACTTCTAACTTCCTTTCCAGATTATTCCCTTATTAGGATACAAGCTCCTTGAGGGCAGGACAGTCAGTCTTTCTGTATGTATTTGTATAGCAAGCACTTAGCACAAGGCATCACACATAAAATGTGCTTAATAAACAACAAATAAATAAACAGTAAGCCCCTGCTATGTACAACGCACTGTGCTTCGTGCTAGAAATACAAAAAGAGACAAAAAGCAGTCCTTGCTCCCAAGGAGCTCCATCAAGAGGGAGAAAACATGCAAACAAACATAAACAAAGAAAACTATATACAGGATGAATAGGAAATAATTAACAGAGGAAAGATACTGGAATGAAGAAAAGTTAGGGAGAGTTTTCTGCAGAAGGCAAGATTTTAGTTGGGACTTAATACTTGTTGAGTGACTAGTGGGTTCAGAGAAGGACTAAGGTTTTCTTACTTCAGTTACCAAGCTCTATTACCCCTCTACTGACATTTGGTTGGTGAATAGAAACAGAAAGCTCTCTATTCACCAGATTGACTTTTTTCAAATACTAATGCTCAAAATATAATGATATGTAATCACCATCCTTGAATTGAATTCAGTCACAAAATGTCTGTTTTTTGTCCAGTATATTCCAAATGTACATCACTAAACATTTTAAATTCTATCATTTCAATATGGTGGTAATGCTTTTCAAATCTAGATGAGATTTGAAAAACAACTAGCATGGAGTCATCCATGAAAAAGAGAACCCCGGGAATCTATGAAGTCATTGCTTATTCCATAAAGAACAGTCAAAAAGCACTGTACTTAGATGACATTCCTACCAAATGCTTCTCCAATTTGCCATACTGTAACTCTTCACAGTTTGATAAGACACAGATGATGTTAACTAGAGACAAAAATCCCCTAATGATGAATTCATGAGAAAGTATATTAAGGAACCCATATTTAGAAATCATATCTTTGTCTAAGTTTACATAAGTACCATGTGTGTCTTATATTTTCAGTATGCACTATCTTCTCCATCACTTACCCTGCTGTCAACAGAGGAAAAGCATAACCCATGTCACAGATCAGAGAAACATCCCTCTTGAGTCTTTCTGTGACACTACTTAACTCTGTGAATTATTGGCCTTTCTCAGGAGTAAAGTGACATGTCACATACCAGACAATGCAGATAAAGGCATGGTTTTTACCCAGTAAAATGCTTTGGGCAATACACTCATTTTAGCTTCTTGAACTAAGCCATCTTTTCTTTTTAGTATATTTGTCCCTATACTTTCTAACCATGGACCAAATTTTATTGCAATACACTAAAAATTATAGGAGATATGCTCACTTGAAATCTTTTAATTGATCATCATTTTCTCCAAGATGACAGATGAATTATAAAATGTACAAATTAAATCTGAGTTTTTTTATGAAATCTTTTAACAATATAAAATTGAATAATTATTTAATTTAGTTATTTCTTTAGTATAATTTGGAAATCTTTTTTTTTAATGAATCTGTAGCACTTCTTATCAGAAAATAAGGCTAAGGACTAAGATTGTTTGCCCTTTCTTTTCCAAGACCCATGATAGTATCCAAATTTAAGCTCTCATTGCCTTCCTGATTTTTACTATTACAAATAACCTTTTCACTGCTTCTCTGACTTCCAGTTTCATCCTGTTCTAGTCCATACTGGCATTCCTAAAGCATAGATCTGATCATATTACTCACATATTCAAAAAACACTCCATTGCTCTCCATTTTATGACAAGCCAAAGTCAAATTCTTTATCTTGATATTCCAGGAAAAAGAAAGTCATACCCATTCTTCAAAGTCTCTCCCAAATGTCATCTCCTTTATGGAGACTTCCCTGATTTCCCCAGATGGAAGTGATAACCTCCCCTTCTGACTACTCATATGTAGCACATTCAACCTTGGATTATGATTATTTTTGCCCTTGCCTTTACTCCATTGAGATCATGGATTTACATCTTATGTCTTATTCATTTCTGGATATTCTTCTAGAGGCAGCTATGTGCCTCACACATATTAAGGGAATTTGAGCTAATTTAAGTATGGGTCCAAAGATCCCAAATTCTGTCTTTTTTCTAGTCATTGTCATTATTCCATGTGGCTTCATTCTTTTTGAATTTATATTACAAGAACACTATATTTTCAATATGGCAATGATCACACTGAGATTCAAGGATCTTCTAAAAAATATCATTTTCTTTTATTCCAAAGAAATCTTAAAGGAGGGAAAGGGACTCACATGTGCAAAAATGTTTGTGGCAGCCCTTTTTGTAGTGGCAAGAAACTGGAAACCAAGTGGATGCCCATCAATTGGAGAATGGCTGAATAAATTGTGGTATATGAATGTTATGGAATATTATTGTTCTATAAGAAAATCAGCAGGATGATTTCAGAGAGACCTGGAGAGACTTACAAGAATTAGTGCCGAGTCAAATGAGCAGAACCAGGAGACTGTTGTAGATGGCAACAATAAGATTATATGATGATCAATTCTGATGGATGGGACTCTCGTCAACAATGAGTTCATTCAGACCAGTTCCAATGATCTTGTGATAAAGAAAGTCATCTACACCCAGAGAAAGGACTATAGGAACTGCTCACAATATAGCATTTTCACTTGTTTTGTGGTTGTTTGCTTGCATTTTATTTTCTTTCTCGTTTTTTTTTTTTTTGTTTGATTTGATTTTTTCTTGTGCAGCAAGATAATTGTATAAACATGTATGCATATATTGGATTTAACATATATTTCTATCATGTTTAATGTGAAGACCAAGTTAGCACCCTGGATACCTTAGAATCAGTCGGAGTCAGGATAAGCAAAAGTCCTTGGTCTTTATTCTTGGTCTTTAGGGGTACAAGTGAATTGGATAGACGGAGGATCTCCATGACCTCTCCTCTTTGTCTCCCACCCAAAAATGACTCTGGCTAGTCTTACTCCACCCTCTAGTCCCTCCTACAATTCTTTTTATACACCAATTATCAAGCCAGCACAGAATAGTGGAAAGGGCCATTTCCCAAGCATATGCTAATAAAGTATTGTCCAATTGGTAATTAGCTTTAAGTGCCCGGTTGTCAGGACCTCAGTGCATCAGCTCAAGAGTTTCAGCCCTTTACAATTTAACATATATTGGATTACTTGCAGTCTAGGGGAAGGAATAGGGAAATGGAGAGAAATTAGAACACAAGGTTTTGCAAGATTTAATGTTGAAAATTATCCATGCATATTTTTGGAAAAAAAAAAACTTTAACTTAAAAAAAAAAGAATATCAAGAAGAGACTGGAAGCATGAAAACAGAGTAAAAATCCATTTTAAATGGTGTAAGCCATAATGAGTTGGATGGTTTCCATGAAAATCTGGAAAGATTATATGAACTGATACAAAGTGAAATAAACAGAATCAGGAGAAAATAAATGAATGAATAATACCTCCTTGAAAGTGCCTTCCCTTGTACTCTTTTAGTAATGGAAAAAAATGAGAGGCATGAAGGACTTTGAAACTATTTGTTCTCCCAGCCTATTTTCAAATGAGATCTGGCAGTTCATTCTTGAATTGTGTGGATCTGAAAGATAAAGTAAAAATACAAAACTGCTCCTTGAATCACAGTAATATATCATATCTTTGTTTTTCCTTTTCAGAGTAATACAGAACTCTCTGTCCCTGCTCTAACCTCTCTCTCCTTGTGGATTCATCCCATCAGCTTTAATCATTCAACCTCTGCAGTTTAATAATCTTGTGTCTTAGGAAGCCTATAATATGGTTAGGGAGGGGGGGGTCTTTCTTCTGTTGCTTGGATATTGTGCTTCAGAACATATTACCAATTTTGATTCTCCCTGGAGAGTGGGTGCTCAGCCTACATGGGCATTTCCAAATTAAATTCAGGCATGTTCCAACTTGGGAGCTCAATCTGATTCCAAAGGTGAGAGATCAGCTTTATTAACTAAAGCCACCCACCATCCCAGGAAGGCGGCAGGAATTAAAACCAGACTTTCCTAGTGTTATAAATTTGATTCCTGTCAGCAGTGCCAATTATGCTCCTAGAAATTCTCCTCCTTGTGTTTTGTTAAATCCCTAGAGGCACAGCTGAGGAGAACTGAACCCAAGAATCATATCCCTAATTCACTCTCTAGTGAAGAGGTACAAAAGAAAAGGTTGTTTTCTTCCATGTCTTTGGGATTTCTATTTACTTTGTTCTTTGCTGGGAAAGGTTCCCTGGGAATTCTGAGAAGGTCAGAGAGTAGAACACCCAGGTACACAACAGTTAGCTTCTCAAGCACAGGTGTATTGGCAGGAAGCCCTTTTGTACAGTTCATCAAGAAATGATAGGGATTAAATGAAATGACTACACTAAGTACCTCCCTTACTTATATGATAATGGGAATTAGCAGGAATTTTGTGAAATGATCAATCAGTCTGGCAAATATCATCTACCCATATATGCACACCCACTTGAGTGGAAGTAGATTAGTGCCAGAACTCACCTGGTCTTTATGCCACTATTATGTCCTGAATTTATTATTTTTATGACTATGAGTAGCTCATCCCACCTTTGAACAACTCTAATCATTGAAAATGAAAAATTATGCATGTAAAGCAGGTGAAAGGAGAGTGATGAAAAGGCAGGGAGGGGGCAGGATGATGGAGTGAAGCCAGGAAGCTACTCCAGCTCTCCCATTTTCCCTCAAAAACCACATGAAACCTAGCCTCTGAACAGAGTCCAATGGAATGAAACCATTCTCCAGTTCAAGATAAATTGGAAAAATTTTGAAGTCAGTCTCACTGAGTTAGAAAGGGTACTCAGCCCAGCTCAGATAAAGTCTGGGAAAGTCAGTGAGAGAGTCTCAATCACAGAAGATTAAGTCTGTGTTCTCAGTAGAGATCCTGATTCAGTAGAGGAACAGATCAGTGGAACAGCCTCCAGTCCCAGCTCAGAAGACAAATTTTGGGAAACCAGAGTATTTTCTGAAAAATACTTAGTATTTTTTTTAAGCTTTTTAAGCTTTATCTGCTTACTCCCTATAAATACAAAAGGCTCCTGTGCTCAAAGACAAGGTTGAGAGATGCTCAAGAAGCTTGGCACAATGCCCCTTTTACCCCAGAGATAGAGCACAAAAGTAAAAAAAAAAAAAAAAAAAAAAAACAAGGAAACATCAAAAGAAAAAGAAAGAAAATGATCAACAAACAGAAAAGAACCTTGATGATAGAAAGCTACAATGGTGACAGGGCAGACCATAGCACAAACTCAGAAGAGGACAGAATGTCCACAGAGGAAATCTCAAAGAATACTATAAATTGGTCTCGAACCCAAAGAGGTTTCTTAGAAGTTTTCATAAAAGACTTTAAAAGGCAAATAAGAGAGGTAGATGAAAAAATGAGAAAAGAAATAAGAAGTATGCAAGAGAGAGTCAACAGCATGGAAAAGGAAGTCATTTCCTTTAAATATATAATTGGTCCAATGCAAAAAAAAAAAAAAAAAAAAATCCACTGAAGAAAACAATACCTTTAAAAGTAGAATTAATCGAATGGAAAAAGAGATACAAAAGCTAACTGAAGAAAATCAGACATTAAAAACTAAAACTGGGCAAATGGAAGCTAATGATTCTATGAAACAACAAGAATAGTTAGACAAACTAAAAGGAATGAAAAAATGCAAGAAAATGTAAAATACCTCATTGGAAAAATAGCCAATCTGGAAAATAGAATGCAGAGAGACAATATAAAAAGTATTGGATTCCTTAAAGGCCATGACCAAAAAAAAGAGCCTGAAAAGCATTCTTCAAGAGATCATCAAGTATAAATGTGGAAATATGTATAAAAGAATTGTACATGTTTAACATATATTAAATTACTTGCTGTCTAGGGAGAGGGTGGAGGAAGGGAAAGAGACAAATTTGAAACACAAGGTTTTACAAGGATGAATGTTGAAAACCATCTTTGCATATATTTTGAAAATAAAAAACTATTATGTTCTTTCTTTCTGTGTGTGTAAAAGAGAGACAGAAACAGAGACAGCATATCAAGGAAAACTGCCCTGATATTCTAGAAACAGAGAGGGCAATAATAATTGAAAGAATCCATTGATTACCTCTGGAAACAGATCCCACAAGCATAGCCTCAAGGAACATTGTTGCAAAACTTCAGAACTACAATCTCAAGGAAAAAATACTGCAAACTGCAAAACAAAAGCAATTCAAATATCAGAAAAATCAAAAATATGGAGCAACTGTCAGCATTAACCAGAATCTGTCAGCTTCTAAAATAAAAAATCATATTTTGGAGGGCAAAGGACCAAAGGTTACAACCAAGAATTAATTACCCAGCAAGACTGAACATCATCTTTCAAGAAAGATGATTGGTCTTCAATGAAGTGAGAGACTTTCAATCATTTCTATTGAAAAAACCCAAACTAAACAGAAAATTTAATCTTCAAACATAGGACTGAAGAGAAGCATAAAAAGGTAAACAGGGGAAAATATATATTATTTAAATATTAAACTGTTTGCATCCTAGATGGGAAAATAGTATCTGTAACTCTTGAAAATTGTATCTGTAACTGGGGCAGACAGAGAGAGGCATCACATGGATTCTGATATGATGATATTAAAGAAAAAAAACATTAAGCAGTGGAAAAAGAACTGTATTGGGAGAAGAGGAAAGGGGAGGTATAATGGAACAAATTAGATCAGATGAGGAGGCACAAAAGACCTATTGCAGTTGATGGAAAAAAAGGAGAGGGATGAGCATTGTCTGAAGCCCGATCTCATCAGTTTTGACTCAAAGAGGAAATAACTTAATCATTTAGTTAGGTATAGAAATGTATTTAACCCTATAAAGAAGAACAATGAGAAAGAGGAAAGAAAATGGAAGAACTGGATAGAAAGGAGGGCAGAAGTACTAGGGGAAAAAAACATAAGAGAAAGGGGTGGGGTGATAGAAGATAAGGTAGTGGGTGGGTGGGTTAAAAAAAAAAAAACCAAAAACTATTAAGGACAGAGTAGAAAGAGAGAACAAAAGTAAAAAGCGGAGAAAATAAGATGTAGGGAAATACAGAGCTGGTACTCATCACTGTGAATGTGAATGAGATAAACTCTCCCATAAAATGGAAGCAAATAGCAGAGTGGATTAAAAAAACAGAATCCTACAATATGTTGCTTACAAGAAATATACTTGAAACAGGTACATACAAAGTAAAGGTAAAAAGCTGGTGCAGAATTTATCATGCTTTAGTTGAAGCAAAAAAAAAAAAAAAGCAGGAATAGTAATTCTGATCTCAGATAAAGCAAAACTAAAAAAAGAGAGATAAGGAAGGAAAGAACATCTTGATAAAGGGTACCATAAAATGAAGTGGTAATAATATTAAATGTAAATTCACCAACTAGTGGAGCATACGAATTCCTAGAGAAGATATTAAGCCAATTACAGAAAGAAATAGCAAAACTATTAGTGGGGGACTCAACTTTCCCCTCTTAGAATTAGACAAATCTAACCACAAAATAAACAGGAAAGAAACTAAGGTGGTTAATAGAATCCTAGAAAACCTAGATATGATAGAGCTCTGGATAAAACTGAATAGAAACAGAAAAAAATATATGTTTTTCTCAGCAATATATGATACCTATACAAAAACCTGACCATTTATTAGGGCATAAAAACCTCACAATCAAATTCAGAAAGGCAGAAATACTAAATGCTTCCTTTTTAGACCACTATGACATAAACATTATATTCAATAAAGGGCCAGGAAAAGATAGACAAAAAACAAAATAGAAATTAAATAATCTCATTCTAAAGAAAGAGTGGATCAAATAACAGGAAACAGACAATATAACAAAACCTATGGGACACAACCAAAGCAGTCCTTAGGGGAAACTTTATATCTCTAAATAGCTACATGAATAAAATACAAAGAAGAGATCAATGAATTGGGCATATGATTTTTAAAAGCTGGGAAAAGAACAAATTTAAAACCCCCTAACTAAACACTAAATTAGAAATTCTGAAACTCAAAGGAGAGATTAATAAAACTGAAATTAGGAAAACTATTGAACTAATTGAACTAAAACTAAGAATTGTTTTTTTTTAAAACCAACAAAATAGATAATCTTTGGTTAATTTGATTAGAAAAACAAAAGAAAAAACCAAATTACTAGCATCAAAAATGAAAAGGGTGAATTTACTTCCAAAGAAAAAGAAATTAAAACAATAATAAAGCAAAACTGCATGGCAGTAATTCTGAAAATCTAACAGAAGAGGAAACAAATTACTTAAATAGTCCCATTTTAGAAAAAGAAATTGAACAAGCCATTAATGAACTCATTGAAAAAAAATCTCCAACACCAGATGGATTTACGAGTGAATTCTATCAAATATTTAAAGAACTATGTAAACTATTTGGAAAAATGGGTAAAGAAGGACTCCAGCCAAATTCCTTCTATGACACAAATATGGTACTGATACCTAGACCAGGAAGAGCCAAAACAAAGAAAAAATTAAAAAACAATCTTCCTAATAAATATTGATGCAAAAAGTTTAAATAAAGTATTAACAAAGAGATTTCAGCAATTTACCAGCAGGCTAATACACTACAATCAAGTAGGATTTATATCAGAAATGCAGGGCTGGTTCAATATCAAGAAAACTAAAACCATAATTGACCACTTCCATAACAAAACCAACAGAAATCATATCATAATCTTAATAGATGCAGAAAAAGCTTTTGACAAAATACAGCACCCATTCCTACTAAAAACACTAGAAAGCATAGGGATAAAGGAAGCTTTCCTAATGAGCAGTATCTATTTAAAACCAACAGCAAGCATTATTTGTAATGGAGAGAAGCTGAATGCATTCCCAGAAAGGTCAGGGATGAAACAAGGATGCCCATTATCACAACTATTATTCAACACTGGAGTTCTAGTTCTGATTCTCCAGTTAAACAGTCATGTGACTTGTAGATAAAAGACAGTGTGGTACACTGGTTGAAAAGTCTTAACATAGGTTCAATACCTCTGACATTTAGCAATCTTTATGCTTCAGTAATGCTTTACTGTTAATATTTCTTTTTAAGTTTTTATTGTTAAATATTGTCTTTCTTTGAGCTCATTGTGTTTGATTTTTTCTTTTTTTGAACTTAAAATATTTTTAATTTTAACATTTATTTTTTCTGCCTTGTACCTAAAATTGGAAAGAAAAAAAAGAAGAAAAGTATAATCTTTATAATAAATATGCAGTCAGATCCCAGCATTGGCTGTGTCCAGAAATAATTATTTATTAATAATCTGACTTTAGATGCAGAAGAAGCTTGTTTTATTTATCTTTACTTGTCATGGATTTTTTTAGGCTGCTTTTTAGATGTTTTCAGAAGAAGATGTATACTAATAAATTATATTGAGCAATCTAAAGCAGGCAAGGATGAGTAGGCAGTCAATATTTATTAAGGGACTACTGTGTACTAGACACTGTTAAGGAATACAAAATAAGCAAACAATAGTCCCTGCCCTTATAATCAATGGTCAAGACAACATGCAAACAATTACATACAAATTAGCTATATGTAGGAAGAATTAGAGATAAACAATAGAGGGAAGGCACTAGAATTAAAAAAGCTTTAGTGAAGACTTTGAGTAAAAAATGGGATTTTAATTAGGACTTAAAAGAAGCCAGGGAAGTCAGTAGGCTTTCTATTTGACTAGAAAGCATTGTTATAGAAATGACTCTCAAAATGTCTCTCACTGCTATGTATAAGTGAGGGAATGAAATATTAAGGAACTGAAGGAAATTAAATAAGCTAATACTATATTACCATTGTCACTGCTCCCAACAATGATAGTCCCCTGGAAGTAGGAGCAAACAAGGCTTATTTGCTACTTCCATGAAAGAATAATGCCATTAGCCAAGAAATCAAGCACTCATTGATCATTAGCACTGGAAGGGACCTTAGAGCATTCCAGTCCAATGTCCTCATTTTTCAAATACAGAAACTGAATCTGAGTGAGAGGAAATGGCCTCCCCAAGAGTGTACAGTTCTAATAAATGTCAGGGCCAGGAATCAGACCCAGGATACATGAGATAAGCCGGCATCCCCCCAGCACCTACTGTTTTCCTTTGTAGTATGCGTTCCATGACTCTTTGCCGATTTCTCCAGATTTAGACGGCTGCTGGGAATTCCCTTCCAATTTCCTGCCTAACCCTTTGGATTTGTTTACCCTGTGAACTCTGGCTTGACCCAGCTGGCATTTGGTTTTTTCTCTCAGATCATACTTTGGAGTAGGTTCTCTTTCCTGTAAAGGGTTCTTTCCCTTAGAGTTTGTTAATTGTCCCTTATCACCAGCCCCCCACCCATTGCTTCTCCTTAAGAGATTGGGCATTTGATATCCTCTAGCATATTACAAAACATCTCCTCCTTCCAGGTTCCTATCAAAGGACTCTTTTCAGTAATTTGGTACACACAATATTCCAAATTCCTTCTTGCCATGGATGGACAATTCAAGGTAATGAATTTGACTTTTCAACTGCAAAAATAAAAACGTTGATATCTAATAATCCTTCATCAGTATTTGTTCAAACATTTAAATTTTTCATGGACCACTTTGTTTTAGCTAAATAAAATAACTCACCAGTTTTTCAAGTTTTTTTTTTTTCACTAAACTGAATTTGTGTTTTTATGTAATTTTTTTTTTTTTAATGAACAACCCTTGTAATAAATTAATCAAAAATCAATACTCTTAGCCCTCTTTGGGAACTTTGAGGGACATTCATGAGGCATCTTTTTGTGATCTTCATTTCACATGGAGAGTCATTCAATTTTGCAATCTTCTTTGGTCAAGTCTTTCTCATTTTTGGCCACTAACTCATTCCTTTCTATGAATTCCAATGGAATCTTTAGGAGCATGTTAACCAAAGCTATTTCTTTAAGGGCTCATAGGCTTTCAAATATGCCTAAGGCCACTTTTGCTGTTATTATTATTCTATAATTCCTACCATTTACAAACACTTCTGGTGATGTGTTTCTGGTGTCATAAAACAAAACAAAGAAATAAACAAAAAAAAAAAAAACCTACTTTTACACGAAAGTGGAGAAAATGACTAAGACAACATCCTAAAGATTGATCTAACCTCTACCAAAAAACTCTTTTTTTTAACTTCTAAGTGATAATATTATTAATAAATATGCACCGCCATTTCTTAAGTTTTCTATATCTATAGTACTATGTAATAATAACTAATATGCATAATGATGGCCTTGAGGAAACTAAAGCACCTTCTGCAAGATTAAATTATGCTCAGGATTATTTTAGTGTATGCTTTTCTTAAATTGGTAAGCAATACTCAGTATATATAGTCAATCTCTTTTCATCTTAATATTTGATTAACTACAATACTGTTTATTGACTCTTCTAACTAAATAGGATTTCTTGACCTTTTATACATGTCTTGGAGGCAGAGATTGAAAAATGAGTAGAGTATTTGCTACATTTAAGGAGGAATTGTTTTATTTTAAAGCATTATGCACATCAAGTCAATTTGTTATTTTAGCCAACTAATACCTTTAGGTTTTTAATAATGTGGAAGACCACAGTTCTTACGTTTCCTTAATAAAATTGCCCTAGATACCCTGCAGTGAGAAGCCTCCACATCTAATGTGTATTTCCTCTGAAATAGCCTATTAAAATTTCTGACTTGTTTTAATCTAGAGTATTTTCTGCCTAAGAAGAAGATTATGATCAACAGAGCAAAGGTCAATGATGAGAATGAATGGCATCTGTTCTCAAGAAGTCTATGAGTAAGAATTTTTCAAATAACAGATAAGAATTTAATACAGCAACCTTTTGTCCTCTGAATCAAATTTAGCCTAAAGTCACCTGGAATTTATAACACTAATGGCAATCTTCAGGTAAAAATGAGTCATGGATCCCTGTGGATATGTTTCAAGACTCAGCTAAAATTCCACCTTCTACAAGTTGTCTCAGTCTTTCTTCTTCTCTGTATCTTTCTCTCTGAGATTATCTCCAATTTATTCTTTCTATATCTTCTTTGGATATCTTCTCTCCCTTTATACCTAGAACAAGGGATTATTTTTTGTCTCTGTATCATCAGTTCTTAGAATAGTGTCTGGCATACAGTAAGTGCTTAATACATGCTCACTCACTGAATTTTGACTAGAAAAAATATATTGAATTTATTGATTGAATAATTTTGATTCAATTTTGAATTAAATAATATTGAATAAATTGAATTATTCTTTGAAAGGGCTGCTAGTTTTCTCCTTTAGGTAATGACAAATATGAATTGAGAAAAGTGGGGGTATGGGGGAAAAGTCATAAAATACAGTTTCAAGATCCCTATGTCCCATCAGTATAAGAGTAAACGACCAATCTAAATGGTTTAGTAGCAGCCAAGGCCCTGTATACCAATACAGCATCAGAAATGTAATGAATGAGGATTAAGATGAAAAGAGGATTTTAAATGAAGCCTGTGTACAGAATTTTGATTAGGAACTTTTGCACCTTGGGCAATACTTTCAACTTGCCCAAGATAGTTGAGTTCAAGGTCCCCTCAGAGAAGTCACTCATCCCTACCATCTAGGAGCTTCCTATTTTAACTAACTATTCTTGCCGATTAGATGTTAAGTTCTATGGTTTGTATGCTGTTGAGGGACTACTTTTTTCTAAATCTGATATCTAAAATCCCTACAGCAAATTCCTGGTCACCTTTCACTATTTGTGTCCCTGCACAAGAGCCCTCACATGAAGCAGGGGGTCCTAATTACTCTGCTGTGATTTGTGACTCAGAGATTCCCTAATTTATCTCAGATACAACTTACAACTATCTGATGAGACTCTTTGAGAAATCAGTCATTTGTGTCCAGACACAGATCAAGATGACTGGAGATTGGTTTATTTATTTATATAGATTTTTTTTTTTTTTGAACTTTTTTTTTTTTTTTGCCTCAATTGCTACTCATCCTTAATCACTGAATGGGTGTTGTTTCAAAGTGAGACTTGTTGAAGTTCAAGATCTCACATTTCACCCAGGGCCATTTTCAGTCATCCTGATCTACATCTGGCCACTGGGACTCAGATGGCTCTGGTGGGGAGAGTGAAGCTGGTAGCCTTGCCCAACCTCCCTCAAGTCCAATTCACTTGCATGTCATGGTATCATCTGCCTGATGTCATGGTCCTCTTAGAGAATGAAGGACAAACAACCACAACAAATATCCATATAAAGAACTCTGAATGCAGATGGAAGCTTTTCCCCCCCATTTCCTTATTTCTTGCATTGTTTTTTTTTTCCTTTTTTGATCTGTTTCTTCTTTCATAACTGTGACTAATATGGGAATATGTTTTACATGATAGTACATGTATAAACTATATCAAACTGCCTACTTTGATAGGAGAGGAAAGGGGAGACAGGGCAGGAGACAAATTTGGAACTCAAAATCTTGTAAAAAATAAATAGTAAAAATTTTCTTGATGTGTGATTGGGGAAAAATAAAATAGTATTTAATAAATTTTTAAAATAAAAAATTACAAGTAGAAAAAAGCTAGTTACAGAAAATTCCCAGAAAAAAAATGAGATAATGCCCCCCCCCTAAAAAAAAAGAAACCAGTCACTTTGGGCATGACAAATTTGAAATGAAAGCAATTGCTAAGCCAAGCACACACACACACACACACACACACACACACACACCTCCCTCCCCACATCCAAAGATGAAGAGGTCTGACTGTAAGTGGTATATTAACAATCCTTTCTATTAACCCAAATAGTTTCCATCAAATGTCTATCCATTACTAATTATTGTTTCCTTAGCCAAATGAAACTAACAAAGCTACTTACAAATTTCAATGAAAGACAGGGAAAGGAGGAAATGGATCCCCGTGCTAAAACTGTCATTAATTCACCTACTGAGCCAAATGCATTTCAGCTGGGGCCAGTTTTCCATTCTTGATAGAAAGGAAAAGGAACTAACCCATAATTTGCAGGCTCTCCCACTCACATTTGGAAGGCCCCCTAATACACTTACATTTGCATTGACTACACTGCCAAGGCAAGAAGTGGTTAGTTAAGACTCAAATTTCACTTTAACTTTGTTATTTCCTGACTCTTGGATAATCTTCCAAAATTTATGACTATAATGGGGGAGGGATGAGGTAGAATAGGATAACTCTGTAAATGTCCTTTTCGAAAGTCAGCATAAATCCAGGGAAAGAAAAATATTTCTCATAAAGTAATCAAAGTCAGGGAGCTTCACATTTTTAATCAGTAAAAACAAAACAAACAACAACTAGAGGTCAATCTAATTAACTAATAAACCCATCAAACTCCTCTTTCTAGCCCTCTGTTACAAATCAAGGGGCACAAGACCCTGCCCCTTTCCCCCCTTCAGTCCCTCTCCAGGCCAGCAATAAGGGGTTACCCACTTCCTGCTTCACCTACTTCAAGACTCCCAAATCCTCTAGGTATAATATCTATTCTACTTCCCGTTTTCCAACTTTTTCTCCAGATCAAACAAGCTACCCCAGCTTCCTCATGAGGCTCCTATATCTCCATTTCCTCTTGCCTGCTCTGAAATGGGCATCACAGGGACATGGTATCTATTACCACCACATCCAGGTTGAATCTTAAGGGAGGATCTGTATTGTCTAAACGCATCCACCCTCATCATTTCACCACTAATATTCTTCCCAGACTCCCTCCTCCATGGTTAGTGTAAATCATCCCCTTATATTTACTCACAATGACTCTGAACCCCTAGTTACCAATTGCCAAATTCTCCATCCCCAACTTGCAGCACTCTCATACCTATCCAACTACCAAATGGCATACCACTTTAGATCTCCTCCCATGTCATACAGAATGCCTATTCCTTTCATCTTAAACCCCTTCCTCTGTCACATCTTCCATCTTTTGGCTCTTATTGAGACCTGGATCCTTCCTGAAGATAATGTGTCTCTTACCACACTTTCCACTATTGGCTATTCTAAGGAAGGAAGGGAGGGAGGGAGGGAGGAAGGAAGGAAGAAAGGAAGGGAGGGAGAGAGAGAGGGAGAGAGGGAGAAAGGGAGAAAGGGAGAAAGGGAGAAAGGGAGAAAGGGAGAAAGTGAGAAAGCAAGCAAGAAAGCAAGCAAGTGAGAAAGCAAGCAAGAAAGAAAGAAAAGAGAGAGATACAAAACTTAATGGATATGTAGTATTCTTTGATCTCTTTTGCCATTTTTTGGAATCTCCCTCTACTATCTTCACTAAGTAATCTCCTCCTTTGAGATTCATCTTATCCAAATTTATCATATTATTATTCGTCAACCTCCCTGTCATTCTTCTTCCTTTTATAACATTCCTGCCTGGCTCACATTCTCTTCCCCTCCTACCTTCACACTTTGGAACTTCAGCATATATACTGATGCTTTACAGTTAGAATGCTAACTTTCCAATTTCTCATTCTACTAAGTTCTCATGACCTGTTCCTCCACTTTTATCTCACCTACATATGGAAATAGTCATATGTTTGACCTTGACCTACGTGTTCTACTTCCTTGTTCATGAATTCTAAAACTCTTTTACCTCTTCATATTCCTTATTATTTAATATTTCTCTATATCTTACTATTCTTCATCTTGTTCTTTGCCCTCACCATGAATTCTATTTCCTCTACCCAGAAATTCTTTGCTAGACTATCTCCCTTGATGTATTCTCTTCCATCTTGACCTTTTGGGAGCCAACTCAACTCTACACTATGCTCCAGTTTTGAATCCTTTGCCTTCTTGTCCTATATCCACTCATACTTCCCCAGATTCCTTACCCTAGATTATTTAATTATATAAATTTTAATCTTCTGCTAGCTATTAGATCATTATCATCATCATCATTATTACACTACTCTTTCCTGGTTCTCCTGTCCACCTACTTCTCAGTCCTAATTTTTTTTGATGATTCTTTCTATACTCACTAATATTGAGTATCTCTCCTGGGACTTCTCCCTCTATACTGTCTCAGTTAGTGATCTTTTCATTTTTCATGGGTCCTGTTACATTGCTATGCCAAAGATTTCAGGCCCATATATCCAAGCCTAATCTTTCTCTTAAGCTCCAGTTCTACATAATCAATTGGCTTTTGGACATCTCAAATTGGATGTTCCACAGGCATCTTAAACTCATTGTGTCCAAGTTCCCCATTACTCAAAGGTATCATCATCTTTCCTGTCCCTCTGGGCTCACAAAATCAACATCATTCTTGATTTCTCACTCTCTCTCATCTCACATAACTAATCCATTGACAAATTTAATTCTACCTTCATAAAATTTCTCATTTTACCCCACTTCTGTTCACTCATACAGTTGCAATCCTAGTTCAGGATTTCATCACCCCATGCTAACCAGCCTGAAAATGTCGGCTGATTTCATTGACTTAATTAAGAGGTAATTTAGTCCATCTCCTGCCTCCATCAGGACTACACTAAAACCCATTTTTTTTTTTACATACAGGCTTCTGTTAGAAGAAGCTAAACTAAGAATTAATCATATTGTCAAAATATTTTCAGTCTTACAGAGTAGTAGCTTTCTAATACATTTAAGTATTTACAGATCATTAACTTGACAGAAAGGCTTAGAAATTAAGGAGAGTGGGAAAGATTTAAATCTAATGTACTAGGAACTACTGTCATCTGAGGATACAGCAATTTTGAAATTATAATTGAAGTCATTGGGGAAGATATTATTTTTCTAATTTTTTTTTAATTTCTAAGCATCTCCTGAACAAATTCTTTACAGAAAAGACTCTCTCTCTCTCTCTCTCTCTCTCTATATATATATATATATATATATATATATATACATATTTTTTTTTCCCTCTCCCTTAGAGCTCATCATATTGCTATCTGTCTTAGTAGAGATACCCATCTTGAGTTCTGCTACAGCTCAGATCTTCTGAGTTCAAAAAATGCATCAACTTCAGCATCTCCAGAAGTAGGAATTACAGAAATGCACCATCATACCCAGTCATGAACTTGTTTTTTTAATTTTGATAACTCTATTTCAATATAATTGCTTTCCTTTGCAATCATATGTATTTTATTTTATACACTTAACAGCATCCTTCATAGATTTCCTCAGACTGCTTCCATGACACAATTAAGAGTAAAACCCTCTGCCTTAGAGAATCATTGTTCTAATCTAATCTGGATCCAGCTAGAAAAGACCTTAGAAACATTTTGTCCAAACTCCTCATTTAACAATTAAGGAAACTGAGGCCCAGAGAAATTAAGTGACTTGTCCAAGATCACATCGGTGGTAGGTCACAGAAACCAGAATTTGAACCCATGTCACCTAATTCCAAATACAACATCCTTTAGTCCAACTCTTTCGTTTTATAAAATGGAATTAGAAGGGTTAAGTGGGTGGTCCAGATCTTACAACTGGTTACTAGCCTAGACCCCAAGTCTCCTGATACCATATCCAGTGTTCTTACTGCTCTATCACACTGTCAGCCTGGTTAGTACCTGTTGGAATACAAGGTTCCAATCAAACCTAAAAACCCAAATCAGAAGTAAATGATGATTGCTATGTATAATAACAAAAGAAAGACTCATTCACACTGCTTTAGTTCTGAATGGGCCAATGTGTGACTGGGTGTTCAACCAGATGGCCCAATGCCTGGTACATATAGTGGGCACTTAATCACAGCTTGTTGAATGATTTATTGGTGGATTGATTTGACTTTGATTGGATCTGGTTTATCCAGTGATAAGCTAATGGTCAAGATCAACTGGACCTGGGAAGAATCTTTCAGTAAATTATATTTCATTTCCTGTCAGTTTCCATTCATATCCTCCCTGTTGACTCATTGCATGTCTGTTCTCCACATAGGAATATCACATATTCCCCAACATGGAAGAGCTTGTCTAAAAGAGAACACTTCAGTAAGGGCTACTGTTTTTAATTCATAGTCAAGAAAATCACCTTGAATAAATACTAAATTTATGGAGTTGAAAGCAGCCTCCAAGGTCATTCAGTTCAGATCATTCATGAGCAGAAATCCTCTTTATAGCATCTATGACCAATGATTCAGCCTCTTCTTCAAGACCTATGTTCTTGTTCAGTCACTCAGTTATGAATGAGTTTTCGGGAACCTGTGCAACAAACTGGCCATGGGGTTTTCTTGGCAAATACGCCACAGTGGCATGCCATTTCCTTCTCCAGTGGAGAAATTTACTGCATAAAGGGCAGGCGGTAATGGTAAAAACAATATGAGATTTGAGATCAGAGAATCTGTGTTATTTCCCACAAATTACTCAGCATTTCTGCATGTGATTCATCTGTAAAATGGGAAGGTCGGACTATATTGAAACTAGTTACTAGCTGTAGTACCAAAAGGTAGCCCTTTTGGAAATAATTATAAGGGAGAGTTTGCTTCTAGTGAGCCTAAGCTTGCCTCCTGGCCATTTCTACACTGGCAGAGCAGTAGTCTAACCCCTCAAATGACAGTCTTCAAAATCTTTAGAGATACCTATCAAATTCTCTTCTCTAAGGTAATTATCACTTGATTTCATCACTCAACATACTAGCTATCACTTTCAGCTCAGTAATATAGTCAGAGTTGATAAGGATGTCATCCTGTCTGAGTCTTCATCCCATTCACTGAGTAAAAAAAAAAAAAAAAAATGTTGAATATAGTAAGGTCAAGGACAGATCCCTGTGGTATCTCTTCCTATTCAGTTTTTTCTCTCATCCATCACCATACTTTGGGTCTAGACATTCACCCAGTTCTGGGGGGAAAAAGAGCACAACTAAATATTAACCTATTTTTTCTACTCACTGAAGGAATACAGATGTTGTCAGCATTCTTTAAATTTTAGCACTGGGATACAAATCCCTTTTCACTCTATCACAGTTATGTCTCAGACCATAAGGTCCAAAGAAAAGAAAAGTGGAAGATAACATTGGGGAGGTAGATCAGGATCAGGTTGTGAATGAATTCTATTTTTAAACAGTGTATTTAAATGTCAAATTGATACTGGTTAATTTCTAGTGTTTCTTTCAACTTGGATTTCTTCTAAAGCAGTATTTTTAACCTGAATTTCATGAATTTTTTCTTAACATTTTAATAATTATTTTTCTATATAACTAGTTTCCCTTATAAATTCTAGGCATTTGTGCATTTTAAAATTTTGCTGTGAGAAGAGGTTCACAGCCTTCAGCAGAGGCTACTGACCTCCAGGCTCCGATCTCCAATTGTCTTTTGGACAAACTTTGAACTGGGTGCTCTGTATTCATCTAAAACTCAACATGTCCAAAACTGAATTCATTCCCTTTCCCCACAAACTCTCTCCTGTTCTGAACTGCTGTTACCAAAAAAGTAACATCATCCATCCAAGCTCAACAAAGATGTCGTCTTTTACTTCTGACTTACACCCTAGCCCACCCCCATTCAATCTGTTAGCCACTCCTGATTTTACCTTCATAACATCTCTCTTATATGCTGCTTTTCCCTTCTGACACTATTCTGGATATGGCCCTCACCATTTCATATCTAGACCACTTCAATAACCTGCTGGATGATCCCCCTGCTTCAAATCTCTCCTCACCCTAGTCTATCTTCCTCTCAGTTGTTAAATTGATCTTCCTAAATCTCAGGCCTGGACATATCATCTCCTATTCAATGACCCAGTTGCTCCCCCATCATGTCCAGAATCAAATATTATCTGTCCCCGAACCTCTCCAGTTTTCCTGTATATTGCACACATACCCCCAACCCACACATAATCCCTCCCCCCCCGTCTCCCCCTTTTCCCCTCCTCCCTTTTGATTTTCCCCCTTCCCTTTCTGTTTTTGTGTCTGTCTGTCTGTCTGTCTCTCTCTTTCTCTTTCTTTTTGTCTCTCTCTCTCTTCTCTCTCTTTCTCCTTCTCTCTCCCTCTCTTCTCTCTCTCCCTTTTCTCTTCTTTCTTTCTCCCTCTCCCTCTCCCTTTCCCTCTCCCTCTCCCTCTCCCTCTCCCTCTCCCTCTCTCTCTCTCTCTCTCTCTCTCTCTCTCTCTCTCTCTCTCTCTCTCGCAAATAAAGGTCTGTTGACTGACTGACTAGTTATACAAGATTAAGAGCCCCTGTTCTAGGCAAATTTCAGAAAAGTCTGAAAAGACATGAATTGATTAAAAATGAAACGAGCAGAACCAGAACACTGTACACAGTTGATCAACTATTATTGACTTAGTCCTTCTCAGCAATACAGTGATCTAAGACAATTCCTAAAGACTCATGATTCTATCCACATCCACAGAAAGAACTGTGGAATCTAAATACAGATCAAAGCATACTTTTTTCTCTTTATTTTTTATGTTTTTTTTTCCTTTTATAAAGTTTTTTTCTTCCACAACATGACTAATATGGAAATAGATTATACATTATTGTACATATAATTTATATAAAATTGCTTACAAATTGCCTAGGAGGGAGGAAATTTGGAACTCATAATTTTATTTTAAAATGGATGTTAAAAGTTGTCTTTTCATCTAATTGGGAACTAATTAAATACTTGCTCTAAATGATGTGAATATAAATTTATTCTAACTTTTCAAGATAAGACTGATTTCATCCAGGAAATACCTAATGGACACAAAAAAATAAAAATGTCTGTGGCAGACTGCATTATCTTTATCAGTATTTTCTGTAGTCTAAAGCATTCAGAATGGCATGGCATGTAGTAAGTAATATAGTATTTGTTATTTTGCTTTGCTTTTTTTTTCCCTGAGGCAATTGGGGTTAAGTGACTTTCCCAGGGTCACACAGCCAGGAAGTATTAAATAACTGAAGCCATATTTGAACTCAGGTCCTCCTGATTTCAGGGCTGGTTCTCTATCCACTGAGCCACCTAGCTGCCCCCGGTCTGTTGTATTTTTTTTTTAAGAAAACAGTAATTTATTAGCTCTGAAGGCATCATGCATAGCTAAGTTGAAACACATTTCTCAAGATTCAGTGTCTTTTCCCACCAAATAGAAATCTTTGCTTCACTTTAATGTTTGCCAAGCTTTAGAACTCTTGATTCTAAGAAATCTCACTGTTCATGGGACAGCCCCTCCATTTCATAATGGGGAAAGGAATGCAAAAGATTATTTTCAGGCCTTAATCTATTCCAAATTGTTCAGCGATGTGTGGGTGAGAAGGTATCCATTTGTCTGGAGAATCTGGAGTGTCCAAACATTGCACTCTCTGGGTATGATTTCCAATATGAAATGCCTTGATCCTGCTGTCCTCCATGAAAGATTTTCATTTTTTACCCCAGAGAAACCATAGTTATTTCTCTTCTGAAAATTCCATCAGCTACTAGTATTCCTCACTTGCCTCCATAGAATTCAGAAAATATGAAATACAGTCACTAGGGTTAGTGAGGCAGCAAGTAGGAGCAAGAATTTGGCTTGAAAAATTAGCATAAATGGTCAGAAATATTGCTTCCCTATTTGTCATCTGTTCAAAATCTATGAAGGCTTCAAAAAGCATTCCCTCTGTGTTCTTTCAGGATGGGCATTTCAGTGACTCCAAAGAATTACTTTGTTGGACTAGGTCATGAAAAAATGCCCATGAAATCAAGATGAAATACAAACCTAAGAGATTATATTGCCTTGTCTCTTTAATTTAATTTTAATGGAAATGGGGAGGGAAGTAGCCATCTGTGAAGATGCCTGAAAACTCTGAGAAAAAATGCCTAATT
The DNA here is from genome assembly GCF_016432865.1 of Antechinus flavipes. Classification (NCBI taxonomy): domain Eukaryota; kingdom Metazoa; phylum Chordata; class Mammalia; order Dasyuromorphia; family Dasyuridae; genus Antechinus; species Antechinus flavipes. The sequence continues at coordinate 64,858,822 of NC_067402.1, read as the reverse complement.
AAGCAAGGGAATAATAGCAGTATACATCAAGGCTAATGACTCATAAGCTCCCACAACCTCTACTAGGTATATTATGTTTTAAATGAATACCTAGGGACACACCTGTAATATACAGGGAAAAGCTGGATTTACAGTTCAAACCTTGGTTGGAAGCCCAGCTCTACCTTTTTTATATCTGTGTGATCTTAGCCAAGTCTCTGAACTCCAGATTCTTCCTCCTGCCTTGTCACCGGGACCAGACCCCACAGCCTGGATGACTTTAGACCTTCAGCTCTGGACCTCCCATCCTGGGCCCTACTTTCCAGGCAGCTAAGTGTCTCACGTGGCCCATTTTCTCAATCCAGGGAGGCTCCAGCCATGCTGGATTTTCTGGATATCTCATCATCATCATCATTATTGCTGCTTGTCCTTGTATCCCCTGTATTTTAGCACAATGCTGGATAAATACTTCAAGATCAAATGAAAAACTCTCAGTTTAGTTTTTTAAAACACTTTACATTCTGAGCTTTTCCTACTTTTCCAATATTATTACACTTTATACAATATTCCACCTCCTGATTTTGTTACTTTTTACTAGTTGACTTCCTTACCTAGAATGCCCTCCCTCCTGGATTCCCTCTCTTCCTTCAAAAATCAGCTCCAATCCTGTCTTCTGTAAGAGCTCTCTTCTGTTCGACCACCATCCCCTGACTTTTGCCCTACTAGTACCTTCCCTCTGAATTTACATATGTACATGTATACATATATAGTCATACACATATATATATCCAACATGCAATTATGTATGTACAAGATACACACACATACACACAAAATAGCTTTATATCTTTTATATAGGCAAATATAAAAGATATAAAGCTTGTATATACACAGTTGTCTGTGGTTTCCTCCATCAGAATATAAACTCCTTGAAAACAGGAACAATTTTTACCTTTCCTCGTATCTCTAAAACTTTAGAACATACTTAAGAGTAAGCACTTAATAAATGTTTGTTGACTGATTGAAACGATCCAATTAAATGCAATTTTTCAAATATACTATAATCCTTTACATTTGGGTTAAGCTAGATGACCCCTCCAATCCTTCTAACTCTTAAATTTTGTGATTATCAGCTTCCAGTGATCTCTAAAAACCCCTTCCAAATATAAATTTATGATCTTATGAACTTGTCATCTCCTCTTCCTATCCAAACGTGCATGATTTCTTAAGGAAATTTGAAATTATGTGCCAAGTATAAAAAAGAACATGACTCCTGATTGGCTGAGAGACCTCTGAACTTATGATGCTACATAGCTACATAGAGCAGAATCTTTGGAGAGACCACAGAAAGGTTAAGAGAGACAGTTGACAAAGATAAGTATGAATCTGAATAGTAAATTTTCTAGTTAACCTAGAGCACACTTGGCTCCTAATATATACCATGATTCCCAACCCTAAAGCTACTAAAAATGGTCTTCTTATAATAAGATTATTTTTCTCCATCCTTGGTTGATCTGAGATGTCAGTTCACTCCCAAGAACTCATTTACTCTTTTATATTTTCCTACTTTGATCTCCTATTTTAAATTTCTCTAATTTCTGTTTATTGCTTACTTTAATCATTAAAAAGCTTATTAGTTATACACAATTGTCTTTTGTTTAACCAGTATTTGGTGATAAGGGCTAAGGTGTCAAGAGCAAATTAATTATCCTCCCTTTAAGAGTGACCAGAGAAAGCAGCTTTTATTTTGAATTCTTATTATACTCCTAGAGGACAAATATTTGTGGTAGGTAGACAAGTTTGTTTCTAGCTCATCATCTTGCCCAGAAAGGTTTAATGGCCCTCACTCACAGCACTTAGAGATAGTGTCAAATTTAAAATCAGTATCAGTATACAGATTGTAATCTCGGTATTCTACTCTGTTTAGGTTTATGATATATGATATATCTATCTATATGATATAGACAATCCAAAAGGACTTGGAAATTTTCTGAACACAAGAAAAAATATATTATTTGTAGAAGAGCCCCTTCTTATTCATTTCATAATTCTCAGCTTCAAATTAGTAGTGATCATGTATCCAATCTTAAATACTACTGCAGACCCATCATTCTGCAGAAATACGGATTGTTCATCACTTATAATTCTTAGGTGGTTATTCTCCTTCATGCTTAAAGAGGACCAAAATGACACTGGGGACCAAGATACAAAGTGTCTAGCTGAGGCTGATTAGACTAATAATAAGAGCTTGGAAGACTTTACCATAGGTTCGGTACAAATAGTTCATATGACCATTTGGGAAGATGTCTTTAAATTTAATTTTTTTATTTTAAATTTAAAAACATCTTATGTATCTTTTGAACTATTGTAATTCTGCTTCATTCATAGAGCACAGCACCTTCTTTGTTGTGAGTGTGCTGGGAGGATCTGTGTCTGGGTCTCCCACAATCAATTCCAAAATTCTTCAGAGAGACCTGAAGAACATCCTTGTATCACTTCTTCTGACCTCCGTGTGAGCATTTGCTTTTTAGAGTACTCCATAAAATGTTCTTTTAGAGAAACATTTGAACATTTGAACCATGCAGCCAGCCCATTGGCGTAGCCCCTCTGTGTAGTAGTATTCAAGGTTTGTCAGACCTCCTTCTCCAAGACCTTTTCTTGCCAAATGATCTTCTTCCACAGAGATCTCTACACAAAGCCATTGTGTTGACCTCATTGTTATATGTCTGTGAAACCTGGACAGTATGTCAGCATCATGGCTGGAAACTGAATTGCTTCCACTGGAAGTACGTAGTTATTCAGAACAGAAGCTCAGAAGAGAGATTAGGGGTAGATGTATAAATTTGGGAAGCATCTGCATGGAGATGGTAGTTGAGCCAATGGAAGTTGATGAATTCACTCATTTATAGAAGAAGAGGAGATAATCCAGGATGTCTTGGAGGGGGAGGAATCTATGATCAATGGACATGGCCTACAAAGGACACTGTAAAAGAGAATTAGACAGGTAGGATGAAGAACCAGAAAAAATCATTATCACACACACAAAAAAATTTAGGGAGAAGAGAATATCCAAGAAGAGAGAGTGTTGCTAGTAGGTTCAACATTTCAAAGCAGTCAAAAAGAGAATAAAGATTGAGAAGAGGCCATTAAATTTGGCCATTTACTGGAAAATAAGTGGATGCCCATAAGTTGAGGAATGGTTGAATAAGTTATGACATATGAATATAGTGAAATATTATTTTTTATAAGAAATGATGAGTAGGCTTATTTCAGAAAAGCCTGGAAAGACTTATATGAACTGATGCTAAATGAAGTGAGCAGAACCAAGAGAACATTATATGCATAGATTATGTGATGATCAACTCTAATAGAATGGCTCTTTTCAACAATGAGGTGATTCAAAGCAATTTGGATGATGGAAAGTGCCAAATGCATTCAAAGAGAGAACAATGGAGACTGAATATGGATCAAAGCATAGTATTTGCACTGTTTTGTTGTTGTTTGTTTGCTTGTGTTTTTTCTTGTTTTTTCCCCATTTTGTTCTGATTTTTCTTGTATAGCATGATGAATATGGAAATATATTTAGAAGAACCGCACATGTTTAACCTATAACAGATAGCTTGCTATCTTGGGGAAGGGATTAAAGAGGAGGAAAATTTTAGAATATAAGGTTTTTCAAAGGTGAATGTTGAAAACTATCTTTGCATGTGTTTGGGAAAAGAAAAACTAAGAACAACAAACAACAATTTTTAAAAATTTGGTCATTGAGAAATCATTAGTAAACTAGTAGTTTGGGTAGTTTAACCTGAAGAAGGCTGATAAATCAGTGAGAAGAGATGAAATGGAAATAATAAGTGTATATGAAAGTCTAAGTGCAGTTTAAATGAAACTATCTTTTTATAGGTAAGTCTCAAAAATACAAATTGGCAAGAATCCGATTAGAAATTTAGAATATATTATTCTTCCCTTCTATTCCATTTACTTATCCTTCTCACATTTAGCCCAGTTTCAGGTATAGGTTTTTGCTACCTCCAAATGCCTAGCAACCAGCAAAAACTCTCCTCTGGAATAATTTCCCTGTGAATGTTGGCCCATACCAGAATATTCTCAAGGACACATTGTGGAAGCATTTTAGGGGCCAGAAACAATCAATGTAACAATGTGACTTTGTAGAAAGAGAAAATACTTAAAATGGATTCAATAATCTCAGATTCATATGGGGAGTTGAATATGGTCACAAATTTAGAGCTCTAAGAAAACTTAAAGATCATTCAGTCTTATAATTTTACAGATGAGCCCATTGAAGCCCATAGAAGTCATTTTGGCACAAGGTCCTTTAGGAAGTGATAAGTGACAAAAAGATTAGAATCCAGAACCTCTGCCTCTGTTTGCAGCATCTTCCCACACAATGAGTTTTGATTTGCAGCTCAAATCTCTAACTCAAACTTTAAAAGAACCAGTCATTCTTAGCTCATAAGCCACTAATTTGTCTGAACCAGGAAGTCTTTAGAGCTGACCAAATTTAATTAAGGGTATTTTCCACCATATAATGTTGCAACAAAGAGACAAGCAGTAGAATACATTTTTCCCAAACCTTTTAATGGCCTCCAGGGAAAGATGATTTCCTTTCAAAATGAACTATATTTCAATTCATAGAATGTTTTTATTACCTAAATTAGACTAAATAATTAACCATTTTGGAACTTGCTCCTTCATCATCTCAATAACAATTAGCTAATGAAATATTTCAGAGTAAGATGATAACCTAAAGAGATGCAGGTAAGATTTCTTGAATTGGTGGCTATAAAACTCTCTTACTTTTCCCAGTTCCTTTTTGACTATTAAAAGATATGATCCCTCCATTTTAAATGGTCTTCTAATTTGGCAACTATGCCAGTTTGCAGGAAATAAAAGCACTTTGTATGCTAATAAGTAAATTAAAAAATGGACAACAGTGGTCTTTATGTCCTCACACTGGAAGTGCATGCTCAATTATGGACCACACTGGAGGCACCAGCATAGTTAGCCCATCTTATTTTCTTTTTTCTAATTTTTTTTAATTTTCAGATTTTCCCTTTTTATGATATGTATACTTTTTAAAATAGTTTCAATGATTTTTTTATGTTACAAACAAAAACAGACTGTTCTACTCTGTGAAATCTCTTCTAACAAAATATATTAATTAAAATTAATAATGACCCAAACTGAAAATGCTTGCAATATTGCACAACTGTGATACCTCCCATTTCTCTTTTTAAATTAACAGAAATCTACATTTTCTCCTTCAACCCTCCATCCCACTGGAAAAAAATAATTAATCAACATTTACTTAGCATGTATAATGTGCCAGGCAATTTGTTAAAGCTAGGGGATATAAAAAAAGGAGCAAAAGAGTCCTTGTCTCCAAGGAGCATACAAACATATGCAAGGCAAGTTATGCACATGATAAATAGGAAATAATTGAGTGAGGAAAAGCACTAGAATTAAGAGGGGTTGACAAAGGCTTTGTTTAAAAGGCAGGATTTTAGTTGGGACTTACCAATTCCTTGTAACATTTAAGCACAGTTTAAAAAAACAATGCAAAAATATATGTGTCTCATTCTGTAGTCTAAATCCCTCACTTCTCTGTTCCCAGTAGCCTGGTTCATCATAATTCCTCCAGAAACATGAATGGATATTGGATTAATCACAGTTCTTTCATTTTAAAATTTGTTTTTATAGTGTTGATGTTATGAATAAAATGTTCTCCTAATTCTGCTTATTTTATTCTTCAGTGTATTAAAGGTCTTTAAAAATGACATAAATGGTTCTTCTGTCTCAGTACACTTTACATCAGTTCATGTCTTTCCATATCTGAAATCCTTCTAGTTGCTCATTTCTAATAATACAATAATATTTACCATATAATGCTATTCTACCATATTCATATATCACAATTTATTCAGCCATTCTATAATCAATGATCATCCCTTTTGTTTTCAATTATTTGCCACATCAAAAAGAACTGCTATCAATGCTGTTGTACATAGAAGCTTTTGTTCTTTCTTTGACTTCTTTTGTATATGGATCTAGCAATGGAATAGTCAAAGAGCATGAACTGCTTCATAACTTTTGTGTATAATTCCAAATTGCTTTCCAGAATGGCTATATCTCTTCACATTTTTGGTGACCAAGAATGCATCAGTGTGCTTCTTTTCCCAAAATATCTCCAATATTTATCATATATTTTTGCTTATCAATTGCAAAGACAACAATGAGTTATTGTGAATATAAGTTCCTCTGATACTATCAGAGTAAGTTAGCTCTTCTCTTAATTTTTTTTTCCTGTGGAAGCCATGGAGACAATATCTTATTTATTCACAACTAATATTAATAACTCCATGAATATTTATGAACAGCTACATGTATAAGGCACTACGCAATGTATAGTGGTAGATACAAAGATGAATAAGATTCCACTCCTCCTATTGGGGAGTTTACAATCTATTTTGTACTTACCTTCCTTATTTAGGGCATATTCCTTCCCATGACTAAAACTTGTTTTCTCCACCTTCAAGATAAGATATTTTGAAAGAAATAGTTTCTAAAATCCCTTTCTGCTCACACTCCAATGATGTGTGATTAGTAATGTGAAAAGATAACTGTCATTCAAAGGAACAAATAATTTTCTTTTTTTCTTTTTAAATTTATTTATTTAATTTTTCCTCAGGTAAATTTAAAATAATTTCTAAAAATCTCTTTTTAAAACTTTTGAGTCACAGATTCTCTCAAGACAATAATTTTCAAAAGAGATGTAAGCTATTAAACAACCACATAAAAACAATGTTCCAAAACACTAATAATAAGAGAAATGCAGATTTAAAAAATCTAAAGTTCTCTTTTGTTAGATTGGCTAAGAAGACCAAAATGAAAAATAGCAATTACTGTAAGGAATATAGAAAGGCAGACATATCAATACACTGTTGATGGAGATGTGAACTAAGCCAACCATTTGCTTTCCATTTTGAAAAGCAATTTGGAACTATACCCCCCAAATCACTAAATGGACAAACACTTTGACTCAGCTATACCATTACTGGGCTTTTATGCCAAAGAGATTAAAGATAAAGGAAAAGAGCCCATATCCACAAAAGTATGTATGCCAGCATTTTCCATTGTAGCAAAAAAAAACTAGAAACCAAGCAGGCACGCATCAATCGGAGAATGACTGAACTAATTATGCTATGTCAAATAAAATATTAGCATATCATAATATAAAATGAAAAGGTCAAATCCAGAGAATACTTAAAATACTTTTATCATGCAGAGTAAATTGAATAAATGAGAATGATATATACAATGACTACAAAAAATAAAAATGAAAATAACTTTGATACAAGTACTTAAGAACTCTGATCAATACAATAATCAATCAATATTTCATATAAAAATGATGAAGCATGAATTCCATCTCTTCATAGAGTGGTGCAGAATGAACTGTACATTTTCAAGCATAACCTATACATATATTTGTTGTAATCGACCATGCTTACAAAGGAAAGCTTGGGTAAGGGAAAAAGTTATAGGAGAGTTGGCAATGACCATACACAAACACACACACACACACAAATACACACACAATACACCCATACACAAAAACACATATACAACACACATATACACAAATACATACACACACATACTAAAGAAGAAAAAGAATATAAATGAAATTTTTTTTAATGCCCAGAAAAGAGAAGGAAATTCAGAAGAGAACATAGATAAGGGGGATACTTATTTATTCTTTTTATATGGAATTATTCTTATGTGATGGTTTTGTTTAGTTTGTGATAAAAAAAATCATTTCTACAAATAAGAAAACTGTGGATACAAAGCAGTGAACAAGAGTCAAGTGAATTAGTTAGAGAAAAGTGATAGAGGAGTTTAGAGAATGGAAAAATGGAAGTTATGCTGATGAGGGATCATTGATGAGATAGGATTAAAGTTAGCTCTTGAATGATGGATATAATTTTCATAAATGGATGTGGGGAGGTCAGTATGAAAGACTGTGTCCTATTTAGGGGAAGGTGTGGAACATGGTCCTTCATAATTTTTGTTTGAAAGATACATACCTCCATCTATAATGTGTGAATTTAAAATTATGCACTTATATTTTTTCTGGGTTTCTTTCTCAACCTTTTATCTGAACAAGTACATCAGTGATACCCTCAGGGAACCATCAGAACAGATTAAGAAAGAACACTGGGAAACGAATGTAAACTATCTGCATTTTTGTTTTTCTTCCCGGATTATTTATACCTTCTGAATCCAATTCTCCCTACGCAACAAGAGAACTGTTCGGTTCTGCAAACATATATTGTATCTAGGATATACTGCAACATATCCAACATATAAAGGACTGCTTGCCATCTAGGGGAGGGGGTGGAGGGAGGGAGGGGAAAAAAAATCGGAACAGAAACGAGTGTCAATATAATGTAATTATTAAATAAAAAATTTAAAAAAAAAAAAGAACATGAACATTATTAAAAAAAAAAAAAAAAGAATATATGGGCATTACAGAGTTTCACCCCACTGGAGGTTCAGCTGTTATAAATGACCCATATAAGATAACCATTGAAGACTGTTTCTGTTCCATTTGCAAATGTATTATTGAAGACATCACCCATTCCATCAGCCAATATGCCTTATATCAGAACCCATAGAGTTAATTTCCCTTTGAATCTAGTCCTAGGAAAAAGTGTGTCTCCCTTGTTGAGAATGTGTGTTTTCTTTTATTAGACAATGAGAACTTCAAATCATGAAGTTTTCCTTATAGTCTTAGCTGCCAGGAAATAGTCTAAGTTCAGTGCTTAGCTCTAATAGCTATCACATCCCAAGTGCCCAGTAACATCTATTTTAACATTTATTTCTGTTTCTAACTAGGTTTTGTTCTTTTTTTGATGTTTCCTTGACCTTTTTAGGACAGTCTGGTATAATGGGGAGAATCTGGACTTGGGAGTCAAGAATCACGAAAAGGCCTGGTTTCAAATTTTAATCATATGTTTTTAAAAATGGGCTTATAAAAGTAATAATAATTACTAACAATTACATAGCACTTTAAAGTTTGCAAAAAATTTTACATATTTCATTTTATTTGAGTCTTATAGTCATCCTTTAAGGCAGGTTCTATGGATATTAACATTCCCATTTTTTTCTGAGGAACCTTAAAATTTAAGTGACTTATCCATAATGACAAAAGTCTTCCTGAGTCCAGGTCCAGCATTCAATTTGCTGTTCGTACCCACCTCTTACTATCTAGCTCTCAGCACAAGAAAAGCTCTTTATAAAGCACTATAAGCATGTGATTAATCATCATACTTAATTTTGCAAGCTAATTCAATTCTTTTTTTTGGATGGAAGAGAGAGAGAGAGAGAGAGAGACAGAAAAATAGAGAGAGAGACAGAGAGAGAGAGAGAGAGAGAGAGAGAGAGAGAGAGAGAGAGAGAGAGAGAGAGAGAGAGAGAGAGAGATTCAGAGAGAGAGAAACAGAGACAGAGACAGAGACACTTGTTTTTAACTCTTCCACATTAGAAATATGCTTTGGCTATGACAATATGCCCTATTCTGAAATTTATTTTTTTAGAATTGGAAAACATCAAAATTAGAGTTTGTATTTATCGAGTACTTTAAGGTTTAGAAAGTATTTAATGCTTATTATTTTATTTTCTCCCCTAAGTAATTCTGTATTAGATGCTATCCGCATCCCCTGTTTTCCATATCTGGAAATGGAATTTGAGAGCGGTGGTGTGCCATATCCAGGGTTACCCAACCAATAAATGGCAGAATTGAGATTTTGAATTATTCTTCTCATTCCAGATTAAATATTCCATCCATCATGCCACATTGTTGCCCCTTTCAAAAGCCACAGAATAATTTCCCTCTAAGACTTAAGTTAATACAATTACATCAGTAAGGAAGCTAAACCTTTGCATAAAGCTACTGGTAGAGGGAAGAAGTGCATGTCCCTCTCTCACAATGATTCTAATGTCTTCTTCAGATTTAAATGATCTTTCAAGACAATTTCAATATCTAGGCACTAGTCACCCAGAGGTTTATTGAATTGAAAGAGCAATATATTTTTTAAAGGGTAGATTTGTTTGACCACACCCTACCTTAGGCTCAAGTTAGAGGTGCTATTAGTTTGGGATATAAGGAGAAGGACTGGTCAAATGCTGATGTGAAAAACAGAAAACATATCCAGTAGTTACAGCCCTCATTTGGCTAAGTAAGAGCTGGTTACCTTCTGTGAAAAAAGTGCAAATCTGGAAATCCCATAACTCCTTTTGAGTTCTTATGGGTAAAAAGCTATGGGACTGTTTCATGACAAGTAGGGGTCCTTACTCTAAAGGAGTTTTTCAATCAATACTCAAAAGAATATGACATTGAAACTCTCCCTAATCCCTGCGGGAATCTTTCAGAGAATTATTTCCTTTCATAGTAGTTTTTAAGATATAAGAGATTTCTCTACAGGGACCCTGAAAATAATTTAATTGCTTGATTTCCTCTGTTATTTACTTTGCTGCTTTGTCATAATTAAATACTTTACTAATTGATTTATGGTTTTTACCTGGTCAATTGATAGCAAAATCACTAGAAAAACCACAAGCTGAATTCTATCTTCACATTGAACTCAAGTAACAATGTGGTTCCAGAGTTAGTGGGAAATATTTATATTGCATATAATAAAACATGTTCTTCATTGTTGATAGAGAATACAAGAGTTTAATAGACAGACAACAAATAATAACTATATCTCTTATGTGGTTCTTTAACTGGGAGAAGGGCATTTTATGGGAAAACTAGAATCAGATTCCTCAGTAGATACTCACCACAGAAACAACACTTAAAAGGTTAAGGAAGGAAATAGAGCTTTGGTTTTTATCTCTAGTTGGAAAGATGTCAGACAAAAACTTCTCTTTAAGAAGAAGTTGAATGCAGTTGCCACCAGATGCTACTATATTATGACTCATTTTAATATGGACTAGACTTAGTGGGGACCCTCACTTTAAACACATCTGTTATCGAAGAACTTACCAGGAATATAAATTTGCTGGTAACATAACCCCAAAGCACATTGGATGATATAGTCCTCTTTCAGTTTAAGAGGTGTCAGGATATGGTGGAAAGAGCACTGGATTTATAAATCAAGAAAACTTAAATTCAAATCATAGCTTTGAAACTAGATATGTCACTTTAATTAAGCCATTTTATCTCTGAGACTTAGTTTCCCTCCTCTGTCAGTTGAGAATAATAATATCTTCATTGATTCACAAGGTTGTTGTGAGAAAAGTATGATTTATTATTATATTCTCAATGAGTTATTTTAATTCCAGGTCACAAGAAAAAAATTATTCGATCCTAATTTTCATGTTCACAATTTTTTAAAATATACAAATTTTGCATAATGTTGTAGATCTTTAGTAGTGGTTATTTTATTGAGACTCCTCTGACACTGTCCCCAAATTGAGAAGTTTAAGTTCGTTCCACTAATGAGAATAAGATACTTATTTTACTGTCTTGGTTAAAAGAAATAAAGGGAGTGGTGGGGTAGAGGACATAAATCATTTGAGGAACTGAGAAAATAATAGCAACCAAAGGAACAATAATAAGTGTTTCTTTCACAGTCTGGGAAATTCAAAGGGACTGTGGGCTAAAGTTCTTAAAAATATTTTCATTCAAAATTATGTAAAAACACCCGCCTGATAATATATAGAGCCACACATGGGAATGGTTGTCAACCCGTGGGTATTACTTCTTATGAAACCTGCCAGGGGCAGCACCAAGTCTGTGAAGGGCTTTGAGCTTCTCAGAGAAAAGTTCCCATAAAAATGTCAGCAGTAAATCAATTTCAGTAAGCTCTTAAGGGGGGCTTTGTATTTTAGAAATGCTGGTCAGTCTTGAATTAGTCACTCCCCATATTAGTCTTAGGAGGTAGGTCAATTTAGAGCTTCCTTTCTTAAAAAAGTAGAAAAATAAAAAGAATATGAGAGATCACAAAGACATATAGAAATTCAATTTAATTCAATTCAATTAAAAATGGTTTGCAAGCACCTACAATTTATGATGCGCATGTTGCTCTATTGAAAGAGCTAGCTCAGTGTTTGGGAGGCTCTGAAGGAAAGTGTGGGAGAGAAGAGGTATAGAATTACCTGCCCAAGCTGAAGGTCTACAGGGCCATCATGCTGACCTCATTGTTGTATGCCTGGGAAACCTGGACAGTCTACCAGCGCCAAGCCAGGAAACTGAATGGCTTCCATTTGAATTATCTTAAGAAGATTCTGAGGATCACCTGGCAAGATTAAGTACTAGACACTGAGGTCCTTTCTTTCTTTCTTCCTTTCTTTCTATCTTTCTTCCTTTCTTTTCTTTTCTTTTTCTTTTTTAGCTGAGGCAATTGAAGTAAGTGACTTGCCCAAGGTCACACAGCTAGGAAGTGTGAAGTGTTAAGTGTCTGAGGCTGGATTTGAACTCAGTCCTCCTAATTTCAGGGCTGGTGCTCTATCCACTGCTCCATCTACCTGCCCCTTCTGAGGTCCTTTCTTGACCAAGTATGCAAACTCTTCTACGAAGAGTGTACCTATGATGGGCTGGCCACACTGTTCAAATGCCAAACGTATAACAGCCTAAAAGACTATTTTACAGAGAATTCATACAAAGTGCAGCATTCACATAAAGGTAGAAAGAAGTGGTACAAGGACACTCTCAAGGTCTCTCTGAACAACTTGGGAACCAATTATGTAACATGGAAGGCACCCACTCAGCATGGCATGCCCACATCAGAAGATGCTGTGCTCTGTGAGTGAAGCAGAATTGCAATAGCTTTAAGGAAATATAAGGGGTGAAAATTTAGAGACATCTCTGCTTCAAATGTTCATATGGGCCATTTGTGCCCAAAATGTGGTAGAATTCCTAGTCATATTGATCTGATCAGTCAGCTGGACACACAGAACTTTGTACCCAATATAGTGATGTTATTTTGGTCCTCTTGAGAACAAAAGACAACCAACTATATACACAGATATCTATAATAAGCACATATATAAATTTATCTATGTATGTGTATCACATGCTAAAAATAAATACACAAAATGACCATTATTCAATATTTAAACAGACCTGTGATCTCATCAATTCAAGAACTCCCTCCCAATACTGCATCCTCATCCTGTATGATTCTTGTTTGTGTTCTTTCCAAAATTTGACACAGGGGTCTTCCCAATATGTGGGAAGACTTCCTCTTTTTCCCTTGACACTACCATGGAGCACTTTGTGTGTCCACCTGATATTCCTTGTTCTTGCCACCTGGTCAGCCCATCTTCTCTTTCCTATATCATCAGATTCTTTGGAGTTCCTTGTTGTTTGAGTGGTACAGCCAGCATCTGCTCATGCTTTATCTCTCTTTGTCTCTCCCTGTCTCTGTCTGTCAGTCTGTCTTCCCTGCCTCCCTTCCACATTCCCTTTCTCTCACCTCCCCCCAAGTCTATCCATAATTTTCCATGTAATATTCATCTTTAGTTCTTTGGAGGCGATAGGATTTTGAATCTTTTTTTTTCCATTTAGCAAAACCTGTAAATATCAGTATTGAAAAATAAAGTAAGTAACAGTAGTGTAAAAATCAGTATTGTTTTCAGAGGAAGCTTGGAATCAATAAAAAAGCAGGATGATTTCTCCAAAGCAATCAAGCCTGCTCTCCTCTTCCTCCTCCTCTCTACAGATGGACACTCATGGCCCATCTGTATTGTCTATCAGAAATGGGCAATGCTTTTGACAAATTTTCCAGAGCATTTACACAAACAAGTGCTAAAATCTAGGCTTTAAAATACTTGACATTTCCTCTGGGGATGGATAATTATTTTGCACGATTATTGATCACTTCCTAAAGGTTCTGCTATGTCCTGTGGTTTGATATGATAACCCAAGCAAGAATACCATACCACCCACAGGGAATTCCTCAATCATCATAGAGTCATAGATTCAACACTAGAAGAACTCATCTTGTCCAATTTCCAGGTTAGGTGATTTGCCCAAAGTCATATAGGGAGTAAGCAGCAGAAGTAGGATCTAACCCATCTTTTGGCTCCACAGTTAACAGTTTTTTCACTGTATCATCATGCTTGATAAACTAGACTCTGATCCAAATCACTTCCATCACAATGGTGAACTGAGGTAAGTTGGTGGTGCAATGGATGGAACATCAAGCCTGGAGTCAGGAAGACCTGAGTAGACATTTACTATCCATGAACTCTGGGCAAGATGCTCAATCTTTATTTGCCTCAAGTTTCCTCAAATGTAAAATAGGGGTTACAACAACACCTATTTCTCTAGGTTGTTGTGAGGATCAAATGAGATATTTAGCACAGTGCCTGGTAAGCACTTAGTAAATGCGTATTCCCTCTTTTCCATTTAGTGAACATACATCCCCCTGTATTATACCTGATGTTGATTATTAAACAGAGATTATATCTAATATTAACATCTTTAAATGATTGTTGAATAGTTTCCAGATGGTATAGTATATAGAACTCAGGCCTCGGAGCTAGGAAGACTCAAGTTCAAATCTTGACTTAGATACTCACTAGTAATGGGACTCTGGAGAAATCATCAATCTCAGTTTCAGATCTACTCATCAATATAATGGGGATAGCAGTAGTACCTACCAACTAATACATATAAAATGCTTTGTAAACATTAAAACATTCTATAAATATTAGCTATTATTATAGAAGGGAAACACATTAATATAGAAAAATACATAAGGTGGCATTTTGTTCCATTAAATCAAATGCTTTTTTGGATGAGATCAATAAATAATAAGCATAACGTGATCTTATAGAATTTTATATCTTTTCATTAATTGTAAGATGGGAACAGTGTAATCCATAAATAAATAATGCTTGTGAAAGCCTACCTGTTCCTTGCTAATACACTGCTTTGAAAATACCTTTGATTCATATATAGATGATTCTCATAAAGATTGTGTATAGATGGGAGGGTGGGCATTTAAATTGTGAATTGTTGAAAAGAGAGATGAAAAGTAGGAATGCTATATAAAGAACCTTAAAGCTGCCTAGACTAAAATCAAGAAGAATGTCTTTCACTATCAAATTTATACACTCAAGTTAGGATAGAAGAAATGGCTAACCAGAATCAACTGTAAATTCTCTTTCTTGTTGAGCTCTATGTCTTGTTTTAGGAGGCTGGGCGAGGGGGAGGAGGGAGCGGGAACAAAACCTATTTCTATAAGCCAAATTTAGGAAGAGAAAATGTGGCCTAAATTTGGATCAATATGGTAAATCCAAACTTGCTCTTTTCTTGCTTCTATTCTTTTCTTCTCTTGCTTATTCTTACATGATCAAACTTTGGAAATATTCAGACAAGACCTAGAGCTGGATTACAGTGACTTATTTTTCATTCCTGTAATACCAAAATGGACCCAGAGAAAATGAGAAGTTGGGGAAAAAAGTTTCCCCTATCCTATGGTTTATACTAGATTGATAATGGCCAAGATAGATTGAAGGGGGAGTGCTGTGGAGAGTAGCATAGGAGAAATTATATTGATGGTGAGTGGGAGAAGTTAGCTGCCAACATTTTCCAACCAGTCTTCAAGCTCCAATTCTGAGTTCCTTCCCTTTGGTTTCTTATTATAAAAGGAAACCCTACTATGTTACACATAACTGCTGTGAGGAAGCATGTCACTCACTAGGCAGATTATGGTCTGATGGCCTCTTATTTTCATTCCTGCTTTGTCAGTTCAAGATTGATAGCCCAAATTATCTCTTCATCACTGGTGCAGACCCATGCCAAGTCTGGAAGGGAAAAAGCAACAAATCCAGCACCCATTCGGTGGGGAGAACTTGGCAAAAGTCCTTTTGTAAACTTGAAAAGTCCATGTGCAAATCTGATTCTCATCAATGCTACAAAAGAATTTGCAAATGTAAAGGGGGCTGAAATGTTTCAATCATTTAATAGAATTTAGAGGGCTAAAATGTTCCTAATTGTAAAGGGATAGTCCATAGGCAGGTATTATCTGGGAAGCATTATAACTCTATTCCAAGTGTCTTTCAACAATTATAAACTCCCTTGTCCTTAAATTCATAAAAGGAAAACAGGGATGCTGGTATCTGTCTCTATCTGAAAATAATATTTTTATAATTAGTTACCTATATAGCAAGATGTCACTTCTAATTGTCTCCAAAGGTGATTTCTGAAGTGATTCCCCACTTCAATACCATGATTAAGTCAAATTTAACGAAATATAGAAAAATATGTGGTCATTCCCTAGTCCACTTTGGATGGAGTAGAAAACTTAGAAGTCTTCTATAGTATGTTTTTGGCATAAGGCTTTACATTAATTCTTCATTTTTATATGTGGGAATCACATACCACATTTTTATACTGGGGTTTTTGCCAAGGTTTCCTTCTTGTCATATGGCCAAACTTTCTGGTGGGAGTTTTATTACAAAATATGCATTGTTTCCACTGGGGTTTATACCAGAAATAATTGGGCAAAATGGTGGTCAAATGGAAACAATGCAGCTTTTATAGCTCATTACTGTATTGTCGCTTAGACTTCACAAACTGAAGGGTCCTAAAATACTAAAATTAGCTGTTGCAAAGCAGTAGTGGGGGCTGGAGCTTATTTGTATATGTCCATGTTTTGCTGCATACTGTGGACTGAAGGCCTGTGAATTTCCTAGGTCAATTTTCACCAACTAACAAAATATTAAAGAAAGAAGTCCCGTGTTAACACTTAGCTTTAAAAAACTATATTCAAATTTTTCTCTGAACTCCTCTTCTCTTCTTTCCTTCAGCTTTTATTTTACTAGTTTTATATTTATTAAATACTGAAGAGCACCTTCCCTATTCTGTCATACATTTGCAAAAGTTGTTTAACTTGGTCAAATTAACTTCTGCCTCAGATTCTCATTTTCTTTCTCTCTCTCTCTCTCTCTTTTTCCATCCCTCCCTTCTCATTTGGTATCTCTGAGAATTAATAACATGTTTGCCAAGTATTCTCAGTTTATCAAAGGAAATGGGAAATAGAAAACTTATGTCTAGAAGTTAACTAACTGGAAAGCTATAATAATATGCATTTTCTTTTGCAGACTTGGAAATAATAATCAACAGTTTTAATAATTATTCCTAAGGCAAAGTAACATACTAATATGCTGGCCAAATTATCAAGAAAAGATTGTATTATGTTATCTATAGGGTTAGAGTGATATATATATTTTTGTAATATTTCAATTTTAAATAAAATTATATTATTATTATAAAAATATTCATATGGAATAAATAGTAATTCCCAAAATATTTAAATATTATATGCAAAATTTAACACTAATTCCTCTAGGTTCTGTTGGTTCAAGTACATGTAATTATAGTGTTCAAATAACAGAAAGGAAATACTTATCCATGTATATGTAAGCATATGAATATGTATATACATATATGTATATATATATATATATAGGTGTGTAAATGTATTTATGCATGTATATCTGTATATATAAATATACCCGTGCTTAATTGTATCCTCTGGAGCAGAAAAAGAATAAAGTAAAACGTGTTCAGGAGAGAACAACAACAACAACAAAAAAAAAAAAAACTGTAAGAAAAAAAGGAAAAGAAAGCTCTGGACACATTATGTTGTATTTATTTTGTAGGCTGAACTGAAAATTTATTGTTTTATATTTTTTAATCCTCTCCTAAATTCTACTGTGCACATGGCAAAAAAATTTTTTTCATTTTTCATTTAAGTTTTAAATAAATAAGGTGGAAAAAAGAAATTTTTTTAGTTAGACATTTATTTAATTTTTTTAAGTGAATAAAATTTTTTCTCCTCAGGGACATCTCCTCCAGCATTTTTCTGGAATTTCAAACCCAATAATAACAAATGTTTATCAATGATTTTACCATCCCAGACGTGACGACTAAAGTCTAGCAAGATTAAATAGCAAGGTTGTTGGGTGAGTAGAATTTATCAGTTACTTCATTGGGCAAGGAAGCACTTGTTGGCCCTGTCGTTTCTTCTGCTTTTACAATCATTTAAGCTGTGCTTTGTTATTTACAATTTCCCATCCTCAGATCTCCCAGCACATTGTTTTATCTCTTTCTAATGGTCTTATCATGTAATATATAAGGCACTATTTTTTGTGCCTTATACTCTTATTAGTCTGTCAGTGTCCAGAGAGCAGAGGTTTTATCATATCTAAACACTGCATCTCTCCAAGCACCTACAGAGAACTCTGCACCGACTATGTACTTAATAAATATTTGTTGGATGAATGACCCAGCTTTGCATGGTCTTCGGTGTTGTCTTGACAAGTAGATTATTAGCTCTTTCTAGGGACTGTGGGAAGAGATGTTGAAACATTGTCTAGGTTCAGGCTGCTTTAATAGTTGATGTCAATCTCTTCAAACCACTCTATTTGAAATTGAAATAAAATGTATCACTTTCCTGTGGATATAAGATCAGGCAATGCTTTGCTGGCATGGTGAATGAATTTTCGACAATACCAGGACAATATAAAGGGGGGAAAAGCAGTGTTCATGAATTACAGCACGAGCAAAGTCAATGTTTCAACCTTATTTTTATTGTTAATGATATAGGACAACATTCTGATTTCTAATGGATACAGTTTAGAAGATCCCTCAGAATTTGATAAATATTTGATGAATTGACTATATAAGGAATCATAAGATTTAGAACTGGCAAAAATGTTCAATCATTTACAGCAACAATTTTCACCTTTTTGGGTCTCTTAAAAATAATTGAGGAACCTCTTCCTGCAAGAGATTTTTATATATGTGTCATATCTATCAATATTTATCCTATTAGAAACTAGAATATTTTAGGATTATTATGAAAATAGTTTTGACCTTAAAAATACCTTGAAAAAATTTAAAGGGTCCCTGGACCATCCTCTGAGAGGGACTGATCACTTAAGAAAAGAGTTGTCCACAGTCACCCAACCAGTATGTGTCAGGGGAATGGCATGAATCAAACTTATCCAAATTATCTAAATTGAGTCTTTGGGACTTCTTTGCCCTTCAAGTTGCACAGAATAGATGCTGAATCAATAGCTTTGGATGACTGAATGGTGCTGTCCAACCTGCTTTCCCACTTACTTATTTCTCCTGATTCCATTCCTTTTCATTCAGTGGTGGTCCAATGGAAAGAACATTGGTTTGGGAGTCACATGACCTAATTGGAATCTTGACTTTTGATTAATACTTTGGTAACTTTGGGAAAATATCTTAAGACCTCTGGCATCCAATTTCTTCATATGGATGTGAAAGATGGATTAGATCTGCTGTTATTCAATCATTTCACTCATGCCCAACTCTTTGTGACCCCATTTGGGTTTTCCTTGGCAAAGATCTTACAGTGGTTTTCTATTTCCTTCTCCAGCTCATTTTACAGATGAGGAAACTGAGGCAATCAGAGCTTAAGTATCTTACCCAGGAACACACAGCTAGTAAGTATCTGAGGTTAGATTGAATGCAGGTCTTCCTGATTCCAAGCCTGGGACTCAATCCTCCTAGCCACCTACATGTCCCAGGAATTCTCTACACCAACTAAATCCAAAGTCCTGACTGTTCTCCTCCCCATATGTTAGAGGCTGAAGGAGATATGTTATCATGCTTCTGGAACTAACATACTGCCTTGCATGCACTAGGTATTTTCAAGATGTTAAAATGGATTAAACAGACGTATTTCCTTCACTTTCCAACCCACCCTGCATGTGATGTTGAAACTATGTTTTATATTATTTACATTCTTTTCTTACTCATCAGATATAAATTAGGATAAACACTGATGGAGCTCCCATGGCCTCTGCCCCAAGAGAAGCTTTATAGTTTCCCAGCAGCCTCTAAATCATGTTCCTCACAGTCTGTACTGCATGGACACAACCCCGAGCAGAAGAAGCCTACATTCCTATGGGGAGTACGATCGAATGGTCAGAACCCGGGGTTTGCCCTCAGAAGAGAAGGGTCCAAGTTCTGCCTTTCCCAGTTATTAACTATGTGATCCTGAGCAAGTCTTTTTCCCTTCTCTGGACCATAGTTTCCTCATAAAAGATTTGTTTTATATATGTGTGTGTGTGTGTGTGTGTGTGTGTGTGTATGTATGTATATATATGTTGTATATATTTGTTCTATATATGTGTATGTATGTACATATACACATATATATGCACACATACACACATATACATACAAACACACATATATGTGTGTGTGTTCTATAGTTCTAAGTATTCTATAAAGTTCTTTTAGTTCTAATATTCTTTATATGACCTAGTCCTAATTGGAATCAATATAGAAATATCACTTCATCGAGACAGAATTCCTTTGTAGACTCATACATTTTGGTTTTTAGCCCCAACTTTCTTGGATGTCCTTTTCAACTGCCCCAAAGATGAAAAAGTCTAGATATCAATGGGGTTGTGCTCATTGGCAGTAGTATACAAGGTAGTATTCCATTTTAATTAAAATTCCTACTTGTCCAGAGCCTGGGAATGTGGGTTTAAACTTCATAGCTGAAGTGCTGACATTCCTTCCATTCTTAATATATGACCTCATCCCCTTAACCCCCAACATACCTAAGTTCAATGTTGACATTACATTGAACACTGGGTCTTTCTCTCTAGAGCTTTCAGGCTGGGTTTTCACACAGGAGCCAGTTCTACCAATCTAATAAACTGACTAGCAATTAGTTCAGTTTAGTTGGAATGAACTAACTAAAATGGTTGCCTGAGGAATTTAAATGAATCAGTCCTACCAGTCACTTTGTAACCCTGGCACTTAACACAGTGCATGGTACTCAGTAGGCACTCAATAAATGTGGTTTCATTTGTTCACCTTTCCAGGATCTTCAAAATTACTATGGCAGGTACCAATTAGTACGGATCCATAGAGCTACTAAAAAGAAACGTGAGTTGAATATAAAAGAAAGCAATCTAGGAACCAGAAATCTTAACCTAAGATCCATGGATCCCAAGGGCTATATAAAAATATTTTAGAGGGTCCATGAACTTGGATGGGGAAAAACAGAACTTTATTTTCATTAACCTCTGAAATGTAACATTTCCTTTCATTATGAATGAAGGTAACAAATAATCTTCTGAGAAGAGGTCCATGGGTTTCACTAGGCTGCCAGAAGTATCAACAACACAAAAAGCTAAGAATTCCTAGTCTAAGGAAATATTAGAAATAGTAAGTAATCCCCCCCTTCCTTCCAGCACCACATAATACATCTTTATTATTCAGTCAGTACACGAAGGATCAACTTCTCTCTGACAATTGTTCATTTGGTAATATCCCAAATAAAAGGCCATCCTGTTGCTGAATAGTGTATTGAGTAGGGTAGTGGACCAGTCAGAACAAACTGCGTTCCAATTCTTTTCAGAATCTTACTAGGTAGATGATCTTGGGAATTAACTTCTTTCTGCCTCAATTTCCTCACATTAAAATGATGGTATTAAATTCTAATGCTTCTGAGGTCTCTAAAATCCATCATCCTACTTTTTAATATTTTGTACTGGGAAGCTTACTACTCTCTAAAGGACTCTATTTTGTTATCAGATAGCTAAGCCTAATTATTAAAAAAAAAAAAAAAGGTTTGTGTTTGTGTAACAAGAATCATCTTCCCTAGGATTCTATTTGTTGGTCCTAGTTTTCCCTTTGGAAGTACAGTACAGAATGCAAAGGTTAGTGAGGTCATATCACACTTAGTATGATGGTATGATCTCAATCTTTCTAGAAATGTACAAATCAATCTAAAGAAATAAAAGTATTTGTAGTTTTTTCTGGAGGGGGATATCTATTAGATGACTTAGGATCCCCAGGTCAAATGCTCTACATTTTTTTTTAATCAGGAAAGGTCTTATGGACATTGGATATTGAAAATAATTAAAATTATATCTTAAATTTATATTTGGGTATTTTACATGGCTATAAGTCACATTTAAATCAGTTTCTTAATCATTTTAGTCAATTATTTTCATCCATCAAACACATTCAATATGAGTCTAGTATTATATTTAACTCAAAGAATCAAAAATGAAGCACATGCTGTCCTCAGGAAGCTTACATAATAATTGAGGGATAGAAGAGCAATCCATCAATAAACACTGAGGTCCTTTCTCTCTCCAACTAAACTGCCAAGCATTCAAACTTTACTGCAGAGAACACAATTCCATTGAGCTGGCCACAGTGTTTACTTATCTTTGGGACTGTATGTGTGTGTGTACAAAAATAAGCAAAATACAAGGTAATTTGAAACGTGAAGGACTAAAGAAAAAATTAAAAATTGTTTTTCTCTCTAACTCCATCACTACCATCCTAAGTATCTAAAATTTTTATATGGATTTTCAGAATGAAGAAATAAAATATAAGTGATAATTCATCTACTGCTATAGAATATTTATTCCCTCAAATTTATTTCTAAAAATGATGAGACTGAAGAATTTGTGTAGAAAAATATTCATTGCATCAGATCTATAATAATCTATATATTAAAAACAGTAAAGCAAGATCATGGTCTGTTTCTAGGGAAAACTGTGAGTTTTCAGTTCAATAAACATTTATTGAGTCCCTTAAGTGTAATCTGTATTTACTGCCTCCATGATCTTTATCTATTCTCTTGATACCTTGCGATATGGCCTTCATTTCCATAACTTCACTTCAGTTTCCATCAATCTATAGAAATTGTCAAGAGGCAGGGAAGCTAAAGAAAGCTCGATGGCTTCTTTATCATCCAATCCAGTGGCCTTTCTTCTGTTCTCATCCTCCTTGACGGACTTCTCTGCAACATCTAACATTTTCTATCATCACTTTTTTTGTTTTTTGTCTTCCATGACTCATTATTCTTTTCTTAGCTCTCTGAACAATTCTTCTGTCTCCTTTCCCTAATCATAATCTTAAATATTCAAGGACTAAAAGTGCAATACTCCCTGACAGTGTGATCCATTCCTGTAGTGGTCACAAAGAAAGAAATGACTTTCCTGCCTGTTCAATAAGCAAACTGAACAGAATTAAGAACCTAAAGATTTTGCGATTGGAACAAAGCTGGGACTTGGCTCCTGGATTAATTAACCTGAAGTCAGTCAAGGAAATAAAACAATATGCAAAGAGAAAAAAAAAGCTTTAATTTATTAGAATTCAGACTACCAAAATGCATGTTTGCTTCATTCCCATATATTTCCAAACTATGTAAATCATGAAAGAATTCCTATTAGTCCAATTGTGACAAGATCATCTAATAAAACTTCAGCAATAAAGAGAAGTCTCTGGAATAAGAAAAATGTTTACCATTAATAAAAACTAAGGAGAAAGCACTAATAAATGCACACATACCATAATTTTTAGTATATATGTGACACATCCTACTATGTAAAAAGTACATCCTGTGACACTTTTAAAAAGTCCTTCATGGATATGAAAGCAAAAATGTTCATGAAAAAGAAAGTCAAAGTCAATCTTTTCATCTTTTCAAAGTCCTCCAAAAGCTATGTCCAAAATAGCAACATCTTCCCAAAGGATTACCCAATTTAAGTAAGCAATTCAATTGGATGCAACAAAAATTCAATTACCATCTCCTCTATGCAAAGCTCTATGTCAAGCATGGTAGTTGGAGGTGGAGGGAGGAGGGAGAACAGAGATATACAAAGAAATAGAAGGGAACGGTTATATCACAGAATACCAAATTGGAAAATATCTAAATTTGAAAAATCAATTCAGTCATGTCAATAGGCAGCAATGATGCATTTCTTAAAATGCATAAAAGAAAAGAGAAAGGATTAAAGGAAAATTCTTTTAAAACTTTTGAAATTAACATAAAAATTAGTTTAAACAAGAAAAAAACTTAAAAATTTAAGGAGAAAATTAGATTAATTCTGTTATATAGCATTTTCATTCTTTCTGTTGTTTGCTTGCATTTTATTTTCTTCATCATTTTCTTTTCTGATTTGATTTTTCTTGTGCAGTAATATAATTGTATAAATATGTATGCATATATTGGGTTTAACATATATTTCTACCATGTTTAGCATATATTGGACTACTTGCCATATAGAGGAGAGGGAATAGAAGGGGAGGACTGAAACACAAGGTTTTGTAAGGGCTAATGTTGCAGAATTATCTATGCATATGTTTTGAAAAATAAAAAGCTTTAATTAAAAAAGAATAATTCTATTGTTAGCCAGCTCATATTATTACAAATTTTCTTAGTCTGAGAATGATTGGCAGACAACTATGTGATAAGAGCACTGCTGATTCACTTTCCCAGCTTCTTAAACTGTGATTTGTGATGCCATAAGAAGTTTTGTAACTGAATGTGGTGTCAAAAAATTATGATTTATTATGAAAAATATTTCATTTGTATACGTATTTTACATACTTATATGCCTGATCACATAAAAATTTCTTAGGTGAAAAGGGGTTGCTAGTGGATTAAACTATAAAACAAGTGTTTTACATAAGATTTTATGCTGAAAAAGACTTTTGCATGCTGGAGAACATAGTATCTCTTGGGGTGCAGGCCAGAAAAGAAAGCAAGAATTATCCCAAGCAGATCCCTCCCCTTAGATGGCCTTTACTCAACACAATCTCTGCCTTTCCTTTTAGTCTGTTTCAGGTATTCACGCTGATTTAAAAATAACAATCATCACAATAATAATAATTAACATGTGAAAGGATGAAGAAGTTTGTATCAAATCAAAGTAAGATTTCCATTTTTAAGTCAGTGCATATGATAACTTTTTTTTAATTAGGAGAAGCTACTGATAATGATCAGGTATAGTTGTATGTAACCAAAAACTATGTTCAACTAGCCTAGGTAGACTAGGGCGGGGTAGGCTGGAGTCAAGGGCCTCAGTACCTTTCCTGAGAATATCATCTTTATAAATTTTATATTATGCAGGAATCTAAGTTTAAAAACCCAAATTGCTTTATTTTATTCAATTAATAACTTCTGTTCTCAAATGTTTACTTATTTCTCACAAATGAGCAAAAACCTCAGAGACACCAGATTCCTTCAAATTCAACAGCTTCTAACTCCATTTGTAACCAAAATTGAAAACATTTCAAAGTAAATTCAATTAATACATTTGCAATTATGTTTGAACAAATGCTACTTTAAATCAAATATATCAAATGTGGTAATTTCATTCATAACCTAACTTAGGCATAATGCATTTTTATATTTCTAAACTAGAAAAGGGATTTAATATCTGTAAAGAGAGCTCCAAAAAGAAGTATGCCATGCTTTCAATTGTGTTCCTCTAAATTTTCATTTTTACTGAGGAAAAAGGTATGCTCCAGGAAGACTTTTTATAGCTTCAAATTTTCAGGAAATTTTACCTCTTGTCATTTCCTACATCTTTAATTAGTTGGCATTGCTCTTCAACTCATTTGGTAAGAGCAGAAATTTGGCACAAATTCAGAGCTGAAATTAGAAATCTCGAAATTCTGACTCAGTCTTATCCTCCATCTCTTAGACAGTTCAATTATATCTATCTATCTATACATAGCATGTAAATATAAAAATGCTGGGATTTTTTATTTCTTTTGTCCTACAATCAATACTTATTAGATTTGGGGGACAAAAATAGGATAAGAAAGAAATATGGAATGCTTTTGTATCTGTACATTTTATTTTGTTTGTTGTGCAATCTCAATTCTGTGTCTGTTCTGTTAAAATAGGTAATAAAAATATTAGAAGAAAGAAAAAAGGAAATTAATTCAGGCTATTCACTGAAAGATCAAATACTGAAATTGAAGCTTAATTACTTTGGCCACATAATAAGAAGGGACTCATTAGAATAGATCCTGATGTTGGGAAAGATCAAAGGCAAAAGGAAAAAACCATACATGAAATGGATGGTTAGTGTCATGGAAGCAATGAACATGAGCTTGGAGAAACTTCAAGAGAGTGAAAGGTAGAAGGACCTGGCAAGCTTGGGTTCATGGGGTCACAAAGATTTGGAGATAACTGAATGACTACAAACCCAGAAAGATGTAGCTTAAATCAACCGACACCCTAAGAAGCTGTGTTTTGCCATTATCTATCTCTGAAGGCTGGTGATAAGGGGTGCTTCTACCATTCTCATTTACTATTTTTCTTATACCATTTACTATATTTCCTCTACTAGGTCTTTAGTTCCAAACATTCATTTGTAAGTTTAGAATCCAGAATACATTTTCCCTTAGAAAGAATATTGTAAGTTTGGTTGGGTTCCCAGGCTACAAAAGCCTATTGATGATTTACTGGAATTGAATTGTACCAATGTAGAATTTCAATGAAAGAAATATAATGATGTTGAAATTTAAGGAGAAATTTTAGACTTTTGATTTCATTAGCAAAAGAAATTACTGGTATGTAAACTTCCTCCATTTATGTGGACCAGCAATGTGTGTGTGATTTATAGTCTTAGAGATTTTCTCAAACCACTCTTAAGTTAAATGACTTACTCATAATCATATAGCTGGAATAAGTTAGAGACAGATCTTCCTGATTGCAAGAAAGGCTTCCAGGTACTGTCATAGTGCCTCTGATTGTTGTAACATTAGTGATAGGAGTAGAAATGGTCTCCAGACCTGGGATTTAATTGGTAAAATGAGCTCCCAGATGGAAAATACCTTGAACAGGTTGGCCCTTTCTCTGCAATTTACACTCTTAGAAAATTATCTAGAATTCTGGAGGATAATTGACCTATCCAAGGTGACAGGGCCAGTATCTGTCAGCCAAGTCCTCATCCTCTACTTTGTCCATGTCCTTAGGTCTATTTTAGAGCCATCACAAAATTTTCCATTTGCATCTTCCTCTACCTAACACTTTTCTGTAGACACCAATTTTGTTTTTCTGCTTTGTAAGACAAAGTATAAGGATTATGGGTATTTTTATTTAAAAGATAGATGGTAGTAGATCTTGATATCTTCTTTTTTGTTAGTTTGTCTACCCAGATTTTCTAATACATAGTACTTTCTAATTAAATTCTAAGCTCTCTAAGATTTGGGACCATATCTTGTATTTTGTACATGACACTTTGAGTTTATACACCGGGGTCACAACTTAACCTCCTTGTGCCTTGATTTCTTCATCTATAAAAGGAGAATGAAAAAGAACTGAGCAAGTGATCAATCTCTTTTCTATTGATAATATTCAAAAAAAACAGCAGCACCCTTTGTTCACAAGAGGCATACAACAGGGAGAAATTGTCTAGTATTCAATTTCAACTTCAGACTTTCACTAGCTCTGTGATCCTAAGCAAATGGCTTAACCTGCTTGCCTCAGTTTCCTCAATTGTAAAATATGGAATAAAAATATGGATAATTATAAAATAGGATAGCATCTATCTAATTATTGGGTTTTGTTAAGTATTTAGCAAAGTGCCTAGACCACTGTAGGCACTGTAAAAAATTTATTCTCTTCCCTTTCTCAAACACAACTATCTGGTCTCCACAGGATAAACTGAGGACTGAGTCTCCCAGTGGAAGAAAGACACGGATGATTTTTTTTTGCCTGGAGATCATGGATAGAAGAAAAGGTTACTGAGGATCAGTAGGAGTAGAGGTGGGAAGAAAAGTTCAGGACCAGATAGGGACACAGAACCCCTCAGGAATTTTTACATAATTCTAATTCAAATTCCTGCCCTCAGTTCGGCTCAGCAAGAAGTACTAGGAGAGAGGGAGAGAAGGTAAATATTGGAAAGTCACTGGCCAGAGAAGACATCCCTTTAGGCAAATGTGAATAGTTGAATTTTTCATAAGTCAAAATGTGTGAATATAAAGTAGTATAGAACCCTTTATAAAAAGAAAAAAAAACAACAACTCTGTGAAGCTGTTCTTATAAGTATGATTTTCCCCCATTTTATAGACAGAAAAAAAAAATGCAATTGAGATAACTTAAATCATTTGTCCAAAGTCCTATGGCTAATAAGCAATCACCCTGAAATCAGGGTCCTCAGACGGCTGTTCAAGTTATTTTTCCACTATCTCCCAAGCTGACATGGGTCCTAGCACGGCACTTCATCCATAAGCCCTCACTAAATGTTTTCGGACTAGAAACTGCTGATCAGGGTTAATTCTTGGCTCACAAAAAAAGAATGAAGAGAAAATAAGCGTACTTTAGAGAGAGCTTTTCCTAAGGTAACCACATAAGTGTTGGAAAGGAGAAGGGAAGGAAGACAAGGGTTCCGCCTGAAGATGGAATCTGGCTGAGATGGAATTAATTCAACTGTGAGTAGGAAAAAGTGGAGGAAAAACTCAGAGCCTGGCATCTCCACATTCTCCCTAAGGGAGGAGAAAAAAATTGGTAGGGAAGACGCTGGATCAGACACAAAGACCACCAAATACCCTATAAACCTTAAACAACAACTTGGTGGCTGTCTAGAAAGGGGGCAGGGTGGGTGATCACTCCAAGCTGAGGAGGGGAGAAAGTGGGGACCTGATGGAGGGCTATCAGTCTGCATCTTGGGTGTACAGAGTTTCAGAATTAGAAAGAGCCATATTCACTACCCAAGAGATTCCATCCTTGTTTGAGCCAGACTAGTAAATGGCTATTACTCCTTCCTTCCTTCCCAGATTTCACTACCACATCACGACCTGAGCCTTTTATGACAGTTAACCATAGGAGCACTGTGGAAACACCACACCCAGCTCTGTTCTGTGTATTTATAGGGCTTTAGCAACAAAGGCATTTTCATCAAAGCCCGTGGGGATCTGGGCACACCCTGTCACACACACACACATGTCAAGCTCCATAAAAGGAAGAGTCCAGTTCACTGCAAGCCCCGGGTCAAGGGCAAAGCCAGCAAACACAAATGCTCCAGGATGTCCTTCCTGGCCACCAGCTGACAGCATCGTTGGAAAGGAGGAAGAAGAATAGCATGGAGTCCATTGTCCAATATGTGTATTGTTATGGTTCTGATCCTTGTGGGATATAATGAAAAGAGATGGCAATGCAAGATTTGAACCCTCTGAGAAATGGCTCTACTTCTACATAACCATAGAATATCACTCAATTTCTCTGAATCTCAGTATTCTCATCTGTTGAATGGACTGATAATTTTTATACTATATATTTCACAGGGTCCTAGATTTAGAGATGGAAGGGATGTCCCAAGCTCTCTCATCCAATCCCCTCATTTGACAGTTGTGAAAATTGAAACCCAGAAAGATGCCCAAGATTATATAAATAGTAAGAATCAGAAGTAGGGAAACAATTTAAAATTAAATTTAACTTTAAAAGAAGAATCAGAAATGAGATTATATGAGGATTAAAAAAATAATGTGTTAAAAGAACTTTGTACCTGGGAAGCTCTTCAGCTTAGTTTGACAAAAGTTTATTGAATGTTCCTTACATCCTAGAATGTGTTAGGCTCTGGAGATAAAAAAGATGAAATGAGACAAAATCCCTAACTTCAAAGAACTAAAAAAAGATATCAGACATACACACAGATATCTGTGATATAATGAAGGGTATAATAAAGGCAAAAGGGAGATCCAGGCAAAATGTTCTAAGAAAATCTGAGAATGAAGAGAAATTTCAGTGTAAGGAATCAGACAAGGCTTGATGGAAGGGGTGCCAACTCAGTGGCCCCTTAAAGGAAAAGATGAATTTTAAATGACAAAGAGTCCATGGACACTTATTATTTTAGTGTCTACCACATATAAGGCACTCTGCTAGATAGTTGGAATATAATAGAGATAAATAATTCCTGCCCTCGAGGAAGTTAAAATTTACTGAAAAGCAATTCCCTTGTAGAATTATAGTAGTTGGATTTTCCAAGCGAAGAAATGCCCCCCCCCTTTTTAGCAAGATAATCAGGGTTAAATGACTTGGTAACACAGATAGTGTCAAGTGTATAAGGCTGGATTTGAACTCAGGATCTCCTGACTCCAGAGCCAGTGCTCTATCCATTGTGCCATCTACCTGCCCCATAAATGTTTTTTTTGAATGGACAGTTGTGAAAAAGATCAAGCTATGGTTAGGTTATAGATCATAATCTAATTTAACTATAGTGTGTGATGAACATAAAAATATAAGTGACCCATGGCAAAGAACCTAAGTCCTGGGTTGATACTGATTGGGTTCAATCTTAGGAGCTCACCAAAAACTACAAACTTTAGTTTCTCCTAAGAATATCAGAATTTTATTTATTTTCCCTAATTAGAATTTGCCTTATGTCAAGGTTTCCAGAAAAGCTAACAGAAAAGATTGGGTTCAATCTTAGGAGTTCATCAAAAACTACAAGCTTTGGTTTCCCCTGAGAATATCACAGTTTTATTTTTTTTTCCCTAATTAGAATTTGCCTTATGTCAAGATTTCCAGAAAAGCTAATTCTACTCATATTATTTTGGTTCATACTTGCAACAACCCTGCAAGGCGACTGCTGTTATTATTATTCTCATTTTACAAATGGGGAACCCGAGACTGAGAGAAATGATTTTCCCAAAATCACAAGACTAGTAAGTGTCTGAGGTAGGGTTTGAATTTCAGTCTTTCCAAGTCCTGACCTCTGTCTACTAGTTTTATAGTATCCTAGAACATCAGAATTGGAAGGGATTTTAAAGGTTTAGTCCTTTTTTGTGTCATGAGTACTTTTGGCTTCAATCTATTGATCCCCTCTGCAGAATAACATTTTTAAATGCATGAAATTAAATAAATAGAATTACTAAGAAAATAAACTAAATTTAAATACCATTTTAAAAATATTTTTAAAGAAACAAACAACTTCACAGATTTCAGGGAATCAATTCCTGATTCGGTCCAACCTATTTATTTTACAAATGACGTAAATTTGTAAGGTATTATGAAGTATTAAAGAGAGACTTCATGAAGTAACAGAAGAAGAAACCATTTGGGTATCAGAAGACCTAGGGTTGAATCTTGACTTTTACTCCTTATTTATTGTCATTTTGGACAAATGTCTAGAGCAGGTATTAGATAAGGCAAATCCAACATTTTCCAAGATGTTCTTCATCCAACACATGGCTGTTCTATCTAATATTTATTTTCCTTGTCAACTCTGGCTCCAAGATTGAGGTAGGATGTCATGGGACTCAAACTTTCACTTTCTAGTGAGTGGGTACCATGCCAGAAACAAGGGGATGTCAGCATAGTGAGAAGAGAAGGGAATAGGGAAGGAAGATTTAGAACTACAGAATGGGAGCAATGGATCATTATTCATAAAATCAACCAGATCTGGAGGCAAGGTTGGTTCTTGCCGAGTTGCTTAGGCCTGCCAGAGCTGGACCAGCATGGTGATACAGATTGCCTTTTAGGCAGTCTGCTGGCTGGCCATGACAATGTGAGGCAGCAGGGCTGCATGGTCCGCTGTGGCAGGAGCCAGGATGGAGTAATAGCCAAGAACTATAATTGATAGGGCTGCCAAGATGTTATGGTGTTTTCCCTAGTTTGCAGACAGGAACCTGGATAAAGGACAATTTCTTCTTTGTACCCTTCTGGGGAAAAAAGAAACGAGAATACATTTCTTTGGGAGATCATTAATTCAGGATGTTTCCTTTCCCGCTCCAATAAAATCTTTTACTGATTTGATATTTCGGTATGACTAGGGTTTCATTAGCAAGGCAATAACTGAGTGCCTAAGAGTATCTGAGCTAACTCTCAAGTTCCCCATTTCATGATAAAGTAGGAAGTTGAATAAAAATCAAAATTTCCAAAGCAACTCACGTTGAAACAAGTACTCTGTGGGGATTCCAGAAAATGGTCTCTATTGCTGAACTTCTTTGGGCTTCGGTTTTCTCATCTGTAAAATTTAGAGTTGGTTGGATGATTGCTAACATCCCTTTTGGATCTGAAATTATTATCCTGTGATGTGCGTATCCCTGGGCACACAGCTTTAGGAAATGGGAAGAGGCAACATGTGAGCCTTGGACTTTTTGATCTAAGGCTAAAGCTGGGGACTCTATTTTCAATGTCCAATAAAAGCATTGGGTTGGAGCTCAGAATCTCTTTTGTAACTAACTAGAATCGCTTCCACTTCCATGATGTTTTACAGTCTCCAAGGAGCTTTCACGTACTTTATCTTAGTGACACTGATGAAGCACCACATAGCTTCTTGCTACAGTATCCCTTGGTCAACTCTCCAGCCAAGGATGTTGGAGTTGGCTCAGAGTGCAATTAATGAGTCAGCCAGCAGGTGTCACCTTGCTTGAGTTTCCAATTCAGAATAGGAATTAAAGCCATCCCACTGAGCCTTAGAAACACATTGAAAGTGGGAAGAGTTCTAGACTTGGAGTCCCAGGACTTGAGTTCAAATCCAGACTTTTCTACTTAATTCTGTCCAGATGTAAGAGTTGGACTAGAATCAGCTCATACAGTAAATCTGGAATGTTAAAGGGGGACTCAGAGGCCATCTGATTCCATTCCCTTTCTCTACAGATGAGGATGACAGATGCGTTAAATGACATATCCAATTTCATAGTAGCCATCAGAGAAAGGCTATTAACCCAGGCTCTCCCAGCCCAAAGACAGTAATCTTTCTACCATGCTATAAATCTCTGAAGATTTTTTTCAGCTGGGGATCTTTGACTACAAATATGACAATGACTTCAAAATCTAATGCTCAAATCAGAAGTGAATTTCTGGAAATCCTTCATTCCATCTAGTGAAGAGAAGAAATGAAACATTAAAATCTGAAGCTTATAATTTGTATCTTATATCAATCTCTCAAGTCTTCCCTTGACACTTACAGAATCAACCAAGAAGAAAGAAATTATGTAAAAATGCTGATCCACTTTACCCCAATTAAACACATAAAATCTAGACGTCTCAATTCAGTCAAAGATGTTAACTGTGCAAGTAAATCCTTCATCCTTTTGGGTAGAGTAAAATGCTAAGATTGTTGGATGAAAGCAAATGATGACACACAAGATATATTTGGTGATTGGTTAAAGTGAACCAGCCACACATAATGGGGGACCCACAATTCAGAATCCTACATTGCAACAACAGTCCAGTCTAATAGTGAAGCAGCCCCAGACCTGCCCTGGAGAGGACATTGCTTGGGAAGCATGGTGGGGGTGGGAGAGTGGAGCAAAGAGTCCCGACTATTTTCTCCATGCTCTAATATAATTGACTTGACTTTATCTCCTATTGAAGACACACCAGCTAAGGCACAAACTGGAATTCAATATTAGGCAACTATGTAAGTTCAGAATAACCATGACATCCATCATGGGTCCCAATAATAACTAAATAATAACAATGTTCTCAAAACAATAGTATCTGCATTGAATCTTACTGAAGAAAATCTCAATACAATGAGAAAAAGCAGCTTTAGGACTCTAAGCCTAAGAGTCCCAAGCAGAAATCATTTCTTCTCAAAAGAGAATAACATGAAGACTCTACAAAAGAAAAAAAATTATTTCCAACAAGCAAGAAAGGGAAGAAAATATATATTTATATAGAGTCTATTATGTGCCAGGCATTGGACTGTGACACTTTACAAATATTATCTTGTTCAGTTGTTGCAACAACCCTGTGAGAAAAGTACTATCGTAATATTCATTGTACAGTAGAGGAATCTGAGACAAAGTGACTTGCCCAGGTTCACACAACTAGTTATCTCAGTCTAGATTTAAATTCAGTTCACCCTGACTCTAGGCCCATTGCTGTATCCATTGTGTAACTTAGTCGCCCCAAAAAATTCTTTTGCCACGTGCGTTGTCAACACGTATGTTTTACTATCACTATGCATTCATTTTTTCCCTTTTTTCCCGGTTACCCTGCACATTTTTGTGGGAGATTATACCCCAGACTTTGGGGAAATTGTTCTTTTTATAAACTGTTCTTATTATATCATCTATGTGAGTGCCCTTTCTTAAAAGCTAATATTAATCTTACTAGATGATAATCAATTGAAATTACATCAGTGGGGACTCATAAAAAACAAGAGCTAGAAAACCTAACCTTTCACGGTTACCCCTAGAACTCTGAGGAGAAAAACAGTCAGTAGCTCTATGAGGAACTAGTGTGTTACAACTACTAGTAAGAATTAGGGCAGAAGCCCTAAAACTACATCATTTCATAATACAGAGTTAAAATGCAAAAATAAATTCTCACCAACTTGCTTACCTTACTCAGATCTTCAGAGGGATAGTATTATTTCAAATGTTCCAACTCATGAGTGGTTAATAGGAATAAGAGACAGGAGAAACTTTCATTTCTCAGCCCCTTCTTTCCAGTAAATATTTTCTTGCTCACCTGTAGGAGTCACAGCACCTGGCTGCTTCCACTTCCTGATTATATCTCCAGCTCATGCCATTTATTCCTCTGTCTCAGTCCATCTGTACCATCATCTCAGAAGGGAAAGAGGAAAACCAAAATTCAGCATCCTTCTTCTTCATTGCTCTATTCTTTTTTTTGAACGTACTTCATCATTTTGAGGGAACAGAGAAAAAATATTAAAGAAATAACAGAGAAAGACACGCCCCTGGGGCTCTGTCTCTTCTGATTCTCACAATAATACTTAAAAATGGATAACATGATAGATACCCACTTTACAGCTGAGGAAACTAAACCTCAAAGAATCATACAAGTAATAAAACCCAAATTACAGTCCAGTGCTCCTGATGCCAAGTTCAATACACTTGTTTTTTACTATAGGACACTGCTTCACATAAAAGTTGGGATGAAGAGAAGGGGAAAGTTCGGTTCTTAGAGCTGGAAAGACAGACAATATACTCAGAGAAATGACCCTTAGCTAAAGTTGAGACTAGCATTGAATCACAAGCTAGTGAGACTTAGAGAATATACATATAATATTATTTATAATATATATTAATATTAATATGATAAATATATATTGAATATGAATAAATATATCAATACAATAAATATATATTTAAATGAGCATCCTGAATATTTACATATATATATATATATTCAGGATTGGTCAGCAAGGTAGTCTACCCACTTTTCTGGTCTCATGCCTTACACTATAAATCTTCTTATGTCAACTCTTGATTCATTAAAGGTACTTTCACTACCTCTACCTCCTTCCCCAAAGGACTCTTAGTTAAGCTATTATAATGATCCCACACTGTTATTATTCAGAACATCAACAGTACTTAAGTTCAAGGCTTTCCTTTTTTGAAAGATCCTGGGCATTTTGGACTTTCAGAAACATAAACACCAAGTACAACCATAACAATAGGATAATCAATTGTTAATCACTATGTTATTTTATTTGTTCAGTTGGCTTTCAGTCATGTCTAACTCTTCATGACCCCATTTGGGTTTTATTAGCAAAGATACTGAAATGATTTGCCATTTCCTTCCCAAATAGCTCATTTTACAGTTGAGAAAACTGAGGCAAATGGGATTATGTGATATCCCCAGGCTCACACAGCTAGTAGATGTCTGAGGCCAGATTTGAACTCAGGAAAATCAGTCTTTTCTGACTCCAGACCCAGCACTCTACCTTTGTACCACCTGGTTATTATTTGATTAGTAAATAGTTATTATGTTGATCATGGGAAAGAGGAGCAATGGCGAAATGGAAAGAATATTGAAAAAGGAGTCAAGGAATCTAGGTCGAAATCCCAGTTCCTCCTCTTACTAGTTGTATGACCTGGAAAAAAAGGTCATTTAACCTCATCAAAGCTCAGTTTCTGTATCTCTAAAATAGGGATAATATACCATCTCCACTGACTTTAATGAAGTAGTGAAAACAAAAAGGCCTTTGGGGACACACAGCTGTAATCCTGGCTACTGAGGAGGCTGCAACGGACAGCCAAAACTCAGCTGAAGTAGATGATCAGGTGTCTCTGAGCCAAGCTCAATTTAGTAAGTCCTGCAGAGAAGAATCCGTCATTTAGTCCAAAGAAGAGCAAACCAGCCCAGGTTGAAAACACAGCAGGTCTATGCTCATCAGTAAAGAGTACAATCTCAGATCTGTGAGGAGACTCTCTACTTCCAACCTGGCCAAGGGGTAGGAGGAAAAGGGAGAGGAAGAGGAGGAAAGGGAGGAGAAGGAGGAAGGGGAGAAGGAGGAGGAAAAGGAGAGGGAGGAGGAAGGGGAGAAGGAGGAGGAAAGGGAGAGGGAGGAGGAAGGGAAGAAGGAAGAAGAAAGGGAGAGGGAGGAAGAAGGGGAGAAGGAGGAGGAAAGGGAGAGGGAGGAGGAAGGGGAGAAGGAAGAGGAAGGGAGAGGGAGGAGGAAGGGGAGAGAGAAGAGGAAGAGGAGAAGGAAGGGAAGGAAGAAGAAGATCATGTTCTTTTCAAGAATAAGTTATTTTAGTTGGTTTGCAAACACTGGATTTAGAGTAGAAGGAGTTCAAAACCCAGTGGCCCAATTTACGAGTTGTATGACTGAGCAAATCAACTCTCTGGGTCTCAGTTTTTTCATTTCTAAAATGAGGGGATTGGATTTTACAACCTCTGAGTTTCTTTCAGTTTCCAGATCTCTAAGGTCTCCTCCAGGCCTACATCCAAAATCAGAAACAATCTAGAATGTGTGCTCCAGAAAGCCTCCATTCTTCTTTTAACAGAGCTTGGAGACCAGTGATCCACTCTCCAGTAGTTCTGTCATGACTGGGCTCGAGCTTCTGTGCTACTTTTAAATATTCACAAATACTAAATAATCAAAAAAAAAAGTTATTTACGTCTTTAATCAATGTGATCTTTATTCATGCCGACTCAGTAAAGAAAGGAACCCTACCCCTCCTTGCCCCCCAAGGCCAGGCCAGTCGACTTGATGTCTGACAGACTTCAGGGGAAATAATTACAGGGTGACTTCACCACAGCAGAATGGGGAAGAGGAAAGAAAGCTAAAATGGCAGCTTGAGACTAGCAAGCATTGATCAGCACTCTCCCCCCTGCCTCCCTTTCTGGGGTGCTTCCTCAGGGCCCATTTGCAGGAGAGATTGATGGCAGGGTGGAGACTGCGGGCCTGGGCCTAGCTCGCCGGGCTGTGCACTTAAATGATTAGAGAACACTGGACACCTTCGCTGGAGTCAGGTTTGTGTCCTTCAGTCTCCGGGCTCCATGATGCTGCCTGCCAGCCGCACCTCCGCGCAGCCAAGCTGGGCCGCAGCCCAGCCACTTCACATCGATGATTGCACAGGACTCTGGGCTGATCAATAGCAGCGTTCCCTCTCTGCCTTTGGCTAAGAGCTAAAGAGACTCACTGGTGCATTTGTGATCACTAGAATTTAATTATATATCACATTGATTTTTAATTAGAACTCATCAAAGATTTCAAACTGCTAAGTGGGTTGGTCAGAAACTCAAAATACCTGATAGGAAACGGATGGATTTGGACCCCTAACCCCACTGTCCTATTGTTGTTCTGTTACCCCTGATGGGGAAGATGGCTACTTGACCCATGACTGAGGATGAAGACCTTGACATCTGTCCATATTCCTAAAAGCTCCATTTTAGTCTGAGAGAAAGCGATCAGAAGGAACAGCACAAGAGGGCTCCTGAATTATTATTTATAATTAATCATTGTTATACTTAACATTGGAAATGGTCCCATAGGCTATCATTCCCAGACTGCTCCTTTTGGAAGGTGAGTCCACAATTACCATCTGGTTCTGTGATTTGGCTCGGAACTGGGGCAGGTCTTTTTGTGGCTTCTGATTCCAAAAGGAGACAGGTCTTCTTTTGGTAGTATTTGTAAAGACTAAAAATATGGCATCCATGGAAGCCAGAGTTAAAAAACCATGTTATGGGATTTAGAATCATGAGAGGTTAGAGGTCATCACTTCCAATCCCCTCAATCTACAAATGAGGAAATCAAGGCCTCTGGAGATTAAGTTACATAAGTAGTTAAAAGTTAGAACCCTTCAGATTTGAATGGATGAATCCAGAATTCTTCCTATTGCACCAGAGGCCAATAGAATTCTGGTTAGGGCTTGCCTATTACATATAAAAAGACCATTATATTCAGGGGTTTTCCACCTGGGATCCATGAATTTGTTTGCTTTTTTTAAAATATTCTGATAACTGTATTTTAGTGAAATTGGTTTTCTTATTTTATTTTATTTTATACATATATGAACCTAACTATGAGAAGGGATCCATAGGTTCCACCAGACTCC
The DNA here is from genome assembly GCF_016432865.1 of Antechinus flavipes. Lineage (NCBI taxonomy): Eukaryota > Metazoa > Chordata > Mammalia > Dasyuromorphia > Dasyuridae > Antechinus > Antechinus flavipes. Next base: position 64,820,730 of record NC_067402.1, on the reverse strand, counting down.
ATGGCACAGGAAAAGTTAAGAACACCTCCTTTAGATGGAACCCAAAATAGTGCTAGAAACCTAATAAGAGTGAGTTCTTCCAACTATTTTAGTGGTGGTCCAGCTGGTACTCTCATCAAAAAATGATGCTGATGGGCTACTGGATCTTGTAAGAGGGAATTCTTGGTTTCTCTCTTTGAATTTTGTTTTTCTCCTTTGTTTATTTCTGGCACCTGCAGGAATGCCCAAAACAAATCATTGTCTAGGAAAATATCACATCTGGGTGTCGACTCCATAAAATTCAACCCTCCACAGCCAACTACACGTCTTTCTCCTCCGAAAGGGACAGGGCCCCCACTAAAAAAAAACCTCATTTCTCCTCTTCTGTGGAATCACTAGTCACTCCCTGCACCCCCACCCTAAGCAATGGCGGTTCTAGTACATCAAATATCTAGAGGAGGAGCAGAAGTATTATCACGTTTGTCAGAATTGGAGGAAAGAATCATTTTCTAAGCACCAAAATAAGCCAAATTAGATAAAGCATCTCAGTTACTTTTAGTCAACATTTAGTCAACAACTACTTTAGTGAAGGTAGTCTTCCTGTTAGCCTTTCCTCAAGGCATTCCCTCCCTCAACTTCTCCATCTAGCCAAATAACTCATTTACAAATCAAGACTTCACTCTTTGTGCTCTTCAAAAACAAAGGACCAGCAACAACAATCCTTCCCCTTCAAAGCCCAGCTGAAATCCCTGCATTCAAGAAGCCTTCCTTCAATGCCCATTTTAGCTAAAAATTATCCCTCTTTCCTTTGAACTCAAAAGCAACTCTTGTTGACAACAATCCTGAGAGACGTTATTCAGTTTCCTTATCTATAAAATGAAAGGGATGAACCAAGTCCCCTTCCAGCTCTGGTTCCAAGACTATATAAATTTGGGGGAAATACCCCACACATATACCCATGGCTTAGCTTTCTAAAGGTCTGAACCTTTAGCTCTCATCACCTATTTGCACATATTCAGTGGAAAAAACTGTAGCCTGGCATATAGAAGGCAATTAATATATTTTATGGTTAATTGATTATTTTAATATCTTTCAACCCTTTCTTTCTTCTGAGTCCCTTAGAGATATATTTTTTCAGATGTGTTATTTAATTTTTTTCCTGGACTTATTCTACTTTCACTGTGGTCAATGATGTTTAAGCCAATTGTGAAATCAAATATATACCTTTTTTTCCAGGGGCCTATCAGAGTAGCTTATGGGAAATTAGTCAGCAGGCCTACATAAAGACAGAAAAAAAAAGACTTTAACTTCCATTTTGTCCTTTTCGTCCTTGATTTTTTTCATTTTAGACATTGAGGGCAATCTCTAAGGAGGGCATAGATATTTGACTAGCAGGGCTTGTACTTTCTAAGCTTATTACAGCAGTACAACATTACAGGGATGACTATCCAGAGCAGAAAATTACATTGGTCATTGTCATTGGTAAGGCAATGAATTCAGATTCAGTAAACCTAAAGATATATTTACTTATTTGTTTGTTTATTTATTTATTAATAGCTTTCCTTTAGTTTGTTCCCGGATCATCTGACTGATGAAAACATGTTGGTCCCTTGCTTGTGTAGAGATAGAGAGAGGAGCCCCTGTATCTTTTCTTTTCTAGCATGAGAGAATTCATTTTTAAATTAGCTTCCATTTAAGTACCAAATGAGAAGAGACAATCTCTTGCTCTGTTTATGTTTTTGTCCTTCCTGTTACCCTGATGTATATTGAATGTGTAGTTCCTTACTCTGCTCCCCTGAGACCAATGAGATTAGTGACCTTCTGCTTCATCTCCAGGCTCAAGACTGCTACCCTCCATTTTTTCTATTTTCTGCCCTATAGATAGATAGTTTGTATGTATATATACATATATGTATACATAAATATCTACATACACATATGTATATAGATATATATTATACTTAATGAACATTATATATAAATGGTGAAATGGAAAATTTCATACAAAATTTCAGACAATACAAGAGCCCTGAAAGGTGGGACAAATAAGCCCTAAGTGTTAGAAAAACAGAGAGAAAGAAAGCAGCACCTTCACTAATCCTCTTCATTTCCTCACTCTTCACCTTTATCCCTGTGGTATAAGCAGGAAAGAGAGGTGAGTCTGGAAATGTTTTCCAGACTCCTTATTAAAAACAGTAATTTTCCAAATTTTTTCTCTTCAGATTCACTCAATGTGATTCCCAGAGAAAACTTCCAGGTATAAAGGCAGTAAGCTAAAGGAAGATGCTTGAGGAGGCAAGGGGCAGCGAAGGAGGACACAGGAGGGAGGGATGCTGGCTAAGACTATAAGGCTACTGTTTCTTCACTGTTGTTTCCTCGGCAGCTGCTCTGGGCATTTTCACAATTTGGCTCGCACCGGGGAAACAGAAATGGTATCTTTGGTTGTTCAGCTGCATGGGGGCTGGCAATAGACATAGCAAGAAGCTATCAGCTTGCACTAGTCCACTGTTTCTGAAAATAGCAAAAATATTTATCAGGGCAATCCATCTTCGTGGAATAGGGGGCAGGGAGAGGTAGCTGAGGAAAGGAGGGATACAGATTTCATTCAGAAGAAGGCACTTTTAATATTCATGTCAAGAGCTTCAAGTATAAAAAATGTTGTCAGGGTGAAGTCTTATGTTCTAAGCCAGCCATCTGTTTATAACTCTCTCTACTCACCCTAGAAAACCCCACTCTCTAAGTGCCTGCAAGCCAGGCCACAAGATTGGCTTGGATTTCAGGCTAAGCCCCTTGAACAAAGTCAGCCTTTAAGTTCCACATCTCCACCGCCCACTGCCACCTTTTTTGTGTTGGGCTGGGTCCCCTTCACTCTTCCCAAGGTAGTGGAAAGAATGTTGGAGTAAAAGTTCAGAGACCTGGTTCCAAGGCTTTTATGTTCCTCCAACTCCTGATGTAACTTTGAGCAAGACTCTTCATTGTGTGCCTCAGTTTCTCCTCAGGTGAATATGAAGAAAATCATGTCTTCCTATTCCCAAGCTTAAACAAGTGTTAAAAATCTTCATGAAGTCCGAGTAGAAATAATTAGAGTTTTGAAAGACAGGTATATCACAACAGTAGTCTCAAAAACATATTGCATTTGTGTGTTAAGTTTATATAACCAATCTACAGGGGCTAGCGCTATCTAAATCTTGGTTTCTCTTTACAAAGTCCTATTAATCCAATTGTTTATTCTTTCAAACATTGGGTCAGAGGGCTGAATAATATGTTTTGGGCAGCTGTAAGCAGCCCCTGAAGCTGTCTGCCTAGAGACAGATTTGGATTTTATGATCCTTATAAATTTAGGGCACAATTTTTCCCTCTAAGATTCCTAACTGTTTAGCTGATTCTCTTCTTCCCTATGTTTCTAAAACATCAACCAAAATCTCCTAAGAAATATTGTTTTCCAAGATGTCTAGATGAAACTACCAGGGTTCTGGCACCAGAATCTGATCATTATATACTCTCACGCAGATGTGGAAACACAAGAAATCTGGATATGTTATGTAGATAAGAATCCAAAGGGTTGGGTGGATATCCAAACTTCTGAAACCTAGGAGATTTCCCCATTGCAGCCAAGCAAGCTTTCTGCCTGTAATTCAACACTCATGTTAAGTACCCTACTATGTGTGAAAAGAACAAATGTTAGCTAAATCAGACGGAATGGAGGGAATAGGGGATTCAAAAATGAGAAAATGTCAGAATCTCTACTGGAGAAAGAATGTCCAAAGCAAAGGTGGAAGGAAAAAACATACGAAAATGTACAAGTGCATAGAAGTCTACACGAAGTATTATGAGAAATCTCAATTTTAAAAGTATCTTTGTGGGAAGTATGCCTCAGGCTCCTAAAAGAAATGTTTTATAACTACTATTCTTGTTATACTACCTTTCTTGGAAAGTTCAATGAGTGGGGCAGCTAGATAGAACAGTGAATAGAGCACAAGCCCTGAAGTCAAATCTGTCCTCAGGTAATTAACACTTCCTAGCTGTGTGACCCTGGGCAAGTCACTTAACCCCAATTGCCTCAGTTTAAAAAAAAAAAAAAGTAAAGTTCAATGAGTTTGGCTAGTTATTCATGGAAAGCCTAATGGTTTGGGCTTATGAAAAAAGGAAAGAAATAAGTAATTATTAAGTATGTTATTATGTGCTCAGCACTGGGGATACAAATACAAGTTAAAAAAAAAAAAAAGGTAATCTGGGCTCTCAAGGAGTTTACATTCTAATGGGGGAATCAACACAAAAAGAGCTTTAAAAAATCTGGAGTTGGAGAGAAAAAAGGAGGAGTAGAGTTATGGTTTCAAAGTCCAAAAAGTCCAGAACAGGAAGGTGGGAGAATAAAAGCAGGCAGGTCTGAGTCTTTCCACCAAATGAAATTTCCAAGATGAGCTCCCCAAAGGGAGAAGGGCAGAAAAGACTTTGTAAAAGAATACTCTAGAGCAAAAAGGTTTGGAAACTGAGCCCTTTAGGGTTACTCCTAGAACCTTGAGTTAAAGGACTAGCTGCTGCTCTCTGGGGCTTCAGCTCATCAGGATGAATGGCAGTTAGGGGAATAGCCATAGATGGCATATTAAACGAGAAAGAATGCTGCATTTGGGATAAGAAGATCTATATTTGAATCTAGTTCTATTGCTACCTACCTATGTGACTTAAGACAAGTCCCATTACCTATACAGGTCTTTTTTTCCCTATCTGTACAATGCAAGGAAATAGTTTACTTGGTTTCTGAACTCAGAAATTGGAGTGATAGCTTAAAGAGGATTGGGAAAAAATTAGAGAACTTTCTCACATAATTCTAAATAATTTCCCCAATATCAGGACAAATTTACAGCTTCACCAATAATGTATCAATATGCCTGACTTTGGTAGATTTCTATGATGCTTTTCTTCTGTAGAAGAAGAATAGCAATTTCATAACTAGGTAAGGTTTTTGTTAACAGTAGATGAAGCCCTTAGTGACTAACCAAATTGAGCCACCTATTTCTTTCTACCCACGGAAAAAAAAATCAGTTAACTGAGATGTTGCCCTCAACTTTTACTAGGAAAGAGCAAATAACAATGTCATTTCAAGATCTTGAATCAAAGAAAGTTCTAGTTTGCTATAAAATGTAGCATGATATGGCACAGGAAACATGCTAAACTAGGACAAAAATACTCACACATGAAAAAAGTTATAGACAAGTGATTTATCTCTTTGATCCTCAGTGTCCTTACGTGTAAAAGAAGATAATACTACTACCCGTGTTTCCCCGATAATAAGACACTATCTTATTTTTTTTGGACAGAAAAACCCCAGAGGGCTTATTTTCAGGGGAGGGCTTATTTTAATGAACATTGACAGCAATTTTAATAAACAGGTAAATGTGAACAAAAAAAAGTACCTTTATTCAATAATGATCATGTCATCTTCTTCAACAACATCGTCATAAGTGTCCATACCCTGAATTCCATCCTGGATGTCTTGCGCCTCTATTTCCTTCAGAAGAAGTGGACCCAATCTGTCATGTCCAGCAATATAGCTCTCTTTAAATGACCATGTCTTGTCCAGGTAACCTGTTCATAGTGCCTTGGTGACACAGCTGTCAGTAATTTTATCCCATGACTTCTTCACCCAAGTCATGACTTCTTGCAGACAGGGCTTCACAAAGTTTCCACGCTGATTTCTTTCCATTCTATTTTCAATGTAGTCATTGACTTCCATGCACAAATGGTCCTTGAATGGCTTGTTTATTGCAATATCAAGGGTCTGGAGATAGGCAGTCATTCCTGCAGGAATCATTACTTAATCTATTCTTCTCTCTGTAAGGAAGTTCTTCATTTCTTTAGCGCAGTGAGTGCTGGCTGAGTTCTTCTTTTATCCTCCATGATGCCCCCCTGAGTTCTTCTTTTATCCTCCATCATGCCTCCTGAGTTCTTTTTTTATCCTCCATCATGCCCCTTTTATCCTCCATCATGTCCCTCACTCCCGCTTACATACTGGGTTTTTATGTTGTCCTGCCTCAGCTCTCCTCCAGGACACTGCTCTCAATGGTGCCAGCAAGCAAATCACTGGGGAAGAACAGGATGACGCGCTCACTGCTGCAGCTCTGATTGGATGCAGCTTGGAGCGCAGCGTGTGTTTCACCCGGGATGGGGTGGAGATGGTGCATAAAGAGGGTACCGTAATGTAGCGTGTAGCACAAGGGATCACCTTCACTACAGTAGCAATCTCAATAGGGCTTATTTTCGGGGGAGGGCTTATTTTAGAGGAATCTTACACAATAAGGGGAGGGCTTATTTTCGGGATAGATCTTATCGGGGAAACATGGTAGAACTTTCTACCTCATAGGGTTGTTAGGGGGAGAGTGCTTTATAAACTCTGGTAGTAAAGAATTATGAATCATCATCATAATTACTAAAACAGGAAAATGAATAGACACATTTGTATTTTTTAATGTCTAATTTACTTTTCTTTTCTAAAAGTAGAGTCAGGTTAACCCCAACCAATCAGAAAATTTAATTAGCCATTTGCTCAGCATTTGGAATATTTGAAGTATTGCTGTACTTTAAAAAGAGTATTGTTAATGGTAATCTTCTGTGGTGATTTCGAATATAGGTGTAAAAGAATCTGAAGAATGAATTAATTGTTTCCTACCCAGTTACCTATTCAAACTTACTCTATGCACTATCCTCCCTGCTCAAAGGATCTCCAGCTTTCCAGGCCCCAGAATAATTCAACTTCTTTATAAAAATAGACATGAAGTTATGAGCAATATTCTATTTTCTAGGTTCAGGTGAAAAACATTCCTTATGAGAGAGAACTCAAGGAAAGGAAAAAGTTATTGTTTTTAAATAGTATTATCCCAAGCTCTGAGTATGTTAGAATTTCTCATCTTATCATTATATACTTCAACAACAATACTGTGTGAGGATGTATTCTGATGGAAGTGGATATCTAGAGATATCCTGGGTGAGGGGAATAATCATCCTCAGCTGGCTCATCTGGCCCTCAGGCCATAGTTTGAGGACCATTTAGACAAAGAGAAGATCTAATTCAGTTCCAATTGATCAGTGATGAACAGAATCAGCTACACCCAGAGAAGGAACACTGGGAAATGAACGTAAATTATTTGCATTTTTGTTTTTCTTCCCAAGTTATTTATACCCTTCTGAATCCAATTCTTCCTGTGCAACAAGAGAACTGTTCAGTTCTGAACACATATACTGTATCTAGAATATACTGTAACCTATTTAACATGTATAAGACTGCCTGCCATCTAGGAGAGGGGGTGGAGGGAGGGAGAGGAAAAGTCGGAACAGAAATGAGTGCAAGGGATAATGTTGTAAAAAATTACCCAGGCATGGGCTCTGTCAATAAAAACTTATAATAAAAAAACAGAATTTCTCATCTCAGCATTCTGAGTGTGGTCCTTGGATAACCATATCAGTAAAGAATCAACTATCAAGAAAAACATGAAAACAATCATCCAACTCAAGACTAATTGCTTAGGAAATCACAAATAAGTTAGCTTTCCTGTAAAATCAAGGACCTGTTTCAACCAAATGATGTAGTGCCAAACAAAAATAAAGCACTCTCTTCCATATGTTGTTAACTTGAATTGGGAGATTTATAATATCCAATAAACACACTGATCAACTGATACCTCTTTCTTTATCTCTCTCTGTCTCTGTCTCTCTCTCTCTCTTCCTGTGTCTCTCTCCTTGTTTCTCTCTCTTCCTCCCCCCCTCTTCTTCTCATCTCCTCTCCCTCTCTCCCTCTCTCTCTTTCCCTCCCACTTCCCCTCCTTCTCCCTCCTCTCTCTCCCTCTCCCATCCCCATTATCCAGTTTCACTTCATTACAATGTCTATTTCCTCAAGATTAAGCCAAGATTGATGAAAGATTTTTAGCACAGAGAAAATGTAAACCAGAAATCAGCATTACCTGATGTTTTCACATTACCTTCAACAGACAATTACCCTAAAATACTGCTTGGTGATAATAGCCAAGAGACCAGAGCATTTTGAAATCTTTTTCAGGTAGACCATGCACCTGAATGACATAAACCAGATAAGTCAATAATTCTTATGAACATTCTATCTATCATTCAAGTCCAAATTCTTTCAGAAAGCCTTTCTCTATAAATCTTTTCTTTCTAATCCTTCCTCTCCATTGCCATCCCGGTTCAGGCGCTCATCATCTTTTACCTGGACTATTATAATAGCTCTTAATTGGTCTTCTTGCTTGCAGTCTTTCCAATCCATGCTCCACACATCTGCCAAATCAAGATTCCCAAAGAATAGAATTGTGCACGTCACTTTCATGGCTCCTGATTGCTTATAGGATAAATTAACATATCCCCTGGCATTAAAGTCCATAAAATTACAGCCTATTTTCTAGACCTACTTCACAATATTCCTCCTCAGCCCATCTATGTTCCAGACAACCTAGTCCACTCAGTATTCCATATATGTAATACAAACTATCCAACACATCTGGAATACTCTTTCTCCTGACCTCTAGGCTTCTTGGAGCCTCTTCCTCTCTCCAAGGTTCAGTTTAATTGCTGCCTTCTTCATGATGCCTTTTTGATGCTGACTTCTTAATACCAAGTACTCCACTTCCCCCCAAAGAAATTTATATTTACTTTTCTCTGCATGGTACATCTTTCACTAGGAAATAAGCTCTTTTGAAGGCAGAAGTTATTTTACTTTAATACTATGAATTTTGTTCTCAAGCGATTTCATAAATGTATTAACTCCTCAACAAAACTATAAATGCCTTAGAGAAGCTTTTCTGTGCTTATTTGCAAATTCCCATAATATCTGACATATAGTAAGCTCTTAATAAGTATTTCTTCATTGAGTGATATGGCCTAAAGTAAGAAAACATGTACCAATTCAGTTTCCCTCATTTGCCACTCATAATATGTTCTCAAGCCAGATTAGAATGCTTTCCCATAGAAAATATCTGAGAAATTGGCTACTTATTGTCTAAAACTGACTCACTATTGTGCCCTGGAATGGGGTTCTCCTAGTCTGCTGCACTTGGAAGATGCAATCAATGTCCTCCAATCTAACAAAAGCTGGCCAGATCCTGGTAGAATTAATTTGTATAACCAGGTAAGTCAGGCAGGGGTCATTTCCAAGGAAAATTAACAACCAAACTGGTTGCCTAAGAGATCAAAAGGTAGAGGACAATTTTCCTAAACCCCATGTGCAATTGGATTTTATTTTGGGAAAACAAAGTGGAAGTTTTCCCACTCTCTAACAGCATACCTTCAAACTCAAAGCATTGTGATAATATTAAAAATAATAACATATAAATAGTACTTTGAAGTGTTAAAAAATACACAAAAAACTATTAAAAAAAACAAAAAATTATGCAAAGTATTTCATTTCAATAAACCTCTAATAGGTATAGGTATTTTAATCCCCATTTTACAGATGAGGAAATTGAGGCTTATAAAAGTTGTGACTAAAATCAGGCACTTCATATAAAGAAAGAAGGAACCTGGAAAAGCAGAAAAAGGTAAAGCTAAGGTCAGAAGAGACAAACTTGACCTACTTAATAAGATAAATATTAATAATACAGTAATTGACATTCACATAGAGCTTTAAGGTTTATAAATACTTAACATAAATTACCTCATTTGCTTTTCCTCACAACCTTGTAAAGTAGGAAAGATATGTATTGTTAGTCACATTTTATGGATGAGAAAACTGAGGTAAAGTAATTCACTGATAGTTATACAAGTAAGTGTTGGAAATTGGACTCGAACCCTAATTTCCCCTTACTCCCTATCAAACAATTTTTCTATGATTTCACAATTTTTCCTAGCAATACTCTGATAATAACAACATCCTCCTTAGAAAACGTTCATCTCTTATTTAAATGTCAAAAAATCCAAAGGAAAATGCCCCATAATTTCCAGAACTACCAATATCCTTTAATAACATTCAACTGCTTCCTACCCATTCTTGAATGTAATCTGTTTAAAAAGAAAAAAACACTCCTTTTCCATCAGGTTGACTTAAGTATCACAAGAAATCATGCATGGAAAAGTGCTTTGCCAATCTTCAAGTACTATGTAAATATTACAAATAAAAGTAGCAGTAGAACATTATTATTATCGTTTTTTTCCCTGAGTCTTCCTATCTCACCTAGTGTAGATGCAGATTGTGGATCAGCTCAGAAGCCTTGACTTGCTCTATTTTTGATTTGAATATTCCAGCAGCCCTTTACTCCCAGGGCTCTCCATAATGGCTCCTAACCCAATGTGTACACGGGATCAGCTGTAGCCTTACTACAGCTCAGAACTTCCGAGCTCCAGCTATCCATCCTCAGCCTCCTTTCTGGATCTACCAGTGTGCACCCTCACACTTGACTTTTTACTAATTTCTCCAGCAATGCCCTGATGTTGGCAACATCCACACAGGATACATGCTGCCCCATTTGCCAAGTAAATCTATTCCCTGAGTCAGTGAGAACTTAATATTCTCAAGATCTAATGATAAAGATCATCTTTTCTTCACTTCTTGATATTCCTTCACCATGAGATTGGGCATCTAATAACCTGGAAATCTTTTCCTAATCTTCCCCCTGGTTCTCATAATATAGTAATTTTTCTGTAATGTCATCTCATTGATTTAGGGTTTTAAGGAATCAAGGATATCGGCTCTAATGTCCTAACTTTAGATGAATAAACTGAGGCACAGGGACATCATGTGATTTGATGCAAGATCAGGGTGAGACACGAGCCAAAGTGTAGCCCATCTTTCTGCTTTCACGCAAACTCCTTTTGCAATCAGCTCACTTGAGAACTCATTCCAGTATTGAATCCTACTTGTCTCTCATCATTTCCCCATTTTCATTTCCCTGGGATCTGCTGAACATAAGACATAAAACCATTACCTCTCTGACTTTTTCTTCTTTGCAAAACTTTATAGGAAAGATGCAATATAAAAATTAATTGAGCTCTGTCCTGGGGAGCCTGCTATTTAAAGTGTTGTCAACCAGCCTTGTTCCAACGAACAAGATAATGAGGTTTAATGTGAGTCATGCATGGCCAAGTTACAAATGGTTTTAGATGAAAGAGAGAGTCAGAAGGAGTTACAACCCAGCCTTGTAATGAAGGGATAGGGCAGATGACGGCATCCTGAAAATCACATTTCTTTTTTTTTCTTTCTTTTTTTTTGCCTGATGAAATTTGAAATAATAATAGGTCTATATAAATCCAACCACGTCCTTTTCTATTCTCTCCCCCACGGTGGCGACAAGCATATTATACATTCCCTTTGCCATAGTCAATGCTCATAGTCTGAAGCAGACTGTTCAAGAAAAAACCTTTCAGTTTAACTTTATTTGGGGGGGAGGTTGATTTTGTTAAGTTAAAATATCTATCTACCCTATTACAATTCGGTAACCATTTTGCTGATGGCACTTCAATGGTGAATTATTCCCAGAAAGAAACATTCTCTTGGTAATTCATGGAGGGATCTGAGATCAGTTCAGTTCAATTCAACAAACATACCTACTATGTGCAAGGTACATTACTAAACCTTGAGAATACAAAGACAAAAATCCTGAACTTTCTCCACCCTCTGGAAGCTTATATTCTACTAGCATACCAAACCAGGAGTTAGGGAATATATATATATAGGAGTTAAGAAAGAAATATATATATACATATACACACATATACACATATATATGAATTCTATCTGCCGATAACCTCAGGCAAAGTTATTTAAATTCTCTATACCTCAGTTTCCTCATTTTTCAAATACAGATAAGGAAAGTTATTTTATTCTATCTCACAGAGCAAAATGAACTTAAATGGATTTTTAAAAGCATAAAGGGCTAGACAACATACAGTATCATCAATATCACCATTATCAAGAGAATTCTTATGGACATCTTCCCACAGCAGGACTAGCTAAGCTCTTCTGTCCATCAGCATAGAAAGTGGGTAGCATTAGGTCAAGAAAAAAAAATTAATTCACACAGAAACAGACCTGACATGACTAAACAAGAAGTAGGCATTGGATTGATTTAGGATATGGTATTTCTACTGCCTTTGAACCCTATAATTATAGTGAGCTATAAACCAGTGCATCATATTTGCTGCAAGCCTTCTAGGATGTAGAATGCTGCAGATGGAAAGGGTACATGACTAGCACAGGCTAGTTAGTAGTAGAACCCAGACTAGTAATCAAATGTAATCACGCTTAAATCCAGTTTCTTTTCCACCACACTGCAGGGATTCTCAAAAATGTATACAACATACTTTGGATTTGGCCACAGTTCACTGAAATAGAATTGTTGGTATTAACACATTTTAAAAAGTCCTAATCACATATACGACCTTCTCCTCTAAAAGCACCATGTTGTGGCTCTATAGTCTGTGGGTATCATCTAGAACTGGGTTCCAGAAAAGGTGGCTGGGAAAGAGATTTCTGTCAAGTTATTTTTTTTTCCTATTGATAGTAATTAAATAATTAAAGATGTGGTCTCATGGAAAAGTCCTGCCAATAGACTAAATAAAGATGGTCTCCTCAACTCACAATAAGCTCTCTTGAGTACAGGAACCATGTCACTTGTGTGTTTCGTAACACCTTTCATTGTGTTAGATACATAAAAACACATAATCAATATTTGTTGAGTTTAGTTAAAGACACTATAGAATATGAGTAGACCACTTCCCTCTGCCAGGGATAATCCCTTACTTTGTGGTTCACTTTTTTTCTTTGAAAAGAAAGTCTTTTTCAAACTTATCTTCTGCTATTGATCCTTTCTTTTTTCTTAAGTCATTAGTAACCACTAAAATTAATCCCAACTTGGAGGATCCCCTTCTTCCACACGCATTTGGAATGTTTGCTTGTCCTTTATTACACTTTGGAGTTTGCAAGACTTTTAAGATTTGCATTCCAGAAGCTGTTTATTTTCTCCTGGGTACTTGGCCTATAATTAGGGTAGGGTGCCACCATGTGAACAATGGTGCCTTAGTTAGGTCCTCGTGATCCAAATGGTTAGATTCCCCCTGGGTGAGGTTAACTGGGTGAAAAATTATAGCACACTTTTACACTTAATGAAAATTCCAGCATTTGCTGCTTCTAATTGCATCTAAAAACATGGCATCAGGTGCAGAATGCTCAAGATGTGATTTCCCGGACTGGCTCTTACCTACAGAGGCATTGGAGAAATAGCATATAAATGGACAAAGTCCAAAGGGTATTTCTCTTGATCTAAAGTGCTTCGCTCAACTCTATCTTTTTTTTTTTAAGATTAAAAAGATTATTTCCCTATCTCATTGACTACATATGTCTACAAATCATTCTTTGGACATCCCATGTGGAAGCCATCAGTCTTGAGTTGAGGGAAGACATAAATACCACATTCTACTTTTCAGTAAACAATTATAAAGTTCAAATTCAGCTCTCTGAGTAATAGTAGAAGGGCATCCATTATCAGGACAAAACTGACTGAAGATTCTAACAAACTATTCATCTATCCTTAAATTAGTCATGTTCAGAGGCAGTGTGCAGTGGAAAGAGCCTTGGGAGTACAAGTTCTTTGTCTTAAGTTGCCTGAAGACTTTTGACTAAAAAAGTAGAATTAAAACTGCCTTAGACAGACTTTAGCTATGTGACTAAGAAAGTCGAATAAATTCTCTTAACCTCCCAGTTTCTTCCTCTGTAAAATGGGGACAATATCCCCAGTGTCAGCCTCTCAGTGTTGTTGTAAGAGACATACTTTTATAACCTGAAACCACTAATATAATTGAGGGTTAATGGCATTATTAACCCCACCCCACCCCCTTGCCATTAGCATGAGGGGGCTGTGGCTCCCTCCCTAAGAATGTCCACAAGAGTAGAGCTATTTCTTTTCTTTGTAACTATGAGCTAGCCTTCACCCATTTAGCATCAGCCCCACATGCATCAATTCAGGAAAGGAAAAAGAGCCATATTGGGCATGTGTTAGACATAGGAAACATCTCTCTTCTCCTATTATCTACCCAAGTCCTAGAACAAGGATGACACACCCATGGACCCCTTCTCAGAATAAGGTTTAAAATGCATAAAATAAAATATTTATGATGACAAGAAGACTAATTACATCGAAAAGCAATTATTAAAAATAAGTTTTTAAAATTCATGGACTCCAAGTTAAGAACGCCAGTGGTTGTTAATTACTCTTGAAACAATGATCTCACTGAAGACAGAAACTTGAAAGGCCCTCATTGCTCACAAAACTGTCATATCTCAGATGGGCTTGAACTCAGATGAGGTTGAACTATCTCTAAAGCTTACATGTGGTTAACCTTTTTGAGTTTGTCATGGACCTCCTTTTGCAGTCTGGACTCCAAATAATATTTTTAAATACATAAAATAAAATGAATAGGATTACAAAGGAAATCAATTTATTGCTGGCCAACAGTCTCTTATTAAGTTTTTAACATATGTGTGGCATTGTTCTACTTGCTGAAAATGCAAAGAAAGACCATAGATTATGTATGAGTTTCAATAACTGAGACTTTAAGGTTGGAAGAGGGGAAAGTTTAGGAGGAAATATAATGAGTTCAAGATATCTATGCGACTTGTAACTTGAGATATCCAAGAAGCAGGTGATGATTCAGACTGAAAGTCAGGTGAGAGGGTGGTGTTGCATACATAAATATGAGAATTATCTGCTTATAGATAGGTGATTTTTATCACCAAGTGAGATCTCATATAGAGGGGAAAGAGGTGGACCCATAGGTTGATCTGCAAAACAATGGTGCAAAAGAGATTGAATAGTGGTCAGCTAGATAACAGAAAGAGGAAGAGTATCACAAAAAAGAAGGGGGAGGAGAAGAACAGGATAGAGTACAGTAAGAGACTACACAGGAGGGGAGGAGAAGGAGAGCATGAAAGCAGAGAAGGATGTGGTGAGGGCAGGATGTAGTGAGGGCAAACTGAAGAAACCTCAGACATTTGTGCTAAGTACAGATAAGCTTTGAAACAAGTTTCCAGACTTCCTTGGTTTTTTCCAAAATGAACCCTTGAACTTTGAGCTTCCCCATTGATGATATCATTAAAGAATATACAACTTCACATTTGAGCACCTTGTAAATCCACTCTCTGACTTAAGTAGGATGCCTAATACAACTGTTACCGCATTTCTAGTCCTGGTCAGAAAAAAAAATATTTTTACAAAACTAAATAAAAATTCTCATGCTAAAGAACAGAGCAAAACCAAGCTTTGGGGAAGGCTCTCTGGCTCCAAAGCAATCAGAAAGGGCCAGACCTCATTTTGCTACAGATTTCTGGTTCTTTATCCCATTTCAAATAATCAAGTTCCACATCCCGTGTGACTCCCCAATTTGCACACACTGAGCAGGAAAAATTAGCCTTTTTTCTGATTTGAAGTCTGACAATACACACCTCCTGGTATGAAAAAAAGGAAAATGTTTATTTTGCTCTAAGGAAACCTCTAAGATAGTTTTTAAAAATTAAAAATAAAAACAGATTAAGTTGGCCATTTTCTCTCTACTCAACTTCTCATCAAGTGAGGAGACTTTATTATAAGGATAAATGAGGCAGCTTAGTGTGGTGAGAAGAATACTGACTGAATAAGTATTAGTTGTAGTTCTTATAACCCAATTACAAGGAACCCAAGGCAAATCATGAAGAATTTAATACTGAGCAAGATGTAGAAGTTAGGGAGAGACAATATGACATATCACATGATGGAACCACCTCAGAATCAGGAAGACTGTCAGCATAGTACCTGGTACAAGTAAGCACTGCATAAATGCTCAATGACTTGAAACCTGCCTTGTGAAACACAATAACTTTATACCTCTAAGTAACAACCTCAAGGCACTACTCCTAAGCAACTTCCTATGACTAATGGTGGGTTGGGAAATGGTAAACATCACTGGGTAGAGATCTTGGAAGGGGAACGATATTCAAGGCACATTTTTAGTTTAATCTGTTTTATTAAGTTTCTCCAAAATTTTGTTGTCTAGTCAATCCATAAAACAAGAAATCAAGCTCTTATTTGTATCGTTTGCTAATTTCTGAAGTATAAAAATTAACAGTCAGCTCTCAGGAACTGGTACAAGCTGCTCCAGCGTACTCCTGCCTATGACTCTAAGTTACAAAATGTTTACTGATTTCCACTAGTAGATGGAGTATCCACAAGAATTTCCTAAATGAATGAAATCACAAGTGCGAATAACAGCAACAAAATAACCAAACCACGGTGCTAAGTGTTGGGGATACAAAGAAAAAAATTGTATCATTTTTGCCTTTAAGTGTCAATCCTACTAGGTATGTACAATATATGAACAGATGAGAAAGTACTTGGCAGTATGAGGAAAGAGAAAATACTAACAATGAAGGATATTGGGAAAGTTCCCAAAAGGAGGAACACATGAGTTGAATCAGGAAGGAAGCTATATAGACTAAAATGACACTATTTTCATTGTTATAATCTCGAGCATTTAATTTTGGTACTGACCAAAACTGTCATTCACATGTTTAGAATTAAAGAATGTTAGACTTGAAAAGGACCTAAGAAATTACCTACTATGACCATACTATTTTACAGAGGAGGGAGACATAGAAGGAATGGCTCTAGGCTCCAAGGATGTGGAACACATCCACTAAAATGTTCTCTCTCATTCCCCTAAATTTAATATGCCCAAACTGGACTCATCTTTTCCCATTCCAAATCCACTTTTCCTCTTAACTTCCTAATTGTTGTTGTGATGGCTCCACCATTTTTCAGACACTCGGGTTCAAAACTTTTGAATTATCATTGACTCTTCTTCGTTTTCCACTTCCCATCAGTTGCCACGGCCAGTTGTTTCTATCTCCATACTACATTTTTGATTCCCAATGTGGCCATCTAATTTTGAGACCTGGTTACTTCTTGCCTTAACTATTGAGATAGCCTCCTATAACAGCCTCTGGGCAGCTTATCACTCCCCTCTGTCCTTTACACCAATTCCAGCAATCTATATAATGAACAGCATCCACTAATTCATTTTCTTCATTCAAAAACCTTCATGGCTCCAAGTTTTGTTTTGGTTTACTAAAGATAACCCAGCCCCATTCCTACTTTGCAGCCTTAGCTCACACTTCATACCTTCTTCACCCACTCCACATTCCAGCCCAATTTGCCATTTCCTGATATCATCCTGTCCTTTCTTAACTCT
Source organism: Antechinus flavipes (assembly GCF_016432865.1). Classification (NCBI taxonomy): domain Eukaryota; kingdom Metazoa; phylum Chordata; class Mammalia; order Dasyuromorphia; family Dasyuridae; genus Antechinus; species Antechinus flavipes. The sequence continues at coordinate 64,803,534 of NC_067402.1, read as the reverse complement.
ATGCTTAGAATTGTTTCCCCAACATTTCCATTTTTAGAAATTTTTCCCTTCTTTCAAAGACAGATGTTTTCTCCCATACCCTGGCACCTTCATACATAATGCACATTATTTTAGAACTGTGAATTAGGCATATCTCCTGTGAAACTAAAAGATCTATGAAGGCAGGGATTATGTCTTATCAGAAAAACTATTTTCCCTAGTATCTAGTCCTGTACTTTACAAACAGTAGGTACTTAATGTTTGTCTAGGGATTGCTTAATATCTTCTGTCCCCACAAATTTTCAAATTCTAACAAAATTTATTGGAGGCAGAATTCAGTAACTTGTAGGAAGGCATCATAGATTATTCTTGCTGAGAATAGACTAGAAACAATGACACATTTGCTTTAAAATATTCTGTTTGAAGTTACTGAAGTATAGGGCAGTGAGGATAATTAAAATCCCAAAACCTTCATTTTAACCCATCCTGTCAAACTCCTTTCCCAACAAACTTTAAGCCAGAGTTGCCAAGTCACATGACCTGAGGAGGGAGATGGAGAGAAATAGACTGATTTGACTTTGATCTCTATATTTCTCCTACCAAATCCAGACTGGAGGGGTAGCTTGAGGGAAGAGATTTAAAAGAAAACAAACAAATGAAGAATTCAGATAATGAAGTGACACAAGTATTTTTCCCTTCACATGTCAGCCTCTTTTAAGGGAGAGAAACACTTAATTTAAAACTAAAGCATAATAAAAAAATATATAAAAAACCTAGGCTCAGCTCTTAAGAAATTCATCCTTTGCTGAGTGAGATGAGCAGAACCAGGAGTTTATTATACACTTCAACAACAATACTATATGATGATCAATTCTGATGGATGTGGCTCTCTGCAACAATGAGATGAACCAGATCAGTTCCATTTGTTCAATAATGAAGAGAACCAGCTACACCTAACGAAAGAACTATGGGAAATGAGTGTGAACCACTATATAGCATTTCCACTCCTTCTGTTTTTGTCTGTTGCATTTTTGTTTTCCTTCTCAGATTATTTTTACCTTATTTCTAAGTCCAATTTTTCTTGTGCAGCAAGATAACTATATAAAAATATATACATATATTGTGTTTAACATATTTTGACATATTTAACATGTATTGGTCAACCTGCTACCTGGGGGAGGGGGTGGGGGCAAGGAGGGGAAAAGTTGGAACAGAAGGTTTTGCAAGGGTCAATGCTGAAAAAGTACCCATGCATTTATCTTGTAAATAAAAAGCTGTAATAATAAAAAAAAAAAAGAAATTCATCCTTTCTTTCATGAAAAATAAAAAATGCTAAGCTTCACTTGAAAAAAAATACCATCTATCTAGAAATAGACCAAAAATCACAAGTGAGAAAAATAAATCCAAGAAAATATAGGAAACTTTAGAAAGGAAGAATAGGACAAAACAATGGAGAATGCATAGAAGAACAAAAAGCACCATTGTCATCTTCTAATCAACTCATTAATAGTGAAACATTTGTAAGAAGGAGAAGAGTTTCTCCAGCTTGGAACCAAGTGGTCAAAATGAAAAAGGGACAAAGATGGCTTCCATAGGGGCATCAATACTGATTCTTAAGGTGCTTGATATATCTCAAAAGATTTCCAATCAGTTCATTTTGAAAACATGAACTACTAAGAAAGAGAAAGGGTGGCTAGGAATACCTGTGGTCCCTGCTAGGAAGCTGAGAGTATTGGATCATTTGAGTCCAGAGGTTCTAAATAGAAATGGAGTTAAAGTCAATTAGTTTCTGCTGTAATTTCTTTTCAATGAGGTGGATCTCTGGGAACTCAAAATCACTAAGGAGGAATAAATTAGTCCAGATCTGAAGAGAAGGTCAAAGCTTCCATGCTCATGAGCAATGGGAGTCAGAACATGAGTGGCTTCTGCACTTCCAGGCTGAATGAGATAGAAACATCTAGTCTCAAAAAATAAGTAAGTTGGAGTCAGCATTGGTATTCAACTGTGGAAGATGCTACAATTACCACGGAGCTCTACCAGCTGGTCGAGATGCAGTGGGAGCTGAAGGAGATCAGCAGTCCCCCACAAATTGTAAGAACAGCCCTCAGGACAGTGGTACTGAACACTATATGGAAGCCCAGTTCTGGCTAGATCAGACTGAAAGCTGTAAATGATTGAAGGGCTCCCAGGGTGGGAAGAATATGGGCTTCTGTGGGTAACCCAGTAAAACTGGCCTTGTCAATGTGTGGGGGAAGAATGGCTCTTTTGGTACCCTGGTTATCGGATCCACTCCTGCAAATAAGGCAATGGGCTGATCTATAGCGTCTTTTGTCACATAGTAGCACGAGAAGGCTTTGGCTTCTAGAATGACTTGGATTGGGGACTTAACTTCTGGCATTATAGGAGCCAGCTTCTTCTGATTTCAATCATATTACTTGGAAGACTTAATGGGAGTAAACTGTCAAACCAGCTCACTGATGAGGTTACAGCTTCTGATGTCTCCTGGTGAAGAGCATTTTGTGAGGTTCACAGGACATTCCAAGAGTTTGTGTGTTCATCTTGGGCCAGTGATGCACAGGAACCTGCATTCCCTTTTGACCCCCCACATTTTTTAAAAAGATACTGTGCACAAGGTTAAAAACACACACAAAAAAACCACTTATATGAACTGATGCAAAGTAAAGTGAAAATACCAGAAGAATGACTTATACTGTAATTTATCATTGTAAAGACAAACTTTGAGAGACTCAAGAACTCTGATCAATAGAAAGGTTAACTACGATTTCAAAGGATCCATGATGAAACATTTTACCCACATCCTAAGAGAGAGGTGATATTCAGGGTGCAGACTGAGGACAGTGGAGGAAAGGGACAAGGAGAAAATTTGTTTTGTTTAGATAGATAATGTATCTGTTAAAACAGCTTTGTTTTCCTTTTTTGTGGAGAGAAAGCTGGGGGGAGATAAAAAATATATTTTTACTTATGAAAAAATAAAATTGAATTTAAAAAGAAGGAAAACAAAACATATTCTGATCCCTTGGAATAAAGTAATTCATTGTATGTCCCTAACATTCTTTCTCTAGGTCACAATATCTTCCAATGTCAGGAGAATAGAAGGCCAAGCTTGACACTCAGTTAAATCACAGTGTCAAGAATAAAAAATTAATAAATGCATGGCTTCTCCTTGTACCCTTTACCTAACACAAAAGGCAAATAAATCAGTTTGTTAGAAAATGCTCCCTTTTGGCACATGACCTTCGCTCCTAGACATTTCAACTAAAAGACAATTTAAACAGATTTCTGGATCCCAAGATTTTTCTTTCAGCCAAATGAACAATAACGCTGTCATCTGAACATTAACATTTATTTGCTTTAATTACCCAGTAAAGTGCCATTTAGAAAATTGCAATAACATTAGCCTTCAGCCTCACCAACAAACCTAACAAGTCTTACCAGGTTTCCATGTTCTAGTAGCACAAAGTATTGATGTATTTTACCATATGAAAATTCAAGATTCAGAATGGAAATCATTTTAATAAAGAGTCAGTGACATTAAGTTCCCAGAGACAAATGTTGTGACTCATATTTACCATCCGATGTCAGAATGGAAGACTAAGACTCTATTCTACCCAAATTTTAGAAGTGTTGTCTTAAATCATTATTTATTATAATTAACTGAATTACCTTTCTTTAAACTTCATATCAAAAAGTTGGTTAAAAAGTCCCCAGAAAGCACCAAACATTTATACTAGAAGTGCATGATTAAGTCAAGAAGTAATTTCTTTCCAATTATTCAGCTCTTATACAGTATGGACAAAGTCCTTAGATTTTTCATGAGTTTTTTTTTCTATTTTTCATCCAAATGTTTTCCATCATGGAGTTCAATTAAACACACATTTATTGTCTCTGCTATATGCAAAGTATGGCAGTATGGGCTGGCTAGACAAAGATTAAAAACAACACAATGCTGACCCTCAAAGAACTGACGTTATATTGGGAGTGTAATATATGGAGAAATAACTAAGTACCAATGAACACAAAATAATTTCAAGAGGGAGAGAGAACTAATTAAAGAGTTCAGAAAAGAGTTCGGTCTGGGATGAGGTACCTTATACATGCTTTCAAAGAAGCTAGATATCCAAAATGAGGAGAGGAGGGAAGCATTTCAGACATGGGGGAGCATCTAGACAAAAGCATCAGGCGGGCATTGTGTAAGAAAAACAAAAATTGACCAACTTAACTGGAACAAAGTTTATGAAAGACATAAATGTAAAGTAAAGCCCAAAAAGATACTCAAGAATGGAGGCTTTAATGCCATTTAAATAGACAATGGGATTGAAGTTGCCTGTGTCTAAAGTCTTCCCCCTACTAAGCTGGACACTGGGAATGCAGCATTACCTATTTTATTTTATTTAATTACTAACTAGGAAGGGATTCTACAGCATGAAACAGAAACCCATTTCCCAAAGTGCCTGCTATTGCCGTAGAAAGGAGATGAGGCAATAGGAAAAAGAGGTACTCTCACTGTGGACTATTCTCACCCTGAAAGGGTAAAATCACTGATATTCATTAGTTCTTATGTTGATACACTGCCAACAGGATCACTCTCTCCCCTAAGGTTGTTCTATACTTTCTCATCTCCATCTCTTTTTTTTTATTGCTCCCTAATATCTCTCTCTTTTTAACTCCATCTCAGAAGTGATTGACCAGAGTTTGAATGACCATGAAGCCTTCTCTGATTTTCCTGGTTAGTAAGGACCTTCTGCCCTTCAGATATCATCTTTCTTTTACAAATCTCTAAATGATGAGTTATTGGTTTATATTATTGTAAGGTACTGCCCTTTTATTTAATAGTTTGGTTCCCAGAAGAGTAAGTTCATTGTTAGCAGTGATAACTAACATACATAGAGATCTTTAAGATTTTCAAGTCACTTTTCAAATATTACCTAATTTTATTCTCACAACAACCCTAGGAAGTAATAATAAATTCTATTATTATTAGTCTTATTTTATAGATAAGAAAACTGAGACAGACAGAAATTAAGTGACTCGCATAGTGTTTGAAACTAGATTTGAACTCAGGTCTGTCTAATTTCAGGTCCAATGCTCTATGTGCTGTACCACCTAGCAACCTAATGATCATTATCATTTGCCTGTAAAAGATAGCGTAGTTTAACATATAGAGAATTCCTCTGAGCCAGAAAGACTTAGTTTCAAGACCTGAAAATATACGTATATCTAATCCGATATGGAGAGACATATGTATGTCTGTATGTACATTGTGTATATATACATATATGTATATACAGATTTAACACATACACACACAGAGGGAGGGGGGAGGAAGAAGAAAAACATAGGAGGAAAGAAAGAGAGAAAGAGGGAGGGAAGGGGGGAGGGAAGGAGAGGGGAAGGAGAAGAGAAGGGAGAGGAGAGGACAAGGAAAGAGCTCTACTATGTCCTCAGATTAGTCACTTGACCTCTAGACAATCCTCTAAAAGCATAAATTGTAAAGAAGATGTTGACTTGTATTGGAAGATGTTACTTCTATCAATGAAATCACATATCCATCCCTATCCTATCCTTATCTATATACGTGTCTCTTCCCCTACCAGAATGTAACCTTCACATGTAAATGTTGTAGCTCAATTAGCACTCAACACATTCCTCATCACATATTAGGTATTGAATTGACTATTTAGACTCCTATGGTATGGCTTTAGTGTCAGGCATAGAAGCTAAAAATAATGGTTTTTACATGTATATATTATATTACATCATTATAATATATTATATTATTCAGGAGAAAATAAAAAGTCAAATGGAATGGACTTAGGAGAAGACATGAATCATACTAGGTGGGTGTCTGTCACTAGCCTGCATTTAATACCTTTCCAGTCTGGCAAGTCTTGCTAGAGTTGACACTCCACTGGTCTACCATAGAAAAATACACATAATTAGACAGAAGTGTGCCAGAAATAGACTGAGAAAGGGAGAATCCTAGGTGACAGATTTCCTTCCTTTTGGCTCCAATAGACCCAAAGAGCTATTTCTGCAGCTATTTCAACCATGGTATAAGGAGAAAGATAATTCTTCAGCTGAATAGAACTAAGAAAAAAGCTATCCTCTCAAGGAAGAGCCATGTGTAAAACAAGGAAAGCCCAGCAAACAGAAAGAAATTCCCCAATTCTGTCACAGCTGGACAGAACTAGAGAGACACACAGGTGAGGACAAAGGTCTCTGGGTAAAGGCATTTTGACTGGCCTCTTTGGCCACCATACTACAGTATGGTATAACCCTGGAGTGAGAAGAGCTAAGGTAAAGTCCATCCTCTGCCCATTACCAGCTGTGACCTTAGGCAAACCATTTTCCCTTTCTAGAGGAGGAAAAGCTTTTTCAGTTTTCTCAACAGGAAGATGAAAGAATTGGACTAAGTGACCTATAAGAACCCATTCAGTTCAACTTTATGATCATATGACTTGCAATATTTTATAAGCATCAGAAAACAAGTCCATGAGGACAGGAGAAGAACACTATTAAGTACCTTTTTTTAACAAATAAAGAAACTAAGAATCTGAGGGTTAAAAAAGACCATCTCAGGACACATTTTATTAGGGAAAGAGTCCAGATCTCCTGACTCTCAGGCATCTTTCTTTCCACTACACTATTATGTGTCATGGGTTGACATTGCTTTGGGAAGATGTGAAATTCATGGATTTTTTTCAATTTTTTTTTTTTAGATTTCAATTTTACCCAGGTATGTGAGAATAGTTTTATTTTAGCATTAAGAGCATTTAAAGAGATAGTATATAATTTTGATTCATTAACTCTATTCATTCACTTTTATTTATTTTCACTTTTATAAGATCTATTTTATGGGACCTCAAAAAATAATCTAGTCCACATTCTTAATTTCACAGCTGAAGAAACTAAAGTGATGTGACTTGTCCAATGTCACATAGATGTAAATTAGCATAATTGGGATCTGAACCCAAGCCCTTCCATCTTAAATCCCCACATTCCTTCCACATGAAAATCAGGCATATTCTTTCTAAGGGCCTCCTGCCATTTTCATATATTTCCAGCAAGTCCTTAGCCAGAAAGCTGAAACAAATTTATAAGGGGGCCTCAAAGTGGAAAATGTTGAGCTCCACATAGCTCCAGGGGACAAGGATAAAGATTTGGTGAGGGTCTGAGAAGCCACTGTTGGCCATGATTTTTACCTTCACTTTCCATTTCAAGTTTTCCAGGAGCAAACTGCCACAGCTGGGAGTAGTCTGGGTTCTTCTTGGCTCTGAATGAAATCATAGAATTGAGGGCTGAAAGAACCTGAAAGGTTATCTACTCCAACTTCCTTATTTTCCAGAATATAGCTATTAAGTAATTTGTCTAAAGTCATATTAACTAGTAAATTGCAGATTTGTACTTCATTCCATCATCAGATTCCAGATCCAAGGGTCTCTCCAAGGTCCTCCACAGTTTAACATAATATGTCTTGCTAATCTAGGGGTGGGAGATTCACTTCAGCCGCTTCCCAGCTTTAGAAAGTACTGAATTTTCAGTGGCTGACAGCTCTATAACTGAATCAAAGATGTTGGACAAACACTTGATAGAACTCAATGAAATAACTGATCCCACACAGGTTTATAAACTTTCTGTACCATCTTTCTTTATTCCAAGGTACACGGCTGGAAATAATTTATCTCACGGATGGATGGCTAAGCAATGGCTTTCCTAAAGCATAAGAGGAAATAATGTGCTTTTATGGGGAGAAAACCCTAGAGCAGAGGAGTTCAGAGATCTGGATTCTAATTCTGCCTCTCAAGAGCTAGCTGTTAAACCTTGACAAGTCACAGCTGCTCTGGGCCACTAGTTTTCTCTTTAAAATGAAGGTCTTGGAGTAGATGCTTTATAAGATCCTTTCCACTAACAATATTTTATGATTTCACAAAAAAACCAAAAAAAGTCTTTCATTATACCTATGCAGCATTTTTTAAGATCGCCATCACCTAGTCATAAGAATCAAACATACGCTATATTACTGTCATTATTGCAAGTCATTATTTTAAGTGGCCATAGGCTTAGAGAACCCAGTGAATCCTAGAGGATACACGGTGGTCAGTGGCAAAGCCAGGATTAATTCTGTGTGTCCTGAAGCTTTCTAGGCCTCAACTTCTAGTAGATACTGATAAGGGAAAATTCTTTGGTCAATACTACCTTGGAAAGATTTATGTATTGGGAGTCAAAGGCCTCTAGTTCAAATCCTAGATTTTTTTTTTTTGTTGTTGTTTATTAGCTGTATGGCCTAAGTAAGCAGATCCACCTCCCTGGGCCTCAGTTTTCTGGTTTTTAAAATTAAGAGTATGAACTACATCATCTCCTAAACATGAATAAAATAAGAATGTCAAGAAGTTAAAGATGAAGGGAAGGGAGGGACGAAGAAGACTCTTTTAGACTTATTCTGCTTGACCTCAGAAAGCAGCACTATAAAGAATGGACCAGCTGCCTCTCTAAGCATTTCACCTCCAAGATCGGTCATGTAATTTTGGAATTGTTGATATTGCCAGTTAACCTAATGCCCTTCTTGCTTCCAGTAAAGAGTATTTTCTTTTCTCCAGGATAGCTTGCTTATAATTTTCTCTCTCTCCAAAGGAAGGTTTCAAAAGGAAGAGAGGGAAGGAGGGAGAAAGGGAAGGAAGGGATTGGAGAGGAAGGAAGGGAGGAAGGAAGGAAAGGAGGGAGGGAGGAAGGGAGGAAGGGAGAGAGGAAGGGGTTGGAGAGGAAGGAAAGAAGGAAGGGAGAGGAGGAAGGGAGAGAAGGAAGGGAGAGAGGAAAGGAAGGAAGGAAGGAAGGAAGGAAGGAAGGAAGGAAGGAAGGAAGGAAGGAAGGAAGGAAGGAAGGAAGGAAAGAAGGAAGGAAAGAACTCAATTTATTCACTAAGCATTTATTACATTCCCAGGAAGCAATGTCCTAGGTACTATTGGGGAGTTTATTTTTTAAAAGAGAGATATTACTCTTCCCGAGCACAAGGAGCTTAAACTCCTTAAGCAACGTTCTTGGCTCCAAAAGGTTCAAAGGAAAAGCAATGCTGAGCACAAACATGGGGAGATGGCGTCTCCGTGCTGACCACCCAAGTTTCACAGATACGGAAACTGTTAATGTCTTCTTCTGCGCTATATTTTCACTTTCTGCCAGGAAGAAAAATAAATATGATTTACTTCGGGAACCCTGATTTCATTACCACTAAATTGTTTGCATATTGTTCCCTGATTTGCATCCTCGCGGAGCCGGGCAGCGGCCCTCCCCTTTCCACCACTGCAGCGAATAAATTGCCGGCTTCTGCCAGTTCTTTTGCTCCCCCAGCGGCACCAGCCTGGCTCGGAGGGCCGTTTGGGTTTCACTGTGTGACCCATAAGCAAGCGCGCTTTCTCCAAATCCTCACTCGGGCCTTTCCAAATGCAGTTCTGAAGATGCGGTTCCCTCCGGCGGTCCGAACGCCGAGCTAAGAGTTAACGGAGCTAATGAATAGAGTTCTCAGTCGGAGGCGCAGAGATTGTTTGAGGCAGATCATTAGCATCCCCGAAGCGGCCTCCCTGGCTTGGGGCTTGCTTAAAGCTTATCATTAAGCGTGCTGTGGAGCCCAGACTGCATCCCAAAGTTGAAGCAATACCCCCATTCAAATCTCCCGCAGCCCTCAATTCCCATTTCCAAAAGTAACGGCCTCTCTACTTTGCCAAACAATGGAAGGGCTTGTTCTCGGTTTTAAAGACAGATTCTTCATTCGGGATTTTGGAATATTGGGATATTCTGGGCAATGTCCAGAAGTGACCCTGCCAGGGGTTCAGCAAACAGTTGCGTAACCCCCTCTTTTTATCTCGGGTGTTGACCCAGCTATTCATTCCGTGTTTGCCTTGGTGAGTTCAGCAAAGCCGGTTGCCATGGCAGCCGTAATCCATGAATAGAGCTGGCTCCATTGGTGGTCAGTTACAACACGCTTTGTCCTTTCAGTGTCCTGTAACCGACTGAATTAAGAGACAGAAAACAAGCGCCTTCAGTAAATATGACCTAATGAGAGAGGAGGCTTTCAGCTAATGGAAGCAAGCTGCCTGAAAGGGAACAGGACTCGGCCAAAGGCTGGAAGCTCAGCCCCGAGCGGGAAAAGTGTCGCTCCCCGGCGAGGTCCGTCTCACAAAGGACTTCTTAGTGGTCGGCCATAATTATCTCAAACTGCTCCCCCCACCTCCAGGGGAGAGGGATTATCTTCTGTTTACTGTACTGCTCTCGAAACTATGTAATTAGGTGAATTTGGGATCATGAAGGGGAACAACTGGTAGCAAAGAAAATGGCGGCTTCTCCCACTCGGCTCCTAAGGACCTGGTCCACTCCTTTTTTACAGATGAGGAAACTGAGGCAGAGAGACGGAAGTTTCCCCAGGATCTCACAGCCACCCCGGCTCTTTCTCCTCCAAACCCGGCCCTCTTTCCTCTCCCTCACACAATCGTAGCCTTCAATTATTAACCCTCGAGTCCTGAGCAGGACTGTGCCAAGAATCCTCCCTTTCCCCATTCCAAAAGCCTTCACATCGGCGCTCCAAATATCAGCTGTGCATTTGCAAGTGGCCATTTTTGTTACCTGATCCATTTTCCTGGCTGTTAAAAACTAATTCCCCATCAATTAATATTTATTGAGTTCACGTCGCAGTAATAAGTCCACTTTTGACTTCCGCTGTAATTAAGGCCCGAAGTTCATCTGGCTGCAGGAACAGGTCAATGCACTAATATTGCTCCGAGCCCCCCCTCCCAGATTCCTAAAACCTAATCATACACAGTTTCTGCAAATTGCTTGGGTCAAAGTTAACTCTCTTTTGAAGGAAGCAAATGATTAATTTGATTTCTGGCTGTGGCAATTGAAGGGATTTATTTCAGTGTGAAGGACATTCCTTTAATAAGAGCCCAGCCTAAAGTATCTGCGTGTTACAAAACTAAGATAGTTACTAGCCAAATCCAAGACCTCTAGTAAGCTGGGAAAAAGTCCTTTCCAGATCCACTACCTCTCTGTCTGGCTAGACCTAGGGCAGGAGTTTATAGTCCTGGAAGAAGATGAGGTCCGGAAGACTTCCTGACCAATCATTTTGGCGGTCGATTCAGATCCTGGAGTCATGGGGTAATGGTCTGTAGAAATCTGCCAACTTTGTGACAAGTAGCTCACCACTTCTGCCTTTAGAGACTGGGAGGGTAAGGAAGTGGGAAGGAAAAGGAGATTTTGGTTAAATTATCTATGACTCTGGACAAGTAACCAGAAAGCCATCATTTGTCCTCCGGGCTCATAGTACCATCACCTTCCAAAATCATGACATCAGTGTTCTCTGCTTCCTATTTTTGTTTCCCAGCTTCTTCCTCTGTCATGAGGCAGCTAAGTGGTGCAGTGGATGGAGTGCTGGAGTCAGAAAGACCTCTCTTTCATATCTAATCCTAGATATTTGCTAGCTGTGGCAAGTCAATTAACTTCTGCCTCCCTCAGTTTCCTCAAGTGTAAAAGTGTAAAAGCAATTATCTCATAGCGTGGTTGTGAAAATAAAACAATATCATAATTTTAAAGTGCTTAGAAAAGTATCTGCCATATTGTAGGTGCTTATTAAATGATTATTTTCTCCTACTTCCCCCAGTCCCATCCCAGATAGCTCCTTGACCTATGGACAGACAATGAGTCAAACTTGCAGGCAACATAAATCTTATAGTTAGAGTCCACTATAACAAAAACCTTGAATGTTGATATGAAGATGAATGAGGAAGTAATGTGGCCACATTTTATACTCCTATTTTAGGTTCTATTCATTTTTTAAGTAGTTCATCATAGGTCCTAAATCCATGTATTCATAGAGTTAAAGTAGAGATTCTTGATTTGGAGTCCAGAGACCTCTGGAAGGGTCCCTTGATAAATTTCAAGGAGTCTATGGATTTTTTTATAACTATTTGGATAATTATTTCAATTCAATCAGTTTCCTTTTTTATCTTATATATTTTATTTTACATATTAAAAACATTATTCTGAGGGGTCTGTTTGCTTCAACGAATTACCAAAATTGTCCATGACTCATGAAAAAAGATTAAGAATCCCCTGGATTAGGGCTATAAAGAACCATAAAAATCAAGTAGTCCAACCCTCTCATTTAACAGATCAGGAAATTAGGGCCTAGTCACATAACTAACAGACAAGAGAACAGGGCTTTGAACTCAGTATGACTACTGAATCATCACTGTTCCTTTAAAGAAGTTCCCCAATCTTTTCCAAAAGGCCACTTCTCAGACTCCAAAAGGAAAGGGGGTTACCCATTCTCCTATTTTCTGGCTCTCTTTGGATTCTGAAAGTCTGAAAAAATACCTTATATCGTCTCTATTAGTGAGGGGGTAGGGAATGCCTCTGGAGAGGGAAGCATTATATTTTTTAATAGCATTTTAGAACTGGGATCATAAAAATTCTTGTCAGAATTGTAGTACCAACCCTACCTCCAACAGACTAGGGTCTCATCCCAATTTACACATTTTAAATTCTATTCTCATTAATCCCAATGGTTTGCCTAAATTATTTTTCTGTACTGAAATCTCTCTTTACCAAATGTAGCCTGAGATAAGACAGTCATTGGTTGAGGTCTGAAATTTTATTTTTTTGTTGATATGCTATGCACTCAAAAGTGCTGTCCCCCACCCCCCCCATCCTTAGCCACCACTTTCTAGAATAACCATTGAATGGCATTTTCTCCACTATGAATTAGCAGAGTGAATACCTCCTACTTACATCATCTTACAAGATTCGGTATCCACTTTCCTTCCTCTACTATTCTAGCAGGAGAAAAAGAGCCAGCCACTTAACATGCCATTTTTGGAAGGGTCCCCATTGAGGTTTCAGTTGTAGGATTTTCTGCCACAGGTCTTTCACTATCCTATTGACCACACACAAAAAACATCCCTGACTGGGATATAGAGGTATCTTCCCATGTACAACCCTTTGCCACACCCACAGAACCTCCAAGGGAGGTTCCCACCTCTATTAAATCTTCATTTCTGAGGGTGCCAACTTTTAAATTACAGAACACGCGTCCAGAGGGCTGTGGATGTTCATTTCCTTCTTGGTTGTGAATACTGGGGCTTGGCAGTCACAAGGGCTACATGTGTACCTTGGTGAGAGCCTTGGGGCCACACCTAATTGGCTTTTCTATATTTACGTGTGATTTTAATCAAAAATAGACGTACACAACAAGACAACTTGTCTGGGCTTGCTTTGTACAGCACCCAGAACAGTGCCCTGCTTATGTGGGCACCCATTCTTTGATGATCATTGTCCTTTCCTAATCTAGAAGCATTGATTTTCTTAAGTCACCAGCAATGAAAATCTTGGCTGCCCTGTTCCTTGCTTATACAACAAGGCCACAGGGAGTTAGAAGCCCATATTCCATAATGCTGGGGGATCGCCATTCAGCTTCTCAGGGTACCCACTTTAAGTATACATTCAATTCCACCATGGCACTTTTCTCAGCTGGTGCCATGAGGACCAATAACGCAGTTGGAGCCTTCAAAGTTCCCTTGTGCAGAGGAACAGTCCTGGCCAAATCACAGGCCAAGGAATTCCTGGGGAGATGAAGGCCATTACAGATCTTGCTCTCAACATGAAGCTGCGGGAACTAGGTTTATTAAATTTCCCTTCAAAGAGAAAACACTGGCAGACGGGTGTCATTAAAAATAAAGCAAAGGGAAAAGCCATAATCTTGAATATGGTGCTTCTCTCCATTAACTCCCAACCAAATACCATGCAAATGGCCAGTAGGAACTTTGAGCCCTGAGCCCTATCAATTACCTTAATCTCAACCCAGGGAGGGGTAACACAAACCATCCTACTTAAGTATTTCCAAACATTGCCATAGGAAACAAGTCCTACCTAAGTCCACAAACTCCACTCCAGGTCAAGACAAATTGCATTATACATGAGTAACATTAAAACATAAAAGACATACCCTCCAGTGAAAACCTTGCATAACTTTTCCAGAGTATGCAGAATTAATCACGAGAAATAATTACCATCCCAAGCCAGGATATTTATGAAGCTACAGAAATTCCACTTAAACTTAGTGGTCCATAATTTTTTAAATGAGAAAGAGACAGGGAAGGAGAAAGCCAATCAAATTTTATGGTGAAAAGAAAAAAAAAAATCTTGCATTTTCTTCCAACTCCTTCCTAGACACAGATGGGACAACATTTGACTGCAATGGGGAGATGCTAAGAAAAATGGTGCCCTGGGCTTCCCATAGCTTCTATCACTCTTCCAAATCCCATTGTCACCACCAGGCAGCTTCCTACCTGACATCTGCCTGGGATGATGAAAGCCAAGAAGCCTGAATAAAGGCCAGGGCTTTTTAGTGGAAGTTCTACACAGAACTAATAGTGTGATTTTAACAATTCGCCTCTCTAGGCTTAGTTTATTTATAAAATGAACTGGAATAGATGGGGAAAAAAGATTCTGTGCTCTCTATCCTAGAGAAGTATAACTGTTAAATTTAGAATAGTATCTACAATATCTATTGTACTACAGATACAGTATTTGTACTACAGTACAAATCTACTTGCAGATTTACTTTATCTACAGCAGACTTTCTTGACCTGAAGTCAGGAGAATAAAATATCCATAGATGTTAATGGGTGAAAACATTATTTGGAGATGGGTTTCACGGGCTTTACCTAATTGCCAAAGGGGTCAGGGGCACAAAAAAAGTTAGGAACACCTGCTTTAAAGCTATTTCCAGAGTGGATAGACCTCATTTACTAGATATGGCTTTCTCCATGTTATATTAAAGTTATAGAAGGAAATAAAGAAAAGTATTATTTTAAGATACTCCACTTAAAATTATTGAATTGATTAAATAATTATTTAACTAAATTATTGATGAAAATCAATGAAGACATTGTTTTCTAGAGGATTTTTTACTCCCCTTTAGCACCATCACCACTCCTAATCATTGTGCCAAGACAGAGAGGAGACCCAATTTGACCAGTATTTTCATTTCCAAAGTAGCTTCATGAAGAAGGGCATTTGGGGAAGAATTGAAACTATTGTCTAAAATAAGGGATAGGTTTATCTAACATAAGGCATTGGCTTATTTCCCCATGTTCTTCCATTTCCAAATGTAACTGAGGGTTAGCTATATTATCAAATAATGATCAAATAATCAAAAAGTTCAATATAATCAAGTTTGAGTGCCATGGTGTGTTAAGTACTGTGCAAAATTACTGAAAGACTTGGTCTTTGGCCTCCTGAAAAAAACCTTATTTCTCTAAAGAAGCCATTAAAATTTCTGTATTCTGGAAGGACAAGTTCACTCTTGCTTTGATGGGGAAGGTGTAATTGTTTAGCTATTTCTGACTAGTGGAAAATTATCCACCCTATTGGCTTCCATTTTGAAAACTAGAAAGTGTGTCTGGAAGGCGCATTTTAGCATTAGAAAGGCACAGAAAATGGAAAGCAGGATGTGGAGCTGGCCAAGAGATCCACCTGAAGAACTAAAAATAACTCTATATGTATATATGTGTGTGTGTGTGTGTGTGTGTGTGTGTGTGTGCTGTGTGTGTGTATGTATGTATGTATATATATAAATGATATATATATGTATGTATATATATAAACTAAAGCATATGCCCAAAAGAAAGATCAGCTTCATCTATTTCCCTAAAAGCAATGTTTTCCATTCTTTTATTTGTACTTCCTCTTCCTCCTTCTTCCACTCATCATGCCCAAAGGGAAACAAGTAGCATTCCTCATTTTGAGGAGATAATGCTAGATGGAAGTTTGGAATCAGAAGGCGTCCTCCTTATCCCCTGTACTATCTCAGATAAATCATTTTATCTCACTGGGTGCCAGTCTCCTTTTCCTAAGGAAGTCAGATCAAATTCTGCAATATGTACTCTTGGTCCAATCAGAAAAGAGAATAAACACAGGAAAGGATTTAGGGCTGAAATAATCAGCAGTGTGCCTGTAGGTCTGGGTGGACCACAGATTGAGTTCTCAAGGTGACATGATAAACTCATGGAAGAAAGGAATGAAAGTGCATTTTGATTCTAGGATAGGAGGCTCTTATTCTCCAGACAGACAAGATACCCAATTCTTTCCAATTCTCAATCTTCTTTTCAATTTTGTCTTGAAAATTCTATCAGAGTTTGGGATTGATATGGCAGTATCTGGGAGAGGGCTGGCATTCAAACCAAAGTAATTTGCTGGTAATTTGGGCAGTTAAAAGATTGGTCCAGGAGGGTTATAACCTAGCCAGGATGCTCTCTAATGAACTCCGAGTCTGACTCTGAAAGGGATAATCTTTAAAAATAAAAAAAATTTAAAAGCAGGCACACAGAATTCATTTCACAAATGTGAAGGACAAACTCCTCATGAAACAATCTCTAGGCCAGTCCTTAGATAACCTAGCAGTCTGGAAGCCAACATTTTACGTAACTGCCTAATTAACCAAGGACTAGATCTGAGCACATATCTCTGTTGTCTAAATTCCTTAGCTCCGGCTCCACCACAAACTTCAAACTGGGGCTTTATCCAACGCTTAACCCATTTCCTCTTCTACCACAGGGATGCTGACCTTTCTCACAGGAACATTAGGTAACTCAAAGTAGAACAGGGATCAAAAGCTGGAGCCTCCAATTCCACATCGCAATCAGCTTCCCACTTCGCCTCAATCTGCTTTCTCAAACATTTGATAGTATCCATGATACCCCTGTGAGGAATGTCTCTAAATGACATTCTAAATGAATGTATGAGAACATCTTCGCTATCTTGTCTGTCTGGAGAATAAGAGCCTCCTATCCTAGAATCAAAATGCACTTTCATTCCTTTCTTCCATGAGTTTATCATGTCACCTTGAGAACTCAATCTGTGGTCCACCCAGACCTACAGGCACACTGCTGATTATTTCAGCCCTAAATCCTTTCCTGTGTTTGTTCTCTTTTCTGATTGAACCAAGAGTATATATTGCAAGCCTTTTGCCTTGGGTCAGGGTTGCCAGGATCGGCCTGGTCTAAGCATTCCTACCATGCACATAATTTCTGAAAGCCATGATGTATTTTTAATACAATATATCCAATACAGCCTTCTCCTGTTGTTGCTATTCAGTCATGTCAGCCACGTTGGAGTCTGTAACTCCATTTGGGGTTTTTTGGCAGAGATCCCGGTATGTTTGCCATTTCCTTCTCCAGCTCAATTTTCAGAGGAGGAAATATCTGACATGGTGAAGTGACTTGTCCAGGATCACACAGCTAGTGAGTGTCCAATGCCAGATTTTAACTCAGGCCATCTTGACCGCAGGGCCAGCACTGAGCCACTTAACTCCCTTCTCATAGAGATGAACAAATGTGGGCTAGAACGGTGACTTGACCTATGTCACACAGGAAGTTATAATCAGAGTCAAAATCCAGTTATAGATTTTTTAATAAAGCAACACTTATGTGTTTATATATGAATGTACATATATACACACACATACATATATTTCTTTCACTAGCTAATGATCTAGCAGAAAAAGACTAATTAATAAATTATATAATTTCCTGATTATGTTTCTTTGAATGATTATAATTGTTTTGTTTTGGTTTTTTAAATAAACTTACCTTGACTAGAAATATAACTGTTGCATCAAGAATAACAAAAATGAATTTCATGAGTGAATTTATAAGTCTTGCCTTTCAATAACATAGTCCTCTATTAGATTTTGAGCTCCTCAGGGACAAGGATTTTTTTTTTGGCACTGTTTTTATCCTCAATGCTTAACATAGTACCTGGAATATAGTAGGTGTTTACTATATGTTTATTAACTGATTAACATGATGACAATTTTATTTTTAGTGAAGGACATCCGAAAATATTTGATTTTTAAGGTTAGAATGATCATTTAGCTTTGTGACTGTGTCATCATTTTATGGATGATAAAAATTATAGTACAAGAAGGGTCATTTAATCCAAAGCTTCTTAAACTATAGGTCACAACTCCCTATAGGGATTGTGTACTGAATGTGAGGGTCACAAAAATTTGGCAACAGTATGAATGCTCTACATTCTGCAATGTCAAATATTTCATTAAGATTTGTTCTTTATGTAAAAATAAGCCAGAACATCCATTTCATTAGCATGTAAGTTTGCTTTTGTCTATAGTAGATGGTAAAATTATATGTTTAACAAAGAATTGTTTTAATGTAAATTTCTTTATAATTTATCATCAGTAAAATTTTGATTTGTATACTTATTTTATATACCAGGTCATATAAAAATTTATCGGCCAAAAAAGAGTAGTGAGTATAAAAAGGATGAAACAAGGATGGTCATTATCACCATTATTATTCAATGATGCAGTGAAATAAAAAAAAAGAAATTAAAGATATTAGAATAGACAATGTGGAGATTAAACTATCACTTTTTGCAGGTGATATGAAAATATACTGATTCCTAGAGAATCATCCAAAAATTTCTGGAAACAATTAACAGTTTTAGCAATGTTGCAATATATAAAATAAATCCACACAAATGATCAGCATTTCTACATATTCTATATATTACTGATGAAGCCCAAGAGATAGAAAGAGAAATTCCACTTAGAATAACTGTAGACAAAATAAAATATTTGGGTGTCTATTTACCAAGACAAGATGATATTTCATAATCGTGTTCATATATTTCTTAAAACACAAATAAAATCTGATCTAAACAACAGGGAAAATATCAATTTCTCATGGGAAGACCAAGCTAATATAATAAAAAATGAAGTTCTACCAAAATTGGTCTACTCGTTCAATGCCACACCAACCAAACTGCCAAAAAGTTATTTTATAGAGCTAGAAAAAATAACAAAATTCATCTGGAAGAACAAAAGGTCAAGAATATCAAGGGAATTAATGAAAACAAAAATACAAAGAATGGTGGTCTAGCAGTACCAGACCTAACCCTATATTATAAACTGCAGTTATCAAGACCATTTGGTACTGGCTAATCAGTGGATCAGTGGAATAGGTTAGATACACATGACACAGTTATCAATAACTATAGTAATCTAATATTTGATAAATCCCCAAATTTCAGCTTCTGGGATAAGAATTCACTATTTCACAAAAGTACTGGGAAAATTGGAGAATGTCAGAAACAGGCCATAGACCTACATCTCATACCCCATACCAAAATAAGATCAAAATGGGTACATGATTTGGGCATTGAGGGTGATGCCAGAAGCAAATTAGAAGAGCAAGGGATAGTTTGGCTCAGATCTTTGGACAAGGAAGGAATTTATGACCAAAGAAGAACAAGAGAACATTATGAAAGGCAAAATGAACAACTTTGATTACATTAAATTAAAAAGCCTTTGCACAAACAAAACCAACACAAACAAGATTAAAAGGGAAGCTGGGGAAATTTTTTACAGCCAGTATTTCTGATAGATACCTCATTTCTAAAATATATAAAAAACTATGTCAAATTTATAAGAATACAAGTCATCCCCTAATTGATAAATGGTTGAAAGATATGAACAGACAATTTTTAAGTAATGAAACTAAAGGTATATATAGTCATATAAAAAATGCTCTAAATCACGATTAATTAGAGAAATGCAAATTAAAATAACTCTGAGTTAGGTAGTAATTCACTACCTCACACTTCCCAGATTGACTAAGATGACAAGAAAAGATAATGATAAATATTGGCAGGGATGTGGGGAAAACTGGGACACTGATGCATTGTTGGTGAAGTTGCAAAATGATCCAACCATTTTGGAGAAGAATTTGAAATTATGCCCAAAGGTATCAAAAGTGTATACTCTTTGATCTAGCAGTTTGTCTCCTGGGTCTATATCTCAGGGAAGTCATCAAGGAGAGGAAAGGATCCACATGTGCAAAAATGTTTGTAGCAGCTGGTTTTTGTGGTAGCAAAGAATTTGAAAATGAGATGCACATCAATGGGAACGTTGAATAAGTTACAATATATGAAAGTAATGGAATTTTATTGATGTATAAAAATGATAAACAAACTGATTTTAGAAAGGCCTGGAAAATTTTACATGAACTGAGCAAAATAAGTAGAACCAGGAGTACAATATACATATTCAACATCAAGATTGAATGATGGTCAACCATGAAAGACTTGGCTTTTCTCAGCGGTTCAATGATTCAAAGCAATTCCAATAAGCTTTGGATA
The DNA here is from genome assembly GCF_016432865.1 of Antechinus flavipes. NCBI lineage: Eukaryota > Metazoa > Chordata > Mammalia > Dasyuromorphia > Dasyuridae > Antechinus > Antechinus flavipes. The sequence goes on along the minus strand of NC_067402.1, from coordinate 64,783,332 downwards.
GAAAATGCTATCTGCATCCAGAGAGAGAACTAAGGAGACAATGTAAATCAATACATGTTATGTTCACTTTTTTCCTCTGTTTATTTTTTCTCTCATGGTTTTTCCCTTTTGCAACAATAATAGATTTAAAAGTAGAATAAGCTACTTCTGAAGTCCCCCCTCACAGGTTCAAGATGTGGTAAAAGGGACTCGATCAACAATTGACCTACAATCAATTATTATTGCATGAGTGATTGATCACATCTTTAGAATAGGATTACCTCTTGACCGATTGGCACCCTTTCCTTTGTGCACTGCAGAAATGAGCATCAGCCAGGTCCCAGACCACCATCAGATGCAATGGAGAAGGGCTTGCTGGGGTGCAGGGAATGCACCCCTGGCTGCCTGGGCCAAATGCCCTTGGACTGCCCGATTTACTGGTCTCAGTGTCAGGCCCCATTTTGCTGCTAACTGGACCAGCAGAGAGGCATTTCCTGCCTCAGAATGATAGTGCAAGCAAGCCCCTTCACTGACCTCCCCTTGGCTCCAGAGGCATGAATAACGGGTCTGTTGTTGCCTCTCACACTTAATTCTCCTTGAGGAAGCCTTCTGTTAAGAAGCAATCCTTCTCCATCTCACTATACATCCTGAACCAGCTGCTCCTTATTTCCCTTGGCCAGACCTGACAGGCTAATGGTATATTTGATTTGTTCTATCAACCCCTACTGTAGACATCTTTGCTTTAACAGACGTGCTTCTCACTAGCAATCCTACTTTACACACACAAGAAGGGGACAAGAGACCAAGGAAATGCGTATCATCCAGGAACAAGTCTCCTAATTAGTTCACTTTCTAATGTAGTGATTTTTAACCTTTTTTTGTCATGATGAAGCCTAGATGCCTCTTCTCAAAAAATAATCATTTTAATTTCATAAAATAAAAAATGTAGGATAAGAAAATTAAATCAATTAAATTAAAATAGATATTTTAAATTTTTAATAACATTTTTGTTTATTTTTCTACTTAATAGTATTTATTTTTCCAATAACACTTTTATAAGTAAGCATTTAGACCAGCAGGATGAATACAGAGAGGCTTGGAGAGACTTACATGAACTGATGCTGAGTGAAATGAGCAGAACTAGGAGATCATTACACACTTCAACAATGATATATGAGAATATATTCTGATGGAAGTGGATAATCTTCAACAGAGAGAAGATCTAATTCAGTTCCAATTGACCAATGATGGACAGAATCAGCTACACCCAGAAAAGGAACACTGGGAAATGAGTGTGAACAGTTTACATTTTTGTTTTTCTTTCCGGGTTATTTTTATCTTCTGAATCCAATTCTCCCTGTGCAACAAGAGAACTGTTCGGTTCTGCACACATATATTGTATCTAGGATATACTGTAACCTATTTAACATGTATAGGACTGCTTGCCATCTAGGGGAGGGGATGGAGAGAAGAAAGGAAAAAGTTGGAACAGAAGTGAGTGCAAAGGATAATGTTGTAAAAAATTACCCAGGCATATGTACTGTCAATAAAAAGTTATAATATAAAAATATAAAATAAAATAAATAAAACAATAAAAAATAAATAAGCATTTACTTTTATAAGATTTTGAGTTCCTCTTTTTACTCCCTCTTTCTCTCCTCTTCCCCCCTCTCCAAGATGGCAGCAATCTGATATAGGTTATATATGTACAATCATATTAAGCATATTTCCATATCAGTCATGTTGCGAAAAGAATCAGAACAATAGGGAAATGCCACAAGAAAAAAAAAGTGAAAATAGTATGCTTCCATCTGCATCCAGACTCCATAGTTCTTTCTGTGGATGTGGATAGCATTATCTATCCCAAGGCTATTGAAATTGTTTTGGATCATTGTATTGCTGAGAAGAACTAAGTCTATCAAAGATGATCATCGCACACTGTTGTTGTTACTGTACATTGTTTTTTTGGTTCTGCTCATTTCTCTCAGCATCACTTCATTAATTCTTTCCAGGCTTTTCTGAAATCTGCCTGCTCATCATCACTTCTTATAGAACAATAATATTCCATTATTTTTATGTACCACAATTTGTTCAGCTGCTATAAATTTTTTTTTACATTTTGTACAAGTGAGTCCTTGTCCTTTTTTATGATCTCTTTGGGATACTCCAGATATTTTTTAGAATAAATTTGTAATATAATAATTTTTTAGTTTTTATTTTCAAAATATATGCGAAGACAATTTTCAACATTCACCCTTGCAAAACCTTGTGTTCCAATTTTTTTCTCCCTGCTTCTCTACACCCCTTCCCTTAGATAGCAAGTAATCTAATATATGTTAAACATGTGCAGTTATTCTATACATATTTCCAAATTATTGTGCTACACAAGAAAAATCAGATCAAAAAGGGAAAAAATAAGAAAAAACAAAAGGCAAGCAAAAAACACAAAAAGTGAAAATACTATATTGTGATCCAGTCAGTCCCTAGAGTCCTTTCTCTGGATGCAGATGACTTTTTCCATGCAATATAGTAATATATCTAGAAGAAGGTCTAATAACTATGGTAATTTTGAAGAAATGATGAGCAGAAATTTTATTTCAAGATATCCTTTACTATTGTTGTTCAGTCACTTCAGCTGTGTCTGATTTTTCAGGACCCCATTTTGGATTTTCTCGGCAAAGATATTGGGCTGTTTTGTCACTTCCTTCTCCGGCTCTTTTTACTGATAAGGAAACTGAGGCAAACAAAGTTAAGTGAGTTGCTCAGGGTCACACTGCTTGCTAGTGACTGAGGCCAGACTTGAACTCACAAAAGTGAGTCCTCCTGATTCCATACTCAGAACTGTATTCATTTTACCATCTAGCTGCCAGATGCACTACCATAATGAGATATTAAAAATAACTTTGATTTCTATTGGTATTCAAGTTACGGAGACTACTCATAGTACCATAGTTTGTTGTCTACATTCAAACCTTCAAAGCTGAGGGGCTAATACACTTGAAGGAATGCAATTGAAAATAAAACAATTGGAGAAATAAAACAATAATTGAAAGAAATGTTAAATTTCAGTTAGAGGTTAGTGAAAATAAAGACAGATAGACAGACAGATGGACAGACAGATGGATGGGTGTATTTGCCCATTCCCTGTTCTAGACCATGCCATTTCTTCTAATTTCACTCCACTGGCTCCCAGGACTTTAGGAGGCACCCACAGGTCCCTTGCCTTTCTCCAAATCCATCCTGAAGGAACAGATTTACTCCTAGAATTCATTACTCACCCAGGCTGACTTTCCCTAAAACTCTTTTATCTCTATCCAGGGGAGGTCAAAATGAAGCTTAAGGGGGTAGGGAAGAAAGATGATGGGACTTCTAACTAGTATCAAATTTAATTGATCTAAGATTTGTATGAAACTTCACCAGTTAGAGCCCCCATTCAGAAGCCCACTCAGTATTTTTAGGGTTCTTTGCTGAACCTGAAAGTGATTTCTGCCCTCCTAAGCCAGAAGCTTTCCCCTCTTGCCATTCTGTGGCTAAGCTCCTCATCTTCTTTTCCAAAAGTTTTCCCTTTGATTAAGGGTACTAGAATTGTAAATCTCATACATGTGTACACATACAGACACACAAATACACAGACACATACAGTGCAATGATGAATGACAATTTCTCACTGCCACTTTCATCAAAACCAGCTCAGTACAAACTTGTCTACACCATTAATCAGCATTTTTAAACTCTTCATCAGTATATGGGCCAGTGGAAATATTATCAGAATGAAACACATCAGACTGAATCAAGTGAAAAAGATATGAGTGGTAGAAATTCAATTTAATTCATTTCAACATCCGTAAAATCCCTACTAGGTGCAAGGTGAATGACCAATAGCCTCATAATCATGAAGACTTGGGTTCAAATAACTCTTCAAACACAAAATGACTTTCTTATTGTTCAAGCCCAGTGGTGTCAATTAAATAGAAACAAACCCATTAAACTATAAAGATCTCTGTGGGCTGCACATTAACCCCCAAAAAATCACATATTGATGTTATATATGTTCTTTGTACATTTATTTATTTTGTTACATATTTCCCAATTACATCTTAATCTGTTGGACACATGTTCCTAGAAGTGTACTCTTTGACACTCTGCTCTAGGTAGCAAAGGCCATAAACTGCAGAGAATGGGATAACCTACACTGGTAAAGGGAGCATCCTCCCCTGAGAATTCCCTACATGAATAAAATCCTGGCTCCAGTTCCTATCCCTATGTCTGTTGCATGATATTATACCAAGTAACTCAGATATAAAAACAAAAATGGCTCCTGACCTAAAGAAGCTTGTATTTTGCTCAGAATGGACCAGTGTCCTAAGCAGAAAAGGTACCGGTTGGAATCTGAAGGATATGGGTCCAAATCCTGATGACACTTATTAATTATGAGACCTTGGCCAAGTAGCCAAGCTCCTCATCTATAAAATGAGGTGTTGATCCAAGCTACATTATTCCTACATTACATTACTCCTAAAGTTCCTTCCAGCTCAAATAATGAGCTCTCTCAATCTTCCCTATGACTCCCCAGCATTTGATGACTCCCTCAACCAACATTACCTCTAAGGAGGTGTAGGGAAATAAGACTGGATATGCTGGATGGGATTTCCTGTTCAAAGAGAGCCTTCAAAGCTAGGCAGAGGGGTATCATTCCATGAGTAATAAAGAGGAAGCCACTATAGACTCTTGAGCATGGGAGTAACACAAAGAAATCAGTGTTTTTGGAAGATTTATGTGGTAGTGGTGGGCAGGATGGAGCCAAAGAAGGAGAGACCGCATGGCTCTGCAAGAATTAACACTGATTGCACATAAATGGAGCTTCTAAAGCCTTTCCAAACAGCTGATTGGCTTATACAGCTTAAATATCCCCCTTATGAATCTTATAGTATCATGAAGTTTGGAGGACTGTTAGAGGTCATTCAATGCATCTTGCAAATGAGAAAAACCAAGACTGAATTTTTATGCCCAAAGTCATGGCAATCTTTGTTGTCAGAGGAAGAATTAGGATAAAAAACCTGAAAATTCCTAGTCAAATGCTCTTTTTAAACACACTATATAATGATTATAAAGAGAAAGGCAGAGTTGTAGGTGGGAGGGATGATCAAGCCCACTTTACAGCTGTATAATCTGATAAGCAAGAGAGCTTTTTTTTCATAGCAAAACTGTCCCAAATATGTATGTGTATATATGTATGTGTGTATGTACATGCAGAACAAATAATTTATAAATTATAATTTATATTATATAATATATATTATATGTAATATAATATATATTTATAATTTATAAATTGAGTATGGTAGTTAAAGAGAGTGAAAATTAGCAGTTGGAAAAAAGTGCCATGGAGAAGGTGTTATTGAAAAGAAGAGAGGGATTCTATGACATGAAAGTGACCTATTAAGAAACATGGAGGATGTCCAATGCAAAGGTATGGAGATGGGAGGTGGACTACCTGCTCTGTGAGGAACAGAAAAGTTCTTTCAGCCAGATCATAAGGAACAGAAAGGGGAGCAATAGATAATGAGGTTGGAAAGATAACATGAGATCAGGTTGTAAAAGATTTTAAAGTCAAGCAGAAGAGTTTATATTTTATCCTAGAGACAATAGGAAACCAGGAGGATTTCATGAACCAGGAGGATTTCATGACTAGGAGAGTCACATCAGCAGATCTTCATTCTTTGCAGCTATATGACAAATGGATTGGACTGGGTTGAAATTGTACTGAGATCAATTAGGATGTCACGACAAAAGTCTAGGAACAGGTGGGAGAGATGATTGAACCCATTTTATAATTGTTAAATTCTGATAAAGAAGGGAGCTCTTAAGAGACGCCCCTTTCAAAGTCAGACTGTCCCTCCTTTCATTGTCAGACTCCTAGAAAAAGTTGTCTAATTATTCTTCCTTTCCTCCCATTCACTTCCCCACCTTTAGCAGTCCCAACTTCAACTGAAACTTTATCTTCAAAGTTTCCAGCGGTCTCGTGATTGCCACATCTGACAGCCTTTTCTCAATATTCATCCTGCTTGACCTTTGTCTGCATACAACAATATTAACCACCCTTTTTTCCTCTACATGTCCTACTCTCTCACCCAACTCTCTCCTGGTTCTCCTACCTAGCTAATGACTTTGATGACTTATTACCTTTGTCATGTCCCCTAATTATGCGTGTTTCCCAGGGCTCTGTCTTGGGCTCCATCTCTTGATTACACCATTAACTCCCATTATTATTTCTATTCAGTTGACTCATGGATAAAAGTATCCAGCACCAATCTCTTTCCTAACCTTCAGTCCCATATCTTAGCTACCTGCTGAATATTTCAAAATGGTAGCAGAGACATCTCAGACTCAATATGGCCAAAACAGAATTTATTCTCTTTCCTCCTAGACTATCGCCTCTCCTGAACTTCCCTATTTATTTCAAAGATACCATCAGTCACCCATATTTATAATCTCAAAGTCATCCTCAGCTCCTTGGTCCCTTCACCATACATGGGTTGCCAAGTCTTGCCATTTCTATTTACACAATTTACCTCCTTTTTTCTACTCACTCTATCATCACCTTGTTCTCATCATTTCTCATCTAGAATATTGTAATGACCTCTTATGTTATCTCCCCATTAGAATGTCAGCTCCTTTTGAAAAGAGCTGATTTCCTTCATTGTATCTGTACTCCTACAACTGTGAACAGTATTTGATGCCTAGTAAGCGTTCAGTAAATTTTTAATTGATTTTTGAGGAAAATACCAGCTCACTATGTAAGAAAACCCTTTCTAAAAGTCATAGTCCAACATTGGAAAGGGCTAATCTGTATGGCAGTAACTTCTCTGTCACTGGACTTGGTCAACAGGAGACTTGGTAATCATCTATAAGGAGGAGCATTTATTCAAGCAGAAGAAAAAACAGGATAGGTGAATGTATTAAATGAGTCCCAAAAGTCCCCTCAAATTTTAAGGTTCTTTGATTAAAAATCAACAAATTGTTCCAAAGTCTTTGAACAAATGATATTTCACTATCATTTAAATATATTTCATATCATAAAAATATATTTAAATAAAAATAATTTTAAAATATAAAGATATTTCACATATTTTTTTTAAAAACCCACAATTCATGAATTCAGGAAAGAGAATGGTTCTGATTCTTCTACTACCACTAACTTATAGTAAAGCAATCTATTCTTCCTGTGCCTCAATTTCCCCATCTATAAAGTAAGAATAATAACACCTTTTCCCTTGTATGTTTTAAGAATTTGTGGCTGAGAATAAATCTTTTTTTGATACTTAGAATGAAAGCACTCTTGAAGGGCTGGATTTTATCATGTTAATTTTCTGCACTTTGGAAAACATCACAATCTTAATCATAACTGCCTTTAGAAAAGCAAAAAAAGATTTAGATCCTGAATTTCACCAACTCAATCTTCTAAGCTCCAAATACTCGAGAATTCCTAGAAGACACATAAATCTTTTCTACTACTATTTAAAACACATGCATACATTTTCTTATCTGTCTGTGTTCACTTTAAAAATAGGCAAAAGATGACTTTATAAAGGGGCAGCTCATTAGTATTCAGGCATTCAAAAGGCTTTCCATTTCTGCCTTCAAGTCAAGATGAAAGATTTTAAGGACCGTTTTTTTTCTTCTTCTTCTTCTAGGGGAATTACAGCTCACAAAAAAAGTTCTTACAGCAGCAATTTTAGACTATTTATTAGGTTCTTTTCCTCCTATATTAGACCTCAGCTTTTAATAAAGTGTGAGCAAGTTTATACCTTTCATACTTAATTTTCATCCAACTGTGTGTTAAGTACCCAGAAAGATACTTTTTGATGACCTCTGTTATATACTCAAGCTTGGGTAGTGGGACAAAAAGAGTATGAGAGAATATATAGGGATGGGCACATGTATTTATGCATAGAATTGTGGAAGGAGCGGAAGCTGTCACCTTCCAACCTTGAAGGGATGAAAAGGGAGAGCCTGCCTGTGAGCCCATTATTTTCTACTCACTGGGCATTAACATCTGTCTTCACTAAGTCATTCCTGGACCCCCTAATTCAACACACAAAACCAGGACCAGAGAAATTTATAGGCATCATAGCCCTTAGTAACAACAACAATTTTAAAAGGCCGTTTGTTCAGGCAACTTAAAAATAAACTCCTTTTTCCCTTCCCTGTAAGTTCATTTGAACTAAGACTAATGGGACCTTTAGCTGAACAAATCCAGGAAACTAGAAATTTAAAAAAGGACTCTCAGTTATCTGAACAGCTATCTCTCTTTCAGTCCCCCCCCCCAAATTCACTGTGAATAGGGGAGGTGCTTTTGAATGTTTGAATTATTGCCAATATACTTCAGGCAATGCCAAGTGACTGGGAATCCTGGAATACTATCATCTCTGAAGAATAAAAATGGTGGGTCACCCAAAGGGCAATGAAGGGATACCTACTGCCAACAAGTTACAGAGGATAGAATGTTAAAGATGATCTGGTAAAGACTTCATCATAGGGAAGAAGAACTAGAAAAGGAAGTAAGAACATGAGATCGTATGAGTTACCTGTGGATTCCCTGAAAGACCTCCTCAGCACTTCTATGGAGAATTTATGAGTGGACATGGACATGGACATGGACAGGGACATGGACATGGACAGGGACATGGACACAGACATGGATATGGACATGGACACGGACATGGACACAGACATGAGTGGACTGACACATAGAAGAGTGCTGAGTTGTACCATGACCAATCTACACCACAGGAGGAAGAATCCATAGACTTAACACCACAGATCCCTTGAATAAGTTAAGTATTTGAAAGGCTGTTTTATGGACATTGGATTAGGCATCTGCTGGGATTCTACCTGAGGGCAGAATCAAGAACCGTGGAGACCAAGTTACAAAGGACATTTAAATCAGGCAAAGCTCCTTGGGCTAGAACTATTTCATATACTTCTTTGATATCCCCATATCCCCATAAGTAGGACTTATAACAGATAAAGACTTCAATATTCAGTTTAATTCAATCCAATTTAAGTGCCTACAATGTTCTAGGCAGTGACTGTGCTAGGTATAAAAATTATAAAGACAAAAATAAAATAATTTCTTGCCCTTAAGAATCTAATTTTCTGGGAAAATAGGGTATACAATTTATCCATAATACTTTGAAAGATGTATAATTTCATGGATGTAGGTAAATTCCCCACTAATACTGATTGCATCTCTTGGTCAATTTGTTCATGTCCTTCCCTATATTCACCATGAGGTCAACACAACAGGCTGAAGGTCTTCCTCATACTGACATTACATGAATACCAGTGGAACACTGAGACTATTCATCAGTTATTTCTTTCTCCCGTAACAAATAAATCTTTGTGGATAATGCTTGTTTTAGAGCTGTTTTCTATTTGTTGCAACAAGTAGGGTGCTCAACAGTACAAAAAGAAGGTGACCTTTCATGCTGCTTTCCTGTGGGAATTCTCAAAGCATACAGATAAGACACTCAGAGAAAACATGGGGGACGGGTCTTTAATGACAAATGATGGGCTTCCTCTTCATCAGAAGCAAGCTTTATTTTACCACATTTCTAAAGGCACTTACAATCCAGTTATATTGTAGAATTAGCAGCTCTCCAGGTTTTACAGGATTTATTGGCTGTGACAAACACAGGCCAAATAAGCAAGCAGATTAATATGTATTAAATTACTGCCCTGGTTCACATTATTTCCAAGTTCAGAACTTGTGTGTACATGTGAGAGTGGTATTTATCTATGACTCTTGCCATGGGAGCTGACTAAAACAGAGATATGGCAAGCATCAGAGCAGCAATAAAAGAAAAAAAAAAAGACTCAAAACCCTTCCCTTCCTCCATCCCTTTTCTTTCTCTCTCCCTCTCCTTCCTTTCTTTTTTTCTCTCTCTTCCTCCCCTTTCCCTTTTCTCTTCCCCTTTGCTCTTCTTCCTCTCTTTCATTTCCCCCCTTTTCCTCTCCCTTTCCCTCCTCTCTCCCTCCTCCTTCTCTTTCTCCCTCTCTTTGCTCCCCACCTTCTCTTTCTGTGCTCCTCTCTCTCTTTCTCTCTCCCCTACTTGATTTAATAGAGCTCATCAACCTATAATTCTTATATAACCTGAAAGATTTTGGTGGTTTAAAGTTCTAACAAACCAATAAAGTTCTACTTCATCCTGTAAAAGAAGTCATTAAAAAACCATTTCTCTCTTGAGAATTTGTAATTAACAATACCATCTGAGATGATAGCACATGACATTCATTACTGACTGCTATTTTCTAATCTGCCTAGTGTCCCACCCTCAGGGGCAGCGCTGATTAATGAATAGAAGGTCCCTTAGAACAGCAGTGGTTCATCATGAAGGCCATTGTGATCTAGCACCTAGTAGAATACTTTGTCAAAAAATAAATTCTCAGTTAAAGCCTGTTGGAAGATCCAAACATCTGGAATTACAGAAGTCCTTAGAGGCCATCTAATCCAAGCTCCTCATTTTACATGGAGAGAAACTGAGGTACAGACACAGAGTCAAGTGATTTATCCTTGAGCTGGAACTTGAAGACAGATCTGGTGATTTCTAATGCATTGCTCTTATTTAGCTCCACTCTAAGAAGAAATGAAGGTAAAATCTAGCCATCTTTGTTTAGCTGCCATAAAGATCTCTTTATGACTAGAGTGAAAGGCATCTCCTGCATAATAAAACTCTCTGGCCCTGGTGTCCATTTCCAAGCAAAGTCCAGCATTGCTTTTTCTTGCCTACAGTCACATGTTCTCTGAGAATAAAACTCTTAGCTTGAAAAGAACTGTGATTATTCATGACTAACTAGATAGTGGTTATCATCTTCATCCACACAAAAGCAAATGACAATATGTCAACAAAGATATATTGAACAAATGGCTCCAGTCACAAGAGAAAAGCTTATGATAATGACTTAACCAACACAAGATAAAAAAGTTATCCTTAAAGACTTTGAACTTATTGATCACTGTTTATTCCACAAGGAACTGGTAGAAAAACGATCAAGTGTGCAGAATCATACCCCAGAAATTTCCTATTCTTCATAAACTCAAATATCCCAAGTCACAAAACAATTCTATTCCCTATTTCTGGGCCATACATTGTCTTCGAGCATTCACTAAATAAGCTATTTTGGAACCAATGTATTATCACAGATAAAATTGCTTCCCAAAATTGCCCAGAAATAATAGTGATCCACAGGAATTTAAGGATGTTTTTAGAAGACATTGCCATGTTGAATCTTTATAATATCCAAACTACATGGAGTAAAAAGTTTTCAAAATATAGAGATCTACAAGCAAACAAAACTGTGCAGCAACAAAATGAGGCACATATCATTTCTGTCCTACCTGTCACTGGCATTGATACAAAGATATTTTCAGTAATCTTGCAGAAGATGAATTCATGTCAAAACTCTGAATTATTAATTCAATTAATAAATTAAATTATTAAATAAAATTTAAACAATCATTTTGCCATCTGAGTAATAGCCTATTATCCAGGCTATTGCAGGAGAATGACTTATTATAAGAACTTCTCTATCTAGATTCCTTTGAAAATGAGATGAGAAAATGAGATAACAATTGACATTAAGTAATCTACTTGGATTTAAAAATTGAAAAAGCTTTTTACCTTCATCATCTCATTGTCTTTACACAGTCACGTGAGATAATAACTATAGAATTTATATATAATCCTCCATTTTACAGATGGAGAAACTGAAGATAAAAAAAAGATAAATTACTTTTCCAAAGCTATGTTATGTTATTATTCATATTAAGCATGCTTAACAAAGTCTAAATGTCTGGTAGCCTTCATTTAGCTATATGTGGGGCTTTCACAATTTAATACCGAGACAGGTGCTAATTGAACTAATGTATAATTATGACAGCAATAAAAGCCACTGGGGGAGGGGTGGGAGGGTGAAATGAAACTATTATAACCACATCCAGGAAAGTTAAGGGTACCAAACCAGTCTCTAACCCACCCTCCTACAGGTGTGGTGACCTGCCATGATATTGTCATGACATCCCTATACTAATGACTTTTAATCATTAGCTAGTTTAGAAAAATTAGTAGGTAGTTAATTAGGAGAAGCAACCCTTTACGAAGCTAGTATTTTTGAGAATCATTATCAAGCACGTGAATGTTACTAATGTTATTCTGCTGGCAATAAGACTTCACAACCCACTCATCAAGTGGTCTTGCTTATATATAATCCTCCATTTTACAGATGGAGAAACTGAAGTTCTACAAAGATAAATTACTTTTCCACTATGCTTTGACCCAAAGTATCATTGGTTATCATTACAAAAAAAATCAATGATAATTTAAATTTCTTTTTTAAAAGACAGACATGTGTTGTTCAGCCTTAGTTTATTAATATCTCCATCAGTCATCTCCTTTCTCAAAGGATGTCATGAAATTCTCAAAGGATATTGTTAACCTTAAACAAAAAACTAAAGTTAAATTTTAAACATATGCATACCTCTCAAGACACCTTGTTCTTTTTTCTCTTAGGACTTCACAGACTCATTGACCTAAGTCTATGTTCTTATAATCCTAATGACTCTGTTTCACTTGTTCAATAACTTAGTCAATCTCATCTGCTTGCCATTTCCCATGTCCAATATTCCATCTCCCTTCTCCAGCCTAGAATATACTCACTCTTCAAATCCTGCTTATTGAATTTCTAGCTTCTTTAAGGTTCAGCTTACTCCACAAAAAAAGGCTTATCCCAATTCCCCCTTCCTCCATGTGTGAATGTCTTCCCCTTGCACCACAAAATGATTCTTCTCTTTTTGCATATATTTTTTATTTATTTTCCTAGGTATATATTGTTTCCCCTCAATAGAACACAGTCTCCTCGAAAGCGAAATCTATCTTTGTATGTCCAAACATTTATAGTAGTGACTAGCACATAGTACCATCTCGTCAGGGCTTATTGAATGAATATTCTGTTTTGTGTCATAGTTATATGAGTTAAATATATATTTCCCTTTATTGGGCTATAGTCTTCTCAAAGGAAAAAGAAGTGTCTTATTTCCCTTTATATCATCTCTAATGCTTAGCACAGCACCTCTCTGATAATAGGTATTTGATAAATGCTGAATGAATAAACTATACAATAATTTTCTGGAAAAATCTTCAGAATTGCAAAAATTAAACAATAGGATTCCACTACCCAACTAGTGAATTATTGGTTATGAAAATGAACACATTTTCTATCCTATAATACTGATAGAGTGGTGTAAGAACAAAGATTTCTCCTGGGGTATGAAAGGAAGGGAAGTAGGAACTTCCCATACCCAGGTGAGTTAATACCCAGAATCAAAAAGTACAGGGACATTTTCTATAGTTCTGATAGGGAATTCCTATGATTAATGAAGACTATTAACACTTGGCAGCCAATATTTATTAAGTACCAACTCTGTGTCCAATAGCATATTACCAGGATAGACACATATTCCCCTTCAAGAAAGAATATTTAGATTGTATCTAAAAATGGTAAATATATGAATTAAATATGAAAAATCCGGACAAAAATTAGAATGTTTCACCTATCTAATGCCAAACACCTGGAGTTTGGGAAATATATGAATGTTGACTGAATATTAGTTGTTCTTTTCCAGATGTTTGATATCATGTAACCATAGCTTTGGTTTCAAAGAGTATCTATGTAGCAGTTTGAGCTAACTAAAGCAACCACTTAGTTGATTCCCATTGAAGATCAAATCCAAGCTAGCAGCTGCATAAAATACATGACTATAACATTCTAAATGATGTGAAAGATTTTTTTTTTTTTAACAAACATAAAAGAGCTTACAAGTGTTGCCTCCTTCAAAGCCCACATTTTGGGAAGATATCAGCTTGTTCCAATGATGTTGCTACTGATCAAAACATTTTCAAGACTTCTTTGTTGTGTTTTCCAATGCTAAATAATATAATCTTTTTAAAATGCAATTTATTTTATTTTTTAATTTTAAAAAAAGTCTTTTTTTTATTTATACTGCATTCCTATCAAAATTTAAAAATGTAAAAGTATTAACAGTCAAAAATAAATTTCCATATTGGCTAAATCCAAAAACTATGTGCCTCATTCTGAATACACCCTTTGTCAACCATCTCTGTGTCAAAATATGGGCAGCACATTTCATCAGTGGTCCTCTGGAATTGTGGTTGGTCACTGCATTAATCACAGGTCTTATAAGTCTTTGAAAGTTGTTCATTAATCACAGGTCTTATAAGTCTTTGAAAGTTGTTCATCTTTATATTATTTGTTCAAATTGTTCTCCTGGTATTATTCTCTTCACTCCAAACCAATTCATGAAAATCTCTTTGGGATTCTCCCAAACCATCCCCTTCATCATCAGCTTTGTTCCTGATCTGAAAATTGGGCCACTGATTTTTATGTCTTCAATCTGTTTGTTTACAGAAACTGGAAGGAAGAGGGGGAGAGAGGGAGGGAGGGAAGAAAACAGAGAAGTGGGGGAAAGGAAGGAGAGGAGGGAGGGGAGCAGAGAGTCGAAGAAGGGAAGAAGGTGAGAAGACAGAAGAGAAGAAGGAAGGAACAATGGAAGGAAGAATTAAAGGAAAGAAGGGAGGAAGGAAAGAAGCATTTATTAAGCACCTGGTTAGTATATGTCAGGCAATATGCTAAACACATTAGAAATATTTCATCTGATTTTCACAACAACCCTAGGATATAGGTTCCATTGTTTTTTTACATTTTACACAAAAGAAAGCTGAGGCAAACAGAAGTTAATTTACTTGCCTATTGTCATACAGCTTGTAAATACATGAGGCTGGATTTGAAATCAGGTCTTTCTGAATCCAAACACAACACTCTATCCATGGTACTACTTAGCTTCCATTATTACTCCACAGGTGGCAAGTGACAGAGCCAGTATTCAAATCCAGATTGTCTCCAAATCAATCAATAAACAAATAACTTATTAAACACTTATTACATACCAGGAATTGTTCTGGGGCTGGGGAAGCAACGCTAAAGGTAGTCCCTGCCTCAACTAGCTTATTTTGTCCTTTGCTCTTTCTGCTATCCCATGTTGCCTTCCTTTCATTCAATTCAAAAGTTTTTATTATTGTTTATTGTTTGTGGAGAATGGTTGCAAGGTCAATGATCTGCAGATATTTTGGTCTCAAGTTCCCTTCACACTCTTAAAAATTATTGAGGACCTTCCCCAAAAGCTGTTGTTCATATGGATCTTCTCTCTCAACATTTACACATTAAAAATTAAAACATGTTATATTATTATGAAAATAGCTTTAACCTCTCAGATACCTAGAATGGATATTAGAAAGTCCCCAAAATCTCCAGACCTATGTTGAGAACTATTAGTCCAGATTATTTTACAAAGACAAATAAAATGGAATCCCTGCTCTCGGGTCTCATTATTTTGTGTTATATCTTGCCTACAGGAGAGGAATAAAGATGAAGCATGAACCCAGTTTAACCTTCAAGAGAATTATTACTGCAGGACAACTGAGTCACTACTGCCAAAAGCACTTTACCTTTCCCTGACTTGGAACACATTGGGCTATTAAATCCTCAAGTTCTTTTTCAGGAAAAAAAACACACACACTATTCTTGGCTGCTGAATACCAGTTATTGCTGATACCCATATGACCTCTGAGACATTCATGAATTTTTCAGAAATAACACTACAAGTATTTGACAGTATTTTCCTATTTCTTGCGCTCATTTTGTCCAAAACCAAAACTCACTGCATTGGGAAGATATAGTAGCAGCTGGACAGCACATTGCTATTAGCAAACAAAACAAAACAAAATTCTTGGTGAAGGCCAGTGAAAACTAAAGAGAATTAGTGATTGACTTCTGGGGCTACAGTCAACCAAGTAAAATAATAATTGCTCTGGTAAAAAAGCATCTTGGGACCTGGGGTGGCAGATTTTACTAGGAAGGCTCAAGTTTTATGCTTGTCCAAGAATCCACAACAATGTGTGCTCCAGGGGTTCACCAGTCCACTGAAGAAGGGGCTTCAGGACAGTTTCCCAGGAAAACTCATAAGGAGGAATTGATAAGAATACTTCAGGAACACTGTTTGCATTGGTCGGACTGCCATTTTCACTCAGTCATACTCTAAATTTCCTAAGCAAACATGATGAAGGAAAAACAATAACACAATTCCGCATCCCAGATCCTAATACTTTTCACAAACCATTACAATATTTAATCAAGACAGATGCCAATATCCTTAAGAATCAAAGAACAATAGAAGTGAAGGGGAATTTAATTCACTTCAAAACTTCACCTTGACGACCATTTTATACTTTTCTTTGACTTGCTCTATAAATATTTTACTACAACATTCGAAATTTATGGGATCCCTAAGACTTGTAAAAAGCTAAATAACTGAAGGCCAATGACTGATACCCACCACAGGGACCTGGATTTTTTTTCTAAGCCTATGATTCCATTAAGCAGAATGGATTATATTCAGGATTCCTTGAAAGGCCAAACTTCTTCCCCAGTGACAGTATAAAGCACAGAAAAGGAAAGAAAAATGGCTTCCAAGTTATCAATTTGTGTTGATTTTGGTTGTTTCCCTGTACTGAGTCAGAGCTCTGTGGTTTTGGCCTTGTAACTGAGGCTTCCTCAGCTTGGTCATTGCAAAGGCCAATGATTATTCAGGAATAAAGAAAAAAAAAAGAAATAAAAAAGGGAAAAAATCCCTGAGTCTCCAATGACAAAGACCCCTGGTTCTGGCATTGCTCCCAGGAAAAATCCAACAGATCTAATCCGTTTCCTTCTGCCTCTCTATTCCTTCCTCTGTTCTTATTGAACCCCAAGCCTCCTACAGAAAAGATCTTCAATAAGAATGACAAACTTAGATCATGGAAATATAAATTTAGAACTTGAAAGAAAAAAAAAAAACTCAGAGGTTGAGTACTATTCATTCATTTTACATATGAGGAAATTGAGATTGAGAATTTAAAAGATTTATTCAGGATCATAAAGTTAATAGATATTTAAAGCAGGATTCAAAACTCATATTTCTAACAATGAATATAAGATAATATGATATAATATAATATAATAATATAAGTTCCCTTATCTTCTAATTTTTAGTGATCTCAATCTTGCCCTAAATTGATCTACTTCCATTTTTAAATACTGCATAGGGATAGAGCTGAATGTTCCCCAGTGTTGCCAATCATTGATATAAATGACTTCTATAGGAATATAGATAGGGACTGAACTGGTTATGTGACAAGTATGGGGAACTCTCAGATGAAGAAACACAGATCAGCACCTTCTCTTAAAATTAAAGAGTTGCCCTACAGCACTGGGAAATCAAAAGATTTATCCCTTATTACACAGCCAATGTGTGTCAGAGGCTGGACATAAATCCCAGGGTTCATAGCTTTGGGGATAGTCCTTCACTATTCCACACTATTTCTATTATATAGGATTAAGAGATGAAATGATTCACTTTTCACTAGAGAAGTGACATCACTTTGTGATTTTCATCCAGGTGTTCCATCACAGTTTTGACTCTTTCCACCAAGACTACAGACACTGCAAATTAAAATGATTTTCAGTGGGGGCTATCTTCTTCTCTAACATACACAGACTGAATCTTGAAACTTATCTGTACATATGGAGGAAAAGAAAGTGGAACTTAAAACAATGACTATATGAAAAAGAACCCTTATGGACCACATTCAAGTTACTCTCTTTCTAGTAGATTGTTTTTGTAGAAAGGCACCCTTCTTTAGGAAAACCTGTTATATAAATTCTCTAACTTACAAAGCTTATTAGCTGTAGGATGGTTATTTAAAAAAAACATTTTTTTAAAAGAGTGATCATGAGATCATGATCACCATCCCCAATAAATCTGAAATTTAGATTGAGATGAGACCACTTTCAAAATCCTACTCTCTCATTTATTAACAGTATGACACTGGAGAAGTCATTTAACCTATCTCTGAATCTTGATTACTTCATCTATAAAATAAGAGAATTAGAGATAAATTATCTCTGAAGTAAGTGTGAGCTCTAAATCTATGAAGCTGACAAGGATTTACCCTAGGAGCCAGATGACTAGGATCCCAATCCTGGTTCTAGTACAACTTAACTGGGTTATCCATGACAATTTCATTAGACTTCAGTCTGCTTATCTATAAATTTGGAGGGGACCACTAGGTTATTTCTAAAATTCTTTCCAGATATAATATTGTATGAGGTGCTAAGACTCAGTTTACTGAAGTTTGATTTTTCATATTACATTTCAAGAACAAGTCTACTAAAAAAGAAAGGGATATGTGATAGCAAGGTAAGCAATTAGCTTTGTTCCTAATCTGAAAATTGGACCACTGATTTTTATGCCTTCAGCCTGATAGCCTATAGAAACTGGAAGGATTTCAGAGGACCAACCTCCCTCCCAATGTGTATCTGAATTTCAAATATTGATTCCATTTTTAAGTGTTTTGAATCCTTTGGAATTTGCGCTCTTTTTTAAACCAAAAGACATGAGCTTCTAAGATAAATATTAAAAATTAGATTGGGTGCAGACAGATCAGAATAGATTTACTTGTGAGGAATAACCTATAATGATGATAAAAAAAAAGAAATGTAGTGCTTATAATCTTATATATATATATATATGTGAACTGTAGTTATTAGAGGAATCAGTCATTGTTTTGTTGTGATGGTTGTAATTATTCAGTTGTTTTCATCATATCCAACTCTTTATGACCCCATTTGGGATTTTCTTGGCAAAGACACTGGGGTGTTTTTGTCATTTTCTTCTCCAACTTGTTTTACGGATGAGGAAACTGAGGCAACAAGGTTAAGTGACTTGTCCAAGGTCATACTGCTAGTAAGTATATGAACTCCAATTTGAACTCAGAAACAGGGATCTTCCTGATTCCAGACTATGTCAGCACCTAGATATTCCTTGGTTTTGTTACTTTAAAGCCAAATCTTTTTTTTCTTCAGCCCTGGTTTTATTACTTATTCTATAAATATGTATGTACATATGTGTATAGGAATATATATGCTATTTTAATAGCTTAAAACTGAATGAAGATATTGGGAATGCCCTGAATATATACACACACATACATGAATGCATATTCATGCATACATGCATACACTGAGTAGCATAGTGGATGATAAGTTAGCCTCAGAGCCTGGAAAACATTCTCTGACATATACTGACTGGGTGACCCAGGCAGCTAAGGTTACACAATGGAAATCTATCTCCTTTGATGGTGGGAGTTTCATCACCTGGGAATTGCCTCCAACAATGAAATCACAGGATCTTACCTAATAATAATTATGAATAATAAGAAAAAGAATAGGTACTCTTATTTTATGTGAAATATTCATTTACTGGAAATATGGCTCTATTTGGAAACCTGACCAATTTGGAAAAATCTTACAAAGAAGAAAGAAACTGAAAGGAAAAGGCAGGCAATATATTTAAGAGTTTATTTGATTAAAAAGTTAACGCAGTAGTGACTGTTCTCCTGGGATAGGAAATGTTCTCATGCTATAAATGGTAGGATTAAGCCAAGAGGAGAAATGTCAAGGTTCAGAAGTTTAAACTGGGAACATGACATGGTGGCAAGAGTGTTGAATATGGCGTGGAAGGAACAAAGGTCGCAGGTTTCTGTAAATGAGGGGATTGAACCAGATCATCTTTATGGTTCATTTTTGGCTCCAAATTTATGCTTCTGAATTATTGATGAGAGTCAGTGGGGTCTTGTTGACAGAGTTTTGACCTCAAAGACAGAAAGACCTGGATTTTGACAGATACTAACTATATAATTCCAGGCAAATCAATGAGTCTTTTTACATCCAAGGCAAGACCACAAATTGTACAGACCTCTATGGATAGAGATCCTGACTGAGAGGTTCCAATGTAATAACAGGCCTGGTCCCCAAAAATATGATCTGGAGGTTTTTGTTTTCAGTAGTTATGTTGCTTTCTGCAAAAGACCCAGGTTTAATCTGACTTCTACTGCTAAATTACTGTACGATCTTTCACAAATGACTACTTCTCTGAGCCTTGTGTCTTCATCTATAAAATGAATGCATTGTGCCAAAAAATCTCCAAAATCTCCTTTTTTCATGATCCAGTGCCAGAGTTACTTTGACATCGATGGGATTTTGTTAGGAATGAGACAAAGAATCTCAGAAAAGCCTCTTTTCTCCAGGTGTTGGTCTTCCTTGTGCAAGTAATCAAAAAGTTTCATTTCCTGGTCCCCAGTCTTCTCTAATAACCTCTCCCATGACTGCTTTCTTTTAGGGACTTGCTGGATAGGAGTTGTGGACTGATGCTCCAAGATCTCATAAGATTCCATCATTAAAGGGAAATCTGACTTTGGGAAAAATGCTTCTTGCCAAAAACAGTCTGTACAGGGATAATGATTGTAACTGTTCAGTACCAGGACATTTATCAAAGTGTTGGAGTGAGTCAATGAGCCAAAAAAGGCTCTTTCTTCTAAAATCCATCAATAGGACACTTTCTATATTTCAGACAACAATAACAGAAACAAACAAAAAAATCCTTTAATGCTCTCCCTGCTGTATTAGGACAAAAATTTTCCTATATGAAAACATTAACTTACTGAAACCATGAGAGCCTAACACACCACACTTTAGCCCCATTAAACACACACAATGTGCAATTCCAATCAATTTTAATAAAAATATCATCTGACATTAACATACCTTTGATAATACATCCATTTATTATTTTTAGGTTTTTTCTCCACAATTACCCAACTGGTCTCAGCACACAATGGCCTTTATAAATAATGGATTTTCAAAAGAAAGCCATCATATTTTTTTGAGGTTGTAGTCTCAGATGAATTTGGCATGCCCTTGGTTTCAAGGCTTTTATCTGTAAATGGTTCTGTGTTTCCCTTTTATCTAGCATCCTGCTTTGTTGAAAATTTCTGTGACATACAAAAGAAAGCCTACAAAATGCCCACTCTTACCCAAGACTTCAAAACTTCAAAAGTACTCGGTGGGTCAGATAAAAATCAGTCCTGGGTTTGTTTCATTTTCAGGCAAACACTTGGAGCAACTTCACTTCTGAACAATTGGCCACTTGGTTAGGACTGAGGATGGCAAAGAGAACAGCTTCAAATTAAGAAACATTAAGGGGAACTCAGAGAAAGGCCTTTTAACTAAGAATAAGGAGATCTGGAGTGCTTGTGTAAAATGTACTTGAAAAAGTAATTAGAAGAAAATGAAGAAAGCATTACAATATTCATCACAAGACAAGACAGGGGAAATTGGCCAAAACCCTGAGCCAGAAGTCATGGCCTGTGGGTTCTAATCCCATTTTTCATCATTTACTCATTACATGATTTTGGCCAATTTATTTCCACCCCCTAGGCTTCAGTTTTCTCAATTTAAAAAATGAGAAGATCAAATAAGACAACATTTTATAAATATCCTATAAATGCATGAAAAAGCTGTTACATTTGCCCCTGGTGAATTAAAAACTAGAGTAGGCATTCACTGGAAAAAGACATAATCAAGGAGAGAACAGAAAGCCGTCTTATAGGAAATTAAAAAGGGACGCAGTGTATTGGACTACCTGGCATCTAGTGGGGGAAGGAGGGGAAAAGTTGGGACAGAAGGTTTTTCAAGGGTCAATGTTGAAAAATTACCCATGCACATGTTTTATAAATAAAAAGCTATAATAAAAAATTATTTTTAAAAAGGGATGCAGGTGGAGGCCACAAGCAAAATGAATGCCAAAATCCCAGACAAGAAATGGCATTATAAAAATATTAGAGCTGGAAATGACCTTAAGGATCTTTCAGTCCAGTCATTCTCAGTCAGGAAACGGGATATCAGAGAGGAAAAGTTCTTGCGTTAAGATCCCACAGCTAGTTCTTAACAGAGAAAATCTAAAAACCAGGTGTTCTGATTTCCATTCTGACTTTCTACTAGTAGTACTACTACTACCAATACTAGCACCACATCACCAGGATTACTACCAGTGTTATTATTATTACTACTACTACCTTACTACTACTTAATTATTACTACTATCAATATTATGATTACTACTACCACCTTTACTCCTCCTCCTACTACTACTACTACTACCACCACTACCACTACCACTACCATCACTACTACTACCACTACCACCACTACCACTACCACTACTACCACACTACCACTACTACTACCACTACTACTACTACTACCACCACTACTACTACTATCATTACTACTACTACTACCACCAGTACCACTACCACTACAACCACTACCACTACTACTACTACCACTACTACTACTACTACCACTACCACCACTACTACCACTACTACTACTACTACCACTACTACCACTACCACTACTACTACTACCACTACCACCACTACTACTACCACTACCACTACTACTACCACTACCACCACTACTACTACCACTACTACTACTACTACCACCACTACCACTACCACTACTACTACTACCACTACTACTACTACTACCACTACCACCACTACTACTACCACTACTACTACTACTACTACCACTACTACCACTACTACTACTACCACTACCACTACAACTACCACTACCACTACTACTACCACTACCACTACTACTACTACCACTACCACTACTACTACTTCTACCACCATTACTACTTCCACTACTATTACTATTTCTATTATGACTACTACTATGATTACTACTATTATTATGCTACTTTACCATGATGAACTCAAAGATGTGCTGTGGACTAATTGTGGGTAAAAAGAAAGTATACTGAGAACTAATTGTCATTCTGGGACAAATGAGTTCAAATTGGAGCTTAAAAGTCTTTTTTGTTAGGTTTGTTTAATGGGAAGTCAATAGATGGACTAATGTTAAATCCAATTGTAAGATCATTCCATGACTTGTGGATAACATGTATGCCTTTCAATGCATTTTTTTTTTCTTTTAAGATAGCTCTATTTTTTTTAATTTGGAACTATAATTTCTTTCTTCCACAATTGCCTATCCTAACTGTTCTGCAGCTTATGGTCTTAAGAAGTTGCCTGGAATAGTAAGAATTAAGACATGTGCACAGCATCACACAGTCAATGGAAGCCAGAAGACCTTGAACTCAAGTCCTCCTGAGCTGAAGGCCAGTTTTCTGATATCCCATGCTATTGATAGCATCCATGTCCCATTTTGATTCCTCTGCTGTCCCTCATTCCTATTCTGTGATACTTTTGCTAATTAGACTTTCCTCCTATGTTTGTGCAGAGTTTTATTTTCCCTAGAATGCCATTATAGGCTCACAGGAGAGTGTCTTAAATTTCTATTTCAGTATAGTGGGAGTATCTGATACAATCTTTTATTCCCATCATCATATACTTTGCTTTTTTAATTATGTGTCTTATTTGTAAGAGATATGATCGTGAAGTATTAACCTCGTTCCCATATTTACTTTGGAGCTATATTCCTTTCCTTGGGTCTATTTGGCAGATTCCACATTCTGGTGTACTGTGTCATGCACACTTGGGGAAGAAATTAGAGAAACAATCTATTCAGGACCACAATTTAAGAAACCTGTTGAGCTAAAGAGTTTTCAAAAAGACTTTGCTCTCCTAAGGTATAATTACTTTCTTTTGCAGGAAGAAAAATAGTTTAACCCATAATAGTATACTATTTAGATACTATGGTACACAAAATCAATTCCTAACTCTCTATACACACATTAAAAACAGTACAATTATTCATACATACATCATCTATTCGGAGGATTATTCTTATGTATTCCTATACTTTGAGAGAAAGGTCACCAGGGTGATTTTTTAAATCACCCATGCCACAATGACCCAGTCTCATGTTGAGATGGAACCATAACCTCAATCTGCAGTAGTTCCATGGATATAATCCTACCTGGGAAGATTATCCCAAGTCTTATTTTATCAGCACTCTTTGATATAGGAAGGAAAAAAAAGGAAAGACAAAAGGGAGAGAGAGAGAAGGAGGGAGGAAGGGGAAGAGAAAGGAAGAAAGGAGGGAGAGAAGGAGAAATGGAGGGAGGAAGGGAGGAAGTAAACCAGCATTTTTAAGCATCTACTTGGAAGCAGAATGGAGTGAAAATCCTATCACAGACACTTGAAAGATGTGTCACCCTAAGCAAGTCATTTATCCTTTCCCCATCTGTAAAATTAAAAGCTTAGACTCAAGGACCAAAGTCACTTTCAGATCTTAATCTATGATCCTGTAAGATGGATAGTTGCAAATGTAGACAGCTACAGATATAAATAGATGTGAAAGAGAGAGAGAGAGGGAGAGAGAGAGAGGGAGGGAGGGAGGGAGAAAGGGAAGGAAAGAGAGAGGGAGAGGGAAGGAGGGAGAAAGGGAAGGAAAGAGAGAGGGAGAGAGAAGGAGGGAGAAAGAGAGAGAGAGAAAGAGAGGGGAGCAGGGAGGGAGGAAAGAGAAAAAGAGAGAGGAAGAGAGAGGAAAGAAAGAGGGGAGAGAGAGTGAGAGCAAGAGAGAGAGCAAGAGAGCTATAATTACAGGTATGGTTGCAGGTATAGATGGATAGAAATATAGCTACATATTAATAGGGAGCAAATAATTAACAATATAAGGGTTGGACATCAACTTAATGACCTTACAGAGTGAGAGTAAGTTTGAGCCTGGCAGTCCATGGCTCTTTTCCTATAGAACATAGACATGTCCATTGGCCCTTTGCTAAGAGGGTAAGAAGCAGTTAATGATTAAGTTCTGGTGACTGGGGCTGCCTGCCTCTGATACAATTTACTTCCTCTCTAGGCACAGAAAACAGATCTAATGAGTAAGAAATATCTTGGTTCAGACTGTTCAGTTTGTTCTTTGTTTTGTCCCATAAATGGGAGCTAACAGACTTGCTCAGGGTCAGAATCTAAGACTAGATTTGAATTCAGATCTTCTTGATTCTAAATCAGTGGATTTCTCTATTATGTCTAACAATAAATATCAAAGAAGATGTAGCTACTGGTGTTTTATCATATCAAGTAAGAATGGAGAAGAGATTGAAAACTAAATCCCATAATATGCATCAATAAACTCCCTAACTACCCAGGCTGTTGATGTCAGAAAATTCCTTTCATTTCACCTGGTTGCAATTTGAGGTCCATCACAATATGACATGGTTTAACCAGGAAAAATGAACACTGTTCAATTATATAGTGCATATTTCCCAAAAAAAGTTCCTATAATGACATATTGTTGGCCAACAGCCTTTCAAGAATGAAATCTATACTAATCGTCAAAATGAGTTAGATTATTTTGGAAAGATATACCATCATTGCTATTCCAGGATATATGGAGTAACTGAATGAAATCCCTTCCTTCCTCTAAGAGGCATATTATTAGTAGTAGCAAAAAAGCATATAATAATTGCCGTTATTTGAGTGCTGGCCGTGTTCTAGAAACATAAGACTATAGAATCATAGAAGAGTAGATTTGTAAGAAATCTTAGAGATCATCTAGTTTAATCCCTTCAATTTGAAGAGGAGGAAATTGAAGTCCAGGGAATTGATGTGACTGGCTCCAGTTCACTCAACTAGATGGCAGTTAAGTCAAACCAAGAATTTCTATTTCTTGGTTCCCAGGCCAATGGGAATTTACCATTCCAACTGGGATAAGGTATGCACAGTGCAATGGAAATATCAGCAATTATTCTCATAAGAGAGGTAGTGTGCAATAGTGGATAGAGAATCAGCCCTAGAACTAGGAAGGCCAGGATTTAAATAATCCCTCTGACATATACTAAGCAACCCTGACCAAATCGTTTGAACAATTATTTAAGACTCTCAGTTGCAGAGAAGATGCCAAATCTATATTAGTAAAGGGACTTTCTCATCTGGGAGATCCCTACACTAATAAAATCATAAGTTCAATCCCTATCTCTATAATAATTCTTATTCTAATTGATAAATGATCAAAAGATATTATCAGACAATTTTCAGATGAAAAATTATAATTTCTAGTTATTTAAAAACGCTCTAAATCACTATGGATCAGAGAAGTGCAAATTAAGACAACTTTAATTGCTGAAGATTCTCAGATTGGCTAAATGACAGGAAAAAATAATGATAAATGTTGGATGGGATGTGGGAAATCTGGGACACTAATACATTATTGATGGAGTTGTGAATTGATCCAACCATTCTGAAGAGCACTTTGGAACTATACCCAAAGGGCTATCAAACTAT
This sequence comes from Antechinus flavipes, assembly GCF_016432865.1. Lineage (NCBI taxonomy): Eukaryota > Metazoa > Chordata > Mammalia > Dasyuromorphia > Dasyuridae > Antechinus > Antechinus flavipes. The sequence goes on along the minus strand of NC_067402.1, from coordinate 64,757,077 downwards.
TCGGGCCCTTTGGTTCAACAGTGTCTCTACTAGGTCTGTATGCCAAAGAGATCTTAAAAGAGAGAAAGGATCCAGTGTGCAAAAATGTTTGTGGCTGCCCTTTTTGTAGTGGCAAGAAACTGGAAACTGAGTGGATGCCCTCAATTGGAGAATGGCTGAAGAAGTTATGGTATATGAATGTTATGGAAATTACTGTTCTGTAAGAAATAATGAGCAGACTGGTTTCAGAGAGGCCTGAAGAGACTTACATAAACTGATGCTGAGTGAAGTGAGCAGAACCAGGAGATCATTATACACAACCACAACAAGATTATGTGATGATCAATTCTGATGGACGTGGCTCTCTTCAATAATGGGTTGCACAGGTACAATAATGAGGTGATTCAAACCAGTTCTAATGATCTTGTGATGAAGTGAGCCATCTGCACCCAACTGTGCATGTGGGAACTGAGTGTGGATCACAACATAGTATTTTCTCTCTTTTTGTTATTTGTTTGCATTTTGTTTTCTTTCTCATTTTTTTCCTCTTTGATCTGATTTTTTTGTGCAGCATAATAAATGTATATATATATATGTGTATATATATATTATATGTATAGAAGACTTACGTGTGTTTAACATATATTTGATTCTTGCTGTCTAGGAAAAAACAGAAGGAGAAAATTTTGGAATACAGAGATATGCAAGGGTGAATGTTGAAAGCTATCTGGATATATTTTGAAAAAATAATAATTCTTATTCTATATTGCCATGTTGCCTTCCTACAGCTGTCTACTTGTATGAAGAAAACAAATCCTAAGTGAAGAAAGTGTTCTTTCCTGGAGGAATTAGAAGATTTGGGTTCAAATTTTCTACTTTTTTAAGATGCAGGAACTTAGGTAAGTCACAATTTCTATGGGACACTATTTCCTTAACTGTAAGATGATGGAAGTTAACTAGATGGCCTTTCACTTCTCTTCCTACTTATTTGGAAAATCACAGCAAAAAAAAAAAAAGTCTGAATTATTATGGTATTATAAAATAAAATATGTTGATATATTTTAATGCTTTTTTTGTCATCTGCAGCTTCTGCAAAACTCCCCAAAATTCCCATGTAATATCTTATACCGACTCTCAATATAATGAAGCCGTGTTGGGGAAAGTCACAATGAGGAAGGGATGACTGACTAGACATGCAGTTATTGTTAGTTTTCAAGTGTCTGTGACTTTTTGCCTCTCTCTGAATCACTCCAGAGTTCACAGTATCAAAAATGGTCTAAGATAAGGAAATCTATTATTACTAGGATTAGCCAAAGCATGGTACAGGAAGAACAAGGAGGAGGACAGGAAATGAAATTCCATTTAGCTTCTATTTACATCCCCTGGGCTTCATTAGATCTTTTCAACCGATTCAGGCAGGTCTACAGTGGAGGGTCTAGCCCTGACCCCCTGGGCTTTTCTATAGGAGGCTGGGAAGCCCAAGTGTGATGTGGGAGCCAGATCCCCTAGTCCTTTGGACCTAGTTGTCATTGCCACTCAAAGCTGTTTCTTCTTCTCCACTGCCAGGGCAGACAATCCATTTTTGTCTCATTCCCTTCATCACATATAACCATTTGATGGGCATGACAGCAGCTGCTTGCTAATTACTGGGCAACATTCTCCCCTCGAGGTTTGCTGCATCCACAATCCTCAGGAACAATCCCCCGATTGTTAGCTGAGCAGCTTGGGCACTTGGGGCCGAGTACTTTTGCTTCAATTATCTCCCCTGGTTGTCAAGACTTGGAGGCGCTCTAGTGGAATGAAGGGAACGTGAGCATAATGAGCTCTGCTCCAAGCCCCGGGGCAGCCTCCACATTCCAAAGAAGGGGATTGGTCCATTCCTTGCCCCTAGCTGTTTGAATGGTACCCAACATCTTTTGGGAAAAGGGAAGGGGCTACTGGCCTGTCCCCCCATTAGAGACCTCTCTGTTGTCAAGACTTTAGACTCCAGTGAGAAAAGGGGCCCCTCAAATCCATCCTATTGGTTGTGTTTTTTGTTGTTTGAAACAGGAGTGACATGATTGAGACAATAACCTGATTCTTTTCTAAGTGAAGAAGTGACTTTGGGTGGAGAAGGGGGGAGCAGGACAATTTCTTGGTGGTTCTGGCATCTTGGGGTTGCGAAGGAGGAAAGAACTCAAAAAAAGTCTGATTTTTTTCCATCCTAGATCAATCCAGCTCAATCCCCATAAATACAGTGGGCTCTACTTGAAAGAAAGGGGAAACATTCAGCCCTTGGTTTGCCAAGATGCAGCCTCCCCACCATCAGCCCAGCCCCTAAAGTCTTTCCCCCCAAGAAGGAGGCTTGATGGTCCACATCTGCAATAATCTCTTTTCAGCACTCACTTTGAAAGGCAATCCGGTGCGGAGTCTTCCTGTAAAATCCAAACTTGCTGTTGAGTGACATTCAATTCAAGCAAATAAAGTCTATTCCACTGAGCCACGCTTAGGGAAAGCGCCAAAGGAGGTATCCTACTCAAATGAAATATCCTACAATCTCTAGCATCCAAGGGGGATTTAACATGATATCTACACATCAGAAGAGGGGGAGAAAAACAGCTTTACAAATTAGATCATGAAGCCTCCATGGGAACCATTGTGTCGACTATTATCTCACTGATTCACAGATGGAGGCCTGCCTTAATGTCCAGTGACAAGCAATGCCCCCCACCCACCCACCCACTGGGATGATTACATCTCTGATAGATGAAACTGTCAAGGATTCCAGAGATCTAGAAATTGTGAGTTTTAAATAAGAGTAGCATTTCTTAACCTGGAATCCCTGAACTTGTTTTTGTAAATATTTTTTCCAATTATATTTCAATTGAATTGGAGTTTTTAATGCCTTTTGTATTTTATTTCATGAATTTAAAAACATTATTCTGAAAAAGGATTCATCATCTCATTGGCAGGCTAGTGAAATCTATGGACCTCTTCTCAGAATCATATTTTTGAATAATTGAAAAAAATACTAAATTTCAGTTAGCGGTTAGCTAAAATAAAGCCCTACTTTTTTCCCTCATCCAAATACAGCTACTCCTTAAAGTCTATGCCCAGAAGTTGTTGTTTTTTAGTTGTCCATTAGGAACGACAGGTTGACTTCTCTCTATGATGTCCTTAGTTGGGTACTGGTCCCAACAAAATGATTAAATAGGGAAAATTTGACTTTTGTGCTCATCTGCCTTCCCTTTTCCCATCTTCCCCACATCCCTTCCTTCTAGCACCTTATCCGGCTAAGGACCTGGGGGTTTTTATAAAGCCTTACGTCCATCTGAGCCAAGAGAGCAGCACTCAGAAAAGGAATTCACAACAAGGTGTGAGTACTTTGATGTGCAAGCCTTTCCAGGAATTGCAAGCATTTGATGGGAGTTGTTTGCTTGTTGCTATTGGTGGTAGAAGTTGTTTTAATCTAATAGGTAAGACTTGCATTTAAATTTGGCCTCAGACACTAATGTGTAACACTAGACAAATCATTAAAGCCCGTTTGACTCAGTTTTCTCATCTGAATTGGACAAGGAAATAGCAAACTACTCCATTATCTTTGTCAAGAAAACTCCATGGACAGTATGGTCCACAAGGTCACCAAGACTACTGAACAATATGATAATAAAATGGACAAAGCTTATTTACAGACATTTATCTCATTCTAACCTTGAGGCAACTTTATCAGCTGGTTACTACCCATAATCATTATCTTCACATGACAAAAAAAAAAGGGAGGGGGACTGAGGCAGCCACACCATGTGTCTGAAGTAGGGTTTAAATCCAGGTGATTTACTTTATTTTTATTTTTTTATTATATTTATTTATATATATATATAAATATAAATTATATTTACTGATACTTTATCCATTGGTTTTTATTTAAGCACAAAGTCAACCAGTTTCAACGGCTCCTTATTGCCACCAGAATAACATATACTTTTCCATTTTGCTTTTTAAGTCCTTCACAATCTAGCCCCTCATCTATCTTTTCATCCTCAATATACACTGCGTCCTATCTGTATTGTCCAGCCAAATTGTTGATCTTCTCTGTTGTTTGCCTACAGTGCTCCATCTCTACTCAGAGCCAATGCAGAGCTCACCCCACCACCTAGAATACACTCCCTCACTCCTTACTTCCTTTCTAAGATACTACTCAAGCCTCACATGGAGCTTTTTCCTTATCTCTCCTCACAACTGCAGTCTTCCTCCCTCCCAGCCAACCTATATTTCCTGTGTATTTATGCTGTTACTCTCTTATAGGTATATGTTGTCTCCCCTATTAGAATGAACTACTTGAACATAGACATTAATTTGATTGATCCATTAAAAAATAAATAATTCTAAACCCTAGTCTCTAGATAGGAGAAATATCTGGAATCAGAGGAGCCTGAGTTTTTCAACTCACTACATAAGCTGCAGTCTCTAGCTCAGTCTCAAAATCAATCCAGTCTTTTTAGTCACTACATAAGTCAGGATGCAATAAGCTAATTCTGTTCCCTCCAGGGTTTGTCCCAAAGTAGGTAGAGATGCCCTGAGTAGAGGAAGGAAAAACAACTGTGAACAACCTACTCCAAGGAGGTCAAATTCAAAAAGAAAAATTCATATACACCAAAATACTTGCAATAATACTTTCTCAAGTACTTGAGAACTGGAACCAAAATAGTAGATTGTTGTTATTTCAATCATATCTCATTCTTCACAACCCCAATTGAGATTTTCTTGGCAAAAGTACTAGATTGCTTTGCCATTTCTTTTTTCAGCTCATTTGATGGATGAAGAAACTGAGGAAACAAGATTATGTGATTTGCCCAGGGTCACTCAGTTAGTAAGTGTATGTGGCTGGATTTGAACTCAGTCTTTCTGACTCTATCCACTATCCCACCTAGCTGCCCAAAGTAGTAAACAGCTATGGCGAAATATACCTGAATGCAATAGAATATAGCTGTGCTATAAGAAAGGACTCATGGAAAAGCTTTAATGAAAATATACACAATGACTACAACCATGGAAATAGATGTAACAACAACCAAAGAATCTAAAACTGAATATTGTGAAATTATAATGACCAAGCTTAGCCCAAAGATGACAAAGAGAATGAGACCATTCTTTCCCCCAGTTTTTTGCAGAAATAGAAAATCATAGGTGTGGAACATTTTATAAAATGCCAGGCAAGACTTTTGGTTAGTTTAACTAAAACAAATTTCCACTCTCTTAAAAATTCTTTATTGTAAGAGATGTCTCTGTGAGAGGGAGTGTATAGGAAGATATATTAGGAAATAGATAATGCAAAAACAAAAAAAAAATCAGTAAAATTATTTTTAGAAAGAGAAATGAGAGTAAGGAATTTTAAAAGTGATTATACTGAAATAATATTGCCACTGAAAGATTTTTCCTTTATTTTCCTATTTAAAAAATTAATTCACCAGACCCTTTGACCATATGACAAAAAAGGTCAATCGATATTCTCCACTATTCTATTTAGTTCCTTTCCAGAGGCTGTGTTTTATTTTCTAATTTCACCTCAAAAACCATAACACATAAATACAGGATATGCTATATCCTGCATGTTATAGAACAGTAAAAAATAGAATAAAAAGAAGTGACTCTTAGAGCCAAAGAGTTGCAACAAAGTGACTGGACAATGAAAAATCCAAATCAGTATCAATAAGTGCTCCAAGCCTCAGTTTCCTCATCTGGAAAATGAGGGCTTTGGACAAGATGATCCCCAAGGCTTCCTCCAGCCTCAACAAGGCAGAGTCTCTGCTTCTATGAGACACTTTTTTTTTTTCAGCTTTGTTTGAAAGAAGAATTTTGAGCTTAATATCAATTAAAAGAGCTTCTGATCTTAGCTCCCAAACATACCCTGAAGCACAGATTTCTATGCCTTAGTGGAAAGTCTTAGTAGGGTGATTTTTGTTATGTTTCATTTTCAATAGCGGTGGAGATAATTGTAGCCTGGAAAAATGAATGCTGTCTATTAGGGGTCATTAGGAAAGCATGCTGAGGTTGCTCAATAGCCTCCAAGTTATATCATTAATAGCTTCCTTTGTGGTCATTCGAGGGGAAAATAGGTTTTCTTGTGCAACTATAAAATTGTCTGATTTGGGGGAAATGGATGTATACATCACATATGGCATCCAGCAGAACTCACAAAGTCATCCCTGGGGGTAATTCCTTGTTCTCCTCTTTCCCCCTCTCTGAAATGCTTCTTTTTCTCCTAAACTTGGCACTAACACTTTTAAGCGCCGTCTGCCAAGTAGAATCACTGTTTGGAGTGCTTCATAAAAACAGCTAAGGTGACTTTGGATGTCAGGAAGAAAAAAAGAAAACCATCAAAAACTTAATCCATGTTCTAGTCCCCAAACTATTTCTTCTTATTCACCCACCCTCCCCCAAAATCCTCTGTCTCCTGTGTTGTCTATGAGCCAGACTAGAGCACTAACTGGCAGCACTTCCCCAATTACCCGTGCTTGCATTTCTCAGTTAGGAGAGCAGCTGTTGGGTCTTAACTCATTGCTTATTTTCAGGCTTGCTCATTCTGGGTTCCTTTATGGGTAGGACTTCATAATCATGAATCAGCCAGGGTGTGTCAGAAGCAAATGATGTAATGCTCATGTCAAAAGCAACAGGTAAGAAAAAAATCTGAGTTGGAGAACCAAGAAAGCAGGACTCTATTCTACATCTAACGTCCATGTGTTAGTGAGAAAGAGAAGGAAAATATGAAAGGAAGAAAAGAGTGAGTGGAGTTCTTTGAATAAGAGGTAGAATAAAAGCACCAATGGGAAAATTGTATTGCCAGTTCTACTTTCCCCCATTTCCACTTCTTGCCCTTCCTCAATTACTGAGGAGTATAGCATATGCTGGAGTAATTTAGGATTTTAATCACTGACATACATTCCCAAAACATGGGTCTAGATAGAGCCTCATTCCCAATCCCACTAGCCATAGAAACCCTGATAAACACCAAAATTCAAGTCAAATTCACTTAGCCCAAAATGTCCAAGAACTAATCCAGCTCTGCCTCTTAATTTGTCAGAAATCAAAGCATAGTATAATAGAAAGAGCACAGGATTTGAAGTCAAAGGACTGGTATTCCAGTCCTATCTCTACTATAAATAATACAATTTTCAACAAGTGACTTCATCTATTTGCCTCAGTTTCCCTATGAGCTGACCAGGCTAGTTGCCATCTGATACTCCTTTGGCTCTATATCTAATCCTGTGAAATTTTTGACTCCTAGTTTGGGGATTGAGCTTCTTTGAGGGTCAGGGAACTGGGGGTGGGATTCAGGAGGGAAGTACTCAATTCAATTCCTAACATTTCAGAAATCCCAATATTCTTTGCAAAGATAAAAGGCAAAGTAGAAATTGCCTGCCAATGTGGAGATAATAATAGTCTCCCCTCAAACTCAGTCCCATATTTCAGCAGCTCTAGCGGATTATTCTGAAGTATAGGGTGGCTCATTAAGGTTTCCAAAAGCAGAAGAATTCTATGGGTTCTTCAGCTCTATTAATGAGATAAGAAAATTCAGATAGGAATTAGAGATTTTCTCCAAAATCACTAAAGGCAACTAGATGACCCAGTGGATAGAGTGCTGGGCCCAGGAGTCAAGAAGACCTGAATTCAAAGCAGCTCTCACACAATTACCAACTATGTGACACTAGGCAAGTCACTTAACTTGTGTTTCTCTTAATTCACTGCAGAAGCAAGTGACAAACCACTCCTGGATCTTTGTTAAGAAAATCTCATATATAGTAATGAAGAGCTGTACACAACTGATCAGCAACAAACTCACTAAACTACAAATACCTTTTTGACACAACAAGGCCATTATGAGGACTTTGACCCAAAGAGATCAGTGCAAGAGGAAAAGAATCCCATGTACAAAAATATTTATAGCAACTCTTTTTTTGAAGTGAGAAAGAAGTAAAAATCAAGGGAGAGCCCATCCATTAGGGAATGGCTGAACCAGTTATGGTTTACAAATGTAGTGGAATATTACCATATCATAAGAAGGAATTAAAATATAGGACTTCAGGGAAATCTGAGAAGACTTGTATGAAGTGGAGTGAGACTAACTAGGAGAATAACTTGTATTATAACAACATCACCAAAAAAAAAAAAAAAAAGCCCAACTTTGATAGATTTAAGACTCTGATGAATGCAATGATCAACCACAATTTCAGATGCCTAAAGGTGAAACATGCTACCCATCTCCAGACATAGAAGTAAGGGATCCAGAATGCAGAGTGAGACATAAATGTTTGAACATGGCTTTACAAGAAATTTTTTTTTGGCTTTTTTGTTAGAAAGGTTTTGTTTTGTTTTTTTGTACTGGGAGGGGGGGATGAGTGGGAAAGAGAGAGAAAAATGAATGCTTGTTAGTTGAAAAAACTGAAAAAGAAAAGAAAAAAAAAGATGATTTAAAAGGAATTACTAATATTGGCAATTATGTAGGTTTATGACAACCCCACTTTTATATGCATAAATAAGGGAGATCTCAGGCCCATAATCCTCACCTCCTAAAACTTACAACAATGATTTTTTTCTCTTTAAGCTTTGCATGTGATACAGTCCCTAAGGGAACAAGTGAGATTTGGGCTGGTTTTTGAGAACCAGCTATAATAAAAAATAAAAAATAAAAATAACAGCAGCTGAATAGTTCGTTTTTTAAGTCCTGTAGGAGGAGTTGCTGGGAGAATTGGAAGGACCAAAATTTACCTTTATTTGGGAACATCAGGATGCTTTTCACCTTGGATGAATATGTTAAAAAATTAATAAAGTCAAAACTATAGCAGAGTGAACTAAAGAGAACACTATTTGAAATCAGAAGTCAGAAAGTTTACATCCATTCTCTGCAATTACTAAGTGATCTTGGGAGTTATTTTATCTCTGTGAACATTAGCATCTTCACATATAAAGTTAATCAAGTCAACAAATATTTACTAAGTGTTTACAATAGGCCAGGACTTTCAGTTCTAATTCTATGATCTTACAATAATATAATAATAGAAAATTAAGGCCTTCTCCCTTATCCATACCTGGAAAGGTGAAAACAAGAGAAGGCAAGGGAGGGCAAGGGAATGCAAAGAAGATTTCTTGGAAATAGTAATTTTTTTTCTCTAATCTGTATATCACCAATGGCTAAAACCATGTAGTTAGTATTATTGACTATATATATATATATAATCATATATATATATATATCATATATATTATATAGTATACATATATACTATATTATATAGTATTATTGACAAATATTTGTCAAATGATAAATATCGATATCTATCTATATTTGTGCATGTTATATATAGACAGACAAAGATATCTATCTGTGTATAGTCACAGATAGGTATGGATATACCCATAGACATAGACAGCCCACGTCCAATCTTGGCTAAAATGACATGTCACATTTTTCTAAGAGTTAACTTAGCCAAGTTCCTGGTCCGATTACAGAGAAAGGAGAAGGACGACCTTCTTCCCACCTGCAAAGTGCCACAGCAAAGACACAAAGCCTATAGTCCCACTGGTGTGTGGGAAGAAGACCAATACCACTGACCTACTAATTACCAATAAAGCAATGGGTTGCAAAACTTTTGGCTTAAAACATTTGCAGAAGGCAGACAGAAAGGTGCCAGTCAGCATGCTTATAATTATTTTTATTTTTGGCTAACATGAGATAGGGTTACATTAATAACTGAAGGGACAGGAGGTTAGCTAAGAAAAACCAAAACTTGAGGAAGCAACTGGTTGTGTCTCTTAAGATCCTAAAGCTGGAAATTCAAGTGCACAGAAGGAACTTCTATGGAGAATGTACACACGTGCAAATAGAGAGGAAATTATGGAAAGAAGAATTCTGTTGGTGAAATGCAAGAAATATTTTACATGTTCGGTGCTATTGGGATAAGCCATAGAGGTTATTTCCATGGCTGATAGATGAATCATTACATCACAGAATTTTAGAACCAAGTGGGATATCTGTGGTTGTTGGGTTTTTGTTTTTTTGGGGTTTTTTTTTCCATTCTGGAATAGGACCATGACATCAGGAAGGGGATATCACGACTTGCTAGTGAATTGGATTGAAGTGAGGGAGGGCAGGGCAAAGTTATCAATCTCAGTTTCTCTTCCAGAGCCACGTGAGTTCAGAACTACCAGAGATGGCCCTGGATGCAGTGAAAGACTTTGGCCTTTTTAAGCTAAGGTATTTAATAAATCTCACTTAGACTGAGGCAATGTCCAATCAGTGATTAAAACTAAAAAAAAAAAAAAAAAAAAGGCCAAAAAAAAAAAATTACCTCTTATATTTAGTCAAAAAAAAAAAAAAAATCAGTTTAGGAAGGGAAGACCCTCAGGGTTTGTGACCAAAACAGAAATAAAGGCTATTTATACTCAGTCAGAGCAAGCAGAGCCCAAACAATGACCACCTGAGGCTTGGGCTGGGACTTATTGTAGAACAATCAATGAGAGTCAGGGTGATTTGGGTTTAACTGAGTGTGATATCTAATCTAACCTAGAAGGAAGAGATTCCAGCAAATCATTAAGTCCAGCCACAGCCTCTGGAGAACAATCCACTCCACCCCATCAAGAATCTAGTTTGTTAAAAGGGCAGTCGACTCCTGACCTTATGGATGTAATCTAAAGTCTCCTTCCAAACTTCAAGATCCAAAAACATTATCTAAGTGCTCACTCCTCACAAAACAAACTAAAATCCTCACTGTGTATGAATATGGGTAGCTGTGTTCCACTGCTTATTGTATTATTTTATTTAGTGCCTGGTATCTGATCAGTTCATGTATTCCTATTGGTCAACAGCCAGGTTGAATTATTAACAGTAGTTATCAATGATAACAATAAATATTAATAAAAGCATTTATTTAGCATCTTGTGATGTGCAAAGTGTTTTACTTATTTTATTATTTCATTTTATGTTTTATTTTCTGCAATTTCCTTTGATAATCAAACATTTTAGAAAGTAAAGCAAAGTTCACCTTAAAAACAAATAAAAGCAAAACACCTGAGTCATTTAAATGTAAATTTTCAAGTAAGTTCTGTTAATAAAGCACACTTATAAACCATGACAGTCACTCATTCAATGAATCAACAGGATTTTATCAAGCATTGTCCATGTGAAGGCAGTGTACAAAATGACAGGATACAAAGAAAGGCAAAAATGTGATTCCAATGAGGGGAGGAGTTAAATACATAAATATTAAGGATATATAAGATTCATTCAGTGTAAATGGAAGGTAATATCAGAGTCAGAAGGGAGAGGCTTCCTGACTCCCATTCTAGCTCTCTATACTCTGTGCCAAAGAGAGCCTCATGGGCTGCCTGGGGCCCAAAACACTGTTGAGATGGCCTAAACCAAATTAAAATGTAATTGGGAAATAAACAAAAATACAGTAAAACAGAGAGATAATCTTACACTTTAAAACTAAGTCACTCAAATGTTGGAGGGGATGTGGGAGAACTGGGACACTAATACATTGTTGGTGGAATTATGAACTGACAACCATAATGGAAATTTGGAACCATACCCAAAGGGCTATCAAACTGTGCTTATCTTTTAACCCAACAGTGTGTCTACTGGGCTTATATCCCAAAGAGATCTTAAAGGAAGGAAAGGAACCCACATGTGCAAAAATGTTTGTGGCAGCCCTCTTTGTAGTGGCTAGAAACTAGAAACTGAGTGGATGCCCATCAGTTGGAGAATGGCTGAATAAGTTATGATATATGAATGTTATAGAAGATTATTGTTCTATAAGAAATGATAGACCTAGAGAAACAATGAATTGATGCTAAGTGAAATGAGCAGAACCAGAAGATTATTGTACACAGCAACATCAATATTACAGGATGATCAATTCTAATGAATGTGACTCTTTCCAACAATGAAATGATTCAATTCAGTTCTAGTGATCTTGTGATGAAGAGAGGCATCTACCCCCAGACAGAGAACTGTGGGAACTGAGTGTGGATCGCAACATAGCATTTTCATTTTTTTTGTTGTTCCCTTGCACTTTGCTTTCTTGCTCACTTACTTTCTTTTTTTGATTTCATTTTTCTTTTGCAGCAATAGAATTGTATAAATATGTTTATACATATTGGATTTAACATATATTTAATAAACATAAAAATGATATGTTTAATGTATATTGGATTGCTTGCCATCTAGGGAAGGGATGGGAGGAAGGAGGAGAAAATCTAAAACACAAGGCTATGCAAGGATAAACGTCAAATTATCTGTACATATGTTTTGAAAATAAAAAGCTTTAAAAAAAAAAAAAGTCACTGTGCAGCCACAGCATCCTCTTGGATGCATTAGTAACCCTCCCTTTGCATCTAAGGCAGCCATACTGCCCTTGTTCCATATAACTCTTTCTTTTTTTTACTTTCAGAGCCACTGAACATGAAACAAATTGAAGAAATTTGCATCTACTAAAGCCATTATTTACTTATACTTGTAGATGACTTGTAGGTGACTTAGTGCATAAAGCATAGAGCAGAGTTCAAATCTGGCTCAGTTGTGTGACCTGGGCAAATCACGTCCCTGTATGCCTCAGTTTCCTTATCTGTCAAATGAGCTGGAGAAGGAAATGGAAAACCATTTCAGTATCTTTGCCAACTAACCCCCAAATGGGTTCTCGGTGATTGAACAACAATTGAACACTTTTGATTGTGTTTAAATATACAAATTCATTTTTTAAACTACTTTAAATTTCATCAATATTTTATAATTTTTCAATTAATCATTGCCAGAAAGTCTATTTTATTTGCTTAATGATGTATTTGAATCATACCCACTCTATTTTCTTTCATTTTCTTCTACTTTAAAAGGAATCTTTAAGATGTAGACTTTTAAATGTTCTTCAGTCACCTTTTTGCCTAATTCCTGATATATCAAGTATACCAAGCAGCTGCTTGCTTGGTTGATGCAATCTGCATGGAGCCAGACCCTATTTCATAAGTTCATCTGATGGGTAGTTAGTCAGTCATATTGCCCTAATTATGGCTCTGCTGACTCCTCGGAGAAATTAGCACAATTCACAACCTGTCTCCCTCCTACCTTTGCAGCATCAGCTTTCCTCTCCATGCATTCTCAGTGGTCCAGAGACACTGGCCACCTTACAATAAGGCTTTTCGACTCCCATCCGGAAGGCTTTCCCTCCACATCCCTGCCTCCTGCCCTCCCTGACTTCCTTCAAGTCCCAGCTCAAATCCCACCTTCTGCAAGAAGCCTCTCCTGGTCATCCCTGATGCTCTTGCCTTCCCTAAGTGTATCTACTGAGTGTATCTACTTTATCCTGTGTATGTCCTGTGTGTAGCTTTCGTGGATTCCCCCATTAGCCTGTAAACACCTGGAGAACAGGAGCTCTCTTTCCATCTTTGCCACATAAGAGGCAAACCTGAAAGGCTTATGGACTAAGGAAAGCTCACAATTACAGCCAACCTGCATCAGTCACTCTGCAGAGCCCAAACCAAGCTACAGCTAGAAAAATACATTGTTGTCCCATGAAGGAAAAGATTCCAGAGTCTTGACTCCAGCATCTTTGGCTCAACTGTTTCTAAGAATAGAGTGATCTGTGGAAAAAAAATAAAAGCGGGAGAAGGGGGTTGGGTCAGGGAATACTGGCACCAGACACTGATCTTTAATTGTCTCCAGGCTTTAAAATAGAAGCGAGCTGGAACGGAAGTGCCCCCTGGAAACCCTCTCCATTCCCTAACTCAATGAACCTATAAGGATGCCGAGTTTTGATACTGCTCCCAGAAACACTGACTCAACCGGGCAAAAACTCCAGAAATTTCGTCATCATTTAACTGTACATTTCAACTGTAGGGATCATCCCAACCAAAGGACTTAATGGTGAAGGGGGAAAGCCTAGAATTTGGAGGTCACTTGTCCAGCAAATACCCATTAGCTGCTCAGAACTCTTCTCTCAGAGGGGGAGTTTTGTCCCAATGAGGTGACTGATCTGCTAATAACTTTTAAAGGCAAGTGTGGTATAGTGGGAAAAAAATCTAGACTCAAAGCTAAAGTTCCTGAGTTCAAATTCTACTTCTAGTCTTTAAGAAGATGAGCCTTAGATTGACCATCTGTTAATGAACAGAACTGGACTGGATGGGATTCCACAGTCTCTTTCAGCTTAAAAATCTATGACCTGCACTGTTCTAGATTTAACATTTCAGTCTCCCTTGCATTTACTTTCTAGCCCTCAAGAAAAATCTGCAACAGAGTCAATTTTTCCCACAAACACTTTCACTTTGAACCCTAGAGTGACCCATATTTTGGGGTCCTCCAAGCACATATATGGGCGTATATAGAGATGAAAGAATTTCAAGCAGGAAAAAAAAAGTTTCTATATTAGGTAGTTGGAGAAAGCATGTGATTATATCCTAAAGAGTCATGAGGGGGAAAATCAGACTAAACTCAATGGTGTTTTTGTTTTTTGTTTTTAAAATTTTTTTAAATCTAAAGAATTCCTAGTGGATCTAAAGTTTAACAGATCCACTGAAGATCTTTGGTCCATGAGATTAGTCATTTTACAAAAAAAAGTTGTTGGTTTGTTTTTTACAAAATTTTTAAGATGCTTTTGTGATAGCAATGACCTGAAAACAAAGGCTGGGCCATCATTTGTGAGATTTTTGAATAGATCGTGGCTTGTGAATGGAATAAGGTCATTCAACAGTGACTGAGGAAATGCTGAACATGAGAAGTCCCAGGTGACCTGATTAATGAATTAGAATAAATTAGAGTGAATTAAAAAAAACAAATCCAAGAAAGCAATATAAGCTATGGTTATTGTAATCAGTCAACCAACAAACCTATAATAAAGTACCTACTATGTGTCAGACACTGTACCAGGTGCCAGGAATACACATGCAAAGAAAATTACATCACAGTAATGTAAAGACAAACAACACTCAAAGGCAGTCAAACTCTAATTATAATGACCAACTCAGTCCAAGGGAACAGATGAACATAAATCTTTCCTCTTAACAAAGATGAGAGACTCTGGGTGGGAGGGCAGGGGCAGGGGAAGGGAGAGGGTTGTTTGTTTATTTATTATAAAAGATGTTTCCAAGGAGGAAGAAAGCAAAAAGCATCAAGAGTTATCAGGAAATGAATTTTTTTCAAAAAAAAGTATCAACATTTTTAAAACTCTAGCAGTAATGGATTTATTCTAGGTTCAAAATGTAATATAATCTTCTTCCTTGATCATCTTCTCTTTAAGTGTCCCTACATAAATACACCATATGTGTCTAAGGCTTAGATCTGAGTGTCCAAGAAACTAAAAAGCCAAATCTCAATAGAATTACTTCAACGCTGCCCCTTCCAGAGAATTTATTTGTTGAAACAGAAGAAAAACAATAATGGCAAAATCCTATTCTCCTAGTGGCCACATCATTTGTAAATGTGCTGTACTCCATTGGAAGTCAATAGCTGCTTCCCAGGCAGGGGAGAATACACATGCCAAGAAAAGAAGTCCTAAGAGAGCTTGAAAGTTTCTTCCATCTCAAGATCTTAGGAGCCTCCAAATGATAAATTTGACAATGAAAATTTGAACAGTCTTGCAGCCAAAAATAACTATATGCCTTATTTTTTGGCTTAGTCTGTAGTTTGAACGAGCTAGACATGAATTTGCAGGTAAAGTATGAGAGTTCTGAATAAGAAATGATCTCATCCAAGCTGGGGAAATAGGATTCAGGGCAAAGTAGTACCCTATAACTGCTTTTAGCACTGAAAATTTCACCCAGAAGATCTAGCAGAATCATAACTACAGGAGAATGACCAGAACCTTGCCCAACAACATATATAGTACTGATAATACTTATGTTCCAGCAGATAGAAATAATTGACTTTAAGACCCATGAGAGTTAGCAAGAATAATTAATTTAGGAAGAAAGCTATCAAATATATCTCTGACCCCACACCTAATTTGACTGAATCTCAAAAGAACTCCTCCCAAGATTATCCTCACTGTCCCATAGTGGTGGTCTTCCTAGCAATAGTTCTGTGATAGTCTAGGGTCTCCATTTCCCCATAGAGAACAACATCCCAAGACTTCTCTCCAAAAGTGTAATGTCCTGACTTCGGAAGTCTCTCCCTGAGGTCTGAAAATCTTAATCCTTACTTCATCCCCCCAATCACTTAAATGCATCTTTTAAAGTTGATTTCATAAAACTTGCCTGGGCACCAAAATTTTTGATCATGGCTCCGAGATCTAGGTTTCTGTTACAATCACCATCATCTAAATTTGACGTCCACACACCAAGCGGATAACCTAGAAACAGATTAAAATGTTAACAAAATAGAGATGTAATACAATATAATCTTCATTTATATTTTCTTAGTGAATATGCCATCAATAAGGATTCATTTCTATTTGAGCCCCATCAAGCCATAGAATTCTGCCTCATACCATGAAATGATCCACGTATACTGATACTTATCATGTTTTTCCCACAAAAGGCAAGCAGCTTAAAATTAAGACAGGACAATTCCAGTAATCTTGTGATGAAGAGAGCCATCTGAAACCAGAGAGAGGACTGTGGGAATTGAGTGTGGATCATATTATAGCATTTTCACTCTTTTTGTTGTTGTTTTCTTACACTTCGTTTTCTCATTTTTTTTCCTTTTTGATCTGATTTTTCTTGTACGGCGTATTTGTGGAAATATGTATAGACGAATTGCACATGTTTAACATATATTGGATTACTTGCCATCTAGGAGAGAGAGTGGGGGAAATTTAGAACACAAGGGTCCATGTTGAAAAATTATCCATACATATGTTTTGGAAATAAAAAATAAGAAAAGAAATGAAAGAAAAGAAAAGAAAATTAGTACAACCTCTGCTCTGCTAATACCAGCCATAGTGTGGTTATGGAGCAGTACCGTCTTGCCTGTTCATTCTAACCCTAACTTACTACACTAGTCTCATGTTATAAAACTTCCTTATTCACATATTTCTTCATATCTCACTTGAAACTCAAATCATGGTCAGTGCTTGGATTTCACTTCTGCTTGAGCTTTCATGCTGACCTTAGCCACGTGGACTTTGCCCGGCTGGGGACTTCAGATGCTAGCCCCTACTCCTCCCATCTCTCCTGGTTTCAATTTTCCATCTGTAAAATGAGAAATTGAATTACGTTATCTCTAAGCATGGTGCTTCGTGTACAGTAGGTGCTTAATAATAATTGATTGAATTATTGAATTGAATAAAAATTATTGATTGAACTAAGATCCCTTTCATTTTTAAACTAATTCTTTGACCCCCTTGATTCTAACTTTAGCTTTTTCCTTGTGACTCATCTGTCCCAAACTTGAGACTTTTCCCTTCTAAACTACCTGCCCTGTGCCCATCCATAACACAAAGCTAAAACCTGGAGGAGGAACAAGGGAGATTGGTATAAGAACAGTCCTGTTTAAGAAGACCCAGTCAGGTACCTCCTCCTCCCAGATCCTAATTGCCTTGGAAAATATAATTGTGGAACCAGGCTCCTAAATTGCACGTTCATAGCAAACGCCAGCAAGTGGCAGAGGCTTCCTCTGTATCTCCTGATAACTTATAGTTATCAAAGCAACACATGACCTGTCTGCCTGAGCTCAGATTATGGACCTGCCTTCCAACTTCCTCCTTCGCTTGGATTGATGGAAACTTTTTTTTTTAATTCCTAGTATAGTTTTGTGATTTCAGTGATATGGTCAACTCATAGTGATGAAGATCCACAATTCCCTTGCTGTTAAAGTCTTAGTCTGGGGTAATGAGAGGTTAAATCCAAGGTCACACAGCTGGCATTTGCTTTGGATAAGCAAGATTTAAACTAAGGGATTCTTGATTCCAAGACCAATCTTTTATCCACAAAGTCATAGTGCCTCTAACTTGAATTTCATTAGAATAAGCATATAAATAAGCATATATGTCCATAAATGATCCAAAATCTTTCACCCTAAAAAGCTCCTCAAAAAACAGATAATGAAACTTACCTCCTCTTTTCCACAGTTAGAAGGAGGACTGTGTATATTTTTAGACACTGTCCCTGGATTAGTTTGTTTTGCTTAACTATTTTTCATGGTTAAAAGGGAGGATATAATATATGTCAATATTATTAGTATGAACAAACTAGGAAATGATACCACAAAAAAGGAATGAAATAGAAAGATCCTGTTGCTCCCTTCAATTCAAAGTGGCCGTGAATTTAACAACTTAAGATAAAAATTATATATGTGTATATGTGTATATAAATTTATATTTGCATATATACACACATGTGTATCTGTATACTTTTGTAACTATAATTCAATATAATTTGTTTCCTTTGCAATCCTATTTTTTAATTTTATTCATTAAAATTTTAACAAGAGGACTCTATTTCACCAGATTAAGAGGGAGAAGCATGGTCTCATCATACACATACACACACACACACTCATAAGAATAAGAACCCTGCACTTAAGCTACTTGTTTTAATTATGGTTAACTACATTTAACCACTTCAGCAGTCATCCAAATATAATTAGAAAACAGACATAAATTACAGAGTCATTGATTATCAGGCCCAGGAGGAGACTTAAAGACCATCCAGTCCAATTCCTGGTTCTACAAAGAGGGAAATTGAGGACTGGGGAAATTAAATAACTTGATTAGAAAAAAATGGAATTTCCCTTAATTTGTTACTTGAGCAATAGCTAGATCTGGCCTGAATGCAAACAGATCCCTGCAGCTGCTCTGGAGTCATCTTCATTCACATGAATAACTCTGTTGGAAATATGCACCTACAAGGACCAGGGGACCCAAATGCCCCAGTTCCCTGAAGTTTAACTCTTCCCACTGGCCCATTTCAGAGCGCCTATGACAACAGACTTGGCAAGCGCTTTAATCCCTGTTTGATGTTCCTTTCTAAATCCTCCCCTCCCCTCCTCCAGGCTTCCCTTGGCTGTTTTCAGCCACTTCAAGGCCTGAATTATCCAGCTGAGGAAAACCTTCTCTCTGTAACCAGATTATTTTTTATCGCCCCGTGTTTTCTTTGCACTGCCGTTTAATAAACAGCTGGCCAGCTGGGAACGGGTTTGAGAGAGTGAGTTAAAGGCTGAGGACTCGGTGGTGTTCCATTGACACTGCTGACTTGAACTGGATTTCCAAGGCCTCCTGCCATCCCTCGTGGATACCCAGGGAGTTAATGAATAGGTCGCCAAGGGCTTGGCAAGCTTCTGCATTGTCTCCGGAGCCTCAGAAGAGGGAACAAGATGCTTCTGCCCAGGAGAAAGGAAGTGTTAACAGTTTGAGACACAGCAAGGACCGGACTGTTTCGCTTAATAACTTCAGACAATTGAGTCTGTGCAAGGATGGCCCCACGGTCCCATGATGGGCTTTCAAGTCTTCTGGGATGAGTTAAGCCAGACTTTGGCACTGGGAAAAAGCCAAACTGTATAATTGAAAAAAATAACAATGGTCCCCAAGAAACAGATAATGAAACTTACCTCCTTTCTTCCACATTAAAAGGATGACTGTGTATATTTTTAGACACTGCCCTTGGATTGGTTAGTTTTGCTTAACTATTTTTTTTTTTTTGTTAAAAGGGAGGATATAACATATATCCATGCATGACCAAACAAAAGGCATTAATAAAACATGCCTTCAGGACATGTTTTTTTTCCAAACTCCACTCCAGTATTCTTAACTTTTTTTTGTTATCATAAATCCCTCTCATAGTCTGATGAAACTTACAGAATCCTTCTCAGAATAATGTTTTTAATGCATAAAATAGAATATATTGGATTACAAAGGAATCCAATTATTTTTAAAGAGAGTCATCAAAATATTACAAGTTCATAGACCCCAGGTTGAAAACTACTGCTATAGGTTAATAGGATAATCTTTTCTCTCATATATATATATATATATATATATTTTTTTTTTTTTTTTTTTTTTGAGCCTAGGAATCCCCTTTCACCCAGACTAGAAACCCAACAATAAGACTTTGACCTGGGCCACTTTGCCCCTTCTTGGGCAGATTGGTGGTCTCCTACTCTCAGAAGACCACAATATTTGTGCCAGACCTAATAGTTCTTCACTTAGAAGAACTCCTGAACTCAATCGATCCACCAGCTTCAGCCACTCCCAGGACCAGAGCCATCATGTCCAGTTAAATGCCTGTTAACTCTTACTCTGTCTATTGTCCCTTTGCTCATACCAGACCTTTCTAGACCCCTGCAACAGGCAAACCCCATAGTGAGAAAAGATGGAGGGGAGGGTCTCCCTAATAAGAGATGTGACCTGAAGCAGCAAACGCAAAAAGCTTGTGGGAGATGCAAAATCACATGCACAGGGAAACATCAATCCATATAGAAGGTCATCATTTCTCTGCTGTTATTATTAGACTTTGGAAACTAGAAAAAAGAAAGGGAGAGTCTATGTCCAGTTTCTTATAACTCAGTAGTTTTTCAAAACTGTGCATGATCCAAATTCAAAGCCTCCTTAGGCTTTGCAAATCATTACCACTGAGTTTGTCATCAAATAGGCAACATAGACATAGTAATAATAATAAAAGTCACTATTTGTGGGCCAGATAATATGCTTTAAAATTATTTTACTTTAAAATTATTATTTCATTTGGTCTTCACAACAATCCTGAGAAGTAGATGCTGTTATTATCCCATTTTACAGATGATAAAACTGAGTCAAACAGAGGTTAATATAAGGAATTGAATGTCTACAATGATCACTTCTTATTCATTCATTTATCTATTCAATAAGCACATATTAAATACCTATTATACATAAAGTTCTAAAAAAAAAAAAAGACAGGAATGAAACAGAAGATTACATTCTATTGGGAGTGGGAAGGATCAGGAAAGGGGCTAAGCCAGGAAGGGAGCTAGGAATTTCTAGAATTGGAAGCTTTTGGACCATTGATTTGAGTTGAGATGGATTTTAGAGGTCTTATATTCCAAGTCTTAATTTGATAAATAAGGAAAGTGAAGATGAGAAGTGAAGGAACTTACCTCATGATGATAGCAATAACAACAGTAGTTATTTATAGAACACCTTAAGGTTTGCAAAGTGCTTTAAGCACAGGATCTGGGGAAATTTTGTAGACAAAATATAGAGAAACTCTAAGATAAAATGGGAACATCTTCAATGGAGCAGTTTCAATCCTAGAGGAGAGAATATTTTATTTGTTTTTCTTCCAGCTTCTGGTACCTTTCTTCTAGATCGCCATCTGACTAACTCCCCCAGCAAATCATCCTTTTCCTTCCTCCCTTTGCCCAATGTGATTGTGTCCCATCAGCCCTGTTCTCTTGTAAATCAGTCAGCTCCTTATTCATGATTACTCTGATTCCTAAGATTTCAATTATCATCTCTCTGCTCACGCCCCCCCAACCTCTCTCCAAAGGTCTAGTCCCACAATTCCAGCCATCACCACCTAGCCTGACCTGATTATTTAACAATAGTGTCTCAGAGTCAGTGTGTCCAAAAGTAAAACCATCAATCTTTTCCCTCCTCTTTCACCCTAGGAGAAAACAAAACAAAACAAAACCTGTTAACTTTATTTTTCAATTAATGTTAACTCCATTCTTCCAGTTACTTGGGTTCAAAATCTCTGTGTATTATCTTTGACTCTTCCCTCTCTCACCCCCATACTCCATCATGGATGAGATCTCTTTCATCTCTCCCCTTTTCTCTGTTCATGTTGATGTCACTTGTAGTTGAGTCATTCTCTTATCACCTCTCCCCTGGACTGTTATGTTGTTATTCCATCAGTAGGGTTGTCCAGCTCTTCGTGACCCCATGGCTATCATGCTTTTCTATCCTCCACTATCTCCAAAGTCTGCCCAAGCTAGACTCTTAAAATAACTCCCTGATTCTTTCCTCCTCTGAACCCATCTTTCACAAAGCTGTCAAAATAATCTCCCCATACATCAGACTGATAACATTATTCACTTGCTCAAATACCTTCAATAGCTCCCTTGGAAAGTACAATGAATGTATATAGTCAATTGGCCATTACTTACGCAGATTAGGAGATGGGAACATTAATCAGATTTATACTTCTCAATGCATGCAATCAAAGCATGAAAACAATCCCCTCTTCCAAGAACAAACCACTAGTCTGGGTCTTAAACCTTCTGATAGCTTCTTTCATGTTGAATTCATGATAAGAATTCTTCTCTGCCCAGCTGGAGGTCATGTATCTCCATCCCCACTGTGAGGGTGATCATCTGCCAAGTCTCCATCAGTCTCCATTCACCAATCAGAATTGCCCCTGAGCTAACATTAGCTTGCTCAAGTCTCAAGTGATGGGAATGTAGGAATCAGCCCTACTCACACATCAGGAACAGGCTTATAGCTGGTTTTGCTATGGCCGTATCTAAGTTATCACATAATTTGATTGTTAGGTTTTTTTTAATTAGTGACAAAGTTATTTATGATATTTTTCTGTTGATGGTCTGTCTTAATAGAGGGTCCATATATGTTTATCAGTTGTTTAAGTATCATATATTGTTTATTATATCATACTACATAGGAATTTATCTTATTATTGAAAAACAACTTTTAAGTAACTCACTCAAAAGAGCCCACAAAATGGTGGCTAAAAAACAAAATGGAATTAATTATGTTATGTTGACAAACTAAGGTAATAAAACTTATTCTCACAATATTTCTATAGTCAGTAAGACAATCTACAAATCCCTAATCCTGTTCTTCCACATTCTCATGTTTTCTTCTCTTCAGGCCATCCATATTGGTCCAACCAAAGTAGACCACTAGCTATTCCAGGGGTCCTCAAACTTTTTAAATAGGGGACCAGTTCACTGTCCCTCAGACTGTTGGAGGGCCGGACTATAGTAAAAACAAAAACTGTGTTTTGTGGGCCTTTAAATAAAGAAACTTCATAGCCCTGGGTGAGGGGGATAAACATCCTTAGCTACTGCATCTGGCCTGTGGGCCATAGTTTAAGGACCCCTGAGCTATTCCATGATGTCTTGCTAGTCTTTTCATCTCTGTATATTTGGATAATTTGAATATCTGAAATGTACTCTCACCAAATCTCTGTTACTGAAATCCACATCTTCTGAGCCCAACTCAGTTATCATCTCCTTCATAAAGACTTTCTTGTGACTTAACCACTTCAACCTTTCTCTCCAAAATTTTTAATATTGATTTGCCAGAATTTCTGGATTTCTTTACCTTTCTAGTACTCTACCTTAGATCATACCCAAAAGTGAAGCCATAATTCTTCTCCCCATCTCTTATATCATGCTTATTCATATTTCTGTTCTATCAAAGATTTTCTCACCATCTGTTTCATCCTGGAAAATCACTTTCCTGCCTTTCTCGGATTGGTTATTTTCCCCAAAAAAAGCCCTTCATTTTAGGAAAGTGCCCAGACTATTCATGTTGTCTACTTCATTCTTCTCTGGGCTTCTCTCCCGCCTCCTTGATGCCTACATGCAACTTCCTCCTTCTCCCACTTTTCAGCTTCCCTTTAGGTATTCTTTTCCCCTATTAAAATATAAATTTCTTAAGGACAGGGACTAGCTTTCTTTTGACTTGTGCATAGTATAGTACCTAGCACCTAAAAAGCACTTAAGCAATGCTTGTTGGATTTATTGTTCCCTTTTTACATAAGAAAAAAGTAAGATTCAAGACACTGATTTATTTACCGAGGATCACACAGCTAGGAAGTGTCTGACAAAGGATTTGAATTCAGGTCTTCCTAGCACCAACCCCAGACCACCATGCCTTTTATTACATAGAGAGTGAACTATGAGAATTCAGAGGTAAGGAAACTCCTGGAATTAAAGTAACCAATGCCTTTTCTCAGCAACCTACAGTCTTAGAGACCATCTGACTCAGTTCTCTGCAACTTGTTGTGTTGAGAACACAGAGAGGTTGGGGCACACAGCTTGCATGTCTCAGAGACAGAACTCAGGTCATCTTGGCTCCAAAGCCAACTCTCCATCTACTTTGTCCTAATAACTACCACCATATACTGAGAATAAAGATGGTTACTGACATAGAGTGCCTAAAGGTTTTGTGGAGAACTCTCATGGGGCAAATGCTCACATGGTGGTTAGAAAAAGCCTCGCAAGGATAGTTCTCCCAAGAACTTTAGATTGCATGATATGCCCCAGCATGGTGTGCCCTTATCACAGAAGGTGCTGTGCTGTAGGAGGAGACAGAACTGAAGTAGCTCAAAAGAACCACAAGATGCAGAAATTTAAAGACCACGCTCTAAATGTTCACATGGACTATTTGGGCCTGAACCGTGGTAGAGCATCCCGAGTTCATATTGCTTTAATCAGCCATAATCAGACACTCTATTTACAGAGGTCCTCAAACTTTTTAAATAGGGGGCCACTTCACTGTCCCTCAGACTGTTGGAGGGCCGGACTATAGTAAAAACAAAAACTTTGTTTTGTGGGCCTTTAAATAAA
The DNA here is from genome assembly GCF_016432865.1 of Antechinus flavipes. Lineage (NCBI taxonomy): Eukaryota > Metazoa > Chordata > Mammalia > Dasyuromorphia > Dasyuridae > Antechinus > Antechinus flavipes. Next base: position 64,732,626 of record NC_067402.1, on the reverse strand, counting down.
GAAACTTCATAGCCCTGAGTGAGGGGGATAAACGTCCTCAGCTGCTGTATCTGGCCTGTGGGTCGTAGTTTAAGGACCCCTGCAGTAAGTTGACTGTAACATAGTGATACCATTTTGGTCCTTTTCGAGAAGGAAGGATTACCACCAGCCAACCAACTACTAATGAGAATTATGATGATTATGGATATAAACAGAGTGCCCAAAGGTTTGCAATAGTATCTTAAAGACATGATGTGATTTGTGTTGGAGAAAGGGATTCAAAACTACCAGTCCCTCATCCACCACCGAACTTTTCTTGAATAAGGAAATAGGGGCCTGGGAACTCTAAGGGGAAGAGGTGGACTCATGCTATGAATTCTTGGACCTGACCATAATACTGCTGGGCAATGCGGTAATGAAAACTTCCCTGGTTAAAAGTTAATCCTGGGCTAAGGCTAGCATGCTTAATCAGAAGGTTATTAAATTTTCTGATTAAGTTTTGTGGCCAAAGAGGAAAATGTAATCAAGGATCTGGGTTGCCTTTATGTCAGCTTAAAGCCACAATTGTGCTAATCGCTTGCAAAGACGAGAAGCACAATGGAATTACCATAATCACATGCCATCGTACACTGTTCCTTGTACCATAATCCAGATGCAGCAGACCCAGGGCTGAGCGTGGGGTCAGCAGCTTACACGGGGACCCCTCCTGTTGACAAGGGAACTCATTCAAACATTCCAGCAATGTCCACCTAACCACTGCACTCTGATCTTTATAAGCAGAGTCACAGTTCAGCAAAAGGGTCATAAGGCAGTCTGAGCTCTAAGCAATATTCTTATCAGAATACTGTAATAAGACCCTTTCTGAATTTCATGGAATCTCAGAATCAGGAAGCATCTATGCTAATCCCTATCTGAATCACAAATCTCCTGAAAGTTATTCCCAGCAAAAAGTTATATAGTCTCCCACTTGACTCCTTTTAGTGACAGAGAAATCCTTACCTCCCAAATTAGTTCCTTTTCTGAGATATAGAACGTAGTAGATAGGTCCCTAGAGTTGGAGCTAGAAATAACAGAGTTCAAATCGAGCCCCAACCCCTTACCTTAAACACTTACTATTTGTGTGACCTTGGGCAAGTTAACTTTATCCTGTTTGCCTCAGTTTCCTCATCTGTAAAATGAACTGGAGGGAAAAAATGAAAAACCACTCCAGCATCCCTGCCAAGAAAACCCCAAATGAGATCACAAAGAGTCATACATAATTTAAATAACTGAAAGAACTGAACAGCAATAACAAAATCAGGTCTAAATATGATTCTTTGCTCTACAGCTATTATTATTAGGAAGTTCTTCCTTATATTGAGGCAAAAGCTACCATCTTGTAATTTCTATCCATTGATTCTAGATCTCTTTTCTGGGGTGAAATAGAAAAAGCCTATTCTGTCTTCCATGTAGGCTCATAGACTTAAAGGTAGAGAGAATCCTAGGAATCATCAAGGTGAGATAATCCTTTAAATGATGAGCAGTTACAATCCTCCTAAGTTTTATCCTCTTTGATGTAACCTACTAGTTCCATCAGTCAATCAGTCAACAAGCATTTATAAGTCACTATTCATGGGCCATTGGCCACTGTGCTATATACAAATATAGCAATATAAAGAAATATAGCAAATACAAAGAAAGGCAAAGATAGTCCCTGCTCTCAAGGAAATAGGAGAATAAAAATGTAAATAATCAGGTACCCACAAGACATATACAAAAGAGTAGAAAATAATCTAAGGGGAAGGCACAGCAAGCTGGGGTAATCAAGAAAAGATCTCTGTAGAAGGTAAAATTTGAGCTGGATCTTGAAAAAAATCAGGGAAACCAAGAAGCAGGAGTGAGGAAGGGAAATGTCCCAGATATAGGGAATGGAGACAGGCGATAGAGTATGGTGTGAAAGGCCAGTAAAATTGGATCATAGAGTATTTGGAGGGAAGGAGAGTATAAGGAGACTGGGAAATTGGAAAGGCCATGTTAAAGGGCTTTAAATGCCAAACAGAAGATTTTGTATTTGATCTGGGAAGTAATGGGGAACCATAAGAGGTAACTGAGTAGGGGAGTAGGGCTTTAGGAACATCAATTGTAACCAAGTGGAGAATCAATTGTAGGAAGAAACTTTAAGCAGGGAAACCAATTAGAAGAGAATATAATAGTCCAAGATAAACTTCAAGGTAATAAGGGAAATCAATAACTTGGATAAGTTTCATAATTTTAAAAAAACTCAATAGGTCATAAAATGAACCTTAGAGATGACCTCTAATGGACCTTCCAGCTCTAAAATTATGCCAAATGATGCCTTTTTCGTATTTTTCAGAAAGCAGAATTCACAGTGCTGAATGACTCACTATAAGATCTCTTCACCTCTATCCCAAATATGTTGTGAAGGGAGTTCCCTCTAGATCTATTATCCCAGCTCTCTTGTTTTGTATATTAGAAAACTGAGCAGAAAAAGATTTTTAACACAATTTGAACCCTAGATTTGAAAATGGAAACCATGATTTCAACTCCTGACTCTTCTACTTACAAAGTGTGTGATTTGGGACATATCATTTTATCTCTCTGGGCTTCAGTTTCTTCATGTGTAAAGGAAGATGTTTGAAGGACCCCAAAGAGTCTCTCCAGTTCTCAATCTTCAAGGGATCCTAGATTTGGAGCTGATCTCAGAGACCAGTTGTCCAACCTCCCATTATACTTCTCCTCCTTAGGAAACTGGTGTCCAAGGAACTATCCAAGATAACAGGGACAGTAAGACACCAGAGGTAGGTTTTGAACTGCCTCTCCTACCCCACCCCAGGTAGCATTTGCCTCAAATGTTCAAATGTAAAAGAAGGATTAATGCAAATTTTCCTTGGAAACCATGAAGTACTATATAAATATGTGACCATCCCATGCCTACAAGCATATACTCCAATGAACTAATTAGTGGAAAATCCAGGACTGGAATCCAGATCTGGCTTCTAGTCCAGGATTCTTTCTTTCCTTGTTGTTGTTGTGAACTGAAAAGGAAGCATGTAGGACCCAGTGGCTAGCTCTAATCCAGAAACTACCCCCCATAAACTGATTGGCTCCAAATGGTCTCCTTCAACTCTCTCCTAAGGACTTAGACTAGCAGCCTGAGGTTAAGAATGGGGGTCATGGACAGTACCTAAAAACAACCAAAAAAAAATTGAAATATAATCTCTTTTTCTGATACGTATGCTTCTTTCGTATGAAATGTTGACTTGTGACCTCGACGACGATTGCATATTCTCCGTTATTATAGCCTTGACATTTCCACTTTACCTCAACCTCAAGGACAGAGGAAGCAAAATTGCTCAAAATAACAAGTTTTCAGCATCTGTCAAATCCATATCCAGCAATAAAATTTGCTTCACACAAATTTATTGGGTGCCTACTATATGTAAAGCATCACTAACAGTGGCCAGACTGACTCCGACCACAAACTGTTATTCCCGTGAGTATTCATTACTAAGTGTTGCGGGAGATTTCTCATAAAGTCCCATTACTCTTTCTTCTGTTGAAACAACAACTACTGAATAGAATTTTTTACCTCTAAGTACTCCCATTACATTGAAAGCTTCTTACAGGCAGGAGTTTGGCTCTCCCTTCCCTCACCCCTTTTGGTCATGTCTTATACCACCACCCTTGCACTTAACACAGAGGGCAGCCCATAGTCAATAAATATTACTGATGGACTAGCATTCCCAAAATAGTCTCGTGAAACCAAAGAATCAAATCACCTAGAAAAGAAACGCAACATAATATTTGAACCAGGGATAACCCCACTAATAGAACACTCCCCTCAAGTCAGAGAGGAAGATAGAGTACAACGGACACAACCAGAGGATGTATACAGTCAAAAAATAATAACATTTTGTTTCCTAAATAGAACTCAGCCTAGAAATCTTTACTACTTCAGGTCTCATTTAAGAGTGGACTTATATTCCTCAAGTAAGAAATGGTCAAGAAATAAAAACAGACAGTGTTCAGATAAAGAAATTAAAGCTATTTATAGTCATGTGAATAAATGCTCTAAATCACTATTGATTAGAGAAAAGCAAATTAAAATGACTCTAAAGAACCATCTCACACTTAGCAGATTGCTTAATATTATGGAAAAGGAAAATGATAAATGTGGAGAAGTGGGAAAATTGGAACACTGATGCATAGTTGGTGGAATGGTGAACTGATCCAACCATTCTAAAGAGCAGTTTGGAACCATGTCCAAAGGGATATAAAACTGTGCATGCCCTTTGATCCAGCAATTCGAAAGAGATCATAAAAAAGGAGAAAGGACTCACATGTACAAAAATATTTATAGCAGCTCTTTTTGTGTTGACAAAGAATTGGAAATTGAGGAAATTAGAACACAACAACCAGAAAAACGAATGCATTAATTCTACTCATGTTGAAAGGCTCTGTCTCCTCATAAAGTCGGGGTTTTGATTTTATAGCAGAGACACTGCCTGCTTTGGTCTGATCTCCTTTCATTGTAATACCAGCCCCTGTGATTCCATGGAGAGTCCCCATATTTCAAACGTGTCTGACTTAATGAATCTTTTTTTTCTGCCTTTATTATTGCCACAATCTGTTTTTAGTGTCAGATTTACTTTGGCTGGTGGGGGCAGGGGATGATTTGTTTTTCTAGGGCAGTCAGACTTTTGTGAACAAGCAGAGTGAAGCTACCAGCGCAGAGGAACTGGAGGAGAAGTGGGCCAAGTCAAGCTGTAATACCACCAAAGCATAAGCCAGATTAAACATTAATAATGATTCCTTTCTCTTTTGATCAGTGAAGCAGCAAGAGAGCCAGAGAGGGAAAGCCCAATGTCTTGAAGTATGTTTTTATTATCCCATGGTCATTTTAAAAATTTTTTACAGTCTTGGGAACAGGCTTCCCCAAAACTTCCCAGGTCAAAGGCAGAGAGAAAGAGAGAGAAAAAGAGATTAAGTCCTGCTTCCAACAATTTATAGATGAAGGACTGTGAGCAAATCAGCACTTTTTTGTACCTCAGTTTCCTCATCTGTAAAATTAATGTAATAATACATCCCCACCTACCTCAGAGGGTTGGTTTGAGAAAAGTACTTTATAAAGTTTATAACATATGAAATAGCATGTATTATTATAGTTATTCCTTCCATATCATGGGTGTTAGGGGTGTGACATCGCCACATTTTGGAAAATCCACATGAAATATTTTAGCTCTCTCTTTGTACCAGAGAAAAATGCTGTATTATTATGGTATTAAAAGATGATGTGTATTGATATTACACAAAAACTTTTTCTGTGTTGTCTGCTGACCTTCCTGCATCATCTGCAGCTTCTACAAAATTCCCATCTAATTTCTTATGCTTATATTGAAATCATGATAGCAAAAATTGCAATGTGGAAGGAATAGCTATATTCATAATATATTAGGAATTGATTATTTAAAAAAAATCTTCATCCTGAAGGACTTCGAGGTATTCCATAGAAAACCAACAAACTATCCCTGATGAGCCATCAAAGAAAATAAAATCTGGTCCTATTGAAAAAGTGCAAACTAAGGGCTAAAAAAACTGATGACTTTTTCCATTGAGTTAGCATTCATAAGGGGCAACCTATGTTCTCTAGGTCTTAAGCCCTTTGACCCTTTTTGATTTCATGAAACCATCTCATCCCCCTTTTGAGGTCCAAAGAGAAATTTTCAGTGAAATTTTAGAAAGGTAAATGTCCTAAAAATAAGAAAAACAAATTTACAATGCCTTTTTTCTTTACTTCTATTTCTAGCACAAGTAGAATTAAAAATATGAAAATATTGGTGAATTCTTCCTTACTTTTCCCAGTTACTGAGATTCTGGGCAATCAAAGAATTACAAATTTTCAAAGTTCAAAGAAACTTTGGCTCCCCTCTAGTCTAATCCATACTTAACTAAAAATATGTTCTGCAAGTAGTCATCTAACTTTTGCTTGTATAATTTGAGGGAAGGAAACTTGCTCCCTCCTAGGCACGATATTCCAGTTTGGGACAACACTAATTGTAAAACTAAAAGTTTCTCTTGACATAGAGCCTAAATTTGCCTCTTTGGAACTTCTATTACAGAAAAAAAAAAAAAAAGCGCTGGAACTATTTCATCATATCTTTCTATCCCCAGTACATAGTAAAGGGTCTAGAATTTAATAAATGCTTATTAGTTGGGTGATTGATTTGTCTTGGTCTACCATCTGAAGTCAGACTGAACCACCCTAATTCTTCTTTTGTCTGACAGTCCTTCAAATACTCAAAGATCACTATCCGTTCCCTCTGAATCTACTGCCCTCTGGGTTAAACAATCTCAGTTCCTTCAAATGATCCTCTTTCTGTATGGTATCAAGACCCTTTGACATTTTGGCTGCCCTCAGCTAGACCTTCTCCAGCTGATGCTTCCAAATTAGCCCCAGGACTGAATATGGTAGAGGTTCAAATGCCATCATTTAAAATGTCCCACAGTCATGCTTTCCTTTTAGAAAACACAAGATGCAAAAAATTAATTTATAAGAGGATAAATAAGTCATTTTACTGAAAAACCACCTCTTGAGTTTTTTCATAAGTAAAAGCTAGTTTTAAAACAGAGATAGCCACACTTTGGATGGCTTACAGATATGCACAAAAGTGATACTATATTTATCATAGTTTTTAAATTCTGAAGAAGAAAACAAGTGGTCCAACTACTTTGAGGAGAGAATTCTTCAGGGTCTTAACTAGTTTCTTAGCAGACTCTGCCCCCATAGTCCAGTCATACATTTTGGCCAAAAAAAATTGAATCTAGTTCACAATACTCCACAATCCCACAAGGGAGTTATCACAATATACTTAAATCTTTTTGTGATTTTAAGGCACAATTCAAAAATGAATTCTAAAATGAAGCAAAAAATGATGTAATAATAGGACTGTTCATAAGAACCAAAAAAAATCTACTTATTTATTTTATGACTGATACTCCAGCCATGCATTGGATGTTTGCGATCCCAAAGAAGTATCACTTAGAAGGTTGTATCAACAAGCACCTCTATCTCTTCATTTAGAACTAGTTACATTTACAATGAAAATTTTAAAAGATGTTGTTGCTTTCATGAAGTGGAAAAAACAGGGGAAAGATATAGTCTATCTCCTGATTGTTCAAAGGAAAAATTATTTTCAGAAAACTAAATAACAAAACAAGGTTGTCATTTTTTTTTCCAAAAAAAAAAAAAAAAAAAAAATTAGGGACCTAAGTGTGCTTAAAATATCTGAGAAAATTTCCCATTTCCTAAAGCTTTAAGAGAAGTGGATAATATGGCAAATAGCATAGTATCTATTTTCAAAAACTTCTTAATTTCAACAAAAGAAAGCAAAGATAAATGTTATGATATGGTTGGACAAGAGCTGACTTGGTCAATCAAACAAACATTTCCTAAGCACACTTCCTTATGCTGAGCCAGACACTGAATTAAGCACCAGGATTATAAGAAAAAATAGATCCTTCAAAAGCTTGACATTCTATTGGAGAAGGCGATGTGTATATTCAAATACACATACAACTTATATACAAAATAGATCCAAGATAACTTTAGGGGAAGGCACTGCCAGCTGGGGAAACCACCTTCTCTTTCTTCTTATCACCTCCCATGGAATTCAATGATCAACTGATCAACTGGAAAATCTATGCAAAATGTCCCCAAAATCAATGCAGTTTTAAGTTTCAGTGACTTAATTAAATATCCACAGCTTAAAACCACATTAAGATTCTTGCTATACCCTGGACAGATTTTCCAATTGATCCAGAACTGATTAGCTCCCCTTAAAAAAAAAAAAAAAGGTAAAATGAGAAGAGAAAAGAAAGCTGAAGTCAATTCATTGATTTGATTTTGCTTAACCAAACTTTATGTGAGTGGTTCCTATTGAGCAGAAGGAGTCAAAAGATGAGTTTTTAGGAAGTAAACAATTTTTAAGTGCCAAAAAAGTGACTATTTTAAAGAATATCTAGGACAGAATCATGGGAAATATCCAAAATTAGGAGGTGAGATGTGATTGTTTATCCAGCATATGAAACATTGAGGGGCAAGGAATATTTAGGAAAATTAAGACTATGGAGGTAGAGTACAGGCAGATCATTTGATGGGACCCCAATAAATTGGTCTTCAAGAAGAAGTCGAAAGGAGAAATCTGTGATGTTTTGAAAAGATTGCCTTCAAACTTGGTACATGCTGTTCTGCCAAACTATCCACTGACTCATTCTATTCAACATGCAGGATATCTTCCTACCAGGGCAGCTCCCTGAGGCAGAGAAGGAGATGGATTTTATAGGGAGGAAGGACGCTCTTCCACAGGAGTATCTGGTTGGTTTCCCTTCTGTGATATCACATGCAGGGACAAGTTCAATATTAACATGGAAAGCCTTGATGAATCAAGTGGAAAGTACAGGTTTAGAGCACTGAAGCTTCCAGAAAAGAACAAAAAGAGGAGAGACGAGAAACAAGAAGGTTAATGCCCATAACAAAGACATTCTGATACAAATCAGCCTTAGAGGTTTCAGAGAGGCCCAGTGACTTTAGAATTTGAGTCCTATTACAGTATTAAATCCTTAATGACTATGTCTTTGGGTCCAATTATTCGATCAGATCTAAATCCACATAAATTTCCTACTATTTAACACATATCTCTACATTTCTGCTAACAAGAATAGTATGAGAGACTTTGTCAAATATATTACTAAAATTTAAATAAACTATACTTATAGCATTTCTCTCATTCACTTATCTGGTAACCCTGTTTTGGAAAAAAAAAAAAAAGCATATAAGATTATTCTCTTCTTAATGAAAACATGCTGGCTTTTTGGAAGTAGTAGAACTTCTCTAGATATCCATTAAGCATCCCTTCAAATATGTTCTTGAATTTTGCCAGAAATTGAAATCAGGCTCCCTAACTTACACTTTACAAACTCCATCAGAATAACACTTGGGCATGTTCAATCCTTTCATTCTCCACAATCTTTCAAAAATCACTGACAATAGTTCAGCAATTATTTACCATATATTTCCATTTCCAAGAATGTGATTCATCTGGGTTTAGGTAATCTGGATTCATCCAGGACAGCTAAGTGTTCTCTTAGCATCTTTTTTACTTTATTGGACTATCATTTCCTTATTAGCCACTTGTAATCTGTCCTTTCTGATCCACAGATTATCCTTATTGCTGAGCAAATAGAAACCAAAAAAAAAAAAAAAAGGCTCTTCATTCAGCAATAAAATATTCTTCTTTCTTTCTGTCATTCAGTCATTACTGTCCTGTGTAACATTCTGTGACCTCCTCTTTTCCCCAATATAGGTTAGTTCTTCTTGCCAGTCTGAGCTCATTTTAGTGCTTTTGACGTTATTTTTACAAAATCATGTTATGCTTTTATATTCATCTTTCTTTATTTCTATGTTCAATGTCTTTTAAAAGAACATTTTATCCATGTCTTTTATTATTAAATTATTTATATTTCCAAACACATCTACTTTCCACAGAGTTAAAAGGGAAAAATAGTTTAAAAAAAAAAAACAACTAATTGAGACATTGAAAATATGTAATAGTATATGTAGCATTCTAAACCCATAGTTCCCCACCTCTACAAAAAAAAGTGGGGTGGATGCTGGAATTCCTTCTTATATTGCACATGTCTTTCTAAAATCTAAACTGGGATGAACTTTCTGTGCATCAACACATATCTCTTTAGGTCAGTGTTCTTTAAAATAGTGGTCAGAACCTCCTGCTTGCCCCAAAGAAGTGGTGACCAGACTCCAAGACATGTGACAATCAGAGGAAACAAAGATGATTTGGATTCTACCTCCTCGTCTCTTCCTCTCTTCCTACAGACAATAATTGGTCTTGTCCCCAACATAATCATACTTACTCTTATCTGCAAACATTTTCCAGCTCAGATCTAGCCATTGTGAAAGTTACCAAGCTCCCTGATTTGAGATAAAAGTTGACCTTTCAGGGCATTTCCTAAGTGTCTTCCATAGCAACTATGTAGGTATTGTTGGAAAAATCCTCTCTTCCTTCCCAGAATATCCACCCACAGGTCTCCAGGTTATCACATAGCAACAGCAAAGGAATTTATGCCAGTTACCTATGAGTAAGAGCAACCCTTCATTTTGTCTTTGAGTGAATCAGGATGAGCAGTCATGAAAATGCATACCAGATCTCATTATATTATCTTTCCCTCAAAATCCATTCCTCTTTCCAATTTCCATATTACTTTAAAGATACAACCAACTTTCACCCACCTATATCACAACCTCTGGATCATCTTTGACTTCTCTTGCCCCACAAAACCCAAAATTGCCATTTTTTTTTCATTTTTTCCTTCACAACATCCTCACACAATCCTTTCTCTCAAAATGCCAATAGACTTGATTAAGAACCTGATCAATGAAGACCATGTCTAATTTAACCTTCTATCTCAATGTTGCCTTGAATGTAGTTAACTCCAGTCATTTTATTCAATTTCTATGTAGAATCTCTAGTATGAAAAGTCAGCAGTGGAGCCATCCCAGCCCCAAAGGATGCTGCTGAGGTGAGAAATGGATAATAAGTTGCACACACATAAGGAAATATAAAATATCCACAATAAAATTTCAAGAGGAGAAGTATACTAACAGCTTGGTGGACTCAGAAAAGGCCTGTGGGAGGTAATACTTTATCTTTTGTTTGAAGGGAACTAGAGATTGGATGAGGCAGAAATGAGGAAGGAATACATTCTGAGATTACAATGCACTGTGTATATCATTCAGTTTCTCTTAATTTCATAGGATCCTAAAACTAGTACTGGAAGGAACCTGAAAAGTCTTTTGTACCTTTAGACTGAGTTTGCTTCACTTTCTTTATCTATGTAACACCTATATAGCATCTATATAGGATTAGTGTGCAAATAAAATGAAGTAATATCCATAGAGAATTTTGCAAACCTAAAAGTACTATATAAATGTCAGATGTCACTGGTAATATTAGTTTAATTATTAGTAACATTATTATCATAATAATTAGTAACAATTATGTTGGTATAATAATTATTATTATCTAGACCAACTACTTCATTTTACAAATATAGAAACTGGATCCAGAGAATTTAAGGGACTAGTTTGAATTCTGAATTAGTCAAATTGTCTCATTTTACTGATTTGGAAACAAAACAATTCACTCAATTTCTCAAATTTCAGTTTCCACATCTACAAAATAAAGATATCAAACTAAAGAATCTCAAAGATCTTTTGGGATTTTGCCTTTCTTGGGATTTCATCTGGCATACAGTGAGTGCTTAATACATTTTTGTTTACAGCTACCTCTCTAGTTCTAAATCTATAAACTCTAGGAACTATGAAAAGGAAGAAAGATCCCTTCCTGAGCCAGCCTGATTGGGAGCTATTGACAAAGAAGGCTGGGAAAAGACTAATGTCATCTCCTCTCCCCTTAGTTGCCTCTCCCACAGAGAAGGTGACTCCTCAGAAATACAAAAGTGAACTTTTCTTTTTTTTTTTTTTAATAATTTTTTATTGATAGAACGCATGTCAGGGTAATTTTTTTACAGCATTATCCCTTGCATTCATTTCTGTTCCGATTTTTCCCCTCCCTCCCTCCACCCCTTCCCCCAGATGGCAAGAGTCCTTTACATGTTGAATGGGTTGCAGTATATCCTAGATACAATATATGTGTGCAGAACCAAACAGTTTTCTTGTTGCACAGGGAGAATTGAATTCAGAAGGTATAAATAACCCGGGAGGAAAAACATAAATGCAAGCAGTTTATATTCATTTCCAGTGTTCTTTCTCTGGGTGTAGCTGCTTCTGTCCATCTTTGATCAATTAAGGCTCTCTTTATCAAAGAGGTCCACTTCCATCAGAATACATCCTCAAACAGTATCATTGTTGAGGTATATAATGATCTCCTGGTTCTGCTCATTTCACTCAGCATCAGTTCATGTAAGTCTCACCAGTCCTCTCTGTATTCATCCTGCTGGTCGTTCCTTACAGAACAATAATATTCCATAACGTTCATATACCACAATTTACTCAACCATTCTCCAATTGATGGACATCCTTTCATTTTCCAGCTTCTAGCCACTACAAACAGGGCTGCCACAAACATTTTGGCACATACAGGTCCCTTTCCTTTAAAAGTGAACTTTTCTTATGGCCACTGCTAGGCTCTGAGCTAATCAATCAGATAGTCCTGTTACCATCACAAAGTTTCCATCTATTTGTCTTTCCTCTCTCTTATGCTCCTGCTTCCCCCCATTACCTCCACCTTTCCTTCTATCTCTTCCTCAGCAAATGCCTAGGCAAGATCCATCAAAAGAACCAATAGCTAAATATTGATCATATCTTGCCAGCTCTCTCAATAACTCCCAATAACCACTAGATGTATGAGTCTGTATGAAAAGAATCAGAAGTCACAAGTCATTGTTAGTTAATGTTTTTAGGAGCAACCATATTAAAGGTCTTCTTCCAACTAACTTCACCTCTTCACAAACCAAATTCCTACCCACAAGGATGACAAAGGAGATCGTTATCTCCTCTCCCAGTACCCCATTTTTCCCATTACAACCAAAGGAAAAAGTGAACTTTTTTATAAATATGCATGGTTTCAATTTCATTGTAAATTGAAACAATTCCAAGTTAAAACTTCCAAAGAACAGAAATTTAAGTAAAAAGATACTTTCTTAGGTCAGACAGAAAACAAAGCGTAAGGATTGGTTATTATTGTTGCAGGAAAATGGATCAAGGCCAGGTTCTATGAGGGACTTCCATAACTCTTCTCAGATGTAGTTTAGGGTAACTATAAAGCAATATAGCCTAGGGAAATCTCCCTTCCTTCCCCTTCCTTCCCCTTCTCCCTCTTTTCTTTCTTTCCTTCCTCCTTCCCTTCCTTTTTCTTTCCTTTCTTTCTCCTTCACTCCCTTTCCTTCTTCTTTTCTCTCTCCCTCCCTTCCTTCATTTCTTTTTTCCTTTCTTCCTTCTGTTCTTTTTTCCTCCTTTCATTTCTCCTTTCCTCCTTTCAATAAAGGATTTTATTCACTTTTTATGTATTGAGGAATTCTGTTTCTTCTAAAATTGAGGTGGAAGTTAGTCACCAAGAATTATAGAGTACCCACAGGGAACAAGAGCCCCCCTATCTTATGGCAAAGACAAGGAAGTTCCACAAGTGGAGCCAAAATCTAATAATGTAATTCTGAACTAAAAAAGACTTCAGAAATGATTACAGGATCTGTAAAAATACAAAAGGGAGAGCCAACTGATTTTCCTTTTCCTCGTGTCATTAGCTGACTAAGCTCTCAATCAGGTCAGTCAGAAGTGGTTTTCATCCATTGTTGTTCCAAAAATGGTTGGTCAGATGTTGAGAGCTGAGTGAACTGGTGACCAAGAAATGGTGATCAATACTAGATGCTAATTCATTTCAAGACAAAGGTCCTGAGAAATAATTCAATAATTCAGTGTGCAGGGCTGTTCCATTGCAAAGAATATGAAAACTGAGATTGATGTCTAATCTTCTTTACCAAATCATCAGTAACTGGAGAAATTTCCAACTAAGGTCCAATGATGATTTCAAATAGGGCAAGCCCTGCCCCCCAAAAAATCATATCCAAGCAGGGTTAGCCATGTTGTGAACTCTGAATCCTGGGTTCCAGATCTAGTCAGGGCTTTGGGAGTTAAATCAAAGTAACTAGAAAACACAATGTCTTCCACCATAAGATCAAAAACTCTCAAAAAAGGGAAAGGAGATTAGGCAAGTTCAGTAGAACTTCAGTACACTAATGAGACAGAGTCAAAAAATTAATCTGTGCATGTCAGTAAGGAATATGGGGTTTTGTGTATATTTTTAGGGGTAAGCTGTTTTTTTTTTTCCAATAGTTTCTGCATTTTGAAGTTTTGTTGCCAGAAAATGGTTAACCAAAGATTCATTAGTGGAAAATTTCCTTGCATTGTGGATCACATCAAAATTTGCTTCTTTAATTGGTCTTTTTTTCTCTCTAACTTTCCTCACACCCCAAAATGAAAATTTCTCTTGGCAGGTTTATGATACAACTGTCTCTTTCTGTCTAGGCTATGTTACATAGGTGATAATGAGGTCCAGGTTCACCCAAGGTCTGCCAGGTCCAGTGATATATATGGTTGTTGCTGGGAGGTAGGGTGGGATTAAAGGGGAAGATGAAGGTTGGCCTATAGCGAGATTTTCCATACATTTTCTTTTCTTTTCATTTTCTACTCAGCACTAAAATTATTTTCCAAAAATGAATTCCCTCCTATTGCCTCTTTACAATCTGTCCCCATTAGAGGAAATCCAGGAACAACTAACTAGTACCTATAAAAAGAAAATCACTGGCCTTTATAAGCAAGATATAAAAAGAAATTCCCTTTTTATTTCTTCCTCTACCCCGCCCCATCTCCTCTTGCTCTTCATTCACCTCATAAATTTCAATATCTTTTCTGTTCATTTTTGCAACTTCCAATGTTCTTCTCCGTTCATCTTCAGTTCATTCCATCTCTCAAATTTTCCTCACCAAAATTTCCTGACAAAATCCAAAGCCTAATCAGAGTGATTTGAGAGCTATCCTCTGAAAAGGCAATAATACTTTTTTTCCTCTTAAGCCTAAAAGTCTAACCTTTCTGGAGCCTTCTTTGCTAATTGATAGAAGAAGAATTCCATCTCTAAAAGATCTCTATTAAAATGAACATATGTTGCCTGAGAGAGAGATGTTCCTCCTGGTTTGTGGGAAGGGAGGATATAAAAGCCTTCTCCTATTTGTACATTAGCATGTACATTATATAATCATTTATTAGATTACCAATTCTCCACCTACGCTCTTGTTAGAGAATCACAGAGATGTGGTCTATGAGAATGCTGACCTGATGGCTATGAATATCTGGCATCAAACCTTACCTTCAACATTTAACAGCTGTAGGATAGTATAGCCACCCCACTTTAAATACTCTAAACTGATTTCAGTCCCTAACATGAGGTAGTTAAGAGGCTCAAAAGAAAAGGTGTATGTAAAATGTTTTGTGAACTTTAGAAAGTTATAAAAATATCAGGTGTTATAGTAATATTATTATGTTAGTCATTAATATCAGTCAAATTTATCATTATTATTAGTCATTAATATTAGTCAAATTCCTTTTTTTATTCAAGTAAATAAACTGAGGCCCAGAAAATGTGCTTAATAATAGCTTTAAAGTTGAAAAGTGATTTACAAATATTATGTCATTTTACTCCAACAATAAATCTGGAAGGTAATTGCTGTTGATAGCCCCATTTTAC
This sequence comes from Antechinus flavipes, assembly GCF_016432865.1. Taxonomy (NCBI): domain Eukaryota; kingdom Metazoa; phylum Chordata; class Mammalia; order Dasyuromorphia; family Dasyuridae; genus Antechinus; species Antechinus flavipes. The sequence continues at coordinate 64,717,312 of NC_067402.1, read as the reverse complement.
AGATAAAGAAACTGAGGCAAAGAGGATTAAATGGTTTGCCCAGGGCTACACAGCTAGTAAATGTCTAAGGCCAAGTTGTTCTGATTCCAGGGCCTGCATTCTATCTACTATTCCACCTAGCTGCTCTTACCTATAAAATAGAGCTAGGAATAGTATTCATCATAGAATCAAATGAGATAATATTTGTAAAGCCCTTAGCATAGTGCCTAGCACATAGTAGGTCCTCTAAACATGTTAGCTTTCACCAATATCATCATTAATATTATTGTTATTCCCTACAACACATTTCCCAATACTTTGTCTGTGGACTTTTTAATTTATTTAAGAAAAGGTAATTCAAGGGAAGACCAAAGAATCTACTCTTATTCTATGAATTAGATCCCAGAACATAGGCCTGATTCAGTCCCTGCCCATTGCAACATGATATTACCAAGAAACGGGGGTGGGGAAGGAAGCTTTTCATTTTTTATAATGAACAAAAGAGGCAAAGAGAATATTTGCACTTTAATGTCAGAAGGCAATTTGGCGGCGACCTTCTGCTGTAAGAATGCCAAATCCAGAAAAGAAACTTGGGAGTTTCAGACATTTGAATGCCAGCTACCTTGCTTACCACCATTACTTGATTGTCATGTGAATAATTTCCACTGAAATGCTACCAGTAGCAGCATTAAGGAATCTGAATTCAATATATTACTGGTGATTTTGGAGGACTTTCGTGTTTTTAAATTTCCCACATTTTACTAAAATTTCTTATAATTTCTAGATGCCTGTATCTAAATTAGCATTCAAAGAAGAAAAGGTCTGGCATTAACCTAACAGCATTTGCTAAAAACTCTACTATGCATAAGAACCAAGCAGATCTTGCTTTCATATAGTGAAAATACTCATAAGAACCAAGCAGACCTTGTTTTCATATAGTGAAAATACTGAGTCCAGCTTCCCCTTTAAAACAAGATCATAATATTTGAACACTTCATCATCTACTGATAAGAATTCATGAAAATAGAAGGGATTCCTTTTAATATATCAGCAATTGACATATAAATAGGAACATAATCAATTAATTTGCTATTTAAAAGTTCCTCACTATGATTCATTAAAGTCATTGGACTTTACTTCTGCAATTAAACATATCTCATTTTTTAGACTGAAAATGTGATTTCATTGGTGTAGGAAATTTTTAGTTGGAAAACTCCCTCTAGCACTTATGCCCCTGTTCTTCAATTTAATCTTAACATTGTTTGGGGAATTTAGAAGTTAGTTGAGTTGCCCAAGATCACTCAGTCAGGCTATATCAAAAGTAGAACTTGAACACAGTTCTCCCTGACTGAGAGGTTGAGAGAGACTGAGTTCTCTATCTGCCATACCATGTTGCCTTTTCTTCATCATTCTGTGTCTTATTTATGATCTTTTATGCGTGGATGTTATTGATAGATGAATAAAAAGATTTCAACAAATTTTAATACTGATCCAAGCGGGAAACTACCTTCTAAAGCATAATACAGACTGATCATTTGAATGGCATTTTAAAAGTTCATATCTAAAACCAAAAGCTAGCATTCTTTGGAACAGAAAAACTAAATGCTTTCTAAATAAATATAACAGTTAAGCAAGGACATCCTTACTCATTATTATTTGACAGTTTTAGAAATGCTAGGGATAAGCAATAAGAGAAAAAATGAATAATCATTGGCAGAGAGAAAGTAAAGTTATCTCTATTTGCAGGTGACATAATGATTTACTTAGAAAACCTCAAGGAATCAGCAAAGAAACAAATTAAGTCAATTAATAGCTTCATTAAAAAGCAGCATACACAAAAATCCCACAAAAAATCAATAATATGCCTATATAGAAATAACAAAAACCAATAGGAAGTAATAAAAAATATTCAAAATAATTTTAATTAATTAAATGTTTGGGAGTCAATCTACCAAGAAAGAGTCCAGACAGATAATTTGCAAAAGATTATATAAAGAAACAAAATCCCAAAGAATGATAGAGATATTCATTGTTCATTACCATTATAATAAAAATGAAGATAATGACTAAATTAATTTACAGATTTAGTGCCAATAAAACTACCAAGGGAATATTGTAGGGAAATAGACAAATTGATAACAAAATCATTTAGAGAAACAAAAAGTCTAGGCAGGGGTCCTCAAACTTTTTAAACAGGGGGCAGTTCACTGTCCCTCAGACTGTTGGAGGGCCAGACTATAGTAAAAACAAAAACTTTGTTTTGTGGGCCTTTAAATAAAGAAACTTCATAGCCCTAGGTGAGCGGGATAAATGTCCTCAGCTGCCACATCTGGCCCATGGGTCGTAGTTTGAGGACTCCTGGTCTAGAGTATCAAATAAAATATTTTTTTAAAGAATTAAAGAAAAATAGCATTTCTAGGACTCTATAACATAAAATAATAATCATCAGAGTTAAAATAAAAATAAGTAAGTAGATCAGTGGAACAGACTAAATAAGAATCAGAAATAATCAAACTCAATAGCCCAGGATTTGACAAACCTCATTATAAACTATTTAGGAAAGAATTCTCTCTCTGACAATAAGTTCTTGGAAAAGCAAAGTATAATTGGCAGAAATATATCATCATTAGCTCAAAACAGATATCAGGCATGAATATAAAAGGTCGCATAATAAAATATATTAGAATAACATCAGATACCTTTCACATCTATTGCTAGTGATATAATTCTTAACAAAATGAAGAATAAAGGAAATAACCCCCAAAAAGGATAATTTTAATTACAAGAAATTGAAAAAGTTTTGACTTGAAAAAATCTCTTTGCACCAAATATCTCTGATAAAGGTCTAATTCAAGATCTATAGATCAAGATATATTATATTTTAAGCTCCTAGATGGCAGAAGTCTTTTGTCTCTTTTTGTATTCTCAGTGTTTAGCACAATATCTGAGACATAGGAAGCTCTTAAAAAAATTTATTGAATTCTTTAAAAGTTAAATAACAATACTATGCAAGACCAAAAGCCATCCGCTGCTGGATAAGCTGTCAGAAAATTTAAACTACCAATTGACACAAGAATTGCTAGTTATTAATTATCATATGAAAGATATCTTTCAATAATAATAAAGCTGCAAATAAAAAATGAATTGCAGATTTCATCTTACATGATGGTTGATGCTGGTAGGGTTTTGGAAAGATTGGCTTACTAATACAACTTGTATATTATAAATTGATCCAATCATTCTGGAAAGTAACTTGGAAATATATTAAAAACAAATAACTAAGAAGAATATCTATCTCCATTGATCCAGAGACCTTCCTGAGGAAGTCAAAAGTCCAACAAAAATTTGTAACAACAATTTGTGATAGCTGAGAAATAAAAATGAGGTAAGTTATCCATCAACTGAATAACACTAAAAAAAATCTGTGGTAAATAAATATAATGGAATATTAATGAACCTTAAGAAATCATGAAAATGAAGAAGCATAGCATAAATGCTATGTAATTTTAATGAAAAACTAATAATCATACCTAGTATTTATATAGTCCATATTTATGTGTGTGTTTGTATAAAATCTCACATGATCTTCACAGTAAGCCTGTGAGACAATTTATTATTATCCTAATTTTGCAAAGTATATCCTAACTTTGCAAACTGAGCCCAAGAGAAGTCAAGTGATTTGACAAGAGTCACACAGTTAAGTGTACAACTGAAGCAGAATTTGAATTAATGATTAAACTTGTCCCTCTCATACCCCTGCAAAAGTTGTGAAAATACAACACCCTTCTCTCATTGCATATGTGAGAGATTATGGGCATGAAATGTTTTATATCCTATCAGATTTTTAAAATCTTTATTACAAGAAATAGGGCAGAGAAAGAGATGTTCAGAAGCAAAACACCAATAAAAAAATTTTTTAATAAGAAAGCAAAAGAGAAAATCAGATCAACCAGCTAAAAGGTTGCAGTCATACAGTCATTTAAAAAAGAGAGAGAGAGATTGAAAGGGAGTATGGTAATGAGGAACTAGAAATTATCTTTCTGAGGGCTTGAGTAATTGTAAGAAAAAAAAATAGAGTGGTACTTAAGAGAAGGGAAAAAACCAATAGATTTGATTCATAGGGGATGGGTTCAATTACTAGCTCTGATATTAATACCTGTGCAACTTTGGACAAATTACTTAATTTTTTTGGAAATCAGTATTCTCATCTATAAAATGAGGGGCTTAGTTTAACTGGACTCCATGGAACCTGTCGTGCCAATAATACCAACTCAAAAAAATCAGCAGAATGGTGGTATCTTCATCCAGGTCATGCCTGCTAGATATCCCTCAAGGCTCTGTCTTTTCTCCCTCCATATTATTTTACTTGATAATCTCATTAATTCCACATGGATTCAATTATCATCTATCTTTATGAAGCTTAATTTTATATTTATTTATTTTTCGAACCCTTACCTGTGTCCTCTACTCTTGCATCTCCAACTGCCTAGTGAGTATCATGGGTTGTCCCCAAACATCCAAAACTGAATTCATTATTTTTCCCCGGGCCAATCCCATTCCTCTCCTTATTTTCCCTTTTACTGTCCAGGGCACTGCCTCCTCATCATGTAACCTCATAACCCAAGTTTCCTCTTTCACTCCACACTCTTTCTTCTCTCTCCAGATCCAATCCAATTTGTTGCCAAGTCCTGTCAAGTCTATCCTCATGACATCTCCTGTATATAATCTGACTGCATCCTGGTATAGGTCCTCATGACCTCACACTAAACTATCACAATAGCCTTCTGCCTCAAGTCTCTCTCCACTCTAATCCATCTTTCATTCAGCCCCAAAACGAACTTCCTAAAGTGTAAGTCTGACCATCTCACTCCCTAATCAATAAATTCTAGGCCCTCCTTATTATCTCTAAGATCAAATATTAATTCTTCTGTTGGCTGGTCCCTTCCTACTTCTCCAGAGTTATCACACTGTGCTCTATGATCCAGTGGAATAACACTCTATCTCTCAGCTCCTCACATTCTCACTGGCTGCCCCCATTCCCTGAACATCCCTCCCTCATCTCTTCCTCCTGGTTTTCCTGGCTTCTGTCAAGTTTCAGCTTTCTGAAGGAAGCCTTTCCTGGTCTCCATCAATGCTAAGTGTTTTTCATCTGAGATTTCCAGAAATTCACCCTATGTTTATCTTGTTTGCATTTAATTGTTTGAACATTGTCTGCCCATTAGAATGTGAGCTCTTTAAGCTCAGAGACATATTTTGCCTTTCTTTGTGTTCCCAGTACTTCACACAGTACATGGCACATGGTAAGAGCTCAATAAATGTTCATTGATTTGACTTGATGCACAGTAATAAGGAAATTTGACTCGAAACAGAATTTGGAAGGAGAGATGAGTAACTGTCTTTGCCATGTTTAATCCAGAATTACATACAAAAGGAAATGTCTTTAAGGCAACCAGAGGCCATTCACACCATATTGATGAAAACTCAAAACCAGATTTCTCTCTTCTTTTCAGCAGGCTTTAGAAATATAATAAACTGAACTTCATAATATGCAACAGGAATCTGTCCACTATTCATAGGATGCTAACTTCACTCAGCCTAAAGGAAATGGGGTCATGTGCTTACATTTAACATAGAAAAGTTTGCATCTATAATTAACTTAGACTTATCTTCAATTTAGTTTTCCTGTTGAACTTCCAGCAATATTTTAACTGTAAAAGGTCCTGAATTAAAAAGACTGTAATAAGAAAATCTGGTACTACTTTGTGAATCGACTTTAAAAACGAGCATAAACATTTCCATGTGTTAGCATGTCCTTGCTAGCTGTTTACTGTGTCTTTTTCTCTATCTGTGAGGCTAAAGCGACTGTGACCCTCTAACTACCACTTTGTATTAGTGGACAAAAAGTTGGAGAAAAGATGAGGATGATTATGGAATTTTCAATTAGCCAGAAGTTCTATCAGATTTAAAGAATTCTATTGTCATTTTTACTTTCTCTTTTTCCCCTATAACTTTAGTTGGATCCATATGACTAAAGCCAGGGTCAGTTTTTCAAGCAGTTTTCCATATCATTGGGTTTGGGGCGCAGCACCCCCAGGAGCTGGAAAATCCGCATAAAATTTTTTGGCTCTCCCTTCATACCAGAGAAGAAGTCTGAATTTTTTCTTTTATGGGGTGTTTATAGGACCTTACTGTAAAATTTGGGCTCATATTATACAGTACTATACATACATTTTATGCATTTCTGAGTTTCTGACTTTTTCTATGCTGCATGCTAGTCTTTGCATGTCATCTGTGGCTTCCACAAAAGTTTCAGTTAATTTCTTATGCTGACCTATAATATATCAAAATCACAATGGGGAAAGTCATGATATAGATCTTGTAACTGTAGAAAAGGCACAGGGTTCTCCTCTATCCCAGCATAGTGAAATGCACCAAGTAGGTATCTGATAAATGAATTAAATAGTTTAATCTTGTCATTTGAAAAGAAATGCTTCTGGCCTCCAAAATATCTCTTTATCCCTGCCTGAAAATGTACTATTAGAGAGTCTTTGTGTTTTGGATCTTCAAGAAATCTTATTAAAATGCAAATGTCCAATTCAATCATATATATATATATATAAAGTATATACGCTCTGTGTATTAGGCACTAAAGATACAGAGATAATACAGAGATAAAACTAATAACATCTCCTGCTTTCAAGGAGTTTCTATTTATATGGGGGAAGGGAGGATACATCATGTAAGCTGATGACTACAGATGTGATCTTTTGAGGAAGGGACAGAATTGAGAGGAGGCTTTCTATCAAAGAGGGCAAATGACCTTAACTTAAGGGAATTAAGGGATTCTAAGAGGCAGAGCGGAGAAAGGCAGAGATGTAATGTGCTCATTGGAATATGCAAAAGCTCAGGGTGATGGAGGGTATACCTGCAGAAGGAGTAAAACGTTGGCAGGACTTTGGAGCTATGCCCAAAGGACTGTCAACTGTGTATACTCCTTGACCCAGCAGTGTCTCTACTGGGCCTGTATCCCAAAGAGATCTTAAAGGAGGGAAAGGGACCCACATGTGTAGAAACATTTGTGGCAGCCCTTTTAATAGTGGCCAGAAACTGGAAACTGAGTGGATGCTCATCAATTGGAGAATGGCTGAATAAATTGTGGTATATGAATATTATGGAATATTATTGTTCGGTAAGAAATGACCAGCAGGATGATTTCAGAAAGGCCTGGAGAGACTTACATGAACTGATGCTGAGTGAAATGAGCAGAACCAGAACCAGAAGATCATTGTACACAGCAGCAGCAAGATTACGTGATGATCAGTTCTGATGGATCTCTCTTCAATAATGAGGTGATTCAGGCCAGTTCCAAGAGACTTGTGATACAGAGAGCAATCTGCATCCAGAGAAAGGACTATAGGGACTGGATGTGGATCACAACATAGCATTTTCAGCTTTTTTGTGGGTTGTTTGTTTACATTTTTTTCTTTCTCATTTGTTCCCTTTTTGATTTGATTTTTCAATCCTAGGCGTGGTTGGAGGGGCATATACAGTAACTGCCACTACCTGGGATAGTCAAGCACACTGGAATATTCCAAATATTTATTAACTGTTTATTTCATGCCCAAGAAATTATGCTATGCTATGCAAAGACAAAAATTAAACTATTCATTACTTCAAGTAGCTTCCATTGGGAGAAAAAATAGGAAGGATGATAATCCACACACAAGTAAATACAAACTACTGGTAGAGTAATTTGGGAGGGCAACTACCACCTGAGAAACTCAGAAAAGCTTCTTCCAGGAAATAAATCTTGAGCTGAGTTCTGAAGGCAGTTAGGGGTTCCAGGAAGCAGGAGAAAAGTGACAGATGATGGGGAAAGTGAGGAAGAAGATGGAAAGCTGTTTGTGGGAAGAGCAAGAAGATCTGATTGGTTGGAATAGAGATTCAACTCCCCAGAACTTGGAATTGAGACCAGTGGAGGTGGAAACTGGGGCAGAGAATGGATTAGGGAGAGGAGGGGAAAGTAAGATCTACTTAACTATTCTCTTGGCCCCTATTGTCCTCGATGATAAAAGACAAATTTAAAAAAAAAAAAAATCAATGAAATACCAAGTCTATCCCAGTGTTTTAGAGATAACCTGAGTAAGCACTGAAGATTGATTAAGGACAGAAAGAGCTTTGAACTTGGAGTAAATAGAAGGCTTGAGCTACTCTCCCAACTCTGACACAAACTTTAGGACTATGGGCGTCTCACCTCTCTGAGACTCAGTTTCCTCATCTGTAAAACAAGAATACTAATATTTATACAATCTATATATACAATTGCTTTAAAGAAAATATTTGGTAAACCCTAACATGTCACTGGAATTAAAAATATTATTATTCTACTACCCTTCTCCCTCTAAACTGCCTTGGTATAAGGGCAATGGAATCCCACATTTAGACAGTGCTTAATGTTTACAAATGCTTTGCATAGATTATCCCATTGGTGCCTCACCACACGGAGTTATTTTAAGTATTCTGAATACTTAGAACTATGTAAGAGTTCCAAAACAACTCAAAGCCTGTCTTCAACTGTCTTTGGCTACGTGACACAAAGGAAAACAACACACGTGATTATTATTGACAATGTTTTTGTCTAGATATATGATTTATTGCTGTCGGGAACTTCTGATGTGAAAACTCCCTTCGTGGATGTGTCTCCATTTTAAAGCTGAAGCTACTGAGTCTTCAAAAGAGAGAGTCAGTCCCCCACGGCCACAAAGCTAGTCGTTATTTAAAATTATTCAAATCCTGGTCTTTCTTGACTCTTAAGTCCAGCACTCTTTCCATTATGTCTGTGTCTACAAGGCTTCTGGTACCCAAACTCTCCTCAAAGAAGGAACAGGATTGGTTTCTCAAGTAATACTTCCATTATTCCATTATTTCAATTAATATTGTCTTTAATTGTTCATTCCATCTGCAAGAACTTTCCATTCCTTCTCCCACCTCCTACTTCTCTCCCTTTTCCATCCTCACCCCAAATTGATCCACTTTGTCCATCCTTTTTCTCTCTCATCTCTTTCACACTACATTACTCTGCTCTCGTGATCTCTTGCCTCTTTTTTGTTTTAATTCTCCGTAATCTGGAAAAGCTGAAGGCAGGCAGCCAGTTTTGCCCCCAGTATGCATTTCTCATGGAGCCAATAGCATGAAATGTAAATTAGCATTAAAAGAAAAGAAATCTTTATTTAATAACATAATTGTCTGGCACTTCAGATGTGTTGCCTTCCCTGGAGATGTCTCCTGGTAAAAGGCAATGCATTCACTAGGTTGGACTGAATTGTTCTGTACATTGCAGAATAATATCTCTGAGCCTCTCTCAATCTCAGCAATGACCGAGGCTCCAACACCTAAAGCCAAAGCTGGCGGAGACAGGGGAGGCAAGGTATGCAGGCACCCAGGGCACATCATGGCTAGGAGAGAAGGGAGAGGAAGGAAAGACAAATTTCTCAGTGTTGTTTTTTATAAGTGTAACCCAAAACACGCATTTTAATGCCAAAAAATTCTGCTCTCCATGAGTACATGTGGATTTACTTTATGATTTAAGCGAGTCATAAAGTGTCACAGGAAATTCTCCTTCCTGGTAGACAATAATCCATAGGAACACCATTTTCAGATCTTGCCTCTATCACTTAGAACTTAGCACAATGCTTGACACATGTTGTATGGTCATTTCAGCTATGTCCTACTCTTTGTAACTCCCTTTTTTTTTTTTTGTAGGAGGTTTTTGTAAACAAAGATACTAGTAATTTGCACTTTTCCTTTTCCAGATTTTCATTTTAAAGATGTGGAAACTGAGACAAATAAAATTAAGTGACAGATAGTGTGTGGAGCCAGATTGGAACTCAAGAAGATGTCTTCCTGATTCCACACCCAGTTCCCTACACTATGGCACTACTTAGCTGCCTGCCTGACACATAGTAGGATCTTCATTGTTACCTTGTCAAAATGCTTCAGCCTAGTTCTTTCCACAGCTTTTTAATCAAGTTGTCCAATGACTTCCTTCGTTCTATCCCAGATCTATAAATAATTTTTTATGTCCAAAGCAAATTTCACAAACTTTGAGCTCAAACCAACTTGTTAAGACAAATTCAAGGTGTTTATAGGTGAGAGTAGGGTAAGTGTCACCTTGGTAAGTGACAGAGACTCTGAGACTCAGGAGTCAGTTCTTCCCATCAGAAACACTCACCCATAATGCAACAGGCAAGGACAAAAAGGATTTGCCAGCAAATAATTCCTACTTTAATTATTCATGTTTACATAAGGGGCTTCTACAATGTTGAAGGCATATTAGTGCTGTCAATGCTCCTTCCATACTCCAGCACTCCAGGGTAAGACCCCACTCACCCTGACCTAGTTATGGCTCTTCTCTCTTCTAAGTGCAGCTTTTTGCTGGATTTTATATTTTCATTCTAAAACAAATCTGCCATTAAAATAATGCCAACTTTTAGCCATTTGATAATTAGATGTTTACTCTGTCCTATTTAAGAGACAACATGATATAATGGATAGAATCCCAGACATGGAGGCAGGAAAGCCTGAATTTGAACCCTGCATCAAATCAAATGTTATATAAATGAATTGTTAAATATTAAGTTGTGTATAAATCAAAAATATTTATTACATGTGCAAATGTTCTGGTGTGGATAAAAAGCTAATTTCAATCTTACTCCAAAATTTTTCAATATTATTTTATTCTCAAGATTCCTCATATAAAATATATTATGTGTCATGGCACATGTATTACCTATATCTAATTGCTTGCTGTCTTAGGGAAAGAAAAGAGAGAGAGAATTTGAAACTTAAAGTCTTTAAAAATAAATGTTAAAATTGTTTTTACATGTCATTGGAAAAACAAAATATTATTCAAATATTCAAGGGAGGAAAAAAAAAGATTATTCATATAGATAGACTAACACATACATAATAACCCATATATTTGCCCAGGGATTAGGCAAAAGTTCTCACAGAAGGTATTCTTAAACATGGGTTCTATATTTTTTTTTTTTACCATTTCAATAGCTACATTTCAATATAATTTGTTTCCTTTGCTTTGCCATGTATTTTTTTTTATGTTTCCAAAAATGCTATTCTAAGAAGAGGTCCATAGTTCTCAATAGACCCAATAGGGTCCTTGACACAAAAAAGATTTAGAACCCCTGATTTATGGGTTTCAAGCACATGTTTCTAGCCACAAAATATTCCATGGACAAATTAATGTAATCCTCAACCTATTTGCATATATCTGTATTGGTGGAAATTGATAGATTACTCAGTATCCCTCATGAAGATACCGAGTTCTAAAGTAATCAATCTTCACAAATGAAGAGAATTTTATGCAAATGATCTCTGATCTAAGGGTTACATTCATTTATGAATCATTGGTCTACACTAATCCTGGGATCCTCAGCAATTACAGGAAATTTGCATAAAGAAAGGAAAATGTTCAATTTTCAAATTAAAACCATCCTTGATATTTCCTCAGTTCTATGTTTGTCTGGTGTTGCAGATCATAACCTATCCACACCCCAAGTCCTGTGCATCTCCTGTCTGTATCCTCCCGTACATCTTCCAAAGAGGGTCCACTCACTATGCTTCCCTCCATGTCGTGTTAATAAAATATCTTATGAATCAGTTATTCCTCCCTCTTGCTAAATAGTTCCCCATCTCCTTTTTTATTGATACATAATCCAAAGAATACCTTTTATGCCATTTCTTCTCCAAAGTTCTTTAGTGGGGATGTACCCCAGCCTAGTTATGATCATTGTGCCTCTAAACTGTCCATTGGGTAATCCTTTGCCATGCTTGATAAGGGAATTTCCCTGCAATTCCAGTCTTTCTGACTTCTTTATACAAACACTCCTTCCTGGCCACATCAGCTGGTGGCAGAGTGGAGACAGATCTGAATTTAAATCTAACTACAGACATCTATTTTCTGTGTGACTCTAGGCAAGTTTTGCATCGACTTCCTCAAATATAAAATGAAGATAATAATATCCGTCTCACAGGATCAAATTATATTTGCAAAATGAGCACCCAGCACATAGTTGATGCAATTTTTATTGTTCAGTCATTTCAGTAGCACCCAATTTGGAATTTGCTTGGCAAAGATACTGGAGTATTTTTCTATTTCCTTCTCCAGCTCATTTTACAGATGAGGAAATGGAGGCAGACATGATTAACTAACTTATCCAGGGTCCCACAGCTAGTGGATATGGACTCAGGAAAAATAAGCATTCCTGGTAGCAGGGAGGGCATTCTATCCAATGCCACTCAGTTGCTCCTATTAGACACTATATAAATGCTTATTCCCTTCTCTCTCCCTGTTTATAATGTAAACTCTTATTACTTACAGTACCCTGGCACTTAAGAAATTTTTTTTCATTCATTCATTCATTCATTCATTTACAAAGGCAAAATGGAAACCAGTAAATTTGGAGAGAAGATGAGCAAAGATGTTCTAATATCATCACTAAGAAAGTTTCAAAAAATTAATTTTAGCATAAAAGAATAATACATAGAGTACAAGCAGAGAGGGAGAGGATAGAAGTCATGTGATTAGATGATTAGAAATCAATATTAGTGAATAATATAGGTTGACATTTGAGAGGAACAAGGGAGTTTGGTTGCTTTGTTTTGTATCACTTTTATGAAATTTGGCCAAAATCTGTCCACCTCTCCCAAATATATGGATATCAAACTTTAAGCCTGAATCTCTTCTGACTTCTATATTTTAAGGATCCATGATTTTGTTACTTGTGGACACGTAAGTTTTGTTTATTTGTAGCTTTCTATCACAGATCACAGTCAGTCTATAACCTAGAAGTTTTCTGTGAATTTCACTGATCAATAAATTCATCACCTGAGGGCCAATTTTTTGTTTTCTGGGCTCTCTGTACATAAGAAGTCTGTTACTGAGATAACAGATATCCATATGGACCTGTATTCAAACTCCTTCCATCTCACAAAATTTGTGCCCCTGGGTATAGCCTCCGATACTCCAAAGTCCCCCCCACCATGTGATTATGATGCTTTAAAAGGGAACTTTAATGGAAGGATGATGTTCTTAATAGAAAAAAAATGCCCCACCCATATTTTTTTTTTTAAATAGCTTCCCTCCTCCCCTCCAAATGAAAAATATCCTTTGGCCTTTCCTAAAAATAAAACACATATGTGTAAGGCAAGTGAGTTGGGGATGCTTAGTAAAAACCAAATACTCCCCTTCACTGCATGGAGATCATAGATCTGAAAGAGAATGGATCCTTAGAAGTGATCTGATCAAAACTGAAGCTGAAACACTAATGAATGTTAAATATTCGTTCTTTAGGTGTACCTCCTTCTTAAATTTTATTTTTCATTTTGTTCTCTGTTATTTTTATTGTACTGTGTCATTTAAATTTCTTACATGCTAATTTTTTGTGTGATTAAAATAAAATATCAATAGATGCATATGGATATAGATATAAAGATAGATAGATATAAAGAAGTAATTTGGTCCAGATCTTTTCCTCCTTGTTCCATTTTAGAAATAAGAAAACAGAAGCCCAGATCAAGAAAAGAATTTGCCCACAGCCATAGAGAGGTAGAATTTGAACTCAGATCCTCTCTCTAGATCTGTTCTAGACTGTTCTAATTCCTTCTCTGACGATTGCTAGCTGCTATCCTAAGAAAGTCACCCTCTCTAATCCTAAGTTTTCCTTTAAACCTTTTCATCACACTCCAGTAAAGTTTGTGCAGGAGATACAAATCTACCTTGACATCAGAGCATACATGGTGAAGACAAACACAGATAGCATTTAAAAGAAAAAAAGAATAATCACATAAACTATTCTTAATGGCTTTAAAAGATTCCTCCATTAATATCAGGAGTCGGTATTTTTTAAGGCTTTTGTCTGCAGGCATGTGGTATCAGCAATCTTGACAAATGGCATTTTCGTCTATACACAGACATCCCAGGACTGCACACAGGACTGCTTTTACTAACCTCAGAAACTCCAGCAGAACAGAATTACAGTAGGTATATAAACAAGCAGGTCACAGGGTTAATGTTTGGTTCTAATACTAATGACTCTTCCACCATTCACAAGGCAAGCCCAGCTCCTGCCCCCTTCTTATGAGAGAAGAAGAGAGGAAAAGAAAGGAGGGAGAGAGAGAAAGAGGGAGGGGAGAGAGAGACAGAGGGAGAAGGAGAGAGAGAAGGAGAAACAGAGAGACAGAGATAGAGAGACATAGATAGAAAGAGACAGAGAAACAGGGAGGGGAGAGGGAAAGAGAGGGAGGAAGGAGAGAGAGAGGAAGAGAAAGAAGGAGGGAGAAAGAAAGAGAGGGAGGGAGACAGATGGATGTAGGAAAGAAGGAGGGGAGAGGAGGAGGGAAGGAGAAAAGGAGAAAGAGGAAAAAGAAAGAGAAGGAGAGAGAGAGAAAATAAGAGAGAAGAGAAAAAGAGAAGGAGAGAGAGAAGGAGAAAGGAGAGAAAGAGAGAGAGAGAGAGAGAGAGAGAGAATCCATTGACAAAAAGCAATAAAAGATAAGCATTAAGATACCCATAGCTAGCCCATCCCACTTCTCAGGTATTGGAAATTTGTTCTGTTACCAAAACTAAACATACTAGCTCATGTTCACAGGCATATATACACACAAACACATACATGTGCCCAGGATCCCAAGGTGAAAGTCTATAATTTTACTCCACCTCCATGGCCCAGAAGTGAACCCTTACCAAGTGCCAACTGAGTACGTCAGAGGAATTTATTGTTTAGAACATATGAAAGGAATTGTAACTATCGCTTAAATAATCATTTTATGGCATAAAATTCATCTCTCAATGGATCTATAAAATCAGATTAAAGATTTATCATAAAAAGGCATTTCTCAAACCCTTTATTTCAGAGTAAGGCTCCTACACATGTCCATGTCTGTGGGGTGTGAAAGGTTTAAAGTGAAATTGCCAATTAGGACAAGACTATAACCTCAGTGAGCTTTCACAAATTTAGTTTCATTTGCTTTCCAGGGCTGATTAGAAATCTCCCTCTCCTCTATAACTTATAAAGTGGTGAGGGAGGGAGATAGGAAACAGCAATATGAGGGTTCATTAGTGTTCCTTTTGGCTCCAACATTTCCACAACAGCAGTGGACATTTACAGTTCCAGACTGCTGTACAAGACCTTGGTTTAAATTAGTGGGGAGTAGGAGGAGGAAGAAGAAGTTACCTCCAGTATCCCCCATCATTCTTGTATCTGCCCCTCATTATTAGCTGGATCAATTGTCCAACAACACAAAGCTAACCAATAACAATATCATAACTAGTTAAAACAACACACTCCCATCTTAGTACTGTTGATGAAAAAGGGGCAGGTGGAGTCTCCTTTCTCTTCGTTTTTACATGCCCCTTGGTTATTGGGGGGCAAAATTCCTAAAAACAGTCTTGACTTTATAGAAATAGAAGTTATAATCCAGACTCTATTTTTAATGGCCATAGATTCTACTTATAATAGTTATTCAATGTGGTATATGAATGTTATGGAATATTATTGCTCTGTAAGGAATGACCAGCAGGATGAATACAGAGAGGTTTGGAGAGACCTACATGGACTGATGCTAAGTGAGATGAGCAGAACCAGGAGATCACTTTACACTTCCACAACGATATGGTATGAGGATGTATTCTGATGGAAGTGGATTTCTATGACAAAGAGACCTAACTGAGTTTCAATGGATAAATGATGGACAGAAACAGCTACACCCAAAGAAGGAACACTGGGAAACGAATGTGAACTATTTGCATTTTTGATTTTCTTCCCGAGTTATTTTTACCTTCTGAATCCAATTCTCCCTGTGCAACAGGAGAACTGTTTGGTTCTGCAAATATGTATTGTATCTAGGATATACTGCAACATATTTAACATATATAGGACTGCTTGCCATCTGGGGGGGGGGAGGGTGGAGGGAGAGAGGGGAAAAAACGAAACATAAGCGAGTGCAAGGGATAATGTTGTAAAAAATTACCCTGGCATGGATTCTGTCGATACAAAGTTATTATTAACTAAAATAAAATTTAAATTTAAAAAAATAATAGTTATTCAAGTCTCAGTGTTCTGATGTGGGAGATGGGAATAATAGTCTGTTCCATAACTGCACAGAATAACCAATAGACATGACTATATGCTGTTGCAGGCATGAAATGCAACATAATTCAATAAATATTTAAGAAGAAACATGATATAGTGAATAGAGATCAGGACTTGGTCTCAAGAAGACCCATCTTCAAAGGCTGCCTCTAAGTCCAGATAAGTAAGTACCTGTGGACAAGTCACTTAACCTATTCAAGTCTTAATTTGTTCTGATATAAAGTAGAGACAATCTTACAGCGCTGTTGTGATGCTCCAGTGAGAATGCATGGGAAATATTTGCAATCTTTAAGACATTATATAAATACCAATTATCATTATCACCATCATCATAATCAAGTATTTTCTTACTACAGCAATGTGGTATAATGGATAACGAATCAAGCTTCAGAACCATGATGATCTGGATTCAAGATCCTTTGAAATATACACCAATTGTATGACACTGGGCATATCAATTAATCTCTCAGGACCCAGACAATCTCTTTAAGTCTACATTGTAGAGCAAGTGCTGAGCTGCCATGATAGAAAGAGGATCTTCCTTAGACTTCCCTACACCAATGAAATTCATGTATCAGGAATAATGCCAGAAGCTAGGTAGGGCTAGAAAGAAAAGCATGGAACCATCCTGGTCTGTAAGGAGCTTACATTCTATTGGATCTGAATTTATATTGAGTGGTAAATGTTTAACAACAGGCTGGGGGGATACAGGCAGGGCACCCTTTAAAAGTTTAATCTTCACTATTAACATTTTCTCCATCACTTTATTAAGCCTAAGCATTCAACAAAACCTTAAATTGAGCCCTGATTTGTAGCTTTTTCTGATTTCCAAGGTGTAAAGACTCACATTAAAATTTTAACAATCAGCTCTAAACAAGTTGATCAGAAGTGGCTCCAGCACACTCCTGTGGGTGAGAAAGGAAGGAAGGAAAAAAGAAGAAGGGGAAGGGGAAGGGGAAGGGGAAAGAGAAAGGGAAGGGGAAGGAAAAGGGAGAGAGACAGAGACAGAGACAGACAGAGACAGACAGACAGAGGGAGAAAGAGACAGAGAGAGGGAGGGAAGAAGGGGGAGGAATCAAGGATGGGAAATAGATGGAATGAATAATGGAGAGTTGCAAAGATAGAGGGATGAACAAAAAAGAGGAATGACAGAAGAGCAAAAGATGTGGAGGGATGGATAAATAAAAAGGCATTTATTAAGTATTTAATATGGGCAAAACATTGTGCTATATTCTGGTGACACAAACCTCAGAGTAATACAATCCTTATACTCATTCTAATGGAGGATACAACACATTTAGGAGGTTTCAGCTGCCAAATGGAATGATCATGTGGCCTTAAGGGCCAATGGCAACACAAATAGCAATCCTTTAAGATCATTTCCAGTGATAAAGCTCTCCACAAGGCTTACCCTCTCCGCATAGTGACTGAAGGGACTTGGCTGGAAACAGGACTTGTGGTCTGAGAATTCGGGGTCTTGGGCTATCTCTGCTAGGGTCTGAGGGAAGCTGGTATTTGTGATGATGGCAGTGGTCTCAGCTGCCTGGTACATGGTCCAACTCTTTCTCTTTCAGGATGCCTTGCTGCATTAGCAAGGCTCATTTGACTTCCCTGTGGTTGGCAACTGATGAAGAGGGATGGGGGTGGAGTGAAGTAATCCCTTCTTCACCAGGTTTGCTGCTATGGATGATGGCTACAAGATCTGGCTGTAATACCTTTCTGCAGGGTGATGTTGGAGCAATTAAAATGTCCCCCTTTATTGTTGTTTAGTCATTTCTAATCATCTCCAACTCTTTGTATTTTGAGGTTCCCTTGGCAAAGATACTGGAGTGGTTTCCCATTTCTTTTTCCAGTTCATTTTCCAGATGATGAAACTGAGGTAAACAGGGTAAAGATATTTGTCCAGGGTAAATAAGCAAGTCTGAGGCTGGACTTGAATTCAGGTCTTCCTGACTGCAGGTTGGACACTCTTTCCACTGTACCATGGAATTGCCCCAAAATGAGTTAAGTGATACATTGTGAGTGACAGAAGCAATATGAACACTAATTAAAACCCTCCATACAACAAAGTATCCAAAGGATTCTGGGAGATACAAATAATAGCTTCCCTGTGGTAAACAAACCCCACATTTTAGTGGACGTGGTTTACAGAGGACCCAAGTTTTGCCAGTAAGTCATTTTACATTTCTCCAAGAAACTCTCCCCCAGATAAACGTAAATGCAATGTCTTTGCTTTATCAAAAAAGCAAATGTGTATGTATGTGCCCAGAACATGTTTACTTTGGCAGCCAGTTTCAGTTTCTGCATCTGTAATTAAATGAGGCAGATGAGACAGCAGAGCTCAGGGAGAGATCATAGGAAACGCCATCTTTATCTCCTGTCTTTTATTTACTTTGCTCCTTATGCTTTGGCTTCTTTGGTGCATTTTTTCATTAAAGGAGGAGGGCATGTTTAACCCATATGATTGTTCTGAAAAAACACTCAGGATGTAACCCAGAAAATTAGCAGATCAGCACTTTCTACTCCTCTAGGACAGCCTTGGACAGCTCCCCCACCATGGCTCCTCATCAGTGATACCAAGAGCAACTTTTTAATTATCTTGTTGTGGGCTGAGAGACTTTTCTCACCACACACAACCCTCCACCCCAAACAATCTTTACCCCAGCATTCTAATCATGTCCCTACACAACATCAAAAATGATGCTCCAGTGAACCCAAGTCCCTAATCCTTGCTTGGAAGAAAATGTTCCCAATGACTCAATGATAGGGGAACCAACAGCCTATAGTATGTTGTTTATATATTTTTTTAAATAACAAAGTTTCCTGTAGGATCATTTACTGAAAAGATTCGTTCCATCTGCCTCTCTGCTTCATGAGTATCATGCAATCCTATTTCTCTAAAGGATTAATTTCTTGTCAGGGCTAATGTTAGACATGGAGCTAGAAGCGCTCTTAGAAGCCACTTAATCGCACTCTTTTTTTCTTTAACAGATGAAGAAAATGAAACCCATGTAAATTAAATGGCTTACCCAACATCGTACAGTGGCAGAGCTGGGGTTTTAAATCAGATTCCAGAGGCTCTAAATGTTTCTGAGATCGATCATTGCCATTTTGAATTTTTAGTATCCTGGTTCAATAGTCAGGGAAGCTGTGCCATCCATTAACCTCTTTAGATATGAAGGTTTAATATATAGGTTTACCAAGTGATGACTAGATACTTCCTAACTATATGGCTGTGAGCAAAACATTTGATCTTTCTCAGTCTCAACTTCCCCATATGTAAAATGTGAATAATGATAATATCTTGTTTACAGAATTGCTGCAAAGATCAAATAAGAGAATATAGATAAGGTGCTTTGTAGAATTTAAGTACTTATATATAAATTTTAACTATTATTATTGTTGCCATTATTATTGTAGCAACATAGATATAGAAATGAAAGAGTATACCCCACTATATTCTGCAAGGACTTAACCATTCTAGCCTCTAGTAACCTTTCATATCCCTGAATCTTTAACGTGACCTTCATTTTGTACCTAAACTACACCTATTTCCATTTAAATGAAAGAGACTTCAGTCTCTTAGTCATAAGAGCACATGTTTAAATCAGGAATGAACCTTAAAGTATTTCCAACAGTCCAACTGATTCATTTTACAGATGAGGAAACTGAGGCCCAGAGAGAACAAATGAAGTGACATGTTCCAAGGTAGTTAATATCAAAGGTAGATAGTAGATGTCAAAGCCAGGATTTGAATCTGGGACTCTCGTGTTCTTCTTGTAGTCACATCAGAACACTGGAAGTAGAGGCAGTGGAGATAGGCATTTAAAACCTACTGTTGATGAGTGCTACCCTGCATAATCTTGGATAAGTGATTTAACCTGTAGGAAGTCTCAGGATTCTCCTCTGTAAAAATGGGATTTGATCTGGATTTGGTCTAAGCTTCCTTCCAACTATCAATCCATGATTCTATGGTTTATTAACTTCATTGGAGGAATCTTGGTCAGAAGGATGGGGTTTTTCCTGATAGATGAGAAAACTTAGACCAAGAGACAAGAAATGATGTACCAGAGATCACACACGTAGTTAAATGGAAGAGCTGAGATCCAAACTCAAGTCCTCTGATTCTAAAATCTCTCATTTCTCCATTATATTCTGCAATGACTCAACCATTCTAGCTTCTAATAACCTTTCATATCTCTGAATCTTTAATGTGACCCTCATTTGCTACCTAACCTACACCTATTTCCATTTAACTTCTCGTGGGTATATATAGTATATCTGCTCCAGTAGGCATAAACCTCTCCAAGGGCAAGTACTATGGGATTCATATCTTTTTCTTCTCCACAATACTCTCAGCACATATTGGGCAGATAAGTGGTACTGGGGATAGAGTGCTAGGATTTGAGTCAGACACTTCCTATCTGTATGACCTGGGAAAGTCACTTAACCCTCAGTTTCCTCTCTCTCAGTTTTCTCATCTGTAAAATGAGCTGGAGGAGGAAATAGCAAATTATTCTGGTTTCTGCCAAGAAAATCCTAAAAGGAGTCACAAAGAGATGGGGATAACTAAAAACTAAATAACAACAGTAAGAATATAGTCCCTACTCTATATTTATTCTATTAAATCAATCATAACTGAATATGAGAAAGTGAGCATTTGTACAGATCTGTGCCTATTTCTCTCAGTTTCCTCACCTGTGAAAATGAGGATGATAGCATCTACCTCATAGAGTTATGAGAAAACACTTGCCTTGAAGCTCAACAAAATACTAGGTAACTATTGCTTTAAACATCACACAGGCCATAATCAAATCACATTTCCATTCTTCAAAGATCCTCCATCAGTGTCCTATCCTGATTCTTCAAGGAGTTTGGCAGTGACCCTGGGTTCTGGAAGACCAAATACACGAACACAGCATCCACAAGAAGTCCCACCAATCCAGAAAGGCTTAGTAATGGAGGCCCTCTGATGACCAGCTTCAGTAATAAATCAGTCCATCAACAAAATACTAAGGAAGGCCTGCTGTAGACTGTGTTGGGCATTAAGTATGCAAAAATAGCAAGAGAAATAGTCCCCTTCTTCTAGTAGCCTATATTTTACTGGGCGAAGCAATATATATGCATATAAGTATATTGTCTTTTCAAGTCATTCTGGTCATGTCTGACTCTTCATGGCCCCATTTTGGGGTTTTCTTGGCAAAGTTGTTTGCCATTTCCTCTTCCATGATGGGGAGAAGTTTCTTACAGATGAGGAAACTGAGTCAAACAGGTTAAGTATTGGCTCAGGGTTACACTAGTGACCCTAGTCTATCTCTGAGGTAGATTTGAACTCCTATCTTCCTGGTTCCAAGCCCTATGTTCTATCTGCTACGCCAACTAGCTGTCCCAATATAAGTATATGCAAAATATATAAAATGGGAACGAGATGATTTTAGCAAGGTACTCATCATTGAAAGATCAGCAAACTTCCAAGATGATCTCTGTAAAGTACTTAGTATTTGGTCCATAGTACGTGCTTAATAAATGTTTGTTTTCTTTCCTTTCCCCTTTCTTTAATCACTAAAAACTTATTTAGCAGGTGATAAGTTGTTTTGTTTTTATATAATTAGCTATGATTTCTGTGTGTCTTAATTTCATTTATAGTGAGAATGTTACTCTAGACATGGTTCATTTCCCCAAGTTTATTGCTTTGGTGATCATCAAAGATCTCATACTGAATTCACCAAAAGTTAAATTAATATTTGTAGGTAGTTAAAAATTATGACTTCAATTTATACAATTTCAACATTGTAAAAATAAACAACTTTGAAAGGCATAAGAATCTGATCAGAACAGTGACCAGCTATGATTCCAGAGGACCCACAATGAAACATACACCCACCTGCTGGCAGAGAGGTAATGGATTCAGTTTGCCAACGGAGATGTATTTTTAAACATAGCCAATGTGAAAAATGTGTTTGGCTTCATTGTGTTTATTTGAAGAGCTCTTGCTTTTCTTTTCTTTTTTCCCTAAGGTGGGATGGGAAAGGGAAGATTTTGATCATTTAAAAACTTTAATTTCATTTAAAAATTGTGACTCTTGACCTCTCTGTTCTATTTCCTACCATTTGTCTTTGGTTCTGTGGAAGTAAATGGAAAGGTTCTACACATTGGTGAGGGTCGTTTTAAAAGCTTATCCGTGCCCTGGGTTATCATGAACAAATAATTCGTTGCCTAGCAGCTAACCTTCTTTTGATGAGTTTCTCCAAACTTAGATAAACTGGACTGGACAAAAGACAACAGTTTATCACCAGAACCAGATGCGATCCCTTGGGATCTCTTGGGAGTACCTGCCAGAGGTTGTGTGGTCCGTGGACATAGGACTTGAGAATCCAAGATTACCCCCATTCCATGGTGAAACATCCATATAAGATGGTGGCTGTGACCAATTTAGATATCATCAGGAAGCCTTTATAAATACTGTGACATGGTAAACAGCGAGGGCATTGGCCACCAATGTCAAAACAAAAATCCTATATCATCTTAGGATGAAAGTACTTTGCTTAATTTGGATTACATATTCAAATCACTGACTCACACACATTGCTTCAAGCATATATTTATTTCCTTGTGTTTTCATTGGCGTCTCAGCACTCTGTGATTCCTGAGAGTAATATCAGTGTACATCATGTCTGACCACCAACACCAGCTCCGTACAAGACAGACTGTACTTTGGAATTGTTAGAAAATGTACTCAGCTCTTATGATGTAGATGTTAGCTATCCACTACAAGCCAGGTTAGTCTTCAAACCAATAAATGAGAGAAATAATTCATTTCGGAAGATCCTGATAATCTCCATGTCAGTCTTGCAAGTAAATAGCAGTTACCTGCCTGTCTTTGGAGTTACTCAGGGCATAAATACCGCTGCTATAATATATTTGACTTCTCCAGTATAAATCATAACTGGCCCCAGGCCAGTGGCTATTTGCAAGGCTACTGTGTGGTGCGTGTCTTAAGCAGATAACGTTTAGAAGAGTAACAGAAGTGGAATGGGATGTGGTTGCACACAACACAATTTGCAAACCTCAGACTCCAAGATAGAAATCTACTTTCTTTTGTAGCTGAAACATCCAAAAGGCAGATTACTGTCTCCTCTGAATTCCACAAGATCCTGGCAAAATGCCTTGAAAAGGAAAATCAAGCAAAGACATTTATTGAGCACCAACTGTACACAAAACACCAGGCTAGATGGTGGAATCAGCAAGACCTGAGTTCAAATCTAATTTCAAACACTTCTTATAGCTGCATAGTTGCCTCAGTTTCCTCATCTAAAATGATTGGAGAAAGAAATGGCAGACCACTCCAGTGTCTTTACCAAGAAAATCCCAAATGGGGCCACAAAGGGTTGGACACAAATAAAAACAACAGAACACAAGAACAAAATCCTAGGATTTGGGGGAGGGAGAAAGGGAGGGAAGGAGGAAGAAAGGAAGGAAGGAATAGAAAGAAGGGAAGGAAGGAAAGGAAAGGAAGGAAGGAAAGGAAGGGGAAAAGGGAGCATCTATTAAGTTCCTGCTACATGCCAAGCATTTTGCCAAATGATTTGTAAATTTTGTCTCCTTATATTGTCTCCAATATATTGCCTCCAATTAAAAATATCGTCTCCAACATATTGTCTCTAATAAATACTGATCCTCACAACAACCCTGAGAAACAATTGTTATTCTTATCCTCATTCTACACTTGAGAAAATTGAGGCAATAAAATAGTAAGTGCCTTCCTCACACAGCTAGTAAGTGTGTGAAGAAGAATTTGAATTCAGTTTTTCCTAACTCCAGGCTCAACACAAGATAAGTTAGGGAAAAGTACATTGTAAAATTATGGTTCAGGATCACAGACCCATGTTATTCTGTCATTTTTCAAGGCAAGCATCCTGGAGATAATGATGATAATGATAATGATAATGATAATAACTAACATTTATATAGTGCTTTTAGTTTACAAAGCCCTTGGACTCTATTATCTTGTTCAGTCTTCGCCACAAACCACTGAGGTAGTATATGCTATTGTGATCCTCATTTTAGAGCAAGGAAACAGGTTGGATGAGGTTAAATGACTTTCCCATAGTCACACAACTAGTAAATAGCTGACTTCTGACTCCAAACTGGCTCTCTCTTCACCGGGTCACCTAGAGATGAGTAGACGATGAATTTACTACATGTAGTAAATGCTCAAGGAATTGACAAAGGGATTGGGAAAGGCTCACATAAACAAAATTCACAGATCAAATAACACAGATGTATAGATCAGAAGCTCATGGCTTCACATCTCTCATCCAAATTGTTCACAAGGAATAAGCTGGTTTGAGTAAACCAGAGTCTTTTTCATTCCCTTACACATACTATAGCAATTCAGTTTTGACTGAGCTAAAACAAAAGAGGAGAATCAATCTATAAATAGTTATTAAGCTCCTACTATGTGCTAGGCACTGTGCTAAGTAAGCACTGGACATCATGCTAAGTGCTGGAGCAATAAGAATGAACAAGACATAAACTGAACATATAAAAACCAACCATATTTGCTCAGAATGTTGACTGCATAAATCAAGACAATCATTTTCAGATCTCCAAATCAGAGGCATAAAAACTTTGCAGCTTTGGGAAAATGTTATATTTTCCATGTTTCATATTAAAATATCTAAACACAGTCTCATAGATGATGTAACACAAATTCACTGCAACATTTATCAAGTGCCTACTATCTACCATTCTAGGCATTAGGGATACAATCAAAAAGCAATATAGCTCCTGCCTGAGTTTACAGTCTATTGGTGAGGGCAGGGAGTGCAACATGGACACAGGTAAGCAAAATATATTTATATATGTATACTTATATATGACTATGTGTAAAACGTAGGTGTCTGTGTGTATAAACATATGCATATACAAAATAAATATGAGATAATTTTAAGGGAAGACCTCAAGAATCTGGGAGAATCAGAATAGTGGTCATTAGTGGTTTTCAAACTTTTGTTTTCAGTATCTTTATTCTATTAAAAATTATTGAGGATCTCTCCAAAGCATTTTTGTTTATCTGGATTATATTTATAAACACTTACCATATTGGAAATAAAAACTATTTTTGAATTTGTAGACCCTCTAAAAGAGTTTCAGAGATCCCCAGGTTTCTCTAGACCATACTTTCAGAACCACTGAGAGATGATGGTGTTTGAGCCGAGTCTTGAAGGAAGCTAGACATTCTAAGAGACTGGGATGAGGAAGAGGAATTCTGGACACGGGAAGCAAGCAGCCGACATAAAGGATGAAGATGAAATGCTATGTACAGAGGTCGGTTGCTCTGAAATGTAGAGTATATGGGAAGAAGTTCAGTAAATCTGAAAAGCTTGGATGGAACCACATTGTAATGGATTTAAAGTGCCTAAAAGGGAAACTTGCATTTAATCCCGAGGTGATAGGCAACCATTGGAGTTTACAGTTTAGAAGGTCTTTGGAGATTGGCCCAATTTACTCTTTTTACAAGTAACAGAATTAGCCTCTGGAGAAGGTTCATGATTCACCCCCAGGCCCTGCGGCTGGGCTATGGAGCGAACCAGAGCTCCTGGCTTGCCGTTCAGAGTTTGGGCTACATTCTAATGAACCAATATTTGTCAACATGAACACCAAGTTGAAGCTGTGGCATTTGGTAGCTCCCCTTGAAGTATTAGTATAGTAAGCGCTAAGTAGATGAAAAACTGGTGTTCTATCCCTCCTCCATGGGCTTTTTTTCTTTTAATCCAAGCTGTATATTGACAAACAACAGATTTTTGAGGCTTTAATGATCTCAGTTGGAAGAGATCTGGAGCATTAAGGAATGGCTCGTGTTTTTATAATTGTTTTATAGCATGCTTAGGCATACCACATAATTTACTTCATAAACATCCCAGTATGAACTTAATTAAGCTATGGTGAGAAGCGAGCATGTTGTCAAGAAAAATGTATTATTAAGAAAATGGCAACTAACTTGTTCTTGGCTCTTGGGCCTCCGAATGAGATGACTATAAATATAACCGATTGTATGCACTGCCAAGTATACTGTATTTCAGTTTTTGTTCATAAAATGTAATTTGAAATGCATGTAGGATGGTACAGACTTTTTGTAAAAGGAAGTTATTATCTGTGATAAAAGCAGTTGTTGACATTAGAAATGCAGACACAAGGATCTAGACGGGAAATTTAATAAAAAGAAAACAAATGTAGCAGGGGAAAAGGGAGGTTAACAATATAGCAAAGCAAAGCCAGATGTAGCTATAAATATCTGCCTTCAGGCAAAACCTGGGCTACTACCTCTTAGATGGGCCAAGCGGCTTATTATGCTGGGCACCAATGACCACCAAAGGTAGACCGTGAAGGGATTCTGGCTGCAGAAGAGAGCCAGTGATTCATTGCATATTAGCACATCACACAAGTCTTTAAGAGTTAATCCTTTACAATTGTGATCCTGACCCTTCCCAACACTGCCTGTCCAGCTTTTCATATTTTCAGGACATTCTAGCCCAAGTGCTTCAGTAGACCCCCACACAGTAGTTTAATGAACTGGCTTTAATTATATACCCCTAGAGCCACAAAGATATAAGATGCCATGCTGAAGGGAGTAGTATTTCAGCACATTTTAAGTAGGCTCAACTAATCTGTTAGAAGTTAAGTTCTCTAAATAAAACCCTCTTGAAATCTACTGCTCCAACACACACACACACACACACACACACACACACACACACACACACACACACACACTATAAAACCTATACATCTCCATTTTGAAAGTCCTTTTCATGGGACCTGGTCACATTACAGGATTGAAAGTATCCAGCTTGCTGATACCAGTCCAAGCAAGTTAGCATGTAATATTTAGCTCTTGATGTACATATAATTTATTAGTTAAAATTTTAATGTTTCTTGGAAAACAAATATATTTTTTCTGATTTATGTTTCACTCTAAGTTGTCTTTTCTATTGGTCTCATTTTTTTTTCCACATATAAGATAATCCCTTGCATAAGTAACACAGAAAATTCAAAATGAGATTTGCAAAAAGAGGGAAAAGAAAAGGAAGAAAAAGAGGAAAAGGAGGGGAAAGAGAAAGGAGAAAGAGAAGAAAGAGAAGGAGAAGGCAAGAGAAAGGAAGAGAGAGAAAGAAGGAGAAGGGAGGAGGAAGAGAAGGAAGAGAAAAGAAGGGAAGCAAAAGAAAGAAGAGTAGGAAGAGAAGAATAGAGAAAAGAAGGGGAGAGAGAAAGAAGAGAAAGAAGAAAAAAGGAGAAAAGGAAGAAGAGGAAAGAGGAGAAGGAAGGAGGAAGGAAGAGAATGAGAGGAGATGGAAGAGGAAGAAGAAGAGGAGAGGAAAAAGGAAGAAGAGAAGGAGAAGGAAGTGGAGGAAGAGAAGAAGAAAAGAGAAATAGAGGAAGGATAGAGAAGAGCAAGAAGGAAAGAAAAAAAGACAAGAGAAAGGGAAAGAGGAGGAGGAAAAGAAGAAGAAAGAGGGAGAGAATGAGAAGAAAGAGGAAGAAAAGGAAGACAAAGAATAGGAGGAGTGTATATGCATGTATGTATGAATGCAGAGTGCCTTCCTTTCATATTCTCTAGAATGTGATCAGAGACCATTTTTCTTAGGATCATAGACTTGTAAAATACTTTTGAAGTCATCTAAACCAGCCTTCTTTTATAGATGAAGGGTCACACAACTGCCAAAGGCAGGATTTCAACAGGTCCTCAGATTCCAAATCCAATACTCATTCCATTATAATATTCTGTCTTCCTCTCCTCCCAAGCAAATTGCCTCAAAAATTAAAGGATAATAAGCAAATTCTGGCTTTAAAATATAGTTTTCATCCAGCCATTCTGGAGAATGATTTGGAACTATGATTAAAAAGTTATCAAATTGTGCATACCCTTTGCCCCAGCAGTGTTACTACTGGGCTTATATCCCAAAGAGATCTTAAAGAAGGGAAAGGGACCCACATGTGCAAAAATGTTTGTGGCAGGTCTCTTTGTAGTGGTCAGAAACTGGAAACTGAATGGATGCCCATCAATTGGAGAATGGTTGAATAAATTGTGGCATATGAATATTATGGAATATTATTGTTCGGTAAGAAATGACCAGCAGGATGATTTCAGAAAGGCCTAGAGGGACTTACATGAACTGATGCTGAGTGAAATGAGGACCAGGAGATCATTATATACTTCAACAACAATACTGTATGAAGATTAATTCTGATAGACGTGGCCATCCTCAGCAATGAGATGAGCCAGTTCCAATAGAGCAGTAATGAACTAAACCAGCTACACCCAGAGAAAGAACTCTGGGAGATGACTGTGAATCACTACATAGAATTCCCAATCCCTCTATTTTTGTCCACCTGCATTTTTTATTTCCTTCACAGGCTAATTGTACATTATTTCAAAGTCTGAATCTTTTTGTACAGCAAACTAACTGTTTAGACATGTATACATATATTGTATTTAACTTACACTTTAACATATTTAACATGTATTAGTCAACCTGCCTTCTGGGGGAAGGATTTGCAACTGTTGATGCTGAAAAATTACTCATGCATGCATCTTGTAAATAAAAAGCTATTTAAAAAATAAAATAAAATATAGTTTTCTACCCAATACTAAGTTATACTTTTAGCCTTGAGAAGCTGTGATACTTCAACTCTTTCAAGGCTGATTTTTGATCACCCTTTGCTCTCTCTACAAAAAAATATGATCAGCTGTGATTTTTTCAGAAGTTAGTTGATGAAGGATCCACCGGGAAAATCATAAACACTGAATGTTTCCACTCAGGTGGCCAGTTTTCCACCTCAAGGAAGGAGTCACTGTTGCTAGAAATCAGTTCTAGCATTTTCATGGTCTCTGCCAGTCATTTGTTAGCATGACCCCCTAGCCTTTTTTCCCATGTAGACACTGGCCAACAGCCTCAGGCAAGAGAGAGCACATCTAGGTCAGTCAGTTGTGAAACAATTACATGAGAAAACATTTTCAAGGAACAGTCAGTGGCTCCCAATTATTTCTATATGACCATTTCAAACTCACAGGACATTGAGAAGAATAAGCAGAAGGATGGGAAATGTAACTCACTTCCAACTTCATCTTCAAAGTCACATATTAAACTTGCACATGATAGTAGGCAATAGGCAAGTTAGTTACAGATTTGTGTCCTACAACAAATTGATATTTCTTATAGTGGTGTCAAACATAAAAAGGGAACAGCAAGGATGTCACTCAATGGTACTAATATAACCAATGATACTCATCATGGAACAGGCTGGATGTTTTGTTTTGTTTTTAATGGGTATATTTATTTATTTACTTTTAAGACACATTGCTTTATAAATCATATTGGGAATGAAAAATTGGGGGGGAAAGAAGAAAAAGGAGAGAAAAACAAAACAAAAAAAGAAGTGAATACAGAATTATTCATTTACATTCAATCTCCATAGTTCTTTTTCTGGATGCAGATGACATTTTCTATCCAAAGTCTGTTGGGATTGACTTGGATCCCTGAGCCACTGAGAAGAACCAAGACTTTCATAATTGATCATCACACATTCTTGCTGTTGTTGTACACAATATATTTCCAATTCTGTTTGTTTTGCTCAGGATTAGTTCATAGAAATCTTTCCAGGTCTTTCTATGATCAGCTTATTCAGCATTTTTTAAAGAGCAATAATATTCCATTCTCTTCATGTACCATAAGTTGTTCAGCCATCCCTCAGTTGACGGGTATCCACTCCTTTTCCAATCCTTTGCTACTACAAAAAGAGCATTTTTGCACATATGGGTCCTTTTCCCTTTTATGATGTCCTTGGTATATAGACCCAGTAATGGGACTGCTGGGGTCAAAAGCTATGCACAATTTCATAATCCTTTAGGCGTAGTTTCAAATTGTTCTCCAGAATTGGTGGAGTTTACAACTCCACCAACAATGCATTAGTGTCCCAGTTTTCCCACATCCCCTTCAACATTCATCATTATCTTTCCTACCATTTTAGCCAATCTGAGAGGTATGAAGTGGTACCTCAGAGTTGTTTTAATTTGCATTTCTCTAATCAATAGTGATTTAGGGCATTTTTCATATGACTATAGATGGGTTTAATTTCGTCATCTGAAAGACTTGATGTCTTTATCAGACTATTTGGAAAGGCCAGACTTCCTGGATAGTTTATGGGTCAGGTCTACCTATCCAAACGAGCCAGCTTCATGTTCCCTACCCATATCTTGTCTCTCTCACCTCCCAACTTTGCACAGGCTGTTCCTCATGCCATAAGTATTCTCCTCCTCCTTTCTGTCTCTTGGAATTCTTAACTCCCTTCCAATTTAGCCCAAGAGCTACTTCCTGATCTCTTTAGTTGTTGGAGTCCCCCACTTTTGTCAAAATTACTTCAGATTTATTTGCATAAATATTTATCTATATGTATTCATGTTATTACTTATCTTCAGAGAATGGAGGGCAGGAACTGCTTTATGTTTTGCCTTTGTATCCCTAGCTCCTATCTACAGCACCTTGTACTATTGGACATTGAATAAATGTCGTTGAACTCAATCAAATGTGCTATAGTAGGTAAGACATTGGATTCAGAAAGAAAAGATGCAAATGTCCTTCCAAATCACCAATAATAATAGAAATACAAATGAGAAAACTCCAGAGTTTCAGCTCAGCAATACAATCCAGTGAATTGGCAAAGATGCCAAAAGACAGAAATAGTCCATGGTGAAAGGACTATAAAAAGACACAAATGGACAATGATGGAACTGAAGACTGGTGAAACTATCCTAGAAAGCAATTTAAAATCATGCCCCCAAAATATTTATTCTGTTTGATATAGAAATCCCTTTAGCTAGACTAAAAAATCTAAGACTGAAAGGAGCATGTATGGCAAAATCTTCAAAGTCCTATTGTATGGTAGTAAAGAATAATAAATAAAATAGCAGACTATTGACTGGGAAATGGTTACACAAATTGTGGTACAAGAATGTAATGGAATATTACTTTACAAATGGAAAATACAGTTATGAAGAATCAGAGAAATACATGGGAAGACTCATAAAAATTGGTGCAGAGTGAAGCAGGCAAAAACAGGAAAACAACGATTTTATACAAGGAAAAGGGAAAAGACAAGGGAAAAAATGGAAACTAAGCACCATATAGTTAAAAGGACAAAGTATGGCTTCCAGAGGAGACAGTTAGGAAAATACTCCTCCTTTCTTTTGACAGGTGGGAGTATATGGATTTGATATGTTGCATATGCTATCAGACACAACTGATATACCATTGGGTTCTACTGAATTTGTTTTTCTTTTTTCATTTTTGTTACAAAGAAAGGCTCACTGAGTAAGGGAAAGAAGAAATACCTTTGAAAATGAATGTAACATAAAAAGTCATTAAAAAAACAAAATTCTTGATACCATAAACACTTCCCCCAAAACACTCACACTTAAATAATATTTCCTGAAAAATTTCTCAACTGACAAAAGAAAGAAATTATGGATCCTTTATCTTAATCAATATGGTCCTAGTACTAAGCATCATATTTGACCAGAGTTGTGCTGCCTTTCTATGCTGATCTGATCTACCTTATTTTACTCATTATTCAACATTGTAATTTTGCAGAAGTTCTGGGAAACTAATCACTCACCAAACATTTATTAAATGCCTATTATGTGCCAGGAAATGTGCCAGTTCTTAGAGATACTAAAATAGAAGTGAAATAGCCCTTATCTTTAAGGAGTTTACTTTCTAGTCAAAATTAAATGATTTGCACAAAGTCACAGAGAATAGGAAGATCTCTAAGTAGGTCCAGTATTAGCTTCTGTGTGAAATGTTTGTGGCAGTTATGGAAACAGAAGGTTATTTGGCTGCCTATGACCAGTGTAAAGTTTTCATTTAATAACCATTAAAACTCTTAGCACAATTTTGGCACATAATAGATATTTAATCAATGTTGATTAGTTGAAAGAACATATGAGATTCTTGGCCATGATACCACAGTTAATTCCTGACCTTTAAGACCCATTGCTCCCTCTTCTGCATAAACCAGGGGGAAACAATGAAATGGGCATGTGCATTTTTATTCCATATTCCAATTATAATCGTGAAGATATCAAACATTTCCTCTTTTAAATATCATGCTATTTTAGTCTGATTTATTCTTGGCTCCAAGAAAGTGCTCAAGATCGAAGAAGACTCTCCACAAGGTTCTAGCATTGTAAATTTAGAGCTGAGAAGAGACAAGATTGCTCAGTTTCCTCATCTGTAAAATGAATTGGAGAAGGAAATAATATCTTTTTCAAGAAAACCCTCAAAGGGGTCAAGAAGAGTCGGACATGACAGAAAATGACTGAACAATAATCTGGCCCACCAGTTTATTTTACAGATAGTAAAACACTGGTTTCTTAATAAAAATGGAAAGTATCTTCTCTGCCTTCTAAGGCCTCTGAAGAAAGAATTTAGGTTTGGGAGTTCAGAGGCTTCCCTTAATAATCTGTATAACCCTGAACAAGTCACTTCACTATCTTGAGATTCAATTTCTTCATTTAGGCTTTCTTGGCAAAGATAGTGGAGTGGTTTGCCATTTCCTTCTCTGGCATATTTGACAGATAAGAAAACAGGCAAATGAGGTGAAGTGACCAGCCCGATGTCACAAAGTTAGTATCTGAGGCTGGATTTGAATTTACAAATATGAATTTTACTGACTTCAAGCCTAGCCTTCTATCCACCGTACCATCTAATTACTTCCATCATGTAGCAGCGGTATCACATGCCAGATCAAAAGAAGCACATCTAAACTGAAGGATAGAGAACTAGAACTCTGTGTAAAAATGGCATGCAATGCCTACGTGGAAATCTGTGGACCCGGTAGAGCAAAGGAATTCAGAGATGATGGAAGGGACATTTGGGAAAGGATATCATGAAAGAGCACTATAACTTATCTTGCTAGGGGAGGTGAACGGTGCTTTCAAGTTCAGGACTGACTTATCAAGACCCAATTCTTTAAACAATGCTGTTTTTTAGAAACTGGAAACTTTCAGAACAGTGAAACAAACATGGCTCAGAAGCAGTTGAAGCCCAAGAAAGGTGGATAAATAGTAAGAGAGGAAGACAAGTTGCTTTATGTGAATTCAATTTCTTCAGGCCCAAATAAATTTAATGGACTGCAAGCTCAGCCTAAGTGAACAGGGAGGAATGGGAAATCAAAAAAGAAAATCCAACCAGGCTGAATTACAGAGAACCATATTTTTTTAGACTAGGAAGCTCTAAAGTACCACTGTATATCTGGTTAATTGAAGTTTGTAAATTTCAAGCTCTCCAGATTTCCCTACAAATAGAGCAAATTTTGCCCCTCAGGGAGAACATAGACTGATAAAAAATCAAAAAGATTTGGGGCAGAATTGGGCCCTTCCTAGTACAACTCAGTAAGATCTGAAGCTTGATCTGGGGCTGGAATTAACCCATGTGAAAGGCAAACACGTCCAGGTTAGCTCTGCAGAAACACCAAGTGGGGACCCCTCCGTTAGCTCAGCAGGAACCATAGAAGCTTTCACCTCCTAGACTGTTTGTGGAGTTGAGATCTGACTCTGGGAAGACAGAACGAACCTGGGCTGATTAGGAACACCAGGCCCAGTTGTGCTGCTGAGACATGGTCCTGGGAGAGAAGGAACCACATCAGGTGAATGCAGACAGAATGGGGCAGGGATGCTGCTGGCTGTGGGCACTTGCAGGAGGGGGTAGTTCTTGATTTGGGGTTCCTGGTCAGAGCAGAGAGCTGAAGGGAAGCTTGAGGAACCATCACCCCCATCCCACAATTAGAGGTACTTCCACTATTCACTTCCTATGTAATCCTGAATAAGCACTTCTCTCTGGAGCTTAATGTCTTGTTATAAAATGAAGGGGTTGAACTAGAAGGTATCTAAGGTCCTTTCCATATTTAAATTTACAATCCTATAATCATATTCACCTACCCCTTTCCCCAATAATAAGACCTGGCCACTTCATACTTTTCCTAAACTATTTACTATGTTTTCATTACTTGATAAGTTTGCTTCAAAATTCAGTTAAAGGGCAGCATCTTAAGCCATTATTGTAGGTGAGAATAAAAGCTTAGCTACGAGAACATCAATGACAGGTATGACTCATAGTTTCAATGCTAGGTACAGTCATTCTCTAAGTTTCATTACATCAGCTTCCTCTAATCATCAGGACCAGATTATCTTCTTTTACTTTTTCCAAAGGTCATGGACCAATTTCACAAAGAACATGATTTAGGGCAGAAGAATCAAAGTTGTTATTCAAAAAAAAAATGGAAGGATACAAGGGTGAACAAATTTCCAATGATGATTTATGTGCAGTAGATTACATGAAAGATGTCAAAGATTAGTACGACCAGAAAAGCAGGTAAACTAGTAAGAACTAATGAAAATCCACTGAATTTTCAAAAGGTCAAAGGAATCGCACAATCTCAGAGTCATAAGGAGCCAGAGGCCATCTCTATAATTCATATTTTTACAGGAATTCCCTTGAGAAAGGGACTAGCAGTAGGTCATCCAGTTGTTACTTAAAGAATTCTAGTAAATTAGAAACTAGTGCTTAACAAGGAATCTCATTCCACTCTTAAATATCTTTAATTTGGGAATAATTTTTTATTGTTTTGCAACTAAATATATCTTTCTGTAAATTCAATCCATTTATCTAGGACTATTTTTACTTTAATTTACAATCTCAGGACTTTAGGATAGTGCATGGTACACATGACACACAGCAAGCTCTCAAAAAAAAAATGTTCATTGATTGATGGATTACTTGTCTTTGAGGAAGCCATTCTGTTCCACTTCAGCCTGCCTGGGGTTGATCTTCATTTTATTTAATTTCAACCTAAATCTCTAATCTCAACGAGTATCAACCATCAGTGAGCCATCTACCAACCGCACCAAGTACTGGAAATACAAAGCAAATGAGTTTCTGTCCTTAGTGAGGCTAGTGAAGAAACCATAAAAAGACAGAGATAGGAACCTAATCTGTGATTTCAGAAGTATTGGAAACTCTCAGTAGAAGAAAATTCACTTTTCTAATTCAGGTCACTAGCTTCTTACCAACATATACTCTTAGAAAGTGGCCTCTAGGTAGTGAGGTGAAGCTTAATAACCAAGAGTATCAGACTTGGGTTCAGCCTCTGATATTAGCTGTGGGATCCCTGCAAGTCACTTAACCTCTTCGTACCTCAGGTTCCTCATCTCTAAAATGGGAATAATAACAGCACCTATCTCCCAAGTTTGGTGTAAAAATAAAATGAAATGTTTGGGTTTTTGGTGAAAATTTTTATTCAAATTACATGTAAAATCAATTTTTAATTTTTCATGTTTTTTTTATTTGAAGTTCCAAATTCTCTCTCACTTTCTCTGAAATAAGCAATTAGATATTACATGTGCAGTCATACAAAACATATTTCCATATTAATCGTGTTGATAAAACAAATAAGAAAGAGAAAGGGGAAGGTGAAAAGGGAAGAGGAAGGAAGGTAAGAAGGAAGAGGGAAGGAAAGGAAAAGGAAGGGAGGGAAAAAGGAGGAAAACAAGAAAGCAAGGAGGGAGAGGAAGGGAAAGAAAGAGGGAGGGAAGGAGGAAGAGAGAAAGAGAGAGAAAAAGAAAGAGGAACATGCTTTTATCTGCATTCAGACTCCATCAGTTCTTTCTCTAGAAGTAGACAGTATTATACATCATAAGTCCTATAAAATTGTCTTTGATCATTGTGTTGCTGAGAATAGTTAAGTCATTCACAGCTGTTCATTGTAAAATATTATTGTTACTGTGTACAATGTTCTCCTGGTTCTGCTCAATTTAGTCTGCATCAGTTCATGCAAGTCTTTCCTGAGAGCATTCTACTTATGATTTCTTATAGCACAATAGTATTTCATCATAATCATATATAGCAATTTGTTCAGCCAATCCCCAATTAGTAAACATCCATTCCTTCCATTTCTAATTCTTTGCCACCATAGAACTGCTATAAATATTTTTGTACAAATTGATCTTTTTCCCTTTTCTTTGATCAAGGGCCAATTCTGTGCTTTGTATATGTGCTGTTTGTACCTAATTAGTTACTTGGCTCCCCCATTAGAATGTGAACTCATTGAGGGTAGAGACTGGTTTTTGCCTTTCTCTATAACCCCAGAGCTTATTAATGTGCCCGATGTGTAGTAAGGACCTAGTAAACGCTTGTTGACTAGCTAAGCCACACTTCCTCTCATACAAAAAGTAAGCAAGATAAATAAAGGGTGATTGGGGGGAGGAGGAAGGAAGAGAGATATGAACAGTCTGTCTCTTCAAGGACAGTCTTTGAAGTTTAGATCATTTTTCAAAGCTTTTCCTTCTGGTTTATTCAGCCCTTTTGTCTCCGTCTCAAAATCTTAAGTAGGCAATTCTCTCTGCACAGAAAGGGGAAAATAAGTTATTAGGTTACAAAGAAACAGGAACTAAAACTAATCACTCTCTCCTTCTTCCCATTTCTTCTGACCCAGAATTCTCCTCCTTTCCCCCTAAGAAAAAAAGAATTAAGTCTATTTTAGAGTTCAGGGGATTAGGATAACTAATCAAATGATGGTATTTAGCATGTTATGACAGTCCCTGAAGGAGCAAGGGTAAAGGGTATGAGATAATGGTTTCTTTGAAGGAAAAGATAATTTTTATGTGTTGTTTCAAATATATTTTATTTTCCTTATTTAAAACTTCATGGGAGATCTTGGATTCTTAAACTAAAGGCACCTACATTGAAGTTCCTTGTAAAGAAAAAAGCCACCCACAAAGAAAGCAAAATGACCCATATCAATGAGAATATTTATGTTCTACATGGGTTGTCTAACCTCAAAATTATGAGGTCACCTAACCACTGCCAATGACCATTTGCTCTGATCCCACCTTAAAACTTGGGAGATAACAAGAAACTTCACTAGGATGCTCATTCTCTTATCTCATTCTACTTCAATTCTATTCCATCAGCAGCCATATCATCCTCTTCCCTCTGTTTCTGAAACCCCGCCATGTAGTATCTCTTCATTTCATGTTCTTTCCATTTTCTTTCTTACAGAGGTCAGAGAAACTGTGATCTATAACTGGAAAAAGCCGTCAGAAGTCAAAAGCTTTTCAGAATTCTCTTGCCAGCAAAATAGCTGCTGTTTTACATAGACCAGAAGAACTATTAGTGTGAAATTAAAACTTTCTTTTTCAGAGAGACTGTTAATCTCTTTTCTGTCTGAAGAAATAGAGCCCTAGAGAGAGCCATCTAATAGCTTATGATCAATAACAGAGGATATGATCTGTAGTGAGAGGTACACTGGGGGGCACCCCTCAATTTTCAGAAGAAATACTCCAGAGAAGGCTATCCCAGCTTCAAGTAATTCTGAGGGTAAGCAGTTACTAAAACTATAGCTTATAAATCCCGATTGATGCCTTTCCCTTAAAAGTCAGCCAAAAGAAAAAAAAAATTACTTCATAGAAAAGACTTAATAAAATGGGATCATTAAAAAGGAACAATGAAACATTTCCTCTATACATCTAAGTCATAGTCACCTATAAGTATATGCAGCATCAATGAGAATAGTGGTATATATAAGGAATACTCATGAAGAGGAATAGAGAGAGAGAACATATGTTTTGTGAATATTCACACAGGAGAAAAAAGTATTCAGGCTGCATGTCTAAAATCACATATAAAGATCATTCATGGACAGACCACACATGGGGAGCCATCATTCCTGTCTCTAACACTGCAAGGTTGTTGTCTTCTGGTGGCGTGATGGTGGATTTCCAATGGAGCTTCTCCCTCCTGGTCTCCACTGGACATCACATGGATATGGTTTACCATGGATGCCATAATCTCTATTGAAGAGTATTCCACTGAATCCACTGGGCTCATTTTAAGTGAAATCCCTGGCCACAGTGTGATCTCCTCCCCCTTAATAAAGCGGGTTCTTCAGTTCTTTCAACTCAAAAGCCAGACTCTTCTTCTACTCTTAGAAAAGTAGGCCGTTTTGCCTCAGGCTTTAGCACTGAGAAGGTTTCTCAGCAAGTTCTTCCTCTCTCTTCTTTCCTAGAGTCCTACCAGAAGTTCTTCCACTTCCAGTAAGAATCTCGGTGATCTAGATATCAAACTAGAACAAGGTTTTCTCCACTACTTAATGCCCTCACCCATAATCTTTTCTTTTGATATCTTCCTCATCACTGAGCTTCCTCCACAGGTGACTTCTAGTCTATGGCTAGCATTTTGTATATATCCCCATTTTAATCTCTGAAGGTTAGCATATGTTATAGCTATTTACTCACTAACTAACAAAAATTGTTAAGATAAGATTTCTCTCTCCTTCAACTTTTCCATGAAAATCAGTTGAACAGAGAGATAATGCTAAGCATAGTCTTTCCTACCTGCTAACCCACAATCTTACTTTTTTGTGTGTTTATTTGACCAGCCAATGAAAGCTTAAAGAAACTTTAAGTTATGAGTCAGTCTTTAAGATGGAAAATGCAATCCACATCCAGAAAAAGGAATGAAGACTGAGTGTGGATGGAAACATTGTGTTTTCACCTTTTTTGTTTGTTTGCTTTTTCTTTCTCATGTGTTTTTTTCCCCTTCCTGGTCTGATTTTTCTTATACAGTGTAGCAGATATTAAGCTACGTTTGGAACAATTACACAAGTTTGCTGCATGGGACTGTTTGCTGTCTTAGGGAGAGAAGGGAGGAAGCAGGGAGGAAGGGAGAAAAAGTTTAGAATGTAGAATCATGCAGAAATGAGTGTTGAAAACTATCTTTGAATATATTTGGAAAGATGGAGTATTATTGAGGGGGGGAAAGAAAAAATAAAATAAATTCAAAATACAAAAAATAAAAGTTATGAGTCAATTAATAAATACTTATTAAACACCAGGTATTATATTAAGTTGGTACCTTTCACTGGTACCATGCTGGCCTGCATATTTCACCTAAAAACAAGTATAAGACAAATGGTCCACATAAAGAAAAAAAATCCTTTTAAGATCTTATTTATCCACTAACTAAACTAATGGTGTGTCAGAGGGCAAAAACCAACAGAAGTCAGAATGTCTCAGTGGGAAGGAGAGTCTGGTAGCCCATTTGTGTTAAAGGAGCTCTCCCCAAGCCTTTATATAACTGCAATTGTAGGAATTCCTTGCTCCTATGCTCATGAAAACCATTTGGGTTCAATCAATATGTGATTGATCTGTCAATAATTCTTTAGAAAAAAAAGCAATATAGATTGGACACAATCAACCAACCAACATTTATTAAATGTATACAAGGTCCTCTACTATGTGTTGGATTTACAAAAGACTAAAATTCAAATCCAGAAACCCATATTCTCTTAAGAGAGACAGCCTGAGGACAATTAGAAAGCTCAGTGGATGGTCCAGGAGTTGGTGGGACCTGAGTAATTCAGCCTCAGACACTCAATACTTACTACCTTGTGTGATCCTGGGCAAGTCAGTTAACCC
Organism: Antechinus flavipes; assembly: GCF_016432865.1. Classification (NCBI taxonomy): domain Eukaryota; kingdom Metazoa; phylum Chordata; class Mammalia; order Dasyuromorphia; family Dasyuridae; genus Antechinus; species Antechinus flavipes. The sequence continues at coordinate 64,677,631 of NC_067402.1, read as the reverse complement.
CAAATGCTGAGAGAGGAGAGAGAAGAAGAGAGAAATGAGAAGGGAAAGGAAAAAGGGAAGGGAGAAGAGGAGGAGAAAGGAGAAGAAAAAAGGAAAAGGAGAGGAAGAAAGAAAGGGAGAAGGAGAAGATGGAGAGGGAGAGGGAGCTTGTATATATGCATGAGTATAGATACACAAAATGAATACATGGAAATTTAAGGGGAAGACATTTGGATATTCAGAGAAGGGAGATCAGAATAATTTTTGTGTAAAAGCCCTTGAAAAAGCAAAGATTTTTAAGAGGGAGAAATGACCAGGGAGTACATTCCAAGTATGCTGGACAACCGATACAAAGGCAAGAAGTTAAGACATGGAGTGTCACATATGAGGAACTGTAAGAAGTCTCTTTGGCTAAACTGTAGAGAACATTAAAAATAGTAATATGTAAGAAAGCTGGATAGGTAGGTTGGGTCTGGGTTGTGAAGAGCTTTAGACCTAAATTGAAAAGTTTATATGTTATCAGAGAAGTTCACTGAATATGAAGTGACAAAGTCAGACCTATGGAAGCTAAGTGGAAAGTGGATTGAAATGGGGAAAATGTGAGGTAGGAGGCAGCTACTTAACTAGTGAGAGCAAGAGGTGATAAGGGCCTGAATGGTGTCTGTAACTATGAGTGGACAGAAAGGTATGACTCTACAAGAAGTTGTGGAGGTAGAAAGATGTGGCAACTGATCAGATATGTGGATGAAACAAAAGCTAAGTGATATAGAGGTTGAAAACCTACATGATGAAGGATGGGGATGGTCCTGATGGGCACAGGGAATTTGGGGAAAGGGATGAACTGGGAGAAGGTATAGAGCCTAGGCTCTATTCTGGATATTTTGAGTTTGGGGTACCTATAGGACAATTAGTTTGGGATGTCTGAGAAGCAGTTAGCCCTTTGGGACTGGAGCTCAGGGCTGGCTATAGAAACATAGAAATGATTACTGAACTAATGTGAGTGGATGAGGTTGCCCATGAGACAAGAGAGCCCAAGACATAGCCTTGGGAAATGTTTGGTTAGGAAGTGGGATATGAATGGTAACTAGCAAAGGGAATTGAGAAGGAGCAATCAGACCCGAGAAAGAGCAGTGTCACAAAATCCAGAAAGGAGAGAATATCCAAGAGTGTGGAAACAATGTCGAAAGTAGCAGAAAAGTCAAGAAAGAGGTGACATAAGGCCAGGAAAGTAAAAGTCAAATTAGGATAAACTCTATCTCAGGGAAACATGGCTTTGAAGAGGTGGGGAAAAGTTGATCCATTAAGTAAAGATAAATCATTTTCCTTCTATTGATCAAATAAGTGTGACATCTTCCAACTTACGGACTAAAATCTGGTGATCATTCAAACTTGGTGCCTGTTTGGGACAGACGTGAAGTCTGGGAAACATGCCCCTGGCTAGGGAGAGGAGGGGGGTGAGAAGGAAATTCTATACCTTTGGAGTTTGTTTGTCTCTGTTTTAAGTCCTGGATAGGATAGATAAGGGAGCAAAGGGAAGCACAAAGGCGAGAGGGCAAAGGGAAAGTGGTAAAACATTTTTAAAGCATGAAGCTAAAGGAAGACTGGTGACTATTTTATTAAAAACAGCTCTAGCCAAAAGGAAACAGAAAATATCCTGCAATTTCTTAGTTTGCCAGTAACTGTTTCCCGTGAACTTTTCACCAAAGACATGAACCAGGATGTAATGCAGTAATAGATAAAGTGGAAGTAAAATTCATAACCACCTCTGACTAAGGGATTGTAGAGTTGTAAGATGTTTATCACCTTCGGTCAAAATCAGAAAGGCAGTGTTCATCAGCAGATAGCCTCTCGTCACAACTGGGCTAAGAAATAGACAAAGAAAATTCATGGTCCCTATGACAGACAACATAACCTGTATACACCAAACCATCTAAGAATTTTATTTTAATAGAGTTTTATTTTCCCAATTACAAGTAAAGATAGTTTTCAATATTCATTTTGAAGGATTTTTAATTTCAAATTTTCTCTCTCCCTCCTTTTTCCCCCCTCTCCAATTCAGCAAATAATCTGATACAAGCTCTATTGTATAACCATTTTAACATAATATAAGGATTTTAGAGCTGGAAGTCATCTAGTATAAATCTTTCCTTTGGAAGATGAGAAAACTGAAACTCAAAGTAGGGAAATTGCTCAGCCAAAATCATGCACAGTTAATGGTGGAATCAGGATCCAAGGCATCCTGATTTCCTCTGTCCTGTCTTCTTTCCATAAGATGCCTACTCCTCTTTTTTGAGAGTTCACTCTATTCTCACTGCTTAGAAAAGGAAAAAGAGTCCATCAATAATGGCTTTTAATCCATGTCTTTTACCCTCTTCTTTATCCCAGCTTTCTCATTACTTCGGGCCAGCTACACTAAAAATGCTACCATTACATAAAATTCAACATGTTGAAGGAAGGACAAATCATCCTCCCTACACATTCCCTAAACTTTGCTTCATTTCCAGTTTTCCCAGAAGCATCAGGTCAATCTCAATTAGCTATTTTTCCCAACTTTTCTCACTGCAAATGCTACTGATTTTTTCCTTTCTTCTCATCAAGTCTTGCCAACTCTTTTATCATAATATTTATCTTAAACAACTCCTCGCCTTTCCTACAGCCAAACCTGTAGATGTTTTTAATCCCATCCAACCACAACCAAGCTACTGGTTCAGCTGTCCCCTCTTTTCTTACACAGCAGCAATATCTTCTGATCTCATATTCCTTTCTCAGAAATCTCCACTGATTGCCCTTTGCCTGATGGCAACCTAAGATTCCTATGAGTTCCAAGTCTTTTTGCCAATTTTAATGTATGAATTACCCTCATTTTTCTTTTTTTGCCACTACTTTTTTTATTATTATAGCTTTTTATTGACAGAACATATGTATGGGTAATTTTTCAACATTGACCCTTGCAAACACTTCTGTTCCAACTTTTCCCCTCCTTCCCTCCACCCCTTCCCCTAGATGGCAGGCAGTCCCAAACATGTTAAACATGTTAAAGTATATAATTACCCTCATTTTTATAAAACTTTTCTCGTGTTCTTCGTCCAAGAAAGTAAACCTATCTGAATTTTCCTATCCAACTTTCTTTCCCATCTTCAAATTATCACATGCCTTATTCTATATATCTTGAATTTCCTCTAAAGCCTTGTTTAAGTTACAAATTTTCCTGACTCATCCAACTTTGTTCCACTCCTCACTTTAACGACCTCCCCCTCCATTCTGATTTCTTATCATTAAGATGAGGGAGGTGGACTAGATGGAGTCACGGTGCCTTCTGGCCTTAGGATTCTGTGTCTGTTGATCAGTATCTGTCTTCTGTGCTTATATTTACACATCTCCTTTTGTGTTGTCTTCCCCCTGTTAAATGATAAGCTATCTGAGGGAAAGGTCTGTGTCTTCTACTTCCTTTGAAACTCCCGAAAAGACTTTAATAGAGGACTCTGCACACTGTAAATATGCAATAAATTTTGCTAACTGTCACTATCAGGAAAAGAAGGAGATGAAGACTCAATTGAAAGAGATAAAACCCTAAAAACCAGTTGAATGAAATGTACTTTAGAATGTTAGCCCTAGAAAGGAACTTTGAGATTACTCTGGTTCAACTTTATGATAAGAAATTAGGAGACAAAAAAGCTAAATGATTTGTCCAAGATTATCTATCTAGTTAGTGGAAAAATCGGACTGAAATCCAGGTGACCTGATGATTAGTTAAGTGTGTTATATATATCATGCTACCTGACTTTCACAGTACCCAATTCTTTTGTTAAAAAGAAAGCTTATCTTAAAAAAAAAAAAAGCAACAAAATACATTCTGCAATGACAATTGAAAGAGCTAAAACTAGTCTTCAAGATAAAACAACTGTCAACCAACTACCAAAAATGGTTGAATTACAAAGCTCTAATCAATTGATCAACAAGAAAAAAAATTAAGTACCAGGAATTGTACTAGAGGCTAGGGATTCAAATACAAAAAAAATCAAACCAGCTTTATTCACAAAGTCTTTATGTTCTAAAGGCAGAAACAAAATAAATAAATAAATAAATAAAGGCAGAAACAAGAAGTCCATATGAAAAAGTTTATAGAAAGTGCTGGCTGATCTACATTGACTGATCTATAGTACTCTATAATTATATGCAGAGCACACATAAAGAGTAGAGCTAGCATTTATATGGTGCTCTTTACAAATATTATTGAGTTTTGTCTTCAGAACAACTCCTTGGAGATAGGGGTTATTATCTCCATTTAATAGATGGGGAAATTGATACACAGATTGAGGGAAAGTGACTTGCCTACAGCCACACTAGTAGAAAATATTTGAGACTAGTTTTTCCCGAGTCCATCCCAGTCTATCCTTTGAGCTACCCTTTAGAATAAGTACAAATAAACATTAAGTAATTGAATAAATTATGTTTGAGAAGGGAATTTGGTGAGATCAGGAAGACTTCACTTTCTCTAAAACTTCTGTCTATATGTGAATGTGCAGTCTAGAATCATTTATTAAGCACTTACCATAGACTCAGTGCTAAGAACCCAGGTACTAAATACTGGAGATTTTTTTAAAAGATTAAAAATAGGGTATTTTCTTCCAATGAAGTCACATTCTAATGAGGATGAGAGAAGCAACATGCAAAAAATGTGCATAGAAGATAGAGACTATAAATGGGAGGTAATTTTAGAAGGGAAGTCATAAGAGCTGGGGGAACAGTGAAAAGGATCCTATAGAAAGTGGGATTTCTGCTAAGCAATGAAGGAAGTCAGGAAAACAAGAAAGGTGAAGGTGAGAAGAGAATACAGTAGACATGGGGCCAGCCAGTGAAAAGGTACATGTACAATCAATCAAAGAGCATTTATTAAGTCCCTATTATGTGCCAGGTACAATGCTCATTGCTGGATATACAGAGAAAGGCAAAGGAAGTCCCTTCTGTTAAGTAGCCCACAGTCTACTTGGGGGAGACAACATTCAAACAATATAGATAAGCTATTTGTTGTTCAGTCATTTCAGAGACAACTGATTTTTTTGTTGTCTCCATTTGGGGTCTTCTTGACAAAGATATTGCAGCAGTTTGCCATTTCATTCTCTAGATCATTTTATAGATGAGGAAACTAAGACAAATAGGAATAAGTGATTTTCCCAGGGTCACACAGCTAGATTTGAACTCGGGAAGATGAGTCTTGCTCCCTCCTAACCTGACACTCTATCCATTGAGCAACCCAGCTTCCCTATACAGCTACACACAGAATAAATTGAAAATAATCAATATATGTAGCTGTGTGTATATATAATATGTTTGACCTTAAAAGTATGGAGAAAGGAGTATATAAGAAATTGCAAAAGTGGCCTAATTCAAGGGACACCTCTCCTTCTTGATTTCCATCTGAAATATCTTCCCCCTTTTCCCTTCACCCATTACCACTAGCCTGACACAGAACCAAAAATTTCATCCCAAGAATTTTATTCTGTTGGATTGTGGTACAGTATCTACCAGAATCCTGTTAACTTATAAAATCTCCTGGAAGAAAAACTACATTGAATTATTATTACTTCTGGAAAAGAAAGAGTTAATGAGTTTGAGTTCCACCTTATACCAATTACACGCAGGTTCCTAAGGGCACAGAACCCTGGACAGGTTAGTTTGAGTGAGAAGAAGAAGAAGAAATAGTCGGGGCAAACTTCTTAAAAATTAAATGACTTGCCCAGGATCACATATGTTTCAAGGGCTGTATTTGAATCCATGAGACACTGCCAGAGTCCAGAAAGAAGGGACAGACCCATATGCAGAATTGTGCTGGATACAACTCAAATGTTAAATTTTCATTATGAACATTTGCACCTTTGGAAATTGACAAATGCTATAAATCAGAGCCTCTTCAATCATCTCATTAACTGTATAGGTTTAAGAAAATAATGGATTGAAATGTTTAAAATACAGATTAACCTTAAAAGTATGTCCCACTTACATTTTTTTGGTAGAACCAGTTGTTAAAAATTGTACCCTTACAGTAATGGGTACTCTGGATTATCGAGGACAGAATAAAGGTATATAGATATTTGAAAGTGGTAGAGCATGCAATGAAGGGATTGAACAACCTTAAAAGGGAAAGTCCAGGGTGACACACTCTCATTCTCTCTCACTCACTCTTTCACACACACTTAATCTCTCCCTTTCTCCTTCCCTTTTCCTCCTGCTTTCTTTATCTCTCTGTGTCTGTCTCTTTCTCTGTGTGTGTCTCTCTCTCTATGTCTCTCTGTGTGTCTCTGTCTGTGTGTCTATGTGTATGTGTGTCTGTCTCTCTGTGTGTCTCTCTGTCTGTGTGTCTCTCTGTCTCTCTCTGTTTGTCTCTGTTTATTTCTCTCTCTGTCCGTCTCCAGGTGTTTTGAATTTAAATATGGCCTGAAACTGAAGTCAGAAAGTTCTGAATGAAAACAGAATGCTTATTTTTCTTCACTGAATCCTTCTTCTAGATAGGCAACTGAGTCTGATAAATAATAGGGTGTTATTCACTCATTTCCATTTTCAAATGTCAGATTCTTATGTAAACATAAAAGCCCTGAGCTGGCCCAACAGCCACAAAAAGCTTACAGCTAATATACCTAACCCAGAAATATGATTTCAAATAGCCGTCGCATTCCAAATCTCCGGGATCAATAAAGAATACCAAAAGGTTAGCCGCCTATCTTTGACTATTCATGTTAGCCTTCTTGGTGATCAGCCTTCTGCTTTTGAGGGTGTCCTAGAAACCAGGACTTTTTGCATCAGTTTTTAAAGATGATCATCGAAATGATCAGCAGGATGAATACAGAAAGGCTTGGAGAGACTTATATGAACTGATGCTAAGTGAAATGAGCAGAACCAGGAGATCATTATATACCTCAACAACAATACTGTATGAGGATGTATTCTGATGGAAGTGGATTTCTTTGACAAAGAGAAGATCTAATTCAATTCCAATTGATCAATGATGGACAGAAGCAGCTACACCCAAAGAAAGAAAACTGGGAAATGAATATAAACTGCTTACATTTCTGTTTTTCTTCTCGGGTTATTTATACTTTCTGAATCCAATTCTCCCTGTGCAACAAGAGAACTGTTCGGTTCTGCACACATATATTGTATCTAGGATATACTGAGACATATTCAACATATATAGGACTGCTTGCCATCAAGGGGAGGGGGTGGAGGGAGAGAGGGAGGGGAAAAAATCGGAACAGAAACGAGTGCAAGGGATAATGTTGTAAAAAATTACCCTGGCATGGGTTCTGTCAATAAAAAGTTATTATAAAAAAAATAAAAATAAATAAAGATGATAGTCAATCCTCCCATCTGCTAATGACATCCTCCTCCTCTATGTATATATTTATCTGTGTACACGATGTCTCCTCCAAAAAGTTGCAAGCTCCTCTGAGCCAGGGACTGTTTCATTGCCTTGTTTACAGTAGGGCTAAAGAATAGACCTGGGATTCATTTATTCATATAGGAAATCTCCAGATGAGAAAACTCACTCTATCAGCACCTTTTCTAGATTTTAGAGTCTTTGGGGGAATTGCCTAGGACACTGAGAAGTTACACTGAGCACACACAATCAGTAAATATCAGAAACAGGACTTGAACGCAGTTCTGAGACCAGCTTCTATCCACTATGTCTCAATGTCTCTCACAAAGCCAAAGAAAACACCTACTATACAATTAATAAATACTTATTCGTTGACTGACACATACAAAAGGCCCGCTCCACATGTCTGTTCTGGAGGAGAGTCTATGAAAAGAAAAGCCAGCTGGAGTCTTTCTCAAGTGATTGTTCATCAAAGAGCCCTTATCTGCAGCTACTCAGGGCTCCACAACAAGGCCATTACTGCACACTGGTCCCAAGGACTTTACAAAGTGGGTCCAAAAATATACTCCTCGCCTGTTTGGAAGGAATTCTCCTTCAGCTCAAGCAGCAATCTCAATTGCCGTCCTTCCCACTCCTTTAGGCACTTGTTAAAAATCAGTGTCTATCACTCACTTGATCAAAGAATTATAGAGCTTGAAGAAATCTTAGAGATTCAAGAAGCTAAAAGCTAGAGAGGCAAAATTATTTCCCCAAAATGATCCTGATTTGTGCTTGTCCAATCCAACATAATAATCATTCTATCACATTGTTCCTAATTAGGCAAAATCATTCTAGGCTCTTTCTCAGAAAGACAAACACTACCTAGTGCTTGCCACTTAGGGTTCATAAAATCATAGAAGGTGAAAACAGAAATGGACCATGGAGAGTATCCAGATTAACAATAAGAGATTGGCTAATCCAACAAAGACCAGAGTAGGCAGCAGAAAGAGTATCTAATCTAGAGTCAGAAAAACTTGGGTTAAAGTCCAGGCTTTGCTACCTATTATCCAATATTAGCATTTAATATGTTACTAAACAGTCTGAGTTTCAATTTCCACACTAGTAAAGTAGGTATTTTCATCATCCTCATCCTCCTCTTCCTCACAGGATTGTTATAAAGACAGCACTTTGTCAACTTGAAAGAAAAACTATGTAAATTTTACAAATGAAGAAACAGAGGTCCAGGGAAGTTGAATAACTTAAGTCTCATAATTACATAAATTTTTGCAATAATATAAAAGACAAATTAAAAAATAATCAGTAAAGCAAAAGTCACATTTATGTTAATTATACTTTTCTCTACCACAAAACATTTTCTAAATCTTAAACATATCTAGAGGGAATGGCCCAAGTTGAAACTAAGGTTTTTTAAAAGTGGTATAAAAGTCCATAAACTCAAAAACTTGACATCATATGAGTCAGCATATATATACATACACATATTTACTACAACTAGATCTTCATTAGGGCCAATAATAAATCTCCTAAAGTGGACAGATATATTCAAATTCTAACTATTAGAAGTTATCTTTTGCAGAAATATGGTATAAGTTCTAGCACAATGGAAATAAGCAATATGACTTTAAATAATGCAATCACTTCTGGGAAATTCTTTATTTGCATTCATAAGGATCTAGATGTTTATTGAATTGAATATAGGTTCAAATTAGTCATTTATTGCCATTGTTTATTATTAGACCCACAGTGAAAAGAATGGGAAAATGAGATAAACAGAAAGAAAGAACTAACAGAGCTTTCATGTCCTTGATAAATCTTTCTTTTAAACACAGGGATTCTATTTGCAAACAAATTTGAAAAAATGAGTGCAGTGAAACTTACAAAAATAAAAACATTCAGTGGTAAATGGGCTGTGGGACAACAGGCATGCTAAAATGCTTCTGATGTAGCTTTGACCTAATGCAGTCACTCTAGAAATGGTTTGAAATTATGCAAGAAAAGTAAATTCTTTAATCCCACTACTGCTCATAGATATATCAAAAACAGAAAGTTCCCACATATATCAAAATATTCATAGAAGCACTTTTGTGGTAGGAATAGTCTTGAGAGAAAGTTGATGACAATGAATTAGTGAAGGACTGAACAAATTATGATAAATGTAAGAAATTGCTGCTGCTCCATTAAAAATAGACAAATGTGAAAAATTCATAGAATCCTAAATTGAGAACTAAAAGAGACCTCAGAGGCCCCCAGGGAAAAGGATGTGAAATGAGAAGTACACAAAATGACAACATAAACAAAACAACATAGAAACACAGAAAATCTCTGATTAAACTAAATGACTTCATCTAAACCCTGGAAAACAGATAACAGAATGTACTTCCCTCTACTCAGTAGGTGGGGAATCATGCGTGCAGGATGTTACTTAGTTTTTAGTACTGTGATGATACACTGAAGGGTTCATGTTGGGACAGAAACATGGGGAAAGACCACGATGTACAAATAAAAGCAACATAAAACAAACAAATTAATAAGACCAGCAGTGGGTATATTAAACAGTCTTTCTTTCTACTACAACTTAGATTATCTCTACCAATTGCCACCTTTGGAGCTGAATCTTTGGGTTGCTGATCTTTGGGCTCTTTGGTATGTTTGGTACTCCCCTGTGACCTGCAGAATCAGCCTTATTACTTCATGGATTCTTGGGTTCTCTCTCTGTATGGACAGCATCTAGGACAGGCACTTTCAATCTATGTAAGAAGGTAGCCCCTCCATTTCATATATATACACCCAGCAAACATTTTCATTTCACAGATTTGTTTGAAAGGATGCTTAAAATGTCATTATGGGGCCTTTATACCAAAGAAACCATAAAAAAGGGAAAAGGATCCACATGTGCAAAAATATTTGTAGCAGCTCTTTTTGTGACGACAAGAAATTGGAAAACAAATAGGTGTCCATCAATTGGGCAATGGATGAATAATTATGGTATATGGAAGTAATGAAATATTAATGTTCTATTAAAATGGTGAACAGGCTGATTTTAGGAAGGCCTGGAAAGATTTACATGAACTGATGCTGAGCAAAACAAGCAGAACCAGGAAAGCATTGTTCATAGCAAGAGCAGGTCTTTATGATGATCAAATATGACAGAATTGGTTTTTCTCAGTGGTTCAATGATCCAAGGCAATCCCAATAAACTTTGGATGGAAAAACACCATCCAAAGTGGATCTCTTCGATAATGAGAGCTAATTCAGTTTCAATTGATCAAGGATGGACAGAAGCAGCTACACCCAAAGAAAGAACACTGGGAGATGAATATAAACTGCTTGCATTTTTGTTTTTCTTCCCCAGGTTATTTATACCTTCTGAATCCAATTCTCCCTGTGCAACAAGAGAACTGTTCTGTTCTGCACACATATATTGTATCTAGGATATACTGTGACATATTTAACATGTAAAAGGACTGCTTGCCATCTGAGGGAGGGGGTGGAGGGAGGGAGGGGAAAAATCGGAACAGAAGTGAGTGCAAGGGATAATGCTGTAAAAAATTACCTTGGCATGGGTTCTATCAATAAAAAGTTATTTAAAAAAAAAAAAGAAAAGAAAAACACCATCCACATCCAGAGAGAAAACTATGGAGACTGAATGTAAATCAACATATGCTTATTCAACTTTTTTTCTTTTTCTTCTGTTTTTTGTTTTCCCTTATGGTTTTTACCTTTTGTTCTCACTTTTTTCTCCTATATGATTCATAAGGAAATATGTGTTTAAAAATGAATCTACATGTATAACCACAAATTAAAAATGTTGGGGGGTTTTACATGTAACTGGAGAAAATAAAAATTTTGAAAAAGAAAAGATACTTAAACTTATTGGCCAAAGCCTAAATGAACCAAGCTCTAGAGCCAAGTCCATGGCACTTGAAAATTGCTTGTTAATTAGTTGATCTTACAGGATTTTAGAACCATTGTTTCTTTTCATTTCTAAAGTCTTTGGGTTATTTCCTAGATAACCCTTTTGACTAGCAAAGGAAATTTTGGGATTTGATTTATTACACCTGTATATCTGATGCTAGGACGAAGAAATCATGGTATATTGAGGTAATGCAAGAGAAGAAGTTTTATTGTGTGATCTAGAGAAAGATACAACTTCCCAGCCACATAAACAATGCCCTAAAACTAAATTACAGAAAGTATCTGATCTAAACTAGTGAAGGGAGTTTCCACCTAAGTAATGTTCTCCACACCAATGAAATCTACCATCCTTCCAAAAAAGCCGAATAAAAATTTTAACTTAAAAAACAACAAATATAAAGAATGCAAGGAAACACTCACCAAAGCACAATTGTGTGATTCTGATGCAAGGCAAGCTGAGGAGAATCAGGAAAAAAAATACATCAAGACCTATACTTATTTAAATGTATTGTATATAAAAATCAAAGGAAAGGGAGATTTATAAGCATTCAGACAAATTTGGAATGAGACACAAAGGAAACATTTTTTAATGTTGTAAAATATATATATTTGACTTCTAATCATGAGGTAAATGGTTTAAATTTGGGAGAATCAATTGCAAATTTACTCCTTGTCTACTTGGATATTGATGCTTGTTTTAAATGCTGCATGTGTGATAATAAAGGGAATTCTTCTTTAAGCCTATGGTTCCATTTGGAGTTATTTTTATGTTTTATCTGTCAAATACTTACTTTTCTACAAAACTGATTTCCTCCCACTAGCTTAGGTTACATAAAGAGGTTATTTGGAATCACAGATGAAGTTCAAATGCAATTCCTAAATTTTAGAGGAAATAAAATCTTCTCATTTTAGATTTACAATATAGAGAGTGCAGGTCATAGGAAAAAAGGAAGGTCATTCAAACAAGAATGCTCAAGAGGGCTACAAAAGTGTCTCACTTTATGAGCCTGTGAATTGGACTCGGACAGGGAAGACGCAGGGAGGAAAAGATAGGATTTAGCGAGTAATGCTTTAAGTTCCTCACCAAATGTAAATTTTGTTAAGGAAATATTATGGTTCAGAAACAAACACTGATTCAAAAGAGAGGAATGAAAGATGTTGAAAAGCAAAAGAAAGAAGTCCCTAAGGAAGTTTTCCAGAAGCTAGGATATTGGGGAAAATGTAAACTATCAAACATTTCTGGAAAGAATCTCCCTCAAACCACTAAAAAGAATTCCTCAATGACAGACATCATCAAAAATGAGAGAGATCTCTGCACACAACACAAACATGGCTTCCATAGGTTGATGTCTGTTACCCAAACTATAGTCTGACATAGGTCCTACTGAGGCATATTTGGACACAAACCTGCAGGAAAGTAAAATTTCTCTTCCCCACCAAAAAGCTGATGTTTCTATGTGTCTTCCCCAACCTCATCATCCCAAATTCCCAGCAGAGTATCTTGATTTTCATGACAGGCTTATATTCTCTGGTCAACCAGTGAAAGGCTGATTTTGAATAAAGTCCTTCTGATATTTGAAGCATTTTTCTAAGTTTCTTTCCTCCATTCTCCAAAAAAAAAAAAAAAAGTTCATAAAGAGGGAAAGGGGAGGAACTATTTTCAAACTACAAAACTTTTTTTTTTTTATTGCAGGCCTTGTAGAAAATAGCTTTTCTCATTCTGTTTACATGTTTCTGCCCCACTATTGTGAGTGAGTCAGATGTGAAATATGACGCAGGTTTGAATGGATTTATTGAGTTTGAGATCATGAATTTATCTTAGGTTAGAACTCCTCCTAGATAGCTGACACATAAATGCTAGGCTCCACTGAATTATTGTAATAAGGAATTGTGTTATTTGTTTTAAGGATCTGATCACATAGTTCTTTCCTTCTTATCCCCTTCCCCCAGATTTTCTGCTCTATAACATGTATACAATGTGTCCCAAAAGTCCTGGTACAGTTTTAAGCATACATTCTTCTGTATGTTTTTTTTTTTTCTGTTCAGTATTTTGTTACCACTAAATCATAATTTAGAAAAATCTATATAAAATTTTTTGTTGGCATGGAATAAATAAATTTATCAGGATGATATGAGTTCTCATTTTTAAAGGAGTTTTTCAAAAGAATTGGTATTAATAAAGATGTTTGGAGTTTTTTAAATTAAAGATAAACTCAAAACTGAAAAACTGTTTTAATATATAATTGAGGGAAATGCTATTAATTTTAAAAAACCTTATAACATGGTTAGTATTGTTTTTAGATAAATCATTGCACTTGAATTCAAAGGTTCAAGTCCAACCCATGATCTTTTACCAGGGAACCTTGGACAAGACAGCTGTGTCCTCCAAGCCTTCATTTCATCATAATAAAATGGAATTAATCCTGTAGCACTACCTCCATTGGATTTCCACAAGGATCAAATGAGATTATGTGATCATATATTTAGAACTAGAGGACATTTAGTCCAAAACCCTTAATTGTATAAATAAGGTAACTAAGCTCCAGGGAGAGTGATTTTCCTAAATTCATATATATGATAAACATCAGCAATTTAACTTGTAAAAGTAGTGGTCTTTCCACAGCATCATACTGATAATATATGTAAAAACATAAGGATCCTGTGTCATTGATAGTTATTGTTATTATCAGACCTTGGACTAGAGTGAAAGAAGGGCAAGAGCCCAAGACCATGGGGATATCTGTAAGAATATCAGCTTTGGCACTGGGACGCCTCACTCCTAATTCAGAACAGAGAAGCTAAGCCAGAGAGAATTCCAACAGAGTCTAGAAGAGAAACAGATCTTTCTCCACAAAGATTGAAAAGAGGCAACTGTCACATTCTTGACCAATGTAACTGAAAGGAAAATCTCCTGTAGAGTTTATTGAATGACAGTTATTGTTAGCTAAAACAGACTCAGTTTGGGTCTGACTACAGGGTGGTATATATATATATATATATATATATATTTTTTTTTTTTTTTCTTTATACAGCTGTTGGAATGCAATATGGGGCATGGAACGGTGAGGAGGTTGTCATTTTCATGGCTTTTGCAGAGTGTCACCCAGATACACAAATCCTCATTCTCTTGACATGTTTCAGAAAGTTTTGTTAAACAGAGGGTGCAGACGCAGGGCGTGTGGCCAAGCTTCCCCATCTACAGATGTGCATTAGTTGCATATGAAAGGGACACATTGATCTACAGAGTTGTCCTTCCATTTCTGGCTCCAATTATCCCTAGCTTCAAGCCTGTCCCATTATAACATGAGACCAGAACCACTTCTAAGGCGTTAGTTAACCTAAAATTCACTATAATTTAAATCAATATTTAATAAATATCTAGTATGTATAAGGTATTGTGCTAAGTTCCAAGGATAAAAAAAAAAAAAGAAGCAAATCCTGTCTTCAAGGAGTTTACAGTCAGAGATAGGAGGGAAAGGGAAGATAGGAGCTTGAGTGGGAACTAAATAAAGACTGAGGGTTTTTTAAATGCCAGGCTGAAGAATTTGCATTTTTACTGCAGAGACAAATAGATGGAGACGATTTTGAGTAGCGGAGTGTCAGAGTCAGACTAGTGTCTTGGGAATATTAATTTGGAAGCTGTGATTGAAAAAGGGAGAAAATAGAAATTGGGAGACCAGGCCAGAGGCCACTGGAATAGTCCAGATCAAAGAGACTAAGGGACCTTGAGTGGATATTAACAATTCAAAGGTTAACTCTATTTCTTGAAACCTCCCAATTAAAAACAAAATACAACAAAACTCAATTTACTTTCTTAAAAAACATTCTTCCTTGCTTTTATTCCAGGAAGAAAATGTGGAACCCAAAGGGGCGCAATATCACCTTTAGATTCCTTTCTGCCTCAAAAACCAATTTATCAATTTAAGGAGGAGGGAGAATTTTTCTGGAAATTAGTAAATGATCAATTATTAAATAATTGTTGAGTTGAAGTGAATTTTTGCATTAAAGATTATATTCAGGTTTGAATTTAAAGCAAGAACCAAGAACCCCATAATGTTAGAAAATTTGACAGAATTTTAAAAATCTAACCCAACCCATTTATTTTAAAGATGAGAAATGAAATGACTTGAATAGAGATATGTCAAGTGAGGGAGGGGCATAGACAGGCTCTTCTGCCTTTAAGACCAATGATCTGTTCACTATGAGCTGAGAAGCCAAATTTAAACTGAGTGATGGACAACAATATTTAACAATAATCTGGGCAAAGTTGCTAAGAAAGAAAATTTTCCTGTCATTAATTCAGATGAAATAGATCCCAATCCTGTGTAATTTAGCTCTTTTCCAAGATTCTAGATATACAGAAGGGGGAAAGCTCACATCCAAACCTCTATGCAGTCACACAATAAGCTTCCCACCTAGCTCGGAATCAGTTAGAGACAGCCAGAGGTGGTCAGTGGTGGTGGTGGTGTTTTAATTTCAAATAAAAATGTATTCATGTAAGCCAGAAATCCAGCCATCACTAATCTTCCTTGAGAGGTTAAAAAGTTCATTTCTACAAAGATATTTATGACCCTGCTTCAGGAAACCTCCTTTGCAGAAGCAGGAATGGAGCAAAGAGCAAAAAAGTAAAATTTACATTTTAATAGGTGGGGGGAGAGTAGGGGGAAGGGAAAAAGGGGAGAGGAGATCCAGGGAGTTGGGGAGGGGGGTGTAGTTCTCTCCTTGTTAAGGGTAGAGAAAGGCCATTTAATCAAGAATAAAAGCTTTGCTGAACAGACAGTCTCCCTCAGATTTCAGTCTCCTAGATAATCTTGAATGGACGTTTATAAATGCTTCTCAAATGCTCCCATGCTTTCCATCGGAGCCATAGTTTTGGCAGTTGTGAACTTCAAGTGGACCTATTAAGCTTGATCAGAGGAAACAGGCTGACAGTGAGCTGATTAGAAAGCTCTTAGAGACCTTTCTTTTGAATAGGGGGGAAAAGCCTGGATTTCCCAGCCCCCTAACTCCAGCTTTGGAGAAGAATCCAGGGGCTCTGTTGATTTGAGGGAATATTTTTTTGGCAAGTGTGTTAGTAATAAAAATAAAAATAATATAAAATAAAGGGAAAGGGAATGGTGATGGAGACAAAAAAATATCTATTTTAAAACACAAAGAAAAACAATGCTCTTTTCAGCCCTTTGCCAACCTTCCTGTTGCTGTCAGCCTCTGCTTTGAGGGAATGTTTGAAGATAACAGGAAAGGAAATCACAAAATGATATGTCAGGGGCTTGCTCGTTCAGAGAAGACAAGGGCAAGCTGTTTCCTGGTCCCATTCTTATATGAGGTCTGCCAAAAAAAAATTTTTTTAAACTCACCATCTAGCAGAGGTCTATAAATAGGTCATTATAATCAGTGCAAACTATTTCATTTAATAATATAATCACATGAGTGGGTTTGGAGGACAAGAAAACAGGATCAATTTGCATCCTGCTCCCCTGGTCCCAGTGAGAGAAAGGGACCCTCATTGGGGTCCCAAAGGGGGTGACAGGGAAGTTTTATTTCTGATCTCATGCTAATCACAAGAGTGGAATTCTGTTTGGGAAATGTTCAAGACACATCAACAGAGAAGGGGAACATTGCAAAACCTCCAAAGGGGCAGGAATTAGTCAGAGGGAGAAATATGAAGGGAGATGGTTTGGGGGGTGGGGAGGGAGGAGTATAGTGGGCAAAGGGGGAAGCACAGGGCAAAAATCAAAATAAGCCAATGAGTTACCTCATTGCCATCTAGGATGCTTTGATCAGCAGCAAAATTTAGGTCCCAAATCTGCTTTCCAAATGATAGTCTCCTGATAAACTAAGCCCAAGGAGGGAGATGGAGGGGAAGGAAGGAAGACAGAAGAAGGAATATTTCAAACCTGATCCCTTGGGGAAAAGCAGAAGGCAAAGTGCCGGAGTTTTGATTCTAGACGTTAAGAGGAAAATGAAATTTATACATTAGCTCTGAAAAAAAAAATAGTATCTTTCAGTCTATAGCTAGGATTCACAGTATTAACCTGAGGCAAATTAGGAGGGGAGAAAAAAAAAAAAAGAGTATTGAAGTGATTAAAAAAATATGGCAGACCAACCTTAAGAGGGGATCTGGAACACCATTATCACCCCATTTTATACATGTTCAAGGAGATCATAGACTGAGAAGGAATCTAAAAGGGACCTTAGAAGTCATTTTACAGATGAGGGAATTAAGGGCTATTAACTCAGCATGTTATAATGGAAAGAGCTCACACTTTGGGGACAGAGGACCAAAGATCTGATTTCTAATCCTGTCCCTGATGCAAGCCACTTAACTTCCCTGAACCCCATTTCTGAGCAAAATAATTGCACAGGGACAGCTAGCTGTTAAAACGGACACAGAGCTGACCTGGATGGAGTCAGGAAAAGCTGAGTTCAAATCCAGCCTCAGACCTTACTAGCTGTGGGACACTGAACAAGTCTCTTGGCTGTCTGCCTCAGTTTTCTCATCTGTAAAATGAGGCGAAGATGAAAATGGCAAACTATTCTAGTGTCTTTGCCAGGAAAATCCCAAGTGGGCTTACAGAGTATTGGACACGACTGAAACAACAACACAAAATGAGATGATTCTTGGGATCCCTTCTAGCCCCAGATTTATGATTCTAAGGAAATGCTTCTAGGTCATACAGGGTATAATAAAGCAGCGGTTCAATCCCAGGACTTCTAACTTTAAATTCAGTCATTTTAGCTTGGTTCACCCAGAGAAATCATCAGCTCATTTCCCTAAGGAAAATGTCTTCATCTTTACATTTCCAGGGAAATTTAGAGTAGAAATAAAATGATTTGAAGCAGTTTTTTGGGTCTCCTCTCAAGGGAGATACACAAATGTAGCCATTACACTACTGCCACTGAATGAGATAGCTATAATAAAAGGAAGATTTCCTGGCAGAAGCATTTAATTGTGGTGTCCTTCCTCAGGGATATACTGCACAAACGCACATCTTAGAGTAGAGGTTGGGTGTAAGGCTATAGGGTAACAGTGAATTTTCTGGTTTTGTTATGTACCACTTAGTGCCCTGGAGGGGGAATTTACTGAATGCTGGATGGGAGCCTCAGAGATTTGAGAGGGGGCCTAGTGAAAGGGGAAGTGAAGCAGATAGGAGGTCTGCTGAATATCAGGAGGAGGGAGTAAATTACCCCTAGACTGCAAGGAGACAGCAATGGGAGGCTCCCAGATCCCACTCCCCACACCTTGGAGATTACATTACTGTACCTCGCTCTCCCTTTCCAGGAGCCCAGAGATTCTGGGGAAGAGGAGGGATTGAGACCAGCTCCAAAAGGGGCTTATCAATGGCTCAGTATTCCATTCCTCCCTCCTGGGCTTCTCATAAATAGCTGTAGGTTGTCTTTGATCTCAGTAGAGTCTCATAAAAAAAAAAAAAAAACAGCAGAAGGAGGGGGGAAATCTCAGAGGTTAGAAAGACTACATCAGTAATCCATGAAACTAGTAAAAGGTAGGTCGAGCTTTGAGGTTCTCTGCCAGAGATGGTAGATTTGGTTGAACTGGTCATGACTTTTTTTTAATGGAGAGGTGAGAAGGGGGCAGGGAAGAGGAAAAAGGAAAACATGGATCATCGGACAATCTCAAGCTAGTCTTCTAGAGGAGACTTGTTTGACTTGATGATAGAGGTTGATTTTTTAAAATAATTTTTAATAAATAATTGTATATAAATATATAGCCATAAAATAAATGAATGAATAAAATTTTAAATAAATATCAGAGATCTATAATGGACCTTAGAAGTCATTTGATTTAACCCTTTCCTTTTTACAGATGAAAAAACTGAGACCCAGAGAAGATAATTGACTTTTTCAATATAGCACAGGTAGTTAATTGGAAGAGTCCAATTTGAACTCAGGTACTGTGGCTCCATAGTTCAGTGTTTCTCCTGCTATATCAAGTTGAGCCCATAATAAAAATAGAAATGTCTTGCCTATTATTGCTTCTTTCTGGACAAGGACCCACATGTTAGCCTCCTCCTTCTTAAAACTAATTCCGTAGGCAATGTTACATAAAAAGAAAATGTTTATCCAACTGTTCATTTCCTATGCCTGTACCTTCTTGTCATCTCTATTACCATTTTCTTCTTAAATGATCTTGGACAAGGCATTTAATCCCTACAAACCTATTTCTTCATCTATAAAATGAGAGAAATGTTGTAGACCAGGACTTCTTAAATTTTTTCCACTCATGACTCCTTTTCACCCAAGAAAATTTTATGCAACCCTGGATAAATAGGTATACAACTCCAATATTTAATGATAATAAATCATAATTTTGCATATGCCCACATTCAGCTATACAACCCCATATGGGGTCAAAATTTAAGATTTGGTGTAAATGATCTTGAAGATCCATCTTCTCAGAGCTACTATCCTATAAAGCAAGAGTACCTGTGATTTACTTGAAGGAAGGACTATGCAACTCGATTTTGAAAGGCCATGCAGTTCCTAATTGATATTATAATGCATATTTTCCCACAATAGGTGGGTTTTATGGATTTGGAGTCATAAACCTTGAGTTCAAATTCTGACAGACAAGAGCTATATGATTCTGGGCAAATCCCGCAATTGGTTTGCACCTCAGTTTCTTTATACTCTGTAAAATGGATATAAGAATACTTGTATTATTTTCCTCACAGGGTTACCATGAAGGAAACTTTAATCAAGCACTATGTAAGTAAGAATTATTATCAAGAATTCAACTTAATTTTAAAAATTTAAGATCAAGGAGCATAAGTATTCTCTATTTACAACTTCATCCTTCAGCCAGGATCCCACCTAAAAATATCCAAGACACATGGGACCTGGCTAATTCTGAAATGCCTGCTGGGAGTGGAGAAAAAAAGAAATTCCACAAATTTCCTTGGCAGTCAATAGTCAATGAACAGTTATTGAGCACCTAGCAATCCACTGATGACCATCTGTCATCAGCAAACTTTATGCCTAACCTACATCACTCATACTGCAATGAAAGCTCCATTCCTTCTCTGTTCTCATTGGAGATGGAAAACAGTTGGTCCCCTTTTCTGGGAATGAACCATTGCAGATGCTTGAAAATTGTTATGAAATTATATTTAGCTTTCTTTATTCACAAATGAGTGAATTTAAGTTCATCTAGCCTTTCCTCAATGGTATAATTTTTCAGAATTTTATTTAATTTCCAGATTAAATCATGTTTAAAAGTCTCCTTCAACTTCTTCTAAGTTCAATCAATCCCTTTTTAATCAGAATACCCAAAGTGGACAGAGAACCCTAGGGAGGACTGGAATAATTCAAAACAATTCAAACTAATGCACATGTATTAGATAAGTTACACAGTGGATAAAGTACTGGAGCTAGAATCGGGAAGCCTTGAGTTCAAATCTGTTTCAGATACTTACTAAACAGCATTGAAGTCTCTGCTTCCTTTGATGGGCTGCACACTCCAGGCAAGTTGGACTCTTCTCCTTTGTATATCCTGAATTCCCTAATTTTGTATCTTGGTTTCTTAGGACTGGAAGGCCTCCTTCCTCCTTTTCCCTCCCCAGACACTGGGTTAACTGTGTGTTCAGGTAGGACATAGTGGAACTTAGTGTGTTGGATCTGAGGCCAGAGGAGCTTGATTTGCTTGATTTGTATTCTCAGTTACCTGATCTATCTCCATTGCTGGTCCTCTCTAAATATTGCTGCCATAAATGTATGATTTTAAAGGTTCAGAACAGTCATGGCCCTGGATATTCTTAAAGGGGAGAGCAATCCCAAATTTACACCAGTTTATGGTTCCTTCCCACCAAACTCTGTATACAAAAGGCTGTCACAAATAGCGAATGTGAACAAACTCCTTTATCTGACCCAACAGCAAACAGACATCAGAGGAGAAACAGATTAATATAGCAGAAAATGCCTAAGGGAATGTGCTCTTTAGATAAGAACATAATGAGATCTTGACTCTATCACCAAAAAAAAATTCTCTCTTAGAAATCCTTGAGAAGCAAGAAGGAAATCAGGGACATGTTGAAGAGATGGATTCCCCTACCTATCAGAAGCTTCTAAAAATCTTCCTTTCTCTTTCCACATGTCTTTCCCCAAATAAGCTCTTATACCAATTCCCAACTCAGATGCTCAGTGACATAGTCGACATTTTCTTTGCCAATTGGAGTCTGTAGAATATAAAGTGTTCCAGGCTTACACTAATGCACTAGTGGTAGAGTTGTAAACTGATCTAATTCTGGAAAGCAATTTGGAAGTGTGGCCAAAGGGCTACAAAACTGTGTGTACCCTTTGAACCAGAAATACCACTGCTAGGTTTGTATCCCAAAAGAGATTTTTAAAGGGGAAAGGCACCTATCTGTACAAAAATATTCATAGCAGTTCTTTTTATGGTGACAAAAAAGTGGAAATCAAGGGAATGCTCATCAATTGGGGAAATGGCTGGAGAAGTTTGGGTATATGATTGCTATGAGAAAAGACAAGCAAGACAATTTCAGAAAAACCTCGAAAGACTTACATGAATTGATACAAAGGGAAGTAAGCAAAACTAGGAGAACATTGTACATGGTAGCAGCAATATTGTACAATGAAGAATTGGAAGTGACCTAGCTATTCTCAGTAATACAATAAATTATCTATGAATTCATGATGAAAAATGTTATTTGTCCATAGAGAAGGAATAGATGCTGTCTGAATACAGACTGAAGCATGCTATTTTTCACTTTCTTTCTTTGAGTTTTCTTATACAAAATGACTAATATGGAAATTGTTTTACGGGATTGCAACTTTGAGCCTATATCAGATTGCTTACTATCTCTGAGAGGGGAGAAGGAACAAAGAGATAGAATTTGGAATTCAAAACTTAAAAAAAAATTACAAATTGTTTTTACATGAAGTTAGGAAAAAATAAAATGTATTTTTAAATGTCCCAGGCTTCATTAGAAGCCTAATTATACATGTTATTTTATTGGATTCTCACTACAATCTTGTGAAGAAGACATTTCTTATCACTATTTTCCAAATGAGAAAACTGAAGCTCAGAGAGATTAAATAATTTGTCCAGAATTATATATTATCTGAGGCAGGAATTAAACTAAAGTCTTTGAGTCCAAAATTCTATTCACTATTATGTAGCCTCCATGGGTATACTCCAAAAAATGGAATACTTTACAAGATTAAAGGGACCAAGACCTGGAAGGACCAAGACTGGATAAGAGATCAGTCCAAATGAGGTTTTATTTATAAGTATATTGCAAATGAAGGTCAAAAGCCAAGCAGTATCAAAGCCAGGATTTGAAATGAATTCAAAAATTGGTCTGGAAATAGCTAAGGTAGGAGAGGCCCAGGCCCATCACCAAAGGGCTAGCCCAACACAAGATACTTTTTTCAGGAAGGAGAGAAAAAAGGGGAGGACAAGAAACTCACAAAGATCATTTCTTACAGTCAAGATAGATTTTCCAGTTATTCGGTCCAAGGAAAAGATAAATTATCTCTGATAAGACTTGTTTTTTATAAAACAATGCTGGTTGTTATCTAGATTATCATGGTCTCTGAAAGGTAGTACCAAGTTGAGTATTTTCCTTTTCAATATCTTTCTGATTATAAACAAATGTGTATTAAGATCTGTAATGCAGTATGCTATTATAGAGATGACTCCAGACTCTCAAAAAATTATGGCATCAGACCATAATTCTAATAGAGTCTGCCATGCTAGAAAAAGCTTTAGTATGGGACTGGAAACAGCTGTTGTTCAAGAACCAGCCTAGACAATGGAGGAGGTACTCACCAGAGGGCTAACCAGTGGATAATATTTTGTTTTTTAGCCATAGCAACTTCCAAAGACCATCAATTAAGGCATGCAAGAGTTGCAATCTTCATTGATAGAGGGAATGTCCCCACTGAAGAAAATACTGATAAAATATTTAGAACTAGGAAAGGTCTGAAAGGTCATCGGGATTCTAGAAGTATCAAAGTATTCAAATAAGTCTAAACAACACTCCACATCCCTTTCCTGTATTTTAAACATAGCCTATTTGCCATTTTCTATTTCCAATCTCTTTGGTTCTCCACAGTGACAGCTGTTGATTTCAGTTCATTTTTTCCATACCACAGCATACAAATTACCAAGGTCTGCATATTACAATATACCAAAACTCACTGCAGGGACAGCTAATGGGCAAAATGAATAGAGTGCAGGGTCTGCAATCACAAAGACTAATCTTCCAAAATTCTAATCTGGCCTAAGAAATTTACTAGCTGTGAGACCCTTGGCAACTAACTTCACCTTGTTTGCCTCAGTTTCTTTCTCTGCAAAATACGCTGGAAAAATGACAAACTACTTTAGTATCTTTGCCAAGAAAATCAAAACAGGATCACAAAAAGTCGAACATGACTAAAAAGATTCACCAAAACATTTTTTAAGTTTGGTTTTTCAGACCCAAAATGTCATAGGTACAGGGCACTCCCAGTGTGGAAATTCACTCTACTATTAGATGAGCATCCATCAGAATTTTGGACACTGAGAAGCTCAATGGCTTTCCCATAATGACACAACTACCTGTGGGACTGTCAAGATTCCTAGTATGGTCTAATCATTATGTGGCACAGCCTCTCCAAACCTACCTGATAAACTACAGGTACCCAAGCACTCTTTTGTTTTAGGCTGCTAGCTTCAGTTAGAATATACCCAGACGGTATTCCTTACTAACCTGACGCCCAAGCCTGAAATCCCACCATTACCAATACATTTGTTTTGGTTCAGGCAAAATCCCTTATTAAAATGCAAATGCCCCTTGGGAAGAGTAGCACATTAAACCATCAGTCATTAAAGAGGCAGTGTGTCTCAAAGGATTGAGGAACCTGCCTCGGAGGCATCTAAATTACTGAGAATTAGGGATCTGAATTGGTTAGGGGAGTTTCCTTATTGGGAGTTCCCCACAATGATGACTTCACAGATCTAGACCAGTCCCCTCAAAGTTCAATAGTCCTTCATACTGCCCATTCCATGTTCTCTTGCCCCATTCAAAACTTCACCTCCACTTCCTCCAATAACCTGGACTTTGCCCCTAAGATCCTCCGTTCTGACAGTTGACAGTTTTACTCTGTCAGGATCCAGGTCCCCATACCAGCACCACACTAAACCAGCAATCCTGCAGTAGTACCCTTCTCTCTTTTTATTTCTGCTCCTCTTAATAGGTTATCTAAACCCAATGGAGTATAAGCTCTTTGAGGGCAAAGATTGCTTTACTTGCTTGTATTTTTATCCCCCCGCATTTAGCATAGTGTCTGGCACACAGAACATGCTTAATATATACTCTTGCTGACTTACATGAACAGATGCCGAGTGAAATGAGCAAGACTAGGAAAACGTCATACACAAAAATAGCAATGTTGTGCGATGATCAACTGTGAATAACTGAGCTTTTCTAAGCAATGCAATGATCTAAGACAATCCCAAAAGACTTATGATAGAAAATGCTCCCAGAGAAAGTACTATGAAATCTGAATGTAGATCAAAATATATTATTTTTACTTTTTTGTGTGTTTTTTATTTCTTGTGGCTTTTCCCTTTTAGTTACAATGCGACTATTATGGAAATATAATATGATTGCACATGTATAATTTATATCAGATTGCGTGCCATCTTGAAAGAGGAGAGAGGGAGAAAAAAATAAAAATAAAAATCTTATAAAAGTAAATGTTGAAAAATTTAAAAATTATAAAAGAATGTTTTTTAAAAATTAATGTTCTTGCTCTCTGTCTACCTGTATATCTTTGTCTAAATTAGTTTGTTATATTCTGTCCAAAAGAATAGATTGGAGAACAAAAGGTCTTGACATAGAACATTGGAAAGAAGGGGCCAAATTATGAGGAATTTCTGCAGAATTGGCTTAACATGGTAGCCTAGGAACTAAGAGTTGGTAAGAGACATCCAAGGACCCTACTCCTCTTGCCCTATAGGACCACTCTAGAATGGGAGATGAACACCAACATGCAGGTCTATAAAACCAGAACTGGAACCTTTTTTTTTTTTTCCTTTTTTTTTTTTTTTTGTATATGGGAAAAGGCAAACACACTCTCAATTCAGTTAATGGAGAATAAAGGTGGTAATGAACTCAGGGTCCCATGAACCCTCTCTAGGGGATAGGGAAGTACAAGATTGGGAAAAAACTAATGGGAGTGAGGGTTGTTATCTGGTAATCTTATTTTAACTTAGCATTCTTTTTCTTCCATAATTTGTTTCTGTTTCTGAAAGTAGTCTCCCTATTGAAATGCTGCAAAAAATGGGTCAGCAACCCCCACTCAGAAAAGACACTGACAATAGTCACTCTCATTTGCCTCTCATTACTAGATCTGGAAGTCCGGCTCTTCAGTCTGCCTTCATTGGTACCACGATCATCTTGTAAGCTTGTTACTAAAGTGCTGCCATCCAAGTTCCAGGGACTACAAAGTATTCAGTTCCAAAAACAAACTTCCTCTTTGGGGATGTTTTCACTTAAAGCAGATGAGTGCTAAAAGTTACCTTCAATCCCAAGTGGCAGCCGAGAACAGGACTGGGTGTATGGTTTGTTTCCAAAGCACATCCCTACAGACTTCTTCCATTCACAGACTCCCAGAGGGAGGGGATGTCTCTCTTTAGGCTGAGATCAGGCAGCTCTGCTTTGTCAGCCTACAGAAGCAGCTCCTTCGGAGAATAATGAAGAGATCTGAGGGGGCATCCGTTAATAACGCCAACAACAATTCCATTCCCCCACAGTCTTTAGTGAAAACTGCCTATGGCTATAGTCTCTATGTACTAGCTTATGATGGAAATTTGCACAACATCAGAACCGCATGGCCATGCACATTCACACTCACACAAACAGGGCGTGCACATCAATGGGTTCCAGCACTGGCACTGAATAACCTAATGAAAATGGTTAGTTATGTTTTAGCTGGAAGTAAAACTAAATCTAGAGGTGAAAAGACAATCAACAGAGCCACAATGTTGAGACTCCTAAAATGGAAAACAGCTGTCTTTGGGGAAAGGCTTGGCTGCCCCTCCAGCATGAGGGGCTAGGGTCTTGCAACAAGACTGGCCCCTCCTCCTTGCTTTCTCCATCGAAGATTAACATTAATAAGCATGCTCCTTCAAGGTTACCCTTTTCATAGGAGAAGTGAGGCTGAATAAAGAAAGAAATTAAAAGAAACAGAACTATAAAAGAAAGATAGCTAGCAGTGGAAAGAAAAGCAAATCCAAAAAAAAAAAAAAAAATCCTCTGAGCTCAAGAGAAATAAATGATGAACAAACATACCCAGTAACTGGGCATTAAAGAGATTATTAGATAAACATTTAAGGAAATCCCTTTCAAAAGTTTGGTAGGAGTGTGAGATGAGCTGTACTAAAAACAAATTTGATCCAAAAACTTAAATCCAAAAAAAAAAATGAGAAAATACATTTCCTTTCCTTCTTTTTACAGGTGAGAGGCTAGGCGTATGAAATATAGCATATATTGTCAGACCCAGTTAACGCATTGGTTAGTTTTGACAAATTTTTTTCCTCCTCTTTTTTATTCTTTACTAAAAGGGATAGTTCTCTATTTAAAAGAGGGAGAAGACATAGTTGGAAATAAAGCTGTATAAGAACAAAAGCTATCAAACAAATTTTAAAAGAAATGATCATAAGGGGGGAAAAATTAAAGAAATTTGGTTAGAAATAAATGTCTTCTGCAGAGTGGGGCCAGCTGGAGAAGTTGTTCAGCTGAAAGGCATATGGTTTGGAGAGCTTTCAAATGAAATGGAAATTTAGGCATTTTAAGGTATACTTAGGAGTTTTTTTAAACATCCCCAAAATATAGCTTAGAGAAAAAGAATTATAGCAGAGACTGAATAGGATTGGGAGAATAGATGGGGATAGGAGAGAGAAATGTAGAGAAAGGAAGGAGATCCAGAAATCAAGACTACAAACAAAAAAAAAAAAAAAACCTTAAACAGGAAATGTTGGGGGAAGTTTTAGGTTTGGTTGGATTTTGATGATCAGTTTTTATGTTATTATCTTGGAAATGAATTCAGAAATAGTAGAGGGAATAAAATGTCTATCCTATCTCATTGCCTAGCGCCCCAAAAGGGCAACTACCATAAAAACACACAGGGACCGTGAACAAAATAGAAAATTATATATTAACTTCTGATCCCAAAAGCCAAACAGGGACCCAGCTCCCTGTGCCTCCCCCTTCCTTCCCGGCAAACGTGGTTCAGAATTAAGTTTGTACATAAACAGGCCCTATGGCTGCACATGATTTCACAGGATGAGGCAGCCCAAGATGCATTTGTTATGTTGTGACAGAGGGTCACAGAAACCAGGAAAGTCAAAGGGGGGAGGGAGCGGGATGTAGGAAAATTATATGTTTCTAGGGAGAAGATGAAGAGGCTGAAAAGATGAACATTAAAGCGCGCACACACACACACACACACACACACACACACACACACACACAGAAAAATACAGATCTAGAATTTCTAAATTACCCTTGGCCCAAAAGTCTGGTTTACCACTGAAACAGTGTAATTATGAAGCTGGCATAAAGCAGGCCAGGGATCTAGTTACTAACTTCTTACTAGCAAGAGCAGCAGAGCCATTTCTGCCAGTAGCAGGGCTTTTGACAAAAACCTTGTGTCTCATACATAGTGTGACCTATAGGGAAAACTGGTTTTAATCAAGCAGATCTATAAAATGGAATGCAGTTGTGGTCCCCCTTCTCAGATGTCAAAAGAAACAGAGGAGAAAGTGAGGGTTGGGATTGTCAAAGTAACTGGGAGAAAAAGAAAAAAAACATTTTATATAAACGCCCCCTTGTCCTGTACATACAGCCTATAGTTGAAAAACTCAGTTGAAACCCTCTGGTGAATTGGGAAAATTCACCAAAAACATTCCTGATGCTTTGATTTTTGGTTTTTTTATAACCGATTTTACTTTGCTCCAGAAAGGACATTTTGGCCTGGTTACAGTCCTTAAGGGAATCTTCGAGTCCCTTGGACATTTGTTGCTGAAGCATTGTCCTTCTTATTCCATTTTTTGAGAATGAGAACTCTAAATCATAGGGCATAGCTTCAAATTAGAACTGATAATCCAGAAAATTACCTAGCAAGGATGCCTCCCCACCTTTCATTGATTGTGTCCCCATTCCCTTCATCTTTCTACTCTTCCTCAAGTTCCACAGTGCCTGACACTCACCTCTACCCAAAAAAAAAAATTTAGAAGCATTTTTAAGCAATATGATTTTCTCCTTGTTATTAAAAATAATGGTTTTTAGGCTTTCAGAATTTAAATTCTGCAGACATTTCCTTCCTTTCAAATATTCCCTTTATTTGTGGCCAAAACCTGTAGCAATTGCTTCCTAAAAGAGCAAGGTAAGAGTGGGCAAGTTTTCCAAAATAAAAAACTGACCTTTGTCCTTCTGGTCTGGAGGACCAGTAACTGAAAATTTCTTCCCAGCTGTCAATGAGTCACTCACTCATCTAATACTAGAATTTAGGGTTTAAAAAGAGTTTAAGAATGCATCTAATCCCATTACCTTGTTTTACAGATGAGGAAAACTCATGCTCCAAGGAAGCAAAGTAGTCCAAGAATGGAATCCCAGCTATAGAGACAGAAAAGTGTGGAGGAAAGGGTTCTAGCCTCATAGTCAGGTAATACCCAGGTTCTAATGGCTCCTGACACTTCCAATCTGCACAATCATCAATAAGTTACTTAATTGCCTGCTCCTCGGGCTCTTTCCTGGGGTAGAAGGAGAGGAACAAATAGGATCCAATATGTAGAGCACTTTGTAAACTTCATACCCTACCCACATGTCAGGATAGAGAGAACGCTAGATTTGGCGTCAGAAAGACCCAAATATAAATCCTGCTAGGAACACTTAATTACATCAAGCTGGAAAAGGTAACACAGCAGGTAGAGCACTACATCTGGAGTCAGGAAGGCAGGAGTTCAAATCCAGATATAGGCACTTACTAGCTATGTAACCCTCAGAAAGTCATTTCACTTCTCAGTTTTCTCATCTTTCATGGGTGTAATAAGCACTTCCCCAAGTTGTTGTGAAGATCAAATAAGATAATTGTAAAGCACTTACCACAGTTCCTGGTAGAGGGCAAAACACTATATAAATATTCGATAGTAGTAGTAGCAGCAACTGCAATAATATTAACGGTAATAATATACCAACCTAGTAGTATTAATAGCAATAATTGCAGTAGTCATAGAAATAATTGTAGTAATAGTGATGATAGTAATAATATTAGCAAAAGTAAGAGTACTATCAGCAGTGTTTTCATAGTAATGGTAGTGATAATAATAGCAATAGTGGTACTAATAACTAATAATAGTAGTCATGATCGCAGAAATAGTGGTAATAATATTCATATTAATAACAACAGTAGTTGTAGTAGCAATAATAATAGTAATAATGATGGTATGCCCAAAGAGTTATAAAACTGTGTATACTCTTTGACCCAACAATACTACTACTAGATCATTTTCCCAAGATGATTAGAGAAAAAAAAAAAAGGAATCTAAGATATTTATAGCAGCTCTCTTTGTGGTAGCAAAGAACTGGAAATTAAGGGGAAACCCATCAATTGAAGAATGATAAGTTATGGTATATGATTATGTTGAAATACTATAGTGCTGAAAGAAATGATGAGCTGGATAATTTTAGGAAAATATGGAAAGACTTGCATGAACAATGAAAAGCAAAATGAGCAAAACCAAGAGAATATTGGATACAGTAACAGCAAGATTATTTGAAGAATAACTATGAATAAGTTATTTTGAGTATTATAAATACTCAAATCAATTACAAAGAACCCAAGAAGGAAGATATTATCCACCTCCAGAGGAAGAACTAATAAATAGAAGTGTATATAATATGGTTACATATACATGTGTGAATGTGCGTGAGTATATGTGTATTTGTGAAATAATAGCTTTCTCTAGTGTGAGGGTAGGGAAGGAAGAAGATGGTTTAGAACAAAAATAAATTAAATTTAAAGTAATAATAACAGTAAGTAAGAGGGCAAAGGATCATTTCCCCCACAAATAATTTAGATAACCATAATTGTGTAAATGCTGCTTTGGGATACAGGTAAAGTGACCCTAATAAAAAGTGAAGTATTCTTTCCCATCCACTCCCCTTTATCTCATTCTCACAGAGTTTTTAAAGATAAATATAAGATTACTTTATGTCTCCTTGGATTTTAAAAGGGAAATACAGTTGAGTAAGAAGATAATGATTGTGGGTGGTACTAGTGAAATCCAGTAAGACTGGAAACGAAACTGTTTCTGTGCTCTATCACCAGGTAGCTCACTGGCCATTAATTTGTAACCCCATCACCCTCTTTCCAGTGTAATTTTTAAAGTGTTTAGATTATGTTCCTTTGGAAAGATCACAAAGATATCTACCCCCCACTAAGACTACCAGTTATAAATTCCTTGGTTTTAAAAGTTTCCTTTTTAAAATACATGTATTATTTAAGTGGTTTCTGTTAATGGAGAATTTAGGGATGGGAGTAGGGGAGGAGCAACAAGGGGGAAAGAGCCTGACCATCCAGGATTCAGTAAGTACCAAAAGGAGAGACTTTGGACGGCAAGGAGGACAGCAAGAGAGTTTTGGGTGTCTACAACAGCTAGGGAAAAACACACAGAAAGGGAGATTAGAAGATGCCAGTTTTAGCGACTTCTCAATTTTGCCTAGACTTTTTGTCTTGGGAGTTCCTGTGGGCCTCCCTCCCTCTCCTTGAACTCTCTACTGCTCATGAACTAAGGTCAGGGAGTCAAATTTAGATGGTCAGCACTGAGGGTTTTAGGCATTTGCATGAAAAGCTGTGACATGAATCTTTAATATCATTTGCTATACAGCCTCCTCCATATGAACACACCTATGAAAAGTCACAGTGTATATTTATAGTTATGGACAATCTTGCTACTAAATATGGCTAAGGTAAGGTCATAAGTTATTTCTGGGAGAAAAAAACAGTGACAGCAAGCAATGAGTCATTTTCAAATATGTATATAGAGATTTGTGGTTTGTTTAACGATGTCACAAGAATACCTCAAGTCCTTAAAAATATTCATAGGCCAGTTTTTAAAAAAGAAGATGAACTGCAGGATCCCATTGCACCTTAACACTTAAGTTGTCAAAAAGTCTCCCTGATGATAGGATCACAGATTTAGCCCTGGATCTTAGAGGTCAGCTGGGCCAAACTCCTTATTTCATGTGGCAGCACTTCATTTGGATAATTTCAGGAAAACATGGACAAATTTGAATGAAATAATGAATAATAAAAGGAGCAAAACCAAGAGACTCCTAAATACATTAAAAGCAATATTGTCTGAAGAAAAACTCTGAATGACTAAGTTATTCTGAGTATTATAAATACTTAAATCAACTCTAAGTCTAGAACCGTTCACTGATGTGTTCAAGGTTGTTGTTATTCAGTCATTCAGTCATGTCCAATTCTATGTGACCTATTTGGGAGTTTTCTTGGCAGAAATACTGGAATGTTTTGCCATTTCTTTCCCCAGCTCATTTTACAGAGGAAATGAAAGTAAACAAGGTTAAGTGACTGGCCCAGGATCACACAGCTAGTGTCTGAGGCTAGTCTGAACTCAGGAAGATGAGTCTTTCTGTCTGCAGGCCTCAGACATAGCAGGTGAAACTAGTTTCTTTAACTCTATTTTCATTATTTTCTGTATTATGCAATATTAAAGTCAGTTGATTTACTGTTTACTTCTCTTTACCCTTAAATTATAGACAAAAAGCTTGCTATTAAAAACTACCTAGTCCAACCCCTCGATTTACAGTTAAAGAAACCAAGGTCCAGAAAGGTTAGATATTAACTAAAAAGCAAAAATTTAAATTCAGGCAGGTCCAGTGCTCAATCTAAGGCAGCCTAATTTTTCCTTAAGCCCATCAGAATAGCTTTAAGCCTTGAGAAATCCTTCTGTGCTTTTCCTAAACTTCACACTCACACTCTCAAACTTCCTTTCCAATTGTTCTGTGCATAATTTAAAATGGGCATGCAAAAAGGTTTTGGCCCCTTTGATTTCCTCGAACCAATTACTTCAAGGGGCTTCTCTTGCCTCATGCTCAAGAATAAATTACATCATTATGGCTCTCTTGTTATTTTGACTTTCTGACTTGCTCTGTACCCTCTGATATATAAATTAGCTGCAGCCCACACAATGCACAACTGTATTTGTTCACAAGGAATGTTTGGGTTTCTTTCGACTTCTTCCTGTCCACTTCCCCATGGTTTACACAGAGAGGTCGAACTTTTGAAAAATTACCCGGCATACTTGTGTTTAATGAGTACATTTAAGCATGGTTTCCCTACAATGCTTATCAGTTGGTTACTTAACCTTTTATGAGTAGGTTAAATATTTTCTACAGCATTTCAATAAACATGATACCTGGTTTCAAGTTTAAAACTAATGAGAAGGAAGTTATTCTTTCCTTATATTACCCCCACCCTCATATCTTTTCATTTGCTTTTTATCTTTTCTTTTTAAATGACCACTTGACTGAAGGAGAAACTCACATGGCAGGAATAGAAACACCATTTAACAAATAGTAGGTTTTTAACTCTTCAGGCATCTGTCTGACAATGGGGCACTTTTTATGAGCCCTCATTGTCCTGACCAGAACTAAACATGGAAAAGTAAACTGGTCCTCACTATGCAAAGGAACACTAAAATTAAGTCAAAGGCTGGATTGTAGGAGATGAATATCAGGGAAATAAGAAATTGGTGTTGATTCCAGGATGAGGATGACAAGGATCTGTGTGATACCTAAAAAAACCTACCAGAAAGCTCTCAATTCTCTTAACAAAGTAGTCCTTGTTTCTCTGTTTCCCAAAGATTCTCCCTTCCCTCTCCAAGCACACACAAATGAATACACACACACACACACACACACACACACACCAACTTCTCTGCCAACAGAATAAGAACTCTGCTAAGTGCTTCATTCACTGCAAAAGGCTATATTTATTCATTTTTCACCCCCAAATGGCATGTTTAATATATATTCCTGGAAATACCTGAAATCCATTCATTATATTCTCAGCTAGCTTCTCATCTGCCTTTCCAACCCACAAGTTAACCCAACTGAATTAAAGTCCTTGGTGACTGCACATCCAATTTCTTTGGAGGTTTGGCAATAAGACAAGGAATTGACCTCTAGATTTTTGGTTAGAACATTTATTAAGCACCTAGTATATGGCAGGCCTTGTGCTGAGAGTCAGAGGGTGTAAAGTCAGGGAGACTTGGATTCAAATCACATTTCATGAATGTCCTAATTGCATGATTCTGGACAAATCGTTAAACATTTCTTGCCCTCAGTTTCCTCATTTGTAAAATGTTGGCTTTGATAGCTTGAGGTCCCTTCCAGTCTTAAATCTTTGATTCTATATAAGGTTTTATATAAGTAAAAGTGAAAAAAACTTCCAAGAAGTTTCCAGTCTAATGGGTGAAAGGTATACTACATATATCTTTAAAAATATGACATGAGAAAGAATGTAAGACAGATGAATGAGAGAGTCAAAGTGCAAAGAGGAGATTTTTGAGGGGAGTAGAGAATTCTTTCAATAAGTATCAGAAAAAAGTTTATGGGGAACTGAACTGAGAAAGGTATTGAAGGAAGAAGATTTCAAGAGGAGGAGACAATGATGGGGTACCTTCCAAGTCCAGGGTACAATCTGTTCCTAAGTACAAAGGCAAAGGAATAACAGAATGAAGTCAAAGCACAGCTAGTAGTCAAATTTGGCTATAATGTAACATAAGTGAAAAGCAGCAATAAGAACTAGGACTGGAAAGGTAGGTTGGAGCCAGATGGGATATTGCTTTAGTCATACTAGGGAGCACGCAATCAATCCTAGTGACAACAGGGAGCCTTTCCTTGAGGAAAGGAATACGCGAATCTGACTCATGTGTTAGGAAGACTATCTTGGCAGCTATGAAAAAGATGGATAAAAAATGGGGAAGAAAAAGACAAGAGGGAAACCAGTTAGAAAACTATTACAATAGCCTAGAAAAGTGATAAGACTAGACTGGTATCAATGTGAATGGAAAGAAATGAACAGATGTAAGAAAGATTGCAGAAACAGAATCACCAAGAGTTAGCAATTGGTGGGATATAAGAGAGCAAAAATTTAAGAGAGATGAGGAACACAGACTTGGATGTGAAGGGGCATTGTGGGACATCCAGGTAGGGATGTGTAACAGGTCTCTGGAAATACAAGGTTACTGCTCAGAAGAAGTGGAGATCGAAAGTCATTTGAATTAAGGCAATAACTGAAGCCATGGGTTTGGAAGAGATCACCAAGAAAGATTTTTTAAAAAGATGCCACAATACAATGATTCATGACTACTCCAAGGAACTTACAATGAAAAATATAATCAATACCCAGAGAAAGAACTGATTGTATCTGGTTACAAATAAAGCATACTTTTTTTTAGAATTTATTCTAAAAGTTTTTTTCAGGGAAGGGAGGTCTATATTTTCTTTGATAACATGACTTTTATGGAAATGGTTTATATAACTTCACATGTGATTTCTTAAAGGGGGTGGGGATGAGAAGGGAGAGAATCCTGAACTCAAAGTTCTAAAAATGAATGTAAATTTTGTTTTACTTATAACTGGAGAAAATAAAAATATTAAATGAACAATGAAAGAGAGACAGGAGACAAAGAGACAGAAAGGGAGAGAAAAAAGGAATAAGAATAATCTTAAGGGATGCCCAGATTTGGGTGATAAAAAGAGGAAATTATGTGAATGAAGGAAATAGAGGAAACATAGACAAATAAAAGGTGAGAAAGGATATAGCAATGTCACAAAAGCCAAGATTAAGAGAGAACATCAAGAAGAAAATGGTGATCAACAGAACTGCCACACAATGATGAAGGATCTATTGGGGTTTAGAAAGAAAAGACTAAAGATCTATGTCCCAGTTCCACTACTTGGGCCATGATCTTGGCCAAAGTAGAATCTCTATTTTCCCCTTCATCAGGTCTCTCTCAGCCTTAACATTAGAGGAGTCTAAGAAGTTTGATCATATGAATTATATTAAGTAGTTGGAGATCTCTAGAAACCCATATAAAAGTCTCCAAAAACTGAATAAAACATAGTCTGTTGAAAATTATATCTAGCTTGTTTGCAGAATCTGTTGCTCTGAATATCGTAACTACTGTCCCGTTTTCTAAGTCGAGATGCAAAAGCTTTAAACCAGCATAAGAACTGAATTGTCTTTTGTTCTGTTAAAGCAGTAGCCATTAGGCTTAGGAAGAGAAAAGCTTCATTGAAGGATGCATAGGGCATGGAGCTAGCTAACTGGAGGCTCACTGTTAAACAGAAAGAACCCTGACACAATCTTGAGTCATAAGTGACAAAGACAAAAGTGATCATTTTATGGTCACTGATGTCATTGCATTGCTCTGTACCCTGCTGGGTTTTTTGCCCCCATTTTTCCCCAGTGTGCTTCATGTCTATGCTTTCTACCTCCACTGGGAGACTCTTTTGTAGTCTTCAATAGTAGTATATGTCTTCAGAGCTACCCAGAGAGCCATCTTGATTTCTTTCCTCTACAATACAGTGCCTCAAAAAGTCTCTCCTTCCTAAGGGTTGACTGGTATCTCTTTGGTCATGAGCTGAACAAAAGTATGGCAGATTGGCCATTTAATATTATAAATTCTATATAACTCCCATTTAATTCCTTATGGGGATCATATGCCCTTAAAAATCTCTTTCAGGGGAATCTATCAAACAAATCTATAATTACTATATGGAAGCTGACTTCCCTCCCAAAATTCTTTTCAGAATAATCTGCAAAAGACCTAAGCAAGAATGAAATTCAGCTAAAGAAGTAATGTTGTTTTCTATAGTCTCCTGACCCACCTCTTCTAACATATATTATATTAGAGGGGAGAGAATGGACAAGGGGGAGGAGAAGGATAAGGGAAGAAAAGGACAGCCACAAACCCCCATTGTCTACCCACAAATGTATCGAGGAAAAGAAGAAAATTCACATCTACTACAATAACGTTCCTTGCTTAACAAAAGCTGAATAAAAACAAGAAAAATAAGAAAATCATGAAGGACAATGTAGCCTTCAAAGAAACTGTAACAATGAAATGAAATTTTAAAGCCCTGAAATACAGATCCAACTCTTAAACTGATAAGCTGTGAGATATTGGACATATCATTTTCCTCTCTTCACTTCAATTTCTCTTCTGTAAAAGAAGAGGATTGGACTAAACAATCTCTTCTAATTCTAAAATTAAAAAAAAATATCCTGTGATTTTCAGTTTGTTTCACAAAGTTTATTTTTTTGAAAACATCATCTTTATTGAAGTCTGCAAAAGGAAGAATTTAAGCTGCAGCAGGAGGTATTTAGGTTTGATATAGATGGACAAACTTTCTAACTGTGAGCTTGATCGAGTGGCGGATTACAAGTATGAGTATTAGTACACTTTCCCCCAGGGGTCTTTAAAGCTAGGATGAATTCTAATCTGTCTTGGATGGTTTAAATGTGAGCTCTTGAAGGCAAGGGGATGAATTATATAGTTTCATTAAGCCATCATCAAACCCCACCTCCCTGAGGAAGCTTTGGCTCCCCTGATGAAATGAAAATAAGATGGACGCTCCCATTCCCATCCCTGGAAACAAGGAGTGGAGAGATCAAGAGGTTGCTGGGCTACTGATTCATTTTCCTCTTTTATATTTTTACAACAGTTTTCAAAGGCAGAAGCACCTCCTGAATCCTAAACATTCACACATTAGAGGCAGATAATGAATGATGATGTTGACAGAATCATTATAAAGCTTTATCACCCAGAAGATGATGACCATTATTAGGAATGGTGGTATTATTCCTTGATAAAAAGAGAAGGATTGGGATTGAATTTAACAGAATGTTGTTTATTAGAGACACGAGCAGTCCATCATTTTAGATTTGAGAATATAAACTTCTTCTTTTATCTGCAGACTGTTAGCTTCTTAGCTTTGAAGAACCTAAGTGGTCCAGTGGATAGAGTGCTAGGTCTGTTGTCATAGAGACTTGAGAGCAAATCTAACCTACCACATTTATTAGCTGTCTAATCTCAGATGAGTGACTTAATTTCTATCTGCCTCAGTTTCCTCATCTGTAAAACTGGGATAATAATAGCTCAGTTGTTGTGAGGATCAAATGAGATAATATTTGCAAAGTGCTTAACTCAGTTCTTGGTATATCATAAATAAATTTTGTGCTTATAAATGTTTATTTCCTTCCCTCTTACCTCTGCTATACAGTTCACCTATCCTGTTGGTGATAT
Source organism: Antechinus flavipes (assembly GCF_016432865.1). NCBI lineage: Eukaryota > Metazoa > Chordata > Mammalia > Dasyuromorphia > Dasyuridae > Antechinus > Antechinus flavipes. The sequence goes on along the minus strand of NC_067402.1, from coordinate 64,639,994 downwards.
CAGCTTTCTTGACTTTACCTTCTGACAGTTCATCCTTCCTAGTCCACACTAAAAACACGTTCCCATCTCTCTTCTGGTACTCTATCAACCCCTAAATAGCTAGAATTATAGATTTTTATTTTGTATAGATTGTTGTGTTGAGATGTTGAGTAAGTCTACTTCTATTTAGGAAGTTCAATGAAAACACTTGATAAAAAAAGACAGAATTGGGGGAGCAAGGTGGTGCAGTGTTTAGAGCACCAGCCCTGAAGTCAGGAGGACCCGAGTTCAAATGTGACCTCAGATACTTAACACTTCCTGGCTATGTGACCCTGGGCAAGTCAGTTAACCCAATTGCCTCAGCAAAGAAAAGAAGAAGAAGACAGAATACTAGACTTAGATGCCAAAGGGTTCCAAAAATTGAATTTGATTCTTGGTTCTGCCACCTACAAATTCATGTATATTATACATACATACATACACACACACACACACAAATATCCCTGGTAATTTCTGCTGCCTAATTATAGTACTACAGAAATTCCCAAGAATCTCTCAGCTGTGCGGGAATAGTAGAAATCTAGTAGCTACATTTCTAGGAAAAAAAATATGGGAACATCTGGCTGATGTGAAAAAAATATACCAGAAGCAATCTGGCTAATGCTCAAACATGTGTGTGTGTGTGTGTGTGTGTGTGTGTGTGTGTGTGAATCTGTATGTGTCAATTTGTTGGTGATATCCAAATCAAATGCATGCATATAAATCCCAACCCGAAAGGATGTGGTTTAGTCATAAATATCTAACTTCCCTGGACCTTTCAGATTCACAGATTGCTCAGCTGAAGATCAATGGAAGGAAGAAATGTGCAAACAACTTGGAAAAGTCCAGTCAGCTAGAGGAATTACTTCCTAAAGTAGCTAGGGTACCCTTAGGAAATGGGCCCTGAGAAAACGAGCATGAGTTAACATGAATTAAAAAGGATTATTGTGCTTAGAGTAAGGAAGGGAGTACTGGATGTAAGAAGGAGAAAGCTGGAGTTCAAGTCTTGGCTTTATCAGAACCAAATTGTTTTGTTACCATCTAATTGGACCCATTTAGGAAAGGAGGGGGAGAGAAGGGGTGGGGATAGAGACAGAGAGAAAGAGACAGAAAGACAGAGAGAAAGAGAGAGACAGACAAAGACCAAGAAAGAGACAGAGAGACAGAGACAGAGATACAGACAGAGACAGGAACACAGAGAGACAGAGATAGAGAAAAAGAGACAGAGAGAGAGAGAGAGAGAGAGGAGAGAGAGAGAGAGAGAGAGAAACAGAGAGGGAGATAAATGGAGAGAGAGACAAACAGACATAGATACAGACAGACACAGAAAGAGACAGATAGACAGAGACAGAGGCAGAGAGAGACAGTGACACAGAAAGAGAAACACAGAGAGACACAGATAGAGACAGACAAAGACAGAGAAACAGAGAGACACACACATAAGGGGGAGAAGGAGAGGAGGAAAGGAGGAAGGGCAAAGGGGGAGAGGGAGAGATGGATAGGGAGAGAGAGGGGGAAAGAGAGGAAATCAGAGAAAATAATCTCGACCTATGTGAAATGATGTAGAAACAAGAGAACAATTATATGTAAATGATTAAAAATTCATGATCTATAAAAATTCTTAGGGGGAACTTGAGTGCTTGGTCACAAATACTGTTCTAGGATGCTGATAATGAAATAGGCCTCTTTTCTCTCTCTCTAGTAGTAGGGGACCAGGGATGTGAAATGCAATAGATGCTGTTAGATGAAATCTCTATATTGGTTTTTCTCACATGCTTTTTCTTTGTTTTAAAGAAGAATACTAGATTAAATAACCAAGGAGAAATGATTATGATGTGGAATTAAAGGCTATAATAAGTTTTTGGGAGATTTTATAACATAGAATTAAATTCAATATTTATGAAGCATCTACTACATGGTAATTCCTGGATAACCCCTACACTTCTTATTTCCCAAAGTTGCAGAGATTGTATCTGAATACCTCAGGTCTAATACAGAGCCTGGGATGTGGTAGGCACTTAATCAATGCTTGTTGATTGATAGCTTGCAGAAGTTCAAATAAGATAAGACATGTAAAATGATTTGTAATCATAAATAATTATATAAATATAATAATAATACAATAAATATAAAAATAATATAATATAAATAAATATGAACTATTATTGTTCTTGATTATACTATATAAAGGGCTGGAAACCTTAGAGAGTTCTGAATAGGATCATGCTCTCCTTTTACAGATGAGGACACTAAGTCCCAAAGTCAGGAAAAAATCATAGTAATGAGAATCTGAATCCATCCCCTGATCCTTGCACTACTAGGCCAGGTAAAACTGTAAGCCTAAAAATGTAACTATTTATAGCAGGAGCCCAATATAATATTGTCCCCTGACATCAGCAATGTAAAGGTTATTCACCAATACCCTTCAAAAGGAAAGGAAATCTTGGCCAAGCATAAGTTCCATCTAAATCTACCATATTGTCCCCGTGCAAGTTAAAAGTGAGGGCGCAAAAAGCAGGAAACTACTGATGTATATTTGAAATGTTAAAGACATTCTTGATAAGGAAGGCTCATTCATGAGAAAACAATTCAAGAAATCTAACAAGAGTGAACCGGGGTATGAATTCTATCCTGGGAACTGAAAGGTAAAAAACAAGAGAAGAAAAAGATAACATGAGAGAGATAAAAGAAGCACTTACAGGGAAACATGGACTAACAGATAAGGAAAAGGAAAGATAGATCCAAGGATAAAGAGGAAACAGATCGATAACTAGCTGTAAGAAACCTAAGTGGCTGAAGAAATTCAAGCAATATGTACACAGACTTTTTAGAGATAGCTTTTTCCCAGCTGAAGAAGGAGAAAACAAATCATCAGTGAGGTAGAGGATAAAAGACAGTGAATTAAACACTAGCCATAGCTTCTGAGCTATGACCCCACCTTTTATAGCTGACTGGGAACCTGTTCTTGATGCAAACAAAAGAAAGGGAACTAAAAAGCTAGAGTCTTAGAAAGCTGACTTCTGGGGTCCAATGCCTCAAACTAGAGAGGAGAAACAGGTATTTGGCAATTATAAAGTGTCTAGAGGAAATACTTTTTTTTAAATTATCACATACTAATAATAACAATAAGGAATAGGTATATGGTGAAATGGAAACTGAGCTGAAAGTCAGGAAACTTGAATTCTGGTCTGATTTGTGTCTCAAACTTACTATGTGATGTGGGATGAGCCATTTTTTGTCTCTGAAGAGCCCCACAATTCCTTCGGCATATTCCTAGAACCTCAAAGACAGTTAGCAGTAGTCTTGCTCCAGGGAACCAAACTGCCGGTGGAATTGGCAGTATGTGTATCCCCTGAACCTATATGTGCTACATATAAATTAAAAACCACACACAAAAGCAATTCACTTAAAAGGGAATCAGCTCCAAATCTACTAAATATTGAAAGAAAATCTTGGTTCAAATGCTCACTAATGTTGAACTGGATTTCAGATCAGAATAGACCACAAGTTACATAAAAAACTGGAATTTAATCCTGATACTTTAAAGTAAGATCATGACTCTAGAATAGATTGGATGGGAATAGAATATATTTAGTACATATGATTTGAAATGCAAAAAACTTTAGGGATCATATATAACGCATCTTCTGTATTTTATATAAGAGTAACTCAAGGTCCAAAGAAGATGAGGTCAGAGTTGAGGATTTTTTAGATAGGTTTCTTTTTATTCCTCATACTCAATAATTATAATCAGATTTGTATTTCATTATAAACAATAAGTTATCTCACCATTCCCCAATTGCTAAATATTTGGGTTGCTTTTTAGTAACAAATAATGCTGCCATTAGACACAAATAGCTCTATGAGTGTGTGTGTGTGTATGTGTGTGTATATGTAAAATTAAAAGAGAAAAAATAAATTTACGTGATAACTTTATTATATATTTAAAATAGCAAGTTGTACATAATAAAATTGCAGTTTCATATTCATTTTTATTATACAATTTTATAGAAATGCTTGTTTTATCTATAAATTAAAAATAAATTTTAAGCAAATAATGCTATTTTAATATTTATTCTTTTTGTTCTTTTTGATAATGTGCTTAGAGCATTTTCATCCTTTGCATTTCTTTTTTGCAGGCTGTAATTCCTCTTAAGCTTAAGTTTTGGGTATTCAGGGATATTTCAAATTTATCCTGGCAGTTCTTATACTTTCGTGTTTGGTTTTTGTCCCTTTTGATCTTCCTTCTGCTCTCTTCTGTGTAATTTTTAGTGATTCATTGGTATTCTTTTCTTTCTTTGCTTCCTGTTTTTAGTATCACTATCATTTCTCCCCCCTCTTCCAATAATATGTCAACCAGTCCCCAAAAATGAAATCCCTCTCTTGTCATTGATGAGTCATGAAAAAATTCATAGTCAGAATCTATAAATGTATGTCTTATATTCTACCTCTGGTCCATTACTTCTCCACCAAAAGTGACAAGTCTTCTGGAGCTGTAATTAGTTATAAGTTATACAGAGTTAATGCAAAACCAGCCAAGAACTCAAATCCTCTTAAATGGTATACTGACAAACAATCAGGTCAAACAATAACCGGATCTTCAAAAAAAAAGTATATGACACACTTTTTAAATTTAATCTGTATTGTTAACTTCTCCATCACTTCCCCAAGTCTAGATAAACAAGAGGTAGTAATAATAATACCTGATTTGTAGTGTTTGCTGACTTCCAATGTATTCAGACTAAAAATCTTAACAATCACATCTTGCAAGCCCATATAAGCTTGCTCCAGTACACAGCTGCTTGATTTCCAGTCTACTGTGCTATCTACAATTCAAAGAAGCCCCCATGAGAGCCATGAATTAATGTTCCCAATATATAATACATGTCTTGAGAAGCAGAAATTAAATAAACCATGTATAACAAAAGTCAGAAGTATTGTAGGGATGATTCCTGCAGAGTAGGAGTTAAATAGATGATTTCCCTAGGGGTCCTTCCATATCTAAAAGTTCTACATGAGGACATTTTTGATAAATATATGAACTCATAGTCCTGTGTCAACTATTCATGCAAATGAAGGGAGCTCTTCATGTTGGTGATTAGAAACAGAAATATTTCTGAAATATTAGATCTCATTGTGATTAATGGATGGCTTAGTGAGAAAGATTTTTCTAGATATATGACACAACTATCCTAGCTTGGAAGTGATAGAAGCTGCCATTGGTCTGGGGAACAAGTGGGAAAGAAAATACTCTTCCATTTCACCTCCTCCCCCCCAAAAAAAACCACCTCTTTTTCTAAGTTTTGCCCCCCTTCCACCTGCAAAAAAAGAAACACTAAAATTGTATTCTTTGCTGTTTTTACAAAACACGAAGAGGGAAAAAATGAAGAAAACTGTACAGTATTTTCCTTCATAAGAAGGACGGCGCCAACACAGAAGGTCTCCAGTAATCCCGTCTGGCTGCAAAGGCAATTAAACAGAAGTGGGGTCCTGTGAAAAGGAGGCCTGCAAGCCAGATTATCTCCCAGCAAGAGCAAGAGGTAGCAAACATTTTCCATAAATCTCTCTTCCTGGCAATTTAAAAACCAGAGAAAGATAAATGGGTGGTAAACCCAAAGGCCCTTCTCTTGCTCTGACTAAGCCATGGTTACTATCCTGCTAATCAAGGGGAGATAGTCTCCTTTCATTTTTTAATGAGGTCACAATCATTATTCACTTCCATATTATCATATGGCCTGACCTTTGTTCTGTGGTAGGCAGAGATTAGGTGTAGCAGAGCCTCCTTCTCCCACCAAAGAGTTTATCCCCAACATTTTAATGAGTAGGTTTGCTTAGATTCAGCCCCAAATTCCAACATTCAGACAGACTCACCCTCTTCATGATAGGGAGCTCAGTCTTCCCCATTGTGTACTTATGATATATTACTCCCCCATTCTTAGGTAACTGGCTACAGAGAGAGAAGACAATTAGAATGTTCTTCTCCTCACTCTCCCTGCTTTTACTCAGGGACATAAAGCTCAAACCCAAACAGTGAATAATTGCCCCATTCCAAGATTTGGAATTCACCAGTCAAGTTTCCTATCACACTTCGCTACCTGGCAACAAAGATGGCTTGAGTCAGTCTTTCCTGGCATCTCACTGGACAATAGGGGAAAGAAAGCATCTTCCTTCCCATATACCATCTTGTCCTCCAGATAAGGGAGGGAACTTAAGGGTCAAAAGCACTTTCCATCCTTTATCCCATCAGTTGTATTTGAAACTCGAGGTTTCAATGTGAAATTCTGAAATTTCTTGGTACTGAACTCTCAGCTATTGGTCACAGCCATTAAGCTATGTATTTTTCTTTAAACCCACCAAAATAAAAATTTCTCCTTCTACTCTCATTCAAGAAACATGGATGGAAAAAACAAATATACTCTTTCAAAATACATATGCCATTCACTGCAATTCAATAAAGATGTATTAAATCAATATAACAAGTCCTGAGGACAGGATAAAAAACAACATAACCCCATTGTTTGTGAACTTCCTTATCTCCCTTTCCTTTTTATATCCTTTGGCATTTTTCTTTCTTTCCTCAACTCTCAAAAAATAAAGTAACCTTTCTCTGTGCCAAAGTTAAACCCTCCAGTTGAGTCTCTCATCCAGTCTAGACCTTGTTCCACTGGTGATTTTTTCATCTCTTATCTCATTCTCATCTACCTATAAACAATCAGGTTTCTCCTTTGTTACCTACAAAGCCTCCCACCACCCTCCACTAAACACAGCTACCTCTATTGGCTATGATCCCGTTGGTTCTCCTTCTCACTAGCTCTACTTCCTTACCAACCTGGCTTTCCATCTCTTCTAAGTGATTGAAACTGTTGCCTTTAAGGTTACCACTGACTCTCAAACTCCCACACTTGAAGACTTCATCTCATCCTCCTTGATCTTTCTGAAGCACCTCTCTCCTCCCTGTCAACTTCCTCCAATCTCATAAATGCTGTCTTTGGCTCTCTCCCTTTAAAAAAAATTCATGACCCCCTATCTTGATGATCTTAGTGATCTTGTACATTCTCCTAGCATCAATGATCACTTCTATGCAAATGACTAGCAGATCTCTTTATCTAGCTCCAATCTTTCTGCTAAGTTCCAGTTTCCCATTTCCAAGTTCCTGCTGGACATGTCCCCCTAAATGCACTTTACATATATTATCTCTTAATAAAGTTAAGTGACAACATGCTCCAGTTATGTGACTATAAGCAAGAGTGTAGACTCTAAACCAGATCTTTCCTTAGCCAAGTCCAACCCACTTTTCACTATGTTTTTTCTATTTTACCAGTGCCATTGAGCCAGTGTCCCCGGGTCTCACTCAGTAGAACAATGCACAGTGCTATGACCCATTTTTGGCAGCTAGTTTTCTTTTTCTCACCTATCTCCTTTGGAAAAATGTCAATCTAAACTACCCTTAGATCATGTTGAACAATGACTTTTTCAAGACATCTTAGGATAGCTGAGGAAGTAGTAAACTTTAGAAATGGTATAGATGTAAATCCAGATGAACTAAACTGGGGCAACTCTAGTTATAACATGAAAAAAAACAGTCTGCTACTGTGGGACTCTTGGACTATTCAAGATAAGGAGCCACCAATGAACTGCAGAAGCTTTAAAAACAATTAAATCCCTTCCTTCCTCTACACTCATATTTTGTTCTGTTCTTTCAGGTTGACTTTTCACAACCTCATTTTGGGCATTTCTTGAAGAGATACTGGAATGGTTTGCCATTTATTTCTCTGTTCATTTGACAGATGAAGAAACTGAGGCAAACTGAGGATGAAGTGATTTGCTGAGGATCACACAGCTGAGCAAGTATTTGAGGTCAAATTTGAACTCAGGAAGATGTGTCTTCCCTATTCCAAGCCTAGTGCTCTATCCACTGTACCATTTAGCTTTCCCTTCTCACTTATGATAAATAATTCTCCATTCAGATAGGAATAGAAGAAGACCAGGACACATGTTTAGGATTGAAATCCATGGAATTAGGCAAGGGTAAATAGGAGTCATATATATATATGTACAGACACGTACATTGTCTATTGCCTATAATCCTGCTTGTCCTTTTTTCTGCACATTATTTCGTGATAAAAAGTAATATTAGTCTTTTGCCTAATTACAAATGACAGTATTAAAAATAATTATGGTAGTTCTTTCCTTGAAATAAACATGAGATTAGTAGGTAAAATCATGATTCTCATTTCAGGGACTTAAAAAAAAAAAAAAACCAAGGCCCAGAGAAGGGAAATATCTTATACAACCAAGGCCACAAGTGACAGAATATAAAAATTAGGTCTCATAGGTCCAAGGTCAAACTTCTTTCCACACTCTCTGGGGCACATAAATGTCCAAATAGGATCATAAACTCTACTCTTTAGAGCTGAAAGGAACCTTAGATACCATCTAGTCTAGCTCTGTCAATTTGCAGATAAGAGCCCACCAAACTCAGTGACTTGCCCAAAGTGACCCAGGTACCAAGCGTCAGAATCACCTTCACAGAAAACTTTGAAGTAGTTAGTTCTTTTATTCCACATAGCCACCTCGCTTTTCATGTCAAGGGTTGGATGGGTAGGGTGCATGGCCAAAATCGGCCCCACTCCACAATTATCAAGCATGACAGAACTAGAAGAGAAACATCTGGTCCAAGGTGGCTTTTGTAGCAGAGAGCTTTCTTTGATCTCCAACTGGTGTTCTCAATAGTGTCTAGCAGATCAATTACTTAGGAGACCTTTCCCACTAGTCAGCCCAAGAGCTAACTACCAGGATACTGTATAGAAATCAGTTCTCTTTATCAATCCTTTTTTTCCCTTAAACAGATTTTTTCTTCCCCCTTGAAACAGCATAATTATTAAATCACTTTCAGTACCTTCTGTGTGGTTAATGATTTCCCTACTTTCTTATGTTCCATTTTCATGCTGAAACCTATTTGCAGGGGTTTTAAATATGCCATTCCATAGCTACAGTTTCATTTCCTATTGCAGTTGAGGTTATGAAGAACTTGCTATGTCATTATTAAAACCAACATCTTGTTCGGGTTTCTCTGGTATTTGGGAGAATTCAATCATTATGGTTTTATCGTATTTCTCCAAAGTTTAGGGATGCCGATAGAAAGTTTCCTTTTCACCTGGATTTCATTTTGATGGCCTTGACTAATTTCTTTTGTATCCAAGTGTCTGTCTCAAGAATGTCAGTGTGTGTGTGTGTGTGTGTGTGTGTGTGTGTGTGTGTGTAATTTTTCCCAAGGAATCTTCAAGTCATACATATCAGGGCTAAATTTGATGTCATGAGGAAAATGGAAATTGTGCATTTGGGAATGATGATGAATTATTTTGAAACACCAAGTAAAAGCCCTTTTAGTTTCAATGGTTTTCAATAATATGATTCTTTCAATCATATATATTTATATATGAGTTATATATATAAATATATAATACATATAAATTTATCTATGATCAAATATAAAAAATATAAACACACACACACACACACACACACACACACACACATATATATATAAACTAACCCCAGGTTATGATATCCAGGGAGGTCTGTTTCAGCTCTAAATCCTCTGATTTACAAAATTGATCAGTCAGCTTAGTCTTAAAAAAAAAATCCATTCAGATTGTTGTTTCTTTCTTAGTTTAGTGAATTAACCAAATATTTTCAGGGTTCAATAAAATGGCTAAATCGATTGGATAGTTTTTTTGGTTTGTTTGTTTTCTAAATCTGTGATTTCATCTACTTGGGAGATTCTTATTTGTAATTCTCTCCACCAATACAGATCAGGAACTGTTAATGTTTTGTCTTACACAGTTACCAGGGACATTGAAAGAATGAGTGACCTTTCTAGGTCCTACAACTAGTATGTGTCACAGAATTTAAAAACACATTAACCAATTTGTCTTTGAAGTCAATCCTCTCTCAATTCCTTTCTACTCCCTTTCACTCAAGAAATATGTACTAAGCACCTTTGTGCCAGACGCTGCCCTAGTCACTGGAAATATAAAGCCAAAAGCAAACCAGAGCCTGACTTTGAGGCACTTACCCACCATGCCATGCTCCCTCTCATTTGTGCATAGATAGTTATTGGTAACACATTGCATTGGCAGACTCCTTTGCCGTCTGTACCATGCGTACAATGCATTTCACGGCCACAGAATTCAACCTGATTTATGGGCTGTGGTAAAACACATACTGTGCAGGAACTAGGGCAGGCCATGAATAAAATACACAACAGAAAATGGGAAACATGGCGACCACTTCCCAGGGTATGCTCAAATAAGCCAGACAGTTAGGATCACTTCACTCAAGGAGAACTAAGGAGAAAATTCAAGTCACAGAGGGTAATGATTCCCTTTGGAGTTTAGCTTGGCTATATGGAAAAAGCATAGATCCTCTGTTCTGGGAGGTAGCGGGAGGTGGAGGGGAAGGAAAAAGGATCAAAGGACGTACTGCACTCACTGCCAGGAAATTGGGAAGAGGTGAGCTTTGCCCTCCCCTTCTGCCTCTATAGATCACCAATTATAACGCTCCCAGAGAACTGAAACATAGGTGACACTACTTTACATCCCTGAGCCTCAGTAAAAGTTCAGCAAGGCACAGTAGAGAGAATGCCAAACTTGGGTTCAGATAGAACTGGGTTCAAATGCTACTTCTAACACTTAACAGTTGTATGACCTAAATAAGGAACATGACCTCTCTGAATCTCAGCTTCCCCATTTCTCAAATGGGGTAGTAATAGAATGTATCTCAAAGTAATGTAGTGAGCCTCAGATGGTATACTGTATTTAAAGCTCTGTTTTGAGTATTTATAATATAGAGGTGTATATGTGTGTGTGTGTAATATATGTGTGTATATGTATGCATATATAATATATATGTACATATATACACACATATATATACATATATATATATACATATTTAAGTTATAACTGTAATTTCACCTCTGGAAGGAAATCTCAATAAGAAAACTAACTCTTCTAAAGCAAAGTTGTTCAGTCATGTCCGATTCTTCATGATCCTATTTGGGGTTTAGTGGCAAGTGGTTTGACATCTTTTCCAGCTCATTTTACATGCGGCAAAGAGAGTTAAGTGACTTACCCAGGGTCATCCAGCTAGTAAGCATGTGAGGCCAGATTTGGACTCTTCCTGACTCCATGCCTGGCACCGGGCCACCTAGGTACCTCCTTTTTACAGAAGTAGAATGGATAGCTACCTAGCTACCTTCTTCTAATGCAAAAATGCTACTTAAAGTCTGAAAGAAGTGATTGTCTGGAGGCTCTGGGAGACTGAGTAAGCAAGGGCGCTTTGCCCGTATGTGTCAGAGATGAGATTTGAACCTAGGTTTTCCTGATTCTGAGACCTGATCATGATTCTATGCTGCCTCTTAAAGCTCTATACAGATTTCAGTTAAGCGTCCCAAATTTACAACCAAGATCTTTCCTGGTGCTGACTTTCCCTAGCTTCCCTAAGACTATTTTCTTCATAACTTTAATTTTGTTGTTGTGGCCTCTGATTTCTCATTTTCCCATTGCTATCTTTGCCCTATTGCTATTCTCACTCTAATCTTAAGCCCTTGTAAATAGGGAAGTGGCATCCATCTGCTGAGGCTTGCTTTAATGGAGTAAGAAAAGGCAAAATTGATGAGGTCACTATCAGATGCTTAAAAATCATCCAAATTTCCAAATTCTACAGGTCCAGAGAATTCAAACAGAATTGTGATCCAGGCTTTCACTTTGATTTTTAAATCTCTGAGTAACCACAAAAAGAAAATTATCCAAGGGACTCTGCAAAATGATGGTAAATAACCTTCACAAAGGTCTCCTAAGTTTATAGAGACCTCACATGGAACATCACATTTGATCCTTACAACTCTGGGAGATGGATGCTATTATTATTCCCATTTTAGAGATGAGAAATTGAAGATCAGAGAAAAAATATCATGGTGTGGTAGAAAAATGTTGGATTGGAATTCAAGTCCTGGGGTGAATTCTACCAGATCCCAACTAAGCAAAACTCTTCTTCAATCAAGAGACATTTATTAGAGACCAGTTTTGTACCAAGCACTGTACTAAGTGTTGGAAATGTAAAGAAAAGCAAATCTACTCCTTGGGGAAGACAGAATTCAAAAAACAATGTACAAACAGCTTATTGACCAAATAAAATGGAGGTGACTTCCGAGGTAGTCACTAGCATTAAGGGGGATTAGGAAAGTTCTTGTAGATGGGATTTTAGCTGAGATTTGAAGGAAGCCAGAGAAGGTAGGAATGGTAATGAGAAGGGGAAGCATTCCAGGTATAGATGGCAGCCTGAACAATGCTCAGAGGCAGGAGATGGAGTGACTTTGGCATTCCCATCTCTGTGTAAGGAAGAGATTGGATCAAGACTCTCAAACTCCTTTTCCATTCTAAATCTTTAATTCTAAGTGACACATCCATCATCACACAACTTGGTAAATCTAAGGGTAATATAAATGGAATCATCTCCTGACTCCACACTGACTTGATCTGATTTGGCTCTTAGAATTGTACCAGGCAGACTCTCAATTATTATAAGAAAAATTAAATATGAAATAAAAAAATTAACTACTCTTTTAAAATGTTTCCCATGTGAAGCTGAAAGCAAAAGTGGGCTTATTCTTATATATTTTCTCTCTCTCTCTCTCTCTCTAAAAGGATTAAGTCTTCTATAAGACAGAGTCTTTTCTTACAAGTCTCTCTGGGCCACCATACTCCCCAGAGACTAGGACAAAGGAAATTCCCATTGTCTTCCCCACAAATCATCAAGCAGTAAAGATAAGTTCTGATGAAGTATCAGAATGATATAGGTATAGAAGTCCATTTTCATCCATGCTATTTGTATATCTAAAATGACTATGTCTTGATATATTTCCTACCAGAACTACCATATCCCCTGCCAGAACAAGGAATGAATCTTCTAAATGTCTCATTTACCAACACAACAGCATTTATTTTCATTTCTCCCTCCTTTGTCTTCTCTTCTAACAAATGTCAATCAATAAGTCAACTAATAAACATTCATTAACAATCTACTCTATACCAGCATTGTGCTAAACTGAGGGCTACAAAAAGAGTCAAAGCTTGACTTCAAGAAGTTTATAATCAAATGGGGAGAATTTAAATTCTTAAAAATTTAAGAAAATATTATTGTAGTATCTAAGGAAATGCCCTCTGCCTAACTGTACCTAGCAAGGAAATAAACATTTCCTTGTTGTAACCATGGTGACACCATCCCATTGCCAAACATAAGAAATTCTTTTTTAAAATGCCTCGTGACAGGTATCTTTTAGCATTTTCATACAAAGGGGAAATGGAGGCGCAGAACATTTAAGTGACTTGGCCAAAGTTATAAAGAAAATCACAAAGGAAAGCAATCCAAATGTCTTTAATCTCTTTTAGGACAAGTTTCATATTGGATAAGATCCCATGGGATCTCAGAGTCAAAGTCTTTTGATGAGACAGTGAAAATAAAGGTTTGAAAAATGAATATTTAGCCAAAGTGAAAGACAGCTCTCTACTTCTTTCTCTCTTCTACTTTCACTGGAGTTGCAATTTAATCATAGTACTCTCAACTTTTTACTATCATCGAAGGATACCAAACAGCAATCTAAAACCAAAACAAAAAAATAAATAAATAAAAGATTTGGGTATATAGGTATATTCTTTAAAATCCCATTTCACTCATTCTTCAAACATTAAGTTCTTGTTATTGACAATGTACCATACTGGGCTTTGGAGAAATTACAAAGAGAAATAAGATATTCCCTGCCCACAAGAACTGATAAAGAGAGTAAGAGGTAATAAGGCACGTACATAGCTGACCATAACATGACTAAGTATACAAATAGGCTATAAAGAAATGAGGTCAAATGAGGGAACAAGGACATGATTCTAAGGACAATACAACTGGGAAGCAAACATTTGTTAAGCACTTAGTATGACAAAGGCATATAAATATATGGGGATATAAATATAAGCTAAAGAAAAGACAATTCTTGCTCTCGAGGAATTTGTATTTTAATGAGAGAAAGGATCACCAAGGGGGAAATGGGGCCAGCATGGCCCCATGAAAAATATTTCAGGTGGAAAAAGCCTGGGTTAAAGGGGATTCAAGGAATACTCCCAGGGAAAAGGAACGTTTGAGCTGAGCCTTGAAACATGGATATGACATCAACAGGCAGAAATGAGGAAAGAGGATGTTTTGTAATTGGTACTGGTGGGAATAAATATATAGACATAGGAAACCATGAGTCAGATTTAGGGGAGAGAAAATAGTCCATTTTGATTGGAACTTAGAAGTCGTACATGGAGGCAGATTGGATAGGGCTGTAAAAGTCATAATAAGGATTTTGTGAGGTGTTCTTTTCTCTTCTTTAAGTCTCTATCAACTCTAATGACTTAACAATTTGTAAAGATTCCAACAATTTTGAACTTTATTCAGTTGACAATAGGGAGTCATCAATGGTTATTGAACAGTGGAATAACCCTATCAAGGTTGTATAGGATGATCTGGAGAACAGAAAAACTAAAGACTTAAGAAACTTACAAGGAGGCTATTGTAATAGCCTAATTCTAATTTCTATTGTTTGAAAAGTTCATCATCCCATAATCCAGGTTCTTCCATGTCTCAGTTGGGATGGGGTTGGTTCTGCCCAATTATACTTTTCTATTACTGTCAGCCTCTTCCACTCATTTTGGAAGGTATCCTGCAGGCTTTATTTTTGTTTGGGTTTCTAAAAAGAACTAATTGGATGACTTCTGGGAGCAGGGAAGAGTATTGATAGCTAAAATATTAGTCAATAGAACTATATACATAGATATTTCATTTTGAAAAGAGTACTTAAATTCCCAGTTCCTAGAACATAGTAGGCACTTCATAGATGCTTATTGATTGATTTTCTTTGAATAGAGGATTTCTTAACTATTTTTGTGTTGAAATATTTTGGCAGTTTTTTAAAGCATAAAAGCTTCAAAGATTATGTCAAATAAAATATATGGGGATTACAAATGAAACTAAAGGTTAATTAAAAACAAAGATGTGGTTTTGTTTCCATCCAATAACTTCCTTGAAATCTATCCACAGACCCCTTGGAGTTTAGATTAAGCTCTAGATTAAGAATCCCTGGGTCAGTCTTACAGAGCTGAATTTCTAAATCTGTTTCCACTACCTAACGTGATGGAATGGAAAAATGTTCTGAGAGTGGACTGAGATCCTGCTTTTACAATCAGATCCTGCTTGTAATTTTAAACAAATCACTCATGATCTCTGAATCAGATCTTCCCTTGCAAAATAATAGAATTGAACTATACGACCTCTAATGCTCCTTTGGCCCTGAATTTATGATCCTACATAAGTTCTAATGGCTACACTCCTTAGGGAAGGCAAGGAACATTAAGGGAAATATTCATCACACCCCATTCATAGTCCCATGTTCAATTATAATTCCTACAATTACCAAAACAATTCACCATCCAACATGGAGTCCACTAATTCTGTGGAAGATTCAATTACTGCACAGGAAGACAATCTGATTATTCTTGGGGTGGCTACTCAATTCCATCTCCCAGATCTATGTTGATGATACCCAGGCCCAACATTAAGTAAAAGGGGAGGCATCCCGATGGCTGCCTCTTAAACAAAAACATCCACATACATAAGCATGCCTTTGAAAAATTAAGGTAAACATCTTCTGGACTTATTGCTGTTGACAGTATGTTTTCAATTTGCAACACAAATTCATCGGAAGCTTTTCTGCCAGGGAACCGGATGGCTCAGGGAATTAGTAATTGGTAATGAGTCGTGTACTCTTTCAGCTCTCAGTTACCATTTTGAATCCAGCTCAGGCCAACCAATACTGAATTACCTGATGCCTTTAGAGCCCTTTTGTAATATGAGCCTGCCTGGATTCAATTTCTCTTGTACAACGTTGTATCTGGAGAAGCAAGTAGGATAGGACAGGACAGGAGATGGCAGAGAGAAGAGTCCTGACCATACTAAAACTTGAGTCTTGATCCTGGTTTTGTCCTATTGCTGATTCTAGGCTAGCCAGCTCCCCACCCCTCTGTTTCCCATTTATGTTCACCTGCAGGGCAAGCGATACCTATTTCCCTGACCTCCAAACCAACAGCTTTTCATTTTCCTACCTGTTGAGTCTATATTGCTAAGATGTCACAATGTCAGCCCCTCCAAATGTCATCTTTTCTAACATCCCTAGAAAAATAAATTCAATTTTCTGCTGTAGCCATCCTCTGTTAGTACCTTGCTTCCATGTGACCTGGTACTTAAAAGACCTGAGGTTCCTTAAATTCAAATCTCCTGCAAAACAGGATGTGGAAATACAATTTCCCACTTCACTGCTACTTTAAAAATCAATATTTAAGCCTTCCTTGGGTTTTCCAAGGATTTTTTCCTATTTGCAATGACAGAGAAACAAACTTCAAAATTCTAGAAGATGTCTCATTTCATTCCTAAGGCAAATCCCTCTACTACCTCAATGAGTTTCTCATCTTAGCAGACAGTCTTTGTGATATATCAGTCTCCCCATTCAAAGCCAATTCCTGCAATACCCTCCTTCTTCTCTTCTCCTATTCAGCTCTTTGGAGCCTAAACAGATGGTAACTTTTCCAGAAAGACTTTCTTGATCAATCAACAAGGATTTATTAAGTACTTACTCTATGCCAGGCTCTGGGAATATAAAAAAGTAAATAATCCCTAATCAATTGATGTCTAGTTTCTGTAATAACTTGTTCCCTCTGATATTACAAAGAACTTGGTAAATATCTTTTTAATGTTTTTGTATAGTTGCCCGTGTTAGGGACTTAGCTTTCTCCAAGACCTTAAACTTTAGGAAAGCAGGTATTGGATCTTATCTAAATCCTCATGCCTTAACACAGAACAGTTCCTCAATAAGTATTTGTTTAATTAAATTGGAAAAACATGTCAGAACTCTTTCTGCACTGGCATAATCCAAAATTACGTTCACCCTTTCAATAGAGAAACATCATAAAAGGGAAACAGAGAGAAGCTTAAAATTTTATATATGTATATATGTTTGTATATATGTATTTATATATGTGTGTTTATGTGTATGTATATAATACACATACCTACCTGTCTATCTGCATATATACACACACACATATACATATACACATACGCACAGTAGGCAGAATTATACATTTCTAAGAAAGCAATATGGCAAAAGCAAAAGGATACAATGGAAAGAATGCAGTCTCTAGAATCAGGAGAGGTGAGATCAAATCTTGACAAAGTGATTTCCCACCTTTGTGACCTTAAGCAAATCAGTGAACCTTTATAAATCAAAATTTCCTCATCTCTAAAATGAAGAGATTAGAGTAGAAGACCTATGGGTTTTCTTTCAATTCTAAATTAATGACTCTATGATAAAAAATTCTAAACTACGGCAAGACCAAATAACCTTGGTTTCTATGAAGTTCTTCATTTTATTCCTTCTCCCTAATCTTTGGACTCAACTCAGAACCCAGTTTTCCAAACCTTTCCTTTTTTTCCCCCCTCAGGCCTCCTCATGCAAAAGGAAACAAATTCACTACCTATCCCCAACCTCAGCCCTTGTGAGCATCCAAATTCACCTTAATACAATAGGTGTTAAATGGCCCAGCAGGCCTGGGGGGGGCCCAAGGTAGGGTTCATTTACATCTCAGAGGAAATTCCAGACTCTTGGTCTCCATTTCACATTCCCCTAGGTCCCTCTCACTTAAAGAGAAATCCATAAGTTTCTCACCATAATTCACTAAAAATGGCGTCAGTTTGGCAGTCACAGTTACAAATGATGATTTGCAAGTGGCAACCTGGACCAGGGGCGTGGCACTGTGATGGAGAGACAGAGGCAAGAGTGACTTTTAAGCCTGGGATTTGTTTCCCTGTTTCCCAGGCACCACTGCCGAATTCTTAAATCACATCAGGCCTACAAAACCTGAGCTGATGGCTATCTTTGGGTTATCTTTCATTAAAAAATCAAAAATTATAGATTTTCCTTCTAGGATCCTTATTCAGGCTTGATACATATTCAGTGCTCAAAATTATCTTATAACTATTATGAAGCTGGACAGAGGATTTTGCTATTTAGGAGCAATCCTTTGAGAAACAAATTTATTTAGAAAACCACTGAGCCTTTAAAAAAAAAAGGAAAGAAAAGAAAAATAATTAATCTTCTTTTCCAAGTGAGTTATCAAAACCAAATTTTGTGTTACAATCTGGTCTGGTCTGTTTTATTTTAGGCATTTGCAGCCATCCTAAGGGAACCATCTTGTAGGAAACAGAACATTTTACATTTCCAGTTTTTCTTACCTATTCCAATTCCATATTTATATTGCTCCTTTTCCTTTACACTCCACAGTTTAGAGGAGCAATAATTCTCCCCCATATATCGTTCCACCAACAACCAATTAACAAATGCCCTGAGCAGTGAGCATTCTTGGCTACAGGGCCTAGCCAGTCATTAATTTGGTGAAGGAAGGGCTAACAAACTCATAAAGGGAAACTTGATTTTTAGAAGTTAGTTCAATTTTACATTATTAAAAAGGAAAATGCAGTAAAAATAATAAGGGCATTGCCAAGACTCTATTGCAAAGTCAATTAGTCTCACAAAAAGCCTAAGATTCTGAGATATAGACTTGCATTTGGAATCACTTACCCTATTAAAGTAACTCCAACTATCATCCCTGGCAAATAATATTTCACTGCTAATGTCTAGAGTCCTAATGATTCATTAGATTTTTTTTCCTTTTATTCTTTCACCATCCTCAATGCAACAAAATTTATAGCACCTCATATTCAACTATATGCATATATTAAACATGCATACATATATATTACATAATAAAAATTCCATGCACTGAATGCAAAAGTGTAGTAAAATATTTGCTGCATACTATCTGTATGTATGTGTGTAATGACTTTTTTTTTTTGGGTGGGGGAAACCTAATTAAAATGCAAAGTCCCAATCTTTACCAAGCCATATGATATGTACTATCTCTGTAGTGCTCAGTTTTCCTTTTCTGTAAAATGAGGGTGTCAGATTGGATCAGTATTTCTTAAAGTATGGTCCAGAGACTCCTATGGGTCCCCAAAACTTTCTTGGGGTATCTCTAAGATCACATCTTGTTTCATAATTGTACTATAACGTTTTAATTTCTAATATAAGTATCGATGGATATAACCCACATAAACAAAAGTTCTATGGAAGATTTGCAATCCTTTTTCAGAGTATAAAAGGGTCCCAAGCCCCAAAAATTTGAGAACCACTGGCCTATATGATCTTTAAGGCCCCTTCCAGCTGTACCACTCCTACTGTCTATGATTCTAGGTCTGTGTTAACAATAAACTGCATTCTAGTTCAGAAGAGTAATCATTCCTACAATTTCACCACAATAATTATTCAATATCTTAAAGTCTTTATTTTTTTCTGACTCTACTCTTTTAATTAAGACATTTGGGTAAACAGACCAAAGGAAACATACATTTGTACATCAGAACAGGCCTCTGAATGAAAAACATGTTTTTTTGATCAGTAACTGGTAGACAGAGAATGGTAGACAAGATTCTCTTCCAACAGCTCTTTTTTGCAAAGCAACTGCTTTGCCGAATTCAAGCATGGATTCAATGACCATTTTTAAAAGTAGAGAATATTTAACCTTATGAAACTCTAACAAGAACAACAACAAAACAAAAAATCTTTAACATTCTTTCCATGGAAACCAAGGTAGACCCATTCAGGCACCCAGCTTGCTGCCATCAAACCAAAAAGTCCCAAGAGATTCTACAGTTTTTTGCAAGGAAGATTCAACTCTAATTAACTGTAATCTTGTACATATTGCATTTTTCTACCAGGTTAAAAGACTAGCAGGGGGTGAGTCTGAAGAAAGAGAAGGAGATTATTAAAACTTTAATAACCTGAGCCTTTGAACCTTTTCAAATTCTTTACAATTTTCTCACATTTCCAAACCCAGATGTCTACATAGAGTTACTGTGCCATGGGCTTCATGTTTATGCTTTTATATCTGTTTTCTAACTTATTTATTACCACTCCCTTCCTTCTTAAAAAAAAAAAAAATAGAACACTCAGGGGTTCTTCCAGATCTGGGCTAGAAAGTCTAGTTATTCTTAGAGGGAAATTTGCACAAATGATCTTTATTCATTACTGACATTAAAGATTTCCAACAACTCAATCATTCCTTCCCTGCTGCTAGAGGTAAATTGTTAGGCAGCCTAGCAACGTGGCAGCCTGAATCACAGCCTCCATCTCAATCCACTGACAAAGAAAGCCTGAAGTTCTTGAATAGCATTGATATGGGAAACTTGGACTACACTTGTTACAAAGAAAAAACAACGAATATAGCCCTCTATACAATGAGAAGATCATTCCTTTCCCAAAGAGGAAGACATTACAATAATACCTATATCACTCTACTACCCCACAATCTATAATCCCAAACCAGGGAATTTGCACCTATGTCAAAAATGTCTGAATTTAAACCTAAAAGAATCAAAACTTTAAATTCAAACTGGGCAAGTCTCTTTGGGTCTTTTATGGATTGTTATAGAGTGTCTTACATTTTGCATATTATTGTTTGAAATTCTTTAAAATAGAAATTCCTTAAGTTTCCATACAACTTACATATATACATATATATTCCCTAATTCATGATATGAATCTTTTTATTAAAGCTTTTTATTTTCAAAACATATGTGTAGATAATTTTCAATATTCACCCCTGCAAAATCTTGTGTTCCAAATTTTTCTCCCTTCCCCCTACCCCTGCTCTAGATCCCCAAGTAATCCAATATAGGTTAAACACGTGCAATTCTCTCTATATATTTCTACAATTATCATGCTGTACAAGAAAAATCAGATCAAAAAGGAAATAAGTGAGAAAGAAAACAAAAAGCAAGCAAACAACAACAGAAAGAGTGAAAATACTATGCTCTGATCCATCCTCAGTTCCCACAGTCCTTTCTCTGGGTGCAGATGGCTCTCATCATCACAAGACCATTGGAATTGTCCTGAATCATCTCCTTATTGAAAAGAGGCATGTCCATGGTAATTGATCACCTGATATCAATCTTTTGTTTCAACTCTTACCCAACCCTTAGTCATTGAATGAGCATCCCCTTAGATGAACTGAGACCTGGGAAAGATTTTAATTTAGAAATTCAAGGTCATTTCAACTTTTTTTTGTCTTGTCACTAAATTTTGTTGATTCTGGAGGAGAAAATGAGGCTGATGACTTTGTGCAGCTCTGCCTCATTTAAATCTAATTTACTTGGAAGTCAAAATATCATTTTCACATTACTAGTTCTAAACAACTTCCACTTTATTCAAAACCATATTAATGTGAAGATATTTCCTAGAAAAAGATACTCACCTACAAAATGAGACTCTTGGAAGAAGGATCTTTCTGTGTGAAAGAAGGATCTTGGAAGAAGGATCAAGTGTGAAAACCAAAATGGAAAACTGATTTCTTGCTTCAGATATGTCATTTTGTAAGAATTCTACAACCTCTGAGTAATGCTATTAAAAAAAAAAAAAAAGAATTCTGTTCTTGAAATCAGGAGAGTCCTGAGTTCAGATTCTGCCCCTGCTTCTTTCCTGGTTGTATATCAACAGGCAAGTCAATTAGGATAATAGGAGCATAAATTTATAGCATAAAGGAAACTTAGAGTTTTTATAGGCAAAGATTTTTAACCAGGAGCCCATAGACTTGTGATTGTTTTCATATCTATTTTTATAACTGTATTTCAATATAATTGGCTTCCTCTGTAATTCTGTTTATTTTATTTTATGCATTTTTTTTAAAAATCCTGAAAAGGGATTCATGGAACTCACCAGACTACCAAAGGATGTCTATGATACATATACACAAAACAAAATAATACCTGATCTAGCCGAAATTCCTCATTTTGCAAATGCAGAAAGTTATCAATCAGTAGAGAGATCAAGGAACTGGCCCAAGATGACACAGGTGGAAAATGCCAGATCCAGAATGAGAAACCAAGTCCTCTGAATTCAAGTCTAGAAGGACTTTTCCCACTCTCCCATATTTCCTCCCTCTCCAAGTTTCGGGGATACCATCTGCCAAATAGGGATAACAATGTCTGTCAAATTGAGCTCACAAGGTTGTCATGAAGATCAAATGAGAAAATATCCTCAAAAATTATGTGGAAATCTTACAGTATTCCCCTGAATGCTGTAACAATCACCTCTTTTATTTTCATGTCACTAAGAAGTAAAATCATATGCCTTTAATATAATTCATGTATATTTCTAATGATGGTGTATTTTTCCCATAAAGGCTACTTTTTTTAAGTAATAGAAAAAGAAGCATCATTAATCTCTCAAATTCTATTATTATGCCATTGACCCACACAAAAATTTGTGGTGCCTTTTTATTCCCTAGTGTAAAAAATTTGGGAAGGGAAGAATTCATTAATGAGAAGATAGTGTCTGAAAACAGAATTTGGATAACCTTACCACAGTTTAGAAATTCATGTATTAAGGATTAGTAAAAATAATATTTGCTTGATGACTTGGAAAAGTCTATATGGTAAAGTGTAAAGAGCTTTGGATTTGGAATCTCAGTTCTGCCTTTAACTGTGGAAATTTAGACAAATCTGAAATTTTAGCGGTCTCAGTTTCCTCATCTGTAACAAGGGTAGGTTGCACTATATAATATTTACAATCTCTTCCAATTTTATATCTATGATTCAGTTATTAAAAGGACTTTAAATTGAAAATTGAAAGGGAAGGAAAAACTGTCCACATATTTCCACCACACCCAAACCCGCAGAAATTATACAAAAAAGAATATCCATGAAAAAGAAGTGTAATTGTCAAGAAATAATATTCAACAAAAAGGAAACAAAGTCTACACATAGCCTTAGATATACAATATTCAAAATAAGAACAATGTTTTAAGGTGAACAAGGTATAATAGAAGGAGGTAGATTTGAACTCACTGGCTCAATGGAAAATAGCTTATGCCTGAAATATGGTTATGAAAGGTATGTTTTATTCAAAAGAAAGAAATTAGATGAAGGGCACGTTTGAACAGATATAGATTTAGGCAACAACACTGACACCAACACAGACATGTGTGCTTATTGAAGACAGTCCAGTAGAAAGCATTAGGGTGAGAATCAATAAACGGAGAACTAGAAGTATACTGGAAAATAGATATAGAGTTCAGGATACATTATAGAGATATGACAAAGTGGTGACTGAGGACTTTAGCAATCCAGACAACTTTTGAGTCTTATTCTGCGAAGCAATGAAAAATGAGCTCCCCTCTGAGTAGAAGTGATAGGAATCTTAGGAGGAAGCAAAAGATTTGAATTAAATTTTTTAAGACATAAGCAAGAGAAAGCTTGCCATATTCTATTGCAGACCCTAGATTTGGGGATGGCAGATTTTAAAGGATTCAGAGAAAGGATAGCTAGAATCGCACGCCCTAAAATTCTACTTGGGTAAGTTAGCTCAAGGAGGAATTGGATATTTCGAGTATGAAATTCCAACAACAAACATGATTCCAAGGAGCTAGGAGAGAGGCATAAGATCTAAAAACCCCAACTCATGAACCAATATAGATATTAAAAAGACAATCACAGAAGATAAGGGCAGATAAGTGAAAATAAACACAAATAAACCACATTCAGGATATCAAAGGACTGAGTCTGATGTCATTTCTAAGCTGCTATTAGAGCTCTGTGAAAAGTTCGCAGGACCAGAGATGATCAAATGTCCCAGCTTTCTAAAGAGGGAAGATAGTAGATTCTATGAACTATAGGCTAGGGAACTTGACTTTGATGCCAGAGAAAAATTTAAAACATATTATTAAAGGAGTGGTTTATGGGCATTTAGAAAGGTAAGCAATACTCATCAAAAGTCAACATGGCTCCATCAACTGATAATATTAAGAAAAATGCAATCCTGAGATATCACTTCAAACCCATCAAAATGATAGAAAGTAAAATGACCAAATAGTCCAGAGAAACAGGCATGGGATTCTACTCTTAGTGTAAATCTGAATTAACCCAACCATTCCAGAATAAAATTTGAAATTAAGAAGAAAAAAAGTTACTAAATTGTTCAACGTATATACCACTACTAGGTTTATAAAACAAAGAGGTCAATGATAGGAAGCAAGATCTCATGTATGCCATATTTTTTTGTAATGAAGGAGAAAAAAGAGAAAGAGGAAGAAAAATAGGAGGAAGAGAAGAAGACAGGAAAAGGGAAGGAAAAGGACCACAAAATAAAAACTGAAAAACCAATTATGCACACATCATTGTGGAATGGTAGAACAATTTATTAGATGTGAATAAAATGGAATATTACAATGTGATAAAGAATGATGAATATGAATAATTAAAAGAAACTTGGGAAGACTTATATGAAGTGATACAAAACAAAGGAACCACAATGACCACAGTAACATAAATCAAGGCAATAGCAGAGAGAAGAGAATTCAGAATAAACACAATAACCAATGTTATAACTATTACCAAAATGTATTTCCTTTCTGTTAAAAATATATTGCAAGCTGTAAGAATGGAAAGTTTAAAAATACAGATCATGACAAAATAAAATTCTGGACAATTTTCAGCTTGTCACTATCACTCTAAAAATATAACACAATAATAGAAAAAATACATGGGTATGTATATAATATATGTGTGTACCTATATATTAAAATTTGTATATGTATGTAAATATTTTTATTGTACTATATTATGGAAATGCTTATTTTATTCCATTAATTTATGGATAAGATAAAATAAATTTTAAATAGATATATAAAATTTGTCATTAAGTTGTTTTTTAATTGTGTCTGACTCTCTGTGACCCCATTTGGGATTTTCTTGGCAGAGATACAAAGTGATTTGCCATTTCTTTCTCTCTCATTTTATAGATGAGGAAATTGAGGCAAATGGGGTTGTTTCTTGCCCAGGATCATACAGCTAGTAAGTTTCTGAGGCTAGATTTGACCTCAGGAAAATGAGTCTTCCTAACAACTCCAGACCCAGTGCTGTATTCACTATTCCCCTAGCTGATATACATATACACATACATACTTACACACACACACACACACACACACACACACACACTCCAGCTGTGCTCCATCTAGTAAAGAGTATAATCAGCACTTCCCATAAAGTGAAGGCTAGACGTCTCAATGCAGCCTAAAATCACATTCATATCTTTTGGCTGCCATTCCATATCATTAATATGTTGTGTTGGCAGTCCACAAAAACCCCCAGAAATGCACAGGAATGGTTCTTTGGCCATAACTCCCCATAATATATTTCTGAGTTATTTCTAAACAATTTGTCCCTTACAAACTTCAGTTTATTAGATTCATTCCCTTATTATCTGTTGATGTCTTTTTAGATCCTATCAGACAATATAATAAGAGCTAAGATAGCTAGCATTTATATAGAGCTTTATGTTTTGCAAAGGATTTGATCTTCAGAACAATCCTGTGAGGTCCATATCATTATTACCTTCCCTATTTAGCTAAGGAGAAAATTGACACCAATAGAGATTAGAATGGCTTGACCAAGGTCACACAGCTAGTCAATGACTGAGTCAGGATTCAGACTCAGGTCTTCCTTCCTCTCAGGCTCAAATCCATTAGCAAGGACACATAGTAGCTTCAGCATATTAACTGTGTTTCCCTTTGTATCATCTGCAAACCTGATCAGCATCACTGGTAAAAATGTTTAAACAGCACAGATCTCTAGGGCAGAGGTATCCAACATCCACAAAATTCCCCAGGACTACCTGAACCAGATTAAAATGTAATTGGGAAATCTGAATCACTAAAAACATTTTTTATTTAATAAGCACTTTCTATGTACCAGGCACAGTACTAGGTATTAGGGATACAAAAAGAGGCAAAGGCAATCCCTGTTCTCAAGGAGCTTCCAGTCTAATGGGGGAGACATCATGCAAACAAATAGAGAGAGAACAAGCTTCATACAGGATAAATTAGAAATGATTATGAAAGGAAAGACACTGGTGACAGGAGGCACAGTAGAAAGAGTACCAGTCTCGGAGTTGAGAAAACCTGACTTAAAATCTGGTCTCAGACACTTCTAAACTGTGTGATCCTGGGCAAGTCACCTAATCCTGTTTCCTTCAGTTTCCTTATTTGTGAAATGTCAAGGAAATGGCAAACCATTCCAGTATTCTTGTCAAGAAAACCCCAAGTGGGGTGATGAAGAGTTGGACACAACTAATCCAGGAAACAACAAGGCAATAGAATTAAGAGTGGTTAGGGAAAGTTACCCATAGAAATTAAGGTTTTAGTTAAAATACAATAAAATGTAACTAATGCTGCATGGGTCCTTATGAATGGATTAATGGCCTGGTTTCTATTTGAAACCACCATAATAAGACATTCCATTAAAAACCTCCTCCAAGTTGACAATCATCCATTAATTTCTACTTTTTCAAACCATTCAACCAATTCTGGTTCGAGATTTCTATCCATCTTATTCACAAGCAGAATCCAAATGACTTTTATCAAATGTTTTGCTGACATCTGTGTAAATTATGTCTACAAAGATCCCCTTTATTTTATCAGTGTAATGCCATGTTTAAAAAAAAAAAGAAAAAGAAAAGAAAGTTTGTCATAATTTGTTCTTGTTGAAACTATGTTAGTTCCTAGTTATTTTCCCTTTCTAGATATTCAGAAACCACCCCTTTAGTCTAAAACTATGTAAAGAATCCAAAAGAAAGCTCATTGGCCTGTACTGGCAAACTTCCCTTTCTTATTAAAAAAAAAAAAAAAAAAAAAAAGACAGTCTTTATCCCCTCTGCAGGCCAGAAGCATCTTTCCCATTCTCCAAAAATCTTTCAAAGAATATTGACTGTCTTCTGGACATTGTGTGGGAGCTCCCCTAAAAGAGCTACTTGAATTTATTGAAGACAATCTGATTTCAACTCCATATCAAATACATCATTTTGTTCTGTCCTTTCCATTTTTCTTGGTAGAGAAAAAAGAAACAAATGAGTTTGATAATATGGTCTTCTCTCTGGTGTCTCTTACCTTTGTCCTTGTCAAGTCAAGCTTTCTCTTCTTTGAGCCTCCTCTTTTTCCTCAGTATTAATTTTTAAACATTCTGTTTGATTGTCTTGATCATTCCTTGCCAAATTCAGTTCACTTCCTCCCCTGGTTCTTCACAGACAGTTCCACTTCATTCTGAATATTCTGTTCTGCATCTCAGCATGCTATCGACTCAGCTTTGGCTACATGTCAAACCACAAGTACAAGAAACTCAGAGGGATTGTCTAAATTCATATGTTATACTGGAATTTTGTTGTAAAAGAACATCACCCAAGACTAGGACTGTAAATCCCTGTCAATATGGCTTGTATGGAAATTTTCATTGTAATAATATCTTGTAATAGAAGCTGTCCTCTACCTCATCTTGTGCCCCCAAAATGTTGCATTATTTTTGTCTGTGTGCAAATTGACTCCCTGTTTAGACTTTAAGCTCTTCCTTGAGCTAAATTGGGATAATGTGCCTTCTGTGTTTATCCTACCTCCCTATTCCCCACCTAGGCCTCTAATGCCTGATACAACACTCCACACACTAAAGGGACTTAATGAATGCTTCTGTGATGAATAAGCACTCTATAAGGCAGATCTACTTCAGGGCCCCCAAAAAATGACATTTGGGAGTCACATTGATGACTTTTAAAATTCTCATTTTTTTCTTCACTTAGCTTTAATTCTTCTATAAAATGGGAATGAGACTGAAAAGAATGACATCCTATAATTCTTGATCCTGTTGGGATCTCCCTCACTCTGGAATTTTAAAGGCAACCATGTCAACTGTAGCCATGAGATTCAGATGCCTTAAGTAAGGTCTTTCTGGCAACAAGTGCTGAAAATCCAACTCTCTTCTCACTCTTATCACTATTTCCAAGTTAATTAATTTTCTTCAGCCTAGGTGAACTTACCCATAATCTGAAAACAGTCCTTCTCTGGAAATAGTGGAATTTTTCCACTTTTTTTGTCTAGTTGTAGATCTAATTGTGCTCCAGACTATCTGCCACACTAAAATGAATAAAGCATTACATTTAGATGGGTTCAACTTGTATGTTAGACCATTAGCTGAACAAGACACTGAACTTCTCTGAGACTCAGTTTACCCATGGTGATAACAATAATGTTCTTTTGAGGATGAAGTGGGTGTATATATATATATATATATATATATATATATGGGTATACATACATCTATACATATACACATATACATACATACAAATACATCTATATATATACACACATATATAATTGTTATTTTGCTTTGAAAACTAAATAGAATCATCCTAGTTCAAGCCCACCTGACCTAAAGTATTTGCCTCCTTAACTAAAATTCTTCACCATACCAATTCATCTTCCACACAATTACCAAGGCTATTTTCCTAGAGCACACATTTAATTCTGTCATCCAGCACCCCATGTCTCTAAGTAAATTCTAGTTCTCCATTACCTCGAGGATCAAATATAAACAGAGGTATTTAGCATTTCAAGGTAAGTGCCCAAGATGGAGAGTTAAGTGTCTTGGATAAGGGTAAGTGCTAGAAATGCAAATAAACGACTTCAGAATCTATGTGACCTCACTCATAGTCAGATCCAAAGAAAAGCTGGATAACAATAACAATAATGAGTACAGTGATGATAGCATTTATATAGTACCTGCTTTGTGCTAAGCTCTTTAAAAACGTTATCTTATTTGATCTCAGGGCAGGCCTTATAGGGAAGGAGACAGGCCTTAGGAAAGCCCAAAAACTTTTCAAAATTTCCACCATTGCATGCTAATCTCTTTGGGCTCTTTGAAAATGCAAATATGCTTCTTAAGGGCAAATATATTTAAAGCAAATAAAAGAGAACAAATAAGCTCTCCTATAAATTGTTGTTGTTCAGTCTCACATATAACTTCTATTGTATTTTAATTATAAGTAATTCATACCTATGTGTGAATGTTTAATCAGATATTTTCTTCTTAATGAGCTGAGCTTGATTTCAAGAACAAAACAAAATGAAAAATGGAAGAAATAAGAGAGAGTCAATTATGGAGCTTGAAAAACTTACTGAGAGGAGATAGTGTAATAGGAAGGGTGATAATTTCCAGTCAAAATGGTTGCTTGGACAAAGGCAGACCAACAAGGTCCTATATCCCCACTTCAGCTAAAATCTAATATTCTCACTAGACTGGATAATAATGAAAAAATCCAGTGAGAAACTATAATAAATCATTTCTTTTACATTGAAACTACCCAAAATATCATCTAGAAGTCCACAGGTAATAGGAAATGGGGCCACTAGCTGAGCCAAGAACCAGTATAAGCAAACAGACCTGCTGCCACCTGATACAACTAGAGATGAACCTCGGCCATTCATTGTCTCCAAGGTTATAAGAATAAAGGTCCCAACCTGTCCCACCCCTAAAACCTGCACCAAGATAGGCCCAACATGAGAACACTGGAGCTCCCCAAAGCAGCAGCAACCAGTGCAACAATGACCAATGCAGTTACAGCTGCGCTCAGATCAGGACAGTCCAAGCCTTAATTTCTGAAGTCCCTTGGGGACCATGAAAAGTACTGGAGATCTAGATTTGTGGATCCTATAGATCTGGAATGGCCTGGGATATGGAGGTCATGGCAAGAATCTAAAGACCCCAAAGTTAAACTCAATTGAGTCATTCAAACTGCCATCCTTTGGCAAAGATAGACTAGCTCTGGAACTCTATTTCAGAGTTTCTCAGCTTGTGAAATAAAGCTGGAAAGATGCATAAATCAAAAAATTAATAGTATTAGAATTAGGAATCTAATTAATCATTAGAATTAGTATTAGAAATCAGGGTAGATCAAGAGATCCACTGAAAAGGAGCCTAATTTTTTAAATAAATGCAAGCAATGACTCAGATGAAAAAAATAGATTTTTCTATCAGGACTATATAAATACATAGAATAAATTGAAGCGAAAGAAAATAAATTAAATCTTTTATTGAAAGAGTTAGAAGAAGAACATGTCACCTAGAAAAAAAAATGGTAGTTGGCAGAATACAAACTAGGAGCTATCTGAGTTCTCCCATTACCCTCCAAAGAGCTTTAAATTAACTCCTCATATCAAATTCTGAAACAACAAAGCCAGCAACGGGAGACATGATTCCAGCCTAAGACAATTTAGGAGGTCCACAGGAATGGTCTACACCACCACTGTGGGCACAGACGCTGAGCATGGCAGTGTCTTGCAGGCTGATGGGACAATAACAGCTTCAGGAGCTCTCAGTTCAGAGTTAATCAGGGAATCACACAACCAGTGAGAAGAGATTTCAAAGTTCTTTTTGCTGATGCCCATAAATGGTTCTGGATAGTAGTCTAGATAGAGAAGAGTCCTTGTGGTTGCTCACAAGGGATCAGGGGGTTCCGATCACAGTTTCAGGGCCAAGAGGAACATTAGCACTTATGGCTGCAGGAAATCAAAGGACCTAGTCATGTTCCAAGGCTAAGAAGAGCACTAAATTTTGTGACTGCAGGGAGTAGGGGCCATTCCTGGGTAGACTAAAGACTAGACCCTCTCCCAGGATCAAATCTTGAAACCACCAAAACTTTAAACTGTATCTGAAAACAGCAACACAAAACAGCCTGAACCTTGGCACAGTGCCCCCCCCCACACACACACACACACACACATCACCCAACAGTGAGCAGAACCCAACTTTAACATAAAGTACAAAATAAAGAAATAGGCTGGGGAAAATGAGTAAACAATAACAATATAAGAAGAAGTTGATCAGAAAAGACTCTTACAGTGGCAGGGAAGACAAGACAAACTCAGAAAACAGCAATGTGAAAACAGCTTTAATCAAAGCCTCAAAGTAAACTTCTAATTGGACCCAAAGCCAAAAAGAGTTTCTGGAAGAGTTAAAGAAAGAGATAAGAGTGGCAGGGGAAAAATTCAGAAAAGAAATGAGGGTGATGTGAGAAAATTATGAAAAGAAAATAGTACACACACACACACACACACACAAGAAAACTACACCTTAAAAAATTGACCTAATAGTAAAATGATTAAAAGAACTTCTTTAAAAGCATAATAGTTAAATTTTCAAGAGATTAAAAATTCACTAAAGAAAAGAACTCTTTAAAAGGTAGAATTGGTCAAAAGGAAAAGAAGATACAAAAAAATCACTGAAGAAAATAATTCCTTAA
Organism: Antechinus flavipes; assembly: GCF_016432865.1. NCBI lineage: Eukaryota > Metazoa > Chordata > Mammalia > Dasyuromorphia > Dasyuridae > Antechinus > Antechinus flavipes. The sequence goes on along the minus strand of NC_067402.1, from coordinate 64,608,646 downwards.
AAATTAGAATTGGGCAAGTAGAAGCCAAAGACTCCATGAGATGTCAAGAAACACTGAAATAAAATCAAAAGAATGAAAAAAATAGAAGAAAATGTGAGATATTTCTTCGAAAAAACTAGAAAATAAATTGAGGATAAATAATTTAAGAATTATTGGACTACCTGAAAGCCATGAAATAAAAAAGAATATGAACATCATATTTCAAGAAATTATCAAGGAAAACTACTCTGTTTTCTTAGATCTAGAGAGGAAAATAGAAATTAAAAGAATCTACTAGTCACCTCCTGAAAGATCCCAAAATGAAAACTCCCAGACATATTATAGCCAAATCACAAGTCAAGGGGAAACTATTACAAGCAGCCAGAAAGAAACATTTTAAATATCATGGAGCCACAACCAGGATCACATAAGACTTAATAGATTCCACATTAAATGAATAGAGTGCTTAGAATATGATATTCTAGAATACAAAGGAGCTAGGAGTATAATAAAACTAAGTATAATCCTTCAGATAAAAAAATGGATATTTAATGAAAGAGAGGACTTACAAGCATTTCTTTTGAAAAGAATAAATCTGAATAGAAAATTTGACATTCAAAAAGAAGTCTCAAGAGAAACATAAAAAAGTAAATAAAAAAGTAATCATAAAGATTTCAATAAAGTTAAAATATTTATATTCCTATGTGGGAAAATGATACGTGTAACTAAGAACTTTATCATTATTAAGGCAGTTAAAGGCATCTACATAGACAGAGAGAATGGGTATAAGTCTTTGGAGAACATTCCAAAGGGGAAAAAACCCAGGAATGAGAAAGAGGATTGCTTTAGGAGAAGAGAGAAAGGACAAGTAGAATGGGAGAAATTTTCTGACGAAAGAGGCACACAAGGAAAATCTTTTATAGTTTTGGAGAAAATGAAGGGGTGGCAGGCAATACTCAAATTTCACTCTCATTGAAATTGGTTCAAAAAAGAAAGAATATATCCATATACATACATATATGTGTGTGTGCATACACCTCATGCACACTCTGTTGAGTATAAACTCTATCTTACCCAATTTAGAAATAGGAGGGAAAGGGGATAAAAAATATGGTAGAGAGGTGATAAAAGGATAGGTGGATTAAGGAAGGCTGTGATCAAAAGTAAAATAGACTTCTGATGAGGGATAGGATAAAAAGAGCATAAACAGAAGAAAATAGGATGGAGGGAAATATACAGTAATCATAACTGTGAATGGAATGAGTTAACCCATAAAAAAGTGAAAGTGGATGGCAGAACCGACTAAAAACAATAGTCCCAACACTATATTGTATATGAGACACATTTGAAACAGAAAAATAAAAGCTGTTTCCCAATTGATAAATGGTTAAAAGATATGAATAGACCGTTTTTGGAAGAAGAAATCAAAACTATCTATAGTCATATAAAAATGCTTTAAGTCACTACTGATTAAATTTGCCTTTGAAAATTAAAACAAGTCTGAGGTACCACTTTATACCTATCATAAATGACAATTGCTGGAAGGAATGAGGGAAAATATGTACAATGATGAATTGATGGAATATTAAACTGGTCTAACCATTCTGGAGAACAATTTAGAACTATGTTCAAAGGACAATAGATCTATATATACCCTTAGTCCAGCAGTACCTATACTAGATCTGTATCCCAAAGGAAATAAAGTAAAAGGAAAAGAACCAATATGTACAAAACATGTGTAGCCACTTTTTTATGGTGGCAAAAAAATTTAAAACTATGGGGATGTTCATTAATTGGGAAATGGCTGGATGACTTGTGGCTTATGATTGTGATATGATTCCATTGTATTACAAAAAATAACCAGGGAGATGATTTCAGAAAAACACTGCACGTCCTATATGAAAGTGATCTAAAGTGAAATGAGAAGAACTGAAAGATCACTGTGCACAGTACCAGCAATATTGTAATGATGATCAACTGTGAAAGACTTGGCTGTTTTAATCAACATAATGATCCAAGTCAATTCCAAAGGACCCATGATGAAAAAATGCCAATCACCTCCAGAGAGAAAATTGATGAAGTAAGAGCAAACTAAAGTATAATTTTCTTGCTTTATTTTTTCCTTTTTATTTTTGTGACATGTCTAATATAGAAATAAATTTTGCATAATTCCACATGTATAATTGATATCATATCATTTGCCTTCTCAGTGGATGAGGGAGGGAAGAAGGGAGGGAAAGAGAAGCTGGACTTCAAAATTTTAAAAAGAAAAGAATATTTTAGATAAATATTTTTTTTAATTTAAAAGAAGAAAAAATGCCAAACCTTATTCAGGTATCAGTCTTGCTTAAAACTAGAAAAAGCCAAACAGAAATCAAGGACTCTGTAAAACTACAAAAAAATAGTAGAACAGAATCAAAAGATTTAAAAAATAAAAGAAACTGTAATGTATCTGATATTTTCAAAATATCAGATACCTGGAAAACAGATCAAGAAAATAAAATATGAGTCCCATTGGTCTCCTAAAAAATGTCAATGAAAAAAACGCATGATTTTTAAAATCCTAGACACTGCATTTCAAGAAATTATAAATTAATATTCCCTAAATCAATTAGAACAAGAGGACAAAGTGAAGCTAAAAAGAATTCACTGATGTTCTCATGAGAGAAATCACAAAAGGAAAAAACCCATGAATACTATAGCCAAAATCTAGAACATCCTACATCAGAGAGATGCCCAACAAGCACCCAGAAAGAGTTCATATACCAAGTAACCATGATCCTACAAGATCAGAAGAGAGTTTTCAAATACAATGCTATAAAAGGCAAAATACATAAGCTTGAAATGAAGAAAAATTTACCTTGGAAAGTTTAATGTAATCAAACAGATTTGGGCAAGGGAAAGAAGAGGAATGAACTTTATTTGAAAAGATTTGCATATAGTTCACCGGGGAAGTAGAGTGCATAGGAATAGTGAAAGAGAGAGAGAGACAGACAGACAGACAGACAGATAGACAATAGACACTGAAGCTTGTTTTTTAATAGAGGAAAAAAACAGAATGAAGAAGAAATAAGGACAGTTTTTAAAGTAACATGTAGAATTTATTATATATATTTTTTTAAAGCAAGAGGCATGAAATAGAGATTCACAGTTTCACAATCTTCTTTTTGTGTTCTGATGTATATGTAAAAATACAGTTCCCTCTTTTTGTGTATACGTGTTTAAGTTCAAAACAAAACATTTAAATTGTTCATAAACAGAAATGCTTTTTTTAAAAATCATCACTGCTGGGTCTTGACAGCTTAATGGTCCAATGGTGACATCTGGAGAGGACCTTAGAGGCACCTAGTCCCACAGGAATCCCTTTTGCAATCTCTCTCCCAGCTGAGCATCCATCCTCCATTGGATCTCCATTGAAGCCTTACCCAACTATCACATTCCACTTTTGGATGCCTCTAATCTTGTTGATCCAAAAATGTTCTGTTCTGAATCTTTTGTCCATTCTTCCTAGTGTTGTCTCCCACTACCAGTTAGAAACACAGCAGTTCTTCAAACATGATAATAATCTCGTCTTCTAAAAGTAAACTGTTCCTTTTACTCATGTCAGTCAATGTCTAAATATTTAATAAATATTAACAGAAAATAAATTGGAAGTAATGAACAAAGGGAAAGCATTAGAATGAAGGGAGGGATGAGAAAAGCTTCTTGTAAGAGGTGGAATTTTAGCAGGTATTAAAAAAAAAAAAAAGTCAAAGAAGCCATAGTAAAAATCCTTAACTATCCTGGTCATCTTTCTCTGGACACTTTCCAATTGAGAATCTCCCTTCTAAAAAGTGACACTCAAAAGTGGACATTATACTTAACAAGAGATTGAACAAACACAAATGTAGTGTTTTAGGGTAAAGGAAAAATGAGATGTGGAAGGGTTTTGATGAAAAGCTTTTATGACCTCAGAGTTTCTCCAGACCTACCTCCACTTGTGTGGCCCCCAGGGAAACTGCCTTTTGGAAAATCTGTATGTAAGAAGTTTTCTAAACAATTTCAAAATGGAACAAAGAACGTATGTTTGTTGGATAATAAGTATCTTCCCCTTGCCTTCCCTTTCAAGTATTATTAATGTGAACATTCATCTACATGGCCTGCTATCAGGCCAGAGACATGGAGAGGCAGCAATGACAGAAAAAAAGATGGCAGAAAAGGGGGAATAAAAGAACAAGAATATGACATAGGACTTTATACATTAAAAGCTAGAAGAAACCTTAGGGATCTCCTAATCTAGGTCCCTCATTTTATAGAAGAAAAACCAAGAGAAGTGAACTTATTTGCCTGGAATTGTGCCACTCATTAGTGGCCAAGTTTAAATAAGTGGGATCCAATGTTCTTTGCATACAATTTTGACTTTATCTAGAATTATTCTGGCTTTATTTTAATACTTTAATTTTACAGTTAAGGAAACTGAGGCAGAAAGGAATTCAGGGACATACTCAGGGTCACATGGCAGCTAAGTGGCTGTTAAGATTTGAACTTAGGACTTCCTTCATCCATGTCATCCAATGCTCTATCCACTTTGCCTTCTCACTGCCTTGCACTGATGAATCAATCCAATTGGTTCCCCATGTAACCGTATGTTATAAACATTTTTTGTTCCTTTGCTTTCCTTTGAGTTGACTACAACACATCCACAGATCACTCTTAAATTTCATTGAAGAGTCCTTGCAAGACTTTGAGGTGAATATTTGTCTTGTTTATACCTTGCTTGATATTAGTCATTGGATAACCATCACATAATGTTTTCTCTGTGACTTCATCGATTGAGAAATCTTGCAGGATCTTAACATACACAGTTGGAGGAGAGTTTTTAAAACTTTGTTTTTCTTTGCCAAATGAAAAGCTTTTTGTAATAATCATAATAAAAAAAACAATAAACACTGCAGATGATTGTTGTGTTGGAGTCTGGGAATGATCAGGTTGAAAAGTGGGACAGTCATGCTCCACAATGTATGCTAAGATACAGATGCCAGCAATTCTGTGGGATTTATTTAAAAGACATTAAGATGTACCTTCCAGGTATGGGGAAGTAGACTTAGAATGTGAACTGTAGGTAAATGAGTGATTCCTTGTATAGAGTAAAACTTCTTAAACTGTGGATTATGAACCATATGGGGTTTTGAAACTGAATGTGGGGGTTGTGAAATTATGATCTATTACCATTAAATGTTTGATTGAAGGTTTGATATCTATTTTACCTATCCACATACCCAGGTCTGTGTAAAAATTTCTCAGGCAAAAAGGGGTAACAAGTGGAAAAAGTTTAAGAAGCCCTGCTGTGGAGCCTCAGAGTTTATTTGAAAGAGGAAAGAATAAGAGGATCACTTCAATTTATCTTTCTAGATTTCTCTGTACTCTGGTGTTATATTGCAAAGTTCCTACTTAAAGAGGAGTTAATTTTTATGTAAAGATAAACTTGGAAAGGGAAGATGGAGCAAAAAGATTACAAGCACGAATCAGGTAGCTGGCAGTTTTATTCTCACAAAGAAAGGAAATGATAGTCATTCCCCAATCGATAAATGGTCAAAGGATATGAACAAAGCTATTTCTAGCTACATGGAAAAATGCTCTAAGTTACTATTGATTAGAGAAATGCAAATTAAGACAACTCCAAGGGACCCCTCACACCTCTCAGATTGGCTAAGAGGATAGAAAAAGATAATGAAGAATGATGGAGGGGATGAGGGAAAACTGAGACACTAATGCATTGTTGGTGGAGTTGTGAAATGCTCCAATCATTGTGGAGAGCAATTTGGAACTATCCAAAGAGCTATAAAACTGTGCATACCCTTTGATCCAGCAGTCTCACTGCTGGGTCTGTTTTCCAAAGAAATCATAAAAGAGGGAAAGGGATTCATATTGCAAAAATGTTTATAGTTGCTCTTTTTGTTGTGGCAAGGAACTAGAAGCTGAGTAGATGCCCATCAGTTGGGGAATGGCTGAACAAGTTATGGTGTATGAATATTATAGAATATTATTGTTCTATAAGAGATGATGAACAGGCTGATTTCAGAAAAGCCTGAAAAGACTTACATGAATTGATGTTGAGTTAAGTGAGCAGAACCAGGAAAACATTATACTCAGTGACAACAAGATTATGTGATGATCAAGTGATGGATTTGGCTCTTCTCAACAATGCAGTGATTCAAGGCAATTCCTAATAGACTTGAGATGGAAAAGGCCATCCACAACCAGAGAGAACTATGGAGATTGTATGTGGTCCAAACATAGTATTTTCACCTTTTTTCTTTCTCTCCCTTGTGTTTTTTTTTTTTCACTTTTGGTCTGATTTTTCTTGCACAATATGACAGTTATGGAAATATTTTTAAAAGGATTGTTGATATTTAAATCAGATTGTTTACTGTCTTGGGTGGGGGATAAGTAAGGGGGGAGAGAACACAGAATCTTACAAAAATTAATGTTGAAAACTATCTTTACATGTATTTGGAAAAGTAAAATACTGAAGGAAGCAAGGAAAAAAGGGAAGGATGTAGGAAGGAAGGGAAGGAGGAAAGAAGGAAGGCAGGGGATGGAGGGAAGAAGGAAGGAAGGAAGGAAAAAGGAGGAAGAGAAGGGGGGGATGAGGGAAGAATGGAGGGAGGGAAGATTATCAGGTGGCCTCCAAAGAAAGACTTCAGCTGCCTTTCAAGATCTCACATGGTCCTATCTGTACCAAAGTATTGGACTCCATTCTAGGCACAGGTTTACTGAGGAGGCCACATGTCAACAGTCTGTGATCCAAATGGAGGTCCCATTAATCCTTCATCAGAGAGTCAACCTTATACTTCAAGGCCAGAAGAAGGGAGAGGTCTGAGGAGCAAAGATTGCTCTTTCCACTAAACCATACGCTTAAATGAGTTTTCTCAACACTTGACAGTAGGCAATCTCTTTTTTTCCTTAAATGATGGTCTTTCTTAACATGATCTCTTTTTACCTTGTTTTTGCTCCCTTCTACAAACTCTATGAACCAATGCCATTGGCTTTCTTTGCTGTTATTCCCATATGATACCCCATCACTAGCTAGCCTTATGCCTAAAATATCCTCCTTTCTCCCCTTTACCTCCTAATTTCCTTGGCTTCCTTTTAGTCTCAGATTCTCTGTAAGAGATTTTTTTTCTTTTATTGCCCTTCACTGTGGAATAACCTTCCCCCATTCACAATGTAAATATCTTTTATATACATGGCTCTCTTTTTGCTGTATCCCACCAGCTTTGCTGTAGAATGTGAGTGAGCTCTTTGAGATGGAGCGTTTTTACCTATTTTTGTATCCCTTATTTCCGTCACATAGAAGGAGCCTAATAAATGCTTATTGATGTATTTATATCTATTTTATACCCAAAAGAATATAATACCCTCAAATAGGGAGATGGATTTTGCATATGTCTTTGTATCCCCCAGAACCTATCCCAGTACTTTTGAGCTTAATAAATGTTCATTGAATTGAATGAACATTTCTGAAAGTACCAACAAAAGGTTAGCAATCCCTTGTCCCCAGGCCCTTTGGAAGGCAAGGAAACTTTTGGGTTTCCCCTCTCTGCTGAGCCCTCAAGATTAAGCCCTCTTGTCAACAATGCCAGTTAACATTTTAGGCAGTTCAGCTCTGGCTTTTTGAAGGGGCCTAAGCTCTTCCCAAAGAATTTCAGTGGCACAAAATTGGAGAAGAACTCAAGAACTCTGAAGCAATAATTTAAAATATTGTACCAAATCAGTATACTATGTTTTCTTTGACTTACTTGTAAAGTGACCATTAAAAACAGGAAATTAAGCCACAAGAAAAAAAATTTCCAACAAATTAAAATAATGTTCCTGCTCTGTCCTGAGCCCACCAAAGCCAGGAATTTTACAAGCACATTTGATGCTCTACCCTTAACTTGCCCTCCTGGGCCAAGGCATTAGACTGGAGCAATTTTACATCAGGATTGAGCAAGAATTTCCACTCACTAAAAGGCTGAGCCTAGGACAGAGTTTCCACTGTGGGTTTGAATGACTGGTTTTCAGCTCTTTTCATTGAGTCGTTTTGAACAGAAGTGTAGTCTTTTTTGTGAAGAATCTTGTTCTGACATCCTCACACTCAACCTCATTACATGGGGCAGAGCTGGACTTCTGCCTGAGGGATGGCATGCAAGAACACGAGCATGTCTATCTTGATGATTCTCCAGCATTCTTCCATCATAATTCCCATCTCCTTTCTTTTCTCTTTGTTCCGATTGCCCTTCTCCTAGTCCACCTTTTTGATCAAACTACAAATGTTTGTTTAATGTTTATAAAAGATACTGAGTATTATCCTAGAATCAAAATTTCATGTCTAAATTACAGCAACCAATTTCCCTAGTCTCACTGATTTTGTTCACTCTCCTCTCCAGATTCTCCTGACCTCCCCTAGAAGACATCTTCCTAAAAGATCATTTTCACCACAGGATTCAAGACTTCAGAACTGAAAAAGATTGGAATACAAGGGCAAAAGTCACTGCCCTCAAAAAGCTTACATTTCAGAGTTGTATATATTCTTAAGCTAGATTCTTAGGGATCTGCAAACATGAATGGGGGAAAAAAAATTACATCTTTTTTCCCCACTATCTTCAAACAAATATTTGGTGAGCAATTCAATTATAACTGTCAGGCAACAAATCACAGATATATTAGGTTTTACCAGATTGTCAAAGGAGTCTTAAAAAAAAAAAAAAAAAAAAAAAAGATTAAGAATTCCTGCACTCACTCTACTCTGCACTGCTGTTCTGCTGGATTTCAACTCCTGGGAACAAGATGCCCACATGAGATACTCCCTCATATTTCTCTCCCTTTGCTTTCTTTTGTATGTTGTCTCCTTTTGTTAGATTATAAGCTTCTTAAGGGCAGGAACTGGCTTTCTTTTTGTTCATTGTATCCCCAGGACATAGCACAGAACCTGGCAGATAGTAGATACTTAACAAATGTTGATTAGATTGGATAGTACCCAGGATACAGAATACACAGATAAGTAAATATAGGATATGGGAGAATAAACATAGCTTGTATTTAAAACTATGGCCCTAGAGGGATCACAATCTATGTTATTAGTACAGAGTCAAGGTTCTAAGTCAATAGGGAAATAAACATATATTGTAGAAAAGTTTCCATTTTATTTGGTGCTTAATAAGTAAGAAATTTTTTCAAAAACTCTCTTTTGGGAACTCCTTATTCCCTAACAATGTGTCAGCACTTCAAGGATTTTGTCAATCTGTACATTTTTTTTAATTGACAGAGATCACAACTCCTCCTTACCTTATAAGACAATCTTTGAACATTGCAAGGATCAACAAAAAGCCTTGTGTTCAACCTTCTCAGTCTGGGATGAGCCACTCCCAAATCATCATCGCTGGTCTTCAAACAACAGACACATAGTTAATTTGTTACTAGACTTGTACTTGAAGACTTTCCAGCTTAGTAGGAACTGCCAGAGCTTGAGTTCCATTGGTCTAAGAACTCCACACAATAATGAGATATCATCAATAATTTTTGCTCAATAATAAGCAGCATGATGGATAGAGCACTGGACCTGAATTTAGGAAGACATCTTCCTTTTGAAGATCCAAATCTGGCTCCAATACTTCCTAGCAGTATGAATCTGGTCTAGTCTCTTTAACCTTGTTTGTCTCAGTTTCCTCGTTTATAAAATGAGGTAGAAAAGGAAATGGCAAACTACTCCAGTATTTCTGCCATGAAAACCCCAAATGACTGAATTGAAAAAGTGACTAACAATAATTGTGACTATATGAAGCATAATATTCTGTGTTTATTGTATATGTGTTACCTGGAATCATGTTAGACATACAGTCTATGATCAATAAATATCTGTTGAATGAATAACTAGGAACCATCAAATCCATTCTCCAAGTTTCCATAGCTACATAGTGATCCCAGAAACAAAGATGTGAAATGAGTATGTAAGTACATTTGGATGATTAACCTAGTTTCAATACATCTGGTAAAAGTCAGCCTTTAAAAGAGTCAAGTTGATTGTAGCTACCAGCCATTGATATGCCTTATACCTGGGCCATGTACCAAAATTCTTTATATTTTCTATAGTGCACCCTATAAGAACCCAGGTGACGCCCTATGATTGGTATCCAGCAGTATTGTTGGCTTGAAAGTTATTTTGTTTTTTAACAGGAACTCTTAACTCAGTTCTTTTTTACTGAGGAAGATGTTACCAAAAAAAATTAGACTTCAATACAGGACTAGGAATCACTTGTAATATTTCACATGACATATTTCACTGTACAGTTTCAAGTTTCAAGAATTCACCTGGACCCATGATACCAACAATCCATCTGTCCCATAGGACAACTCCATCACCAGATATTTTAAATAAAGAAATGGTTCCAAAGTACTTGCATTTCAGAGACAGTCTGGGAACAAAAGAAATGGGAAAGGGAAGGGAGGAATTTTTGTCTGTATTCACATTTGACAAAGCAAAAACCAGTTTAACCATTTGGTTTCATTTTCTTTCTTGATCCCCAAACATAATTGAACTCTGCACAACAGGAATGAAAACCAGAGTTCCTTATTCATTATTCCTTAAATTTATTCCAGCTTCTTCCCTCAGTAGTATTATCAAGCTGGCAATGAGGCATCTGGGAAACCCATTTTAGTGGTCCCAATCACCCCTAAAATGCTTGGGTCTCTAAGGAAAGAAAGCCACGTAAATGAGAAGAAAATGTATCATTCAAGAGGCCCTAGGCAAGCAGCTTTTCAGAAACAATTATCTCAAACAAACTGTAGATACATCGCTTTTTTTCCCTCCTTTTGGCAAGGGAGCCTTTAAGAAAAGTGATTTACTGTTGCCTAATAGGATTAAATTCTTAACTGAAGCATTTTTGTCTAATCCATCCACTACTTTCTAATCCTTCATGAGTCAGAGAACCTAAGGAAAAGTTTCTACTTTGAATCAAAAGCAACAGTCTTCCATTCAACAATTTTTTAAGAGCAGGTCCCCCACCCCTCTGCCTAAGTGCCCCTCTTCCAATATGATGGCCAAACTGGATGTCAAATTGGCAGCAAATACACAAGGGCTACAGGATAGTCTCAAGAATATTAAGTCACCTAGGGTCCTCCTTTACATCTTTGGTCCAACATTGTACAACCTTTTCTTTTACCTGCCCCATGATAACATTTATGAGATCTTGAAAGAATTCACTATAATGTGCTCCCAGAATAGTTTTTTTCTACCCAATATCAGTTTTACTTTGAAAGTTCTCATGAAAAGCTTTGTTGATATATTAACTCCCTCATTAGATTGCAAGTTCCTTGATGGCAAGGACTGTCTTGCCTTTTTTTTTGGATCTCCAGTACTTAACCAGTGTCTGACACATAATAGGCACTTAATACATTTTGTTGAATTGAATTTATTAAGTTTTTGAATAAAGTACAATAGGAGAAACGCTGAATCTGGAGTCAGAAAATCTGAATTCAAAACCCAGTTGCAATATGTACTTCCTGTCTAGGATTCTGTTATCTCATCTGTAAAATGAGAAGATGGATTTTCTGACTGCTAAAGTCTTTTCCAGCTCAAACTCATAATACAAATGATTTAGTTTGAAATCTATGATTTTCAAATTGGGACCAAAGCATCATTTCTCAGTATAATGGACTGTTAAGAAACAGGACAGTGAAATAAAAAGAACACAAATTAAGAGGAAAAAGACCTCACTAACTTAGTCATGGCCTTTCCCATCAGTTCCTATAAAATCAAGGTCAAATCATTTAACCTTTCTGAATTTCAACTATATAAATCTGAGCTGTTGATTATCATCATCCCAGGAGCTTATTGGAAGGAGGAAGCAAAAATGAAAAGAAAAAAAAGGCATTTTGAAATCCATCAAATTCATCACAAACCATCATCGTGATTATTCTAGTATTTCCATTCTAGTGCCTTCATATAGGCATTCTTACGTTCCACTCCAAATCTTAGTCTCCTAGAAAGTGGTTAAAATCCCCTTCACTTAGAATAAATATAAAGTATTATTACTAGTATTATCTCCTGTATAGAATATCCACTCTAATAAATACCAGTTATCTCTGGTCCTCTGGACAAGCCTGTGGGCCTATAAAAATAATATTAATGTTATTTAATCCTGGGTTATCAGAGGCTTTTCTGTTTGGCAGGTGTTGTAGCTCTGTTGGCATAAGATGAGACTGTTAGACAAGGTCAATGTTTTACAGAAATATTTATTTCTGCAGCTGAGCAGGAATTTGCACAATTAAATCACTGGAAAGATCTTCATGGAAATATGATATAAGAATATGCTTTCCCATGAAAGTGCCTAGTGTAAAGTACCAAAGTAGATACCTATAAATTGGGAAGCATTCTTGCGTCCTATTTATACAACAGGAGGGGAAATAAGTATTTTATGGTTTTGATGACTTGTTTGGAGACAAAGTTCAGAGTTTCTCCATCACTTTTTGGATATATTCTATGGAATCTTTCACTGAGAAGCTAAGCATGCTCCTGTTCTATAAATCAAAAAGTGGCCTGTCACATTTACAATTGTCCAAGCACCTAAACCAAGTTCAAGCGTCTTCACAAAAAGGGGATCCCAGATTGCCGGGTCCTGGAAGAATCTCAGGCAGCTGGTCCTCCTCTGCTCGATCTCCCACCCAAACTCTCCATCCCTTTCTACATAGCATTATAATGAACAGGTTACCTCCCAGACCACTGGGAAAGGTGTGGCTATTCTCTGATTAATTAAGCTCTTAATAAATTTCCCAGAAACCTCTGCTATTTTCCCATTCTTAGTCCCACCAAGGTCCTACCTTTGTGACTCACTAATTACCAGTTAATTACACCTCCTTGCACCTATGCAAATACAAGGTTTTTATCCCTCTGACCCTAACTGGCTGGAAATACATGCTATTGTGGCTTATAATTGGAACTGAATGAAATACTCGACCCTGAATAGCTATAGGAGATGTGGTTTGCATATTTAACAGAATAAAGTCTTCCTTAGAACCTTAACAGTCAGTGGGTGACCTTAGTGATGTATGTGTGTGTGCCCACCATATGTTGGAGTTGTTGATTTCAAACACTGATTTTCCCTTCAGTGATAAAGGAAAAAAGTCATCCAGTCACCATTTCAGATGAATTAGGGAGAAGACCAGTCAGAATGACAGGATGTTAAAGGAATGTCTTTCAACTAGTTGACCAAGATTAATAATAACAAAAGGGTATAAACTACTTGCAGACAGAGACTGATTTATTTTTTCTTCATCTCTCCAGTAACTAGTATAATTTCCTGTGCAAATAATCCCCGTACCAAACATGTTCAACTGAATTGGATGCTTAACTGAGACTCTTAGGGAACCTGCTTTAATAAGTAAGAATAACTTTTAATTGCTTTATTATTAAAAGTTATGCTGACTCAGTGACCCATTATTCCCAGACTTGCTTGTAAATCAGTGTTGGGGAAAGTATCGCTCAGTCTGTAGCTTTATATTAATGTTTTTTATCAATTACCAAGACACCTCCTACCTGTTCATACCTGGAAATTGTCACATCCTTGCTATCTTGAGGAGGAACTGCGATGTTGTGGCCCATTCCCTTTGGCTGACATAGACCTAAATAATTTGCCTTTATTTCATGACGAAAGTGATCAATAAAAGTTGGCTCCCTCTTGAAACTCTTATTGACCTCCTGTGATCAGGCCCTCAACATATTGCTACCTTGATGTACTGTTAATAAACTCTTTTAAATTTTCTTTGTCCCGAGTTTTGCCTCCTTAATTAGGATGAAAGCCCAAACAAAGAATTTTCCCTTTTAACAGTATTAAAGACTTGTATGTGAATGATTCCCCTAATGGGCTTGAGAACATTCAGTTCTTCTAAGTACTTTAGAGTTCCCTAAGCTCTTTCTAAACTATTAGTTTACTTTAAACATTTTCTCCACAAATAATAACAAAAATAACAATAACTGGTACTTGTAGGATTTGTGTTCAACCCTGGAATACAAAAGTAAACTGCAAGCAATCTTCTCCCGACCCCCTCTTCTAATTCATCGTGAATTTAGGATACGTGAGGTTTGAGTTAATGAAGTTTGCCTGTAATCTCACTAATAAGACACAGGAGACACAATACTGATAGGTTAATGTCAGACTCCTGAGCCCCCATGAATCATTTATCAGTGTATCCTAAGGCATGTTCTGTTTTACGGAATACATGAAATTACTAATCCTTACATCTTTTTGTGGCATAAAATAAAAAAACCCACAGATTAAACACCAGATTCTTGTACACTGTTTCTCCCCTCTCTCCCTTCCCCTCTTTAAATCAGAGCTTTATAGGGAAAGCTTCTAATGCCTTGGTGATAATGCATTGCCCTGAAAAGGAACAAAAAAAAAAAAAAAAAAAAAAAACAATCCACAGTCATCACGATGTCAGTACAAGAAAAATTGGGGACAATGTTTAGAGTTTAGCAGAGAACTCTCCACGGTAGCAATTGTGGATTGTTGTCTGTTTCTCAGATGCCCGGCTCCCTTACCACATCCCTTTGTAGTGTTCTGTTAGCAGTCTCCTGCAAACCCAAGGGACTTTAGTTCCTACCTGAACTGGAGTCTTGCTAGAACGATCATGGAGATGCCTTTTTTTTTTTTTTTTTTTTTTGGTGCCTTCTTGAAAAATGCTTGAAAAGTTCACACTGTCCAGTTCTGCTATATAGCTCGTTGTCGTTTGGAAAGGAACCAATGACATCAGAGGGGACCTCTTGAGTTGGAGTGAATTATTGCTCAAAACCATCAGTTTCCCTTTCCGAGTCATCAAAATTCAGTGGCAGGATGAAAGAAAGGCAAGGCGTCTTCACACCAGACCAAAACCCAACAGGCTTTGCTGAAACAAATTGTTCTCATCCGCCCATTCCGCTGAGGAAAGTCTTCACGTGCTTGGAGTAGACACCCCAAGTCTGAGATCTGTTGGTTTCCCTCAACTTGGTTTAGCCTGATTATTGAGACTGATTACCAGAGTGTGGCCACTGCGTAGGCTACAGCTTCTGGGAACCACCGGTGAAAGTAGGGTGAATCAGGTAGAAGCTAAAGGTGGGTAAGGGCTTCCCAAGCCCTCAGAGCAGAGGTGCTAGCACTCGGGAACATCCCATACCTCGCCCCCAACAATTACTCCCTAGGACTTAGTTGGTTTAACAGCTGCAGATCAAGCTGCAGAAAGTGGGAAAAGAGTGAAATGATTGGATTATAGAAGCAGAGTTCTGTTGTTAGCAGAATGGGACCTCATGGATGGGAGCTTTACAACTCTTTAAAAAGAATCAACACATTCAATCAATCAACAAGCCTTTAATCTTGCATAGGATTTAGAATGCATAATTCATTTCACCAAAGGGGTAGGGGATAGCCTCAAGGAGCTTATATTCCACTAGGGGAAAACAAATTGCTCAGAGATAAGTGTGTTTATCCATGGGTAAGATAACTTCTAAATATAAATAAATAAATATAATTTGGGGAAAGGAGAAGAAAATTAAGAAATTAATAGTGGAAAATTGCCTCCAGCTTTCAGTGGACCCCGAGGAATAGACTCTAGAGACTTGGAAAGAATGGAATTACATCTGACTAAATGTATCAATGGCTTAGGAAAGGTTATAAGGACCAAAGGGGCTTCTGCTTAATTCTTCAGCTCTTAATTCCCCTTTCTTGTAAAATTGCTACCAAACTTTAATCACTGAATGGGTGCAGCCTCAGTCAAACTGAGATCTGCTGAAGACCTTATTTTAAAAGGCCAAGGGTCCCATTACATCCATCTCCAGTCATCCTTATCTCTCTCTGGCCAGAAGATTCAGCTTCATGAGTTCAAATTTGACTTCCAACATTTAGTAGATGTATAACTTAACTGTGTTTGCCTCAACTTCCTCATACATAAAATGAGCTGGAAAAGCAAGTGGCAAACCAGTCCAGGATTTCTGTCAAGAAAAGCCCGAATGGGGCCCACAAAGAGTTATGACTGAAAAAAGCTTTAAAAGATAGCAAGTAGGGTTACTTCCACACAATCAGCAGCAGCCTTCAGATGCAACAACTAGATATAAAACCCAAAATACAAAAGGTCCAGTATTTTGTAGAAAAAAGAGGGGAGTCAGAGAAGGGAAGAGGGTCCTTAAAAAAAAAAAAAGGTAGATGGTGAGAGTTGCTAAAAAGAAATAAAGCAATATCCCTCACCCTATTGTCTATACTGCTATCATTTTTCTGTTTTTGGAGTTAAAATGGGTTGCAACCCTAGCTCTGTCATTTAAGTAGCTCTGTGACTCAATTTCTCCATTTGAAAAATGAGGAGTATTTTGTTGTATCCTTCAATATCCTTCCCCCTCAATAAAGTGCATAGCAGGTGCTTAATAAATATTTCCTCATTGATTGATTAGCATCACCTTCTACATGGGCTTCCCTGATCTCTCCAGATCCTAGTGTCCTTCCTCCCTAAACTACTTTGTATTCATTTTACATATGTTCAGGTGTATCATTTACCTTGATAGCCTATGAACTCCTTGAGCTTAATCATTGTTCTGGTTTTTGTATCCCTGTCAGTTTATTCATTAAACTCCTGCAATGTACATCAATTGTCAATGTCTGATATACTAAGAACTTAAGAAATCCTTATTGACTTATTAACACACCCTGCAGGAAAATACTTTGTAAACCTTTCAAGCATTAAAGACACGGGAGTCGGATCAGCAGCATCATTATTATCATTGTGGTCTTTTGAAAAACAAATCCAACGAACCTTTATTAAGTAGGTGTTTTGCACCATATATTGGATGTTGTGCTGTGCTGTGTTGGATGTGCATTCTCTGCCTTCGGAGTTTACATTCAATCCAGAGAGAAAAACTTGTTTCCTGAAACATATGAAAGTTCTATTCAAGTGAAGTGACTCTCAGGTATGATTATCTATATGTGAAAGCCCAGGAGGTTTCATCTCATCTCTGTCCATTCCCCCAGAGACCTTGGTTCAGAGAAATAACTCCCATATTAATGTCAGCACTGTAATCTTTTTTATGATAAATTAACATAATAATTTCCTTCTAGGCTTTTTCTTTTTCCCCAATCCTATTTTCAATAAGAACAGGAATGGCCAAAATATACCATGCTCTTAAATCTAAAGATAAAGTAAAAGAATTATCTTTTAGCCCATCATTCAGGCTTCTTGCAAATGACCAGATAAATCCCAAAACTTCCAGCATAATCCCTTAATTTATTTGCAGTTCACAACATTTAAAAACATTTTTATGGGCACCTAAATTGATTTTTAAAAGAGATCACATTTCCTAGTTAATATGATTAACCTTTCATATACAGAAATTAAACTCTAAATTCATACTCTCTTACATAGTAAATATTTATTAATGCAGTCTCTGTATAGTCTGATGTCTCAACATCAGGAATGATAATTTTTAATATACTATTTTGTTATACTAACAGGATGTAGGGACAGCAATGGATAGAGTCCCTGGAGTCAAGAAAACTCATCTGTTAAATCTGGCCTCAGACACTAGTCATATGACCTTGGGGAGATATCACTTAATCCTGTTTGCCTCAGTTTCCTCTTCTATAAAATAAATTGGAAAAGAAAATGATAAACAATTCCAGGATCTTTGCCAAGAAAATCCCAAATGGAACACAGAGTCAGACGTGATAGAGGAATAACTGAACAACAAACATAAAGTGTCTCAAAAATCTACACCAAATGCAGAACCAAGAGAACATCGTATACCATAACAGTGGTACTGTGGGATGATCAACTATGATAGACTTAGTGTCTTCTCAGCAATGCAATGTTCCAAGACAATTCCAATAGACTTGGGATAGAAAATGCCATCTGCATTCTCTAGAGAGAGAACTATGGAGTTTGAATGAAGATTGAAGCACACTATTTTCATTTTTGTCATTTTCTTTTTCTTTCTTGTGGTTTTCCCCTTTTGTTCTGAGTCTTCTTTTATAATATGACTAATAATTACTATGATTGTATATGTAAAACATATATCAAATTGCTTACTGTCTCGAGGAGGAGGAGAAAAGGGGGGGAAGAAAAATTTGGAGCTCAAAATCTCACAAAGATGAATGTTGAAAATTATGTGTGTAACTAGAAGAAAATATAATACTATTAAATTTTTTAAACTGCACTAAAACACTTGGGAACATCCTGTACTTTATGTACTGTTACCTAGGATTATAAATTTCTGTTTTGGCCAGAATCTAGATCAATCAATATATGTGGGGCATGTTTAAAATCTTATTTGTATATCTATCATTTGGAAGACTTTTTTCCCAGATTCCTATCATAAACTGAACCATCTCTCAAGCTATGGTGAGTTTGATAATTTGGGACAATGTAATCATTGGCAAACTGATCGTCTCAATGGAGATTTTGATTTGTATTTCCTCCTCTAAGTCCCTGAGAAAAAAACAATCACTAACCTAAGCCTACTCTTTTACTTAAGCCTCCATTTCTCCACAAAATTAGCTGTATATGTTTAACATATACTGGATTGCTTGCTGTCTAGAGGAGGGAGGGAGGAGGAAGGGAGGGAGAAATATTTGGTACACTGGTTTTTGCAAGGTTGAATGTTGAAAACTATCTTTGCATGTATTTTGAAAATTAAAAGCTATTATTTAAAATGTAAAAATAAAATAAATTAATGCTACTGTTCTAATTTTTTTTCTCTTCAAGGGACATAGAAGGAGAGAGAAGCTTAACTAAAAAAGATGGTTATTATTTTGACAAAAACAATCTTTATAAAATAGCATAGTTAGGTGTTAGATTTGGAGGCTGTAGGGACCTGGGTTCAAATACACATTTTCATATATAATCTTTTTTGAAGTTCTAGAGACCTTCCCCCTAACTCAACCTCTCAAATATGACTCAGGTGCCCTAAGTAAGACTTGCTATATTTTCCATATCAGGTGCCTATGTCAACATTATACTGTGGGTAATCATATCTGAGAGTCACACTTGAGGAGAATATTCACTTAATGAATATGAATGTCACATGTCCCTGGAACAGGATTTCTGTTGCCATTAGTTCAAGTCTCCATTTCTCTAAATTTCCCTCAACATCCATTGCCAAGGATTTGTGCCCAAGTTTCACTTCACTAATTAACATCAATTAGCTTTTAAGAAAGGATATTAACTGAGAATATATAATAAAAAAAAATACATATTTTCCCCCTTACCCCAACAAATGGGAGTACACTCTCCTCTAAAACACCTCAGTCCTTAGGGATAGTAGTCTGAAACCTAAAGATGACATTAAGAACATTTTTCTCACCACCTTACACTCCCAACCTTGTGAAGCTTACAAGATCAGTCATTCATAACTTCCTTTGCCTAAAAGCATGTAAAGAAACAAATATACAAAAAGATAAAAGGGGCAGCTAGATGAGGCAGTGGATAAAGTTCAGACATTCAACACTTACTAGCTATAAGTGTAACCTTAGGCAAGTCATTTAACCCAATTGCCTCCAAAAAATAAAAATAAAATAAAGACAAAGGGTAGCAGGTTGCACTCACAAGACACTTGACCCAAGGTCCAGAAGGCCCAAGACATTACTCTTCTCACTTGAATAAAGCCAGTCTGGAGAGAAAAACTGTTTTTGGCTGGTCAGTGACTTTTGAATATACCCTCAGTTTTGGCTCAGCAGTCAATTGAAAATAGTCAGAACTTCTGTGCATCATCTGATTTAGAGATCAGGGACTTTTCATAACTCTATGGTGGGTGCTCTATCCCCTGTACCACCCAACTGCCCTATAGTGGCTTTCCTCAAACAGCTTCTTCAGTGGGCAGAGGATACTCCATGATTTAAGGGTGATATTGCTATTGGCCAAGCCCCATAACATCACAGGTCTAGAGCTGGAAAAGACCTCAGAGGCCTCATTTTACAAGTGAGAAATTGAGACCCAGAGAGATGGTAACTTTGTCAAACTCCCACAGATAACAAAACCAGCCTTTGACATCAGATCTTCTGATTCTTCTCTTTCCATAGACTTATACTTACTAAATCACTGAACTCCCTGATTCCTTTGCCACTTCCCTCACAGAATTCTCTAGAGCTGATTTCTGACATTAAAGTCTATATCATTACTATTGTTTTAAAAAATTGCTGGTATGAAAAACAGTGCAGTTTAAACCAATAAATGAATAGTTTTTTTAATTGAACCTGTTAAAAATATTAAAGAATTTGGAAATAAGAAAAATACCAATTCATTTAATCATGAAAAAGCTAAAATTCTCTTTCATATTAATGGAGAAGTGATTACAGTATTCTGAAATAATCCTTCTTTTTTGCCAAGGAACCAAAAGGTTACCTGACCTGGAATGTCAAGAAAGAAAGATATTTTTTAATTAAGAAATACATACACAAAGTAAAATGCCTTCAGTGTAGTTTTACTTAAAGAGTCTCCAAACTACATGGGCAAAACTGAGAAAGTTAAGTAATCTTTAATAACAAATTCTTCAGAATACTGGTGCTTGGTCTGGTTGCCTACAGCTCCCTGGAGAGAGAACTATTGAGGAAATGAAAACTGACCCTGAGGCTCGTGGCAGGGAGCATTGGTCCATAGAGGAGAAATCCTATTATTCAGTAGTTCGTATGAAACTAGATTTGAGGGTAGTAGGAAACTTTAGAAATTGTCAAATCTAACCCTCTTCTTCGCTTTACAGGGAAGGAAACTGAAGTGCACCAAAATGTCTTCCGAATACTCATTGCACTCATTATACTTATGGCTTCCATAGGTAAATATCAGAAGGATGATATCAGAAGAGATTTTCCTGGGAGACCCCAGGAGATCTGGGACCTGTGTCACTGGACACCCTTTAACATCCTGATCATAGCCCCCTACACCGTCCAGCTCCTCCAAATGAGAGAGCTTTCCCTTATCTAAGTTCAGAGCTGAAGCTGACTTACTCCAAGTCCTTGCCAAGGTCTCAGGCTCTGGCTCTCCTCATGGAAGAGGAGGCCATGGTTTCTTGCCACTGAGACATTGCTATTTTGAGACTGTCTGCTCCCAAGATGAGGTTGCCACATCAGTGAGGGCCGACTTAGGACTTTTTTCCTTCTCTCTTCCTCCCACTTGTACTCTAGCCATTAATTCAAAGCATAACTCGGCTTCTCCCTTCCCACTGGGCCTTCTCTATCACCCTGTGCATGTACAAAATAAACCTTTCCACTTGAAAGATTATCGGACTCAAGACCACTTCCAGTTCTATTGCCTTAAATCCATTTTAAAAGAGTCTGTTTAAATAATCCAGCTAAGATGGGCTTTAGCATATGGGATAACTGGGTCCTGCCCCAACCCCTCCCTAGACTGAAAAAGAACTTGATTTTCAACAGGGCAATTTTCACTTAGCTGTTCATCTACTCTTGTTCCCTCTTTTTAATCATTTGGACTACAAAGTAATTAGAGGGAATGACATTCCCGAGTAAAAATATCAACAGAGCTTTGTAATTCTAATTCATACATATAGATCATCCTAAATGCTCATATTAACACTAGGCTGGGATGGGAGCTCAATGCTAATTACAACCTAGACCCCTGATTTTTTAAAATATACACATTTCCACAGGGCCCCAGATGATGGGTTCTAATCACCCCCATTTCCTACCCCCCCATAAACCCAACCAGGACTTCCTTCCCCTTAGCCTCCAAACCACCATTACCCCCCAACAGCTCGATTCAAAAACAGTCATTCTTCATCAAATCATTGCACAGGCAAAGTAAAATAATGTTTTGGGAGGGGGGGGGAGGAGCAGGGAATGGTAATTATATTCCTAATCACATGTAATTTTAGAGAAAATGAGTAGATGTGAGAAGTAGCAGTTTTCTTTTTGTCTCATATGTAATTCCATAGTCTGGGGGCACCCCTGTTATCACCTGGGTGACTCTCAAAGCTACCCCAAACTCAGCGGCCAACCTACTAATTACCACTGTTTAAAAGAAGCTTATTCGTTCCCCAGCATCTGAAGCCAATGAGTCAAAAGTATCATCAGCTCATTCTCCAGACCCAGAGACCTCGGTGGCCCTTTTCTTCCGGGTTCCTCCGTTCTATGGCTCAGGAGACACACAGGGACCTGATAGAAATCAGGATCGTTTGTTTAAAGCCAACAGGGGCCTTAGAGACCTAGTTCATGATGAAGGAGGATGAGGAGAACATGATTTTCTTAAGAGATAGGGATCAGATGGAGAGCCAAGATTCAAGGATGTCTGCTAATTCCAGATGGGTTACATTTTCCAACACACCTTGGTGCCCTCTAACCTCCAAGCCTCTCACTATGGCAAGGTTCAACTTCAGGAATGTTCCCATTACTGGCCTGGGGGCTGCTGCCATCCCTCTGTAATTAGATGATTCTTACCTCCTTAAGGAAGCCTTCTTCAACTTCCCAAGGACATAAACATCTCTCCATCCCTGATCTTCTACAATGGTCTCCACATCACCCACGAAGGGCTATAATCTGATTTCAAGGAGTATGTGATAGCCCATCAGAGGGTGAAAAAACAAGTCACATCTCAATCTCACTAAGACCATCAATTGTGGGCTTCTTTCCCACACACTCACCCATTCCGCCCAGTTTTTCTGCTACACAAAATCTCAACCTCCCCTTCTCTGATCAGACCCTTAGAGCAACCTAAACTAACTGCTTACCCAGAAACTGGGAATGTGTAGCAGGAAAACTTTATTCCCACTCCCTGCTCACCTCCTGGATCACCACATGGCCATGTAGGTGTCTTGCACTTAGGGGAAATGACTAGTTAGCATAAACCTTGACTTTTGAGTGGAACCAGGTGGGTCATACAGGATAAGTAGACAGGACAGCTTGTAATCTGAATAGTTGATCTTTCATTCCATTTTCTTCTCAAACCCACCCATCATCCCAATTCCCTTATCACTGTTAAAGGTACCACCATCTTTCCAGTCATTCAGGTATTCCCAGCTTTTGTTTCATTTTATTTCCTTAAATTCTACACATCCATTTAAGTGCAGAATTTTGTGAGTTCTATTTCCCCATTCATATATCTATACATTTTCTCACCTCACACTTCCACCACCCTAATTCAAGCCCTTATCTCCTTTCACCTGGACTATTAGGATAACATCCTGATTTGTCTTTCTTCCTTAAATCTCTCCTCCTCTCCAATCCATCTTCCATACACTGGCCAAGCTGTTGGTCATACTATGTCACTCTTAATAGGCTGTAGTGGCTCCCTGTTAACTCAAGGATTAAATAGTATATCAACTTTTAAGTCATTCTACCTTGTTTAGCCTTTGTGCATTTGTCAGGTAAAGGCATTCTTTCATTGTTCACTAAATATGAATAAGGCCTGGGAACCTCAATAGATGCAATCTACTCAGATTGACTTGGGACTTGGCCATGCCCTTTAGGGCCTGTACAAAGCCATCAAGCTTGTTAGAACAAAGATATCAGAGCGTCTGGCAGCAGAGAGGAGATTGAGCTTCCTCTATGTCGTCTGGAGGATTTGGAGCTTTTTGTATTCCCACTGGTGTCCCAGCAGTATCTTCAGAACAGTTGGCAATGGTATCTGAATCAGGAGTCAAGGACAGATTACATGAAATGAGGAAAGCAGATTCAAGGCTCTATAAAGCCCAGCAAGAAAGCTAGATCATTTCAGCAATCAGACTTTCAGAAGCTCTGAGTAACCCTTGGACCACATGTGCTTTCTTAGCTTGAGTGCTCTTTCTCTTGGACTCTGAGTGTACTTATGAGAAAGTATGTCCCAGACTTTTCAGACTATATTTGTACCAATTATTGTTTTATTTTTCTTTTAAATACCACCTTAGTAAATAGATATTCTAAAAGCTAATTAGGTCTGGCTAACTAGCTAATATAATGAATAATCAACAGGAAAATTAATTGGTATGGGCATATGAGATATATAATTAGGGGAAAAAAATATTTGGGGCAGCTAGAAGGTACGGTGGGTAGAATACCAGCCCTGGAGTCAGGAGGACCTAAATTCAAATGTGACCTCAGACACTTAACACTTACTAATTAAGTGAACCTGGGCAAGTCACTTAATCCCAATAGCCTTGCAAAAAAAAGGGGAAGGAAGGGAGGAAGGGAGGGAGAGAAAGAAAGAAAGAATGTTTCCTATGTTTGGAAAAATTGTACGTTTAACTTATATCGGATTGCTTGCTGTGTTGGGGAGGGGGGAA
Organism: Antechinus flavipes; assembly: GCF_016432865.1. Taxonomy (NCBI): domain Eukaryota; kingdom Metazoa; phylum Chordata; class Mammalia; order Dasyuromorphia; family Dasyuridae; genus Antechinus; species Antechinus flavipes. The sequence goes on along the minus strand of NC_067402.1, from coordinate 64,584,429 downwards.
GGAAGATAAAAAAAATTTGGAACACAAGGTTTTGCAAAAGTGAATGTTGAAAACTATATTTGCACATACTTGGAAAAGATAAGATATTATTAAAAATGTTTCCCAGTCCCTCAATGATAACCCTAGAGCACTGGCCCTCAAACTACGGCCCATGGGCCAGATGCAGCAGCTGAGGACATTTATCCCCCTCATCCAGAGCTATGAAGTTTCTTTATTTAAAGGCCCACAAAACAAAGTTTTTGTTTTTACTATAGTCTGGCCCTCCAACAGTCTGAGGGACAGTAAACTGGTCCCCTATTTAAAAAGTTGGAGGACCCCTGCTAGAGCATTGAGGAGATATAGTAGCCATATTTCTGGGGACCCATACTATCAGTGGGAAGTAAAGGATGGGATAATACATGTGAGAATCAATCTCATCCTTTTTAAATTTCTATTTTTGTGTAAGTTTCAAATTACTAGTACATCAATGCATATATATATTGCTTATAAATAAGTAAATATATATATCTATTAAGAATGTCCAGGTCATTTAACCCATCTTCCTTGTTTTGAAAATAAAGAAACGAAGGCCTTTTTTTGAAATTTAATTGCATGCTGTTTTTTATTATTAATTCTTTGCACATATCTCATCCCCACACATGCATATGGCGGCAACATGTCACAGTAGAAAGAATAACTGACTTTAGAGTCAGAGACTTGAATGTGTATCATGGCTTTGCCATGCCAAGTAAATCACTTAACCTCTCTAGACTCTTATTTCCTCATCAGTAAAAGGAAGAAGTTGAATGAAATTACTTCTAAGTTCTCCTCTAGTCCCAGAAATAAAATCCTATGGTCTCTTCAAATAACCTGTAAGCTTTTGAGAGTGGGAATTTTGTCTTAGAGTTATTCCATAGAAGCCCGACCGAAGATTCGAATTTGAGTCCAAACCTCAGACACTTACTAACTGTGTGACTTTGGGCTGGTCATTTTGCTACCCTGAACTCTAGCTTCCTTTTCTATGTAACAAAGATGATACTAGCACCTATATAATGAGGTTGTTGTGAGAATGTTTTACATTAAGTTTTTTTCAAACATCCCTGTATTTAAATGTAATCTCATCCTAGTTAAAACAATCTACATCAGTGGAAAACTTTCTACCAAGAAGATGAATTGAACTATTACCCCCATCTCATGAAAAAGTGAAGGATCTACAATTTACCTCTATCAGATCACAACTGGAGTATTTTTCAGTAGCGAAGTCCTAGGAAGCTGCCTGGGGTATAAAGAAATTAACTGACTTGCAGAAGTTTGCCCAATTAGCATCAGGAGGGAAGATTTGAATTCTTTTTTTTCATGATACCATTTCTAGCACCGTATCCACTACATGAGGCTTCCTCCATTAGTCCCACATTATAGATCTGAAAATAGAGGCACTGCAAAAAAAGAGAGTTTATGTTCATATAAGGCAAGGATTAAACCAAAATGTCAGGTCAGCATTTCTAATGCCACGTCTCGTGTGCTACATGATACAAAAGCAGAAACCACTTTACTGCAATCTTTGCTGAATGCAGTATAAGGGAAAGAGTTGAAAACATGGGCCTCCCATGAATGTTCAGCTATAGTGACAGTTTGGCTGGAACCCAAAGCAAGAATATAATCACCCGTTTCCACATATGATACAGGTGAGTATGCCTGGAACCCTCTGAAGAACCCGGCTGCCTGAACATGCAGCCAAACTGGCAGAACTTGAGAGAAAATCCACCCAAGTGTTTAAGTGGATTTTTGAGGTAAAGCATCAAAGAATGAAATATTCAAAACGAAGTTAACTGATGACTGGGAATGGGACATAATCACTGGCAAGTTGAAAAAGGGTACCAATTTAGGAAGAGAAGAATATTTTAGACACAAACAATATTTTGGAAATGAGCAAGTCCAAGTATAGGGACTCTCTTGGTTTATGAAATAAAGACACTCCTGAAAATTGCTATGCAAAGCAAATTCCACAAATGCAATCCTATTTTCCCAAAGACTTCTATGTTAACACTGAAAATACATCCCTGAGTTAAGGAAGCACTGGACTCAAGTGCTAGGGCTTTCTGGATTGATGACATATTTTAGCAGTACAATACAAGCTAGTTTTATTCCCCATCTGTAGGTAACTTTGGAGAATCTCAAAGGTTGACTCAATTCAATTCTACAAAGGGCCTATCCTCATTTCCACAACTGCTAGTGCTCTCCTTTCTCCCAGGCAATTTGTATTTATTCTGTATATGTTTTTTATTTACTTTTATATATATATATATTATTTCCTTCAAAATAGAATATAAGTTCCTTGAGGTCAGGAATTGATTTCTTGGTATCTCTCCTCAGAGATACATGCATGTAGTAGGAACTTAACCAATCCTTATTGAAAGACTGTTGCGTAAAGCTGCCACTCTGCCATCAGGGAATGTCAAGCCTAGTTGGGGATAGAAAACATACAAGTGAAAAATCTAACAATTAAACAAGAATGAACAATTATAAAAGAATATTAAAATATAAGGCAATATATTAGAAGTACCAAAAGAATATTTTAGACTAAAATTAGGAAGTCTTTTATTTTTAATGTAGTGCTTTGATCCACAGAAAATATTAATAGAAAGACATCAGTTAATTGAATCTCAGATTCAACAGCACTCAGTTTAACATAAAATAAAAGGTTCCCAATATATGTTATAAGTATTTCAAGGAAGAAAACATCACTATGGGCTGGTTGAAGTGGCTCATAAAAGACTTCATTAAGAAGATCCAGAGATCCAAGTTTTTGGAAACAAGAACTCACTGTTTGACAAAAATTGCTGAGAATACTGGAAAGCAGTTGGCAGAAACTGGGAACAGACCAACATCTCACATTAAATACCAAGAGAAAGTTAAAATGAGTATATGATTAAGAAAGAAATGGTGCTATCATAAACATATTAGGAGAGCATGGAAATTTTTATCTATCAGACCTATGAATAAGGGAAGAGCTTATAACCAAATGAGACATAAAGAAGATTATGGGAAGTAAAATGAATAATTTTGATTACATTAAATTTATGAGTTTGTGAACAACAAGACCCAAATGTAGCCAAAATTAATAGAAGAATGGAAAACTAAGGGTGCCAGGATTATAGCAAGTTTCTCTGAAAAAGGTCTTATTTCTCAAATATATAGAGAACTAAGTCAAATTTATAAGTGTAACAGCCATTCTTCAATTGGCAAAAGATCAAGTGACATGAATAGGAAGCTTTCAGAAGAAATCAAAGCTATCTATAAATTACTATTGATTAGATAAATGCAAATTAAAAGAACTCTGAGGCATTAGCTCACTCATCAAATCAGCTAACAAAAGGGAAATGACAAATGTTGGAGGGGATATGGAAAAATTGGGGTGTTAATGCACTGTTAGTGGAGTTGTAAACCATTCTAAAGAATAATCTGGAACTATGCTCAAAAGGCCATAAAATCTGTTCACCTAGTAATTTCACTAGGTCTTAAATCCTAAAGAATCCTAATTCTTTATCCTAAATAAATCCTAAAGAAATCAAATAAAAAAGGAAAGGATCTATATACACAAAAATATTTCTAGCAGCCCTTTTATGGTGGCAAAGAATTGGAAATTGACAGAATACCCATCAACTGGAGAATGGCCGAATAAATTGTGGTATAGTATTGTAATGGAATATTATTAAACTGTTAAGAAATTATGGAGGAAGTGATTTCAGAAAAACCTGGGAAAATATATATGAATTAAAACAGAATAAAGTGAGCAGAATCAAGTGATCATTGTATATATATATGTGTGTGTGTGTGTGTGTGTATATATATGAACAGCAATGTTATAAAAATGATCATCTGTAAAAGACTTAGCTATTCTGATAAAGCTGATGATACCAGACAAAGGACACATGATGAAAAATGCTATCGAGCTCCAGATAGAGATCTGATGAATTCTGAGTGAACATAATTTTTTCACTTTTTTTGCTTTTTTTGGCTACATGGCTAATATAGAAATACACTTTGCCTGATTTCATATGTATAACTGATATATTGTTTGCTTTCTCAGTGACAAGGAGGGAAACGATTTGTAACTTTTCAATGACACTGATAAAAGCCATTAAAAGAGGGGCTATTTCTGGAGAAATAAATCTTTTATCTTTACTCAAATTGGCAGAGTTTTGAATGTATAAGATAGAATGCAACATTTTCATTCTGGCACAGGAACAAGACTGGACAAGAAGAGTTAGGAGAGATCAATAGATATCCTGAATATCATTGAGAAAATAACCTTCTAGGCAAGAAAGTTCCATCATCTTCTAAAGGGATAGCACCTTGAAAGCAAAGATAACCTACATTCCTTACCCTTTCTGTCCTTGGCCAAGGCTATTCTAGCAACAAGACCATTAATTCATCTTCTTTGTCCTCTTCAGCACTTACAAGCTGCATTTCATCTCTGTCATTAAACATGGTTTCTCCATTCCCCCCACCCCCGCCATGTACTTGAGAACCCAGAGACATGAGCAAAGAGCACATTTGTTTGTGTCAATCCATAAATTAACTCAGCTCTTTACCACTTAAGAAGAATGGTGATAGAAAAAAAATTTTTTTAAATCTTGAAATAAGTCCACACAGATCATACCAAACTTTATTTTATTTCATATCTTAGTATCATATGTTTAGAGGTCATTTATTCCAGCCTCTCATTTTACAAATAAGGAACCCAAGGCCTTTCTGTCACTTTGAAATCAAAGGCAATTGATCAAATGATCAATTTGATTGAAATTTGAATGAATGAAAGAATGATAAATATTTATAAATGTTCACTATGTGCTAGACACTGTATTAAGTACTGAGAATACAAATATAAGAAAGCAAAGTAGTCCCCATCCTCAAAATGCTTACATTGTAATAGGAGAAAACAGTATACAAAGAGCAGCTGAAATGGTTGGTTCCTGTTAGTTGTCGAGTAGTCATTTCCCATCCCTCAAACACAAAAAGAAGTAAGTCAAATCCTTGATTTGTGACCCCCAAAGGAAACAGTTCCATGGCTCTAGCCCAATCTCAAGAGCTAGCCATTCTTTCATATGTTCTTGTTCAAAGATCTTTTGCCTAAAAAATGAACATCCTGGACATCAAGCTTAAAGACTCAGCTTTCAATTTATAAAGTTATGAAGCTTTTCATCCAAATAATAAATGATTAATATTAACATCATGCTTTAAAGTTACAAAACAGTTTCTACAAACCAATATGTCAAAGCATTAGTCAGTGTGGCATAGTAAGTGGCAATAAAGAAAGAGGGGTCATCAGAACCAAAAGAAAGAACATTGTACACAGTAACAAGAACATGATGTGATGATCAACTGTAATGTACTTGGCTCTTCTCAATAGTGCAGCAATTCAAGGCAATTCCAATAGACTTAGGATGAAAAATATCATCTGCATCCAGAGAGAAAGCTACATCTTTGTGTCTCTGTGTCTGTCAGTCTCTTTCTCTCTGTTTGTTTGTCTTTCTATCTTTGTCTCTGTCCCTCTATCACAGGCTCTCTCTTCTTCTGTTTCTATCTCTATCTGCATATCTCGTTTGAGATCAATGAGACCTTGAGACCAATGAGAATGATAACAGCAGTCATACCTATCTCATAAGGTCATTGTGAGGACCAAATAAGACAATATATTTAAAGGGCTTGGGTCATTTAAAAACCTTACAGGAATATCAGTGATTATTAAACTCACTTAACAGAGGAGGAAACTGAGGCTCAGATATGTCAAATGACTTAGCCAAAAGTCAATCAATAAACTAGCATTTATTGAGTGTCTAATATAATGCTGGAGATACAAAGAAAGGCAAATAGTTCCAGTAATCTTGTAATGATGAGGATCATCTACATCCAGAGAGCAAACTATGGGAACTGAGTGTAGATCACAACATAACATTTTCACTTTTTTGTTGTTTTTTGCTTGAATTTTATTTTCTTTCTCATTTTTTTCCTTTTTGATCTGATTCTTCTTGCTTCAATATAATTGCATAAATATTTATGCCTATATTGGAGTTACACATATTTTTGCCATGTTTGAAAAAAAAAAAAAAAAGAAAGAAAGGTGAATGCAATCCCTGCCCTCAGGAAGATTACAGTTTAATGAAAGAGTAAAGGCAAAAATGATTATGTACAAACAAGAGATAGGATAAATTAGAAATAATATGCAGAGGGAAAGCTGTAATATTAAGAACTGGAGAAGGTTTCTTATAGAAGGTATGCCTTTAGCTGACACTTGAAGGAAGCCAGAGAAGCAGGGAGGTAGAGATAAGGATACATCTCTAATAAATATTATAGGTGGAATTTAGATTTCTTCTAATGTTGATTCAATGCTCTTTCCACTATACTGTTATGCCCTTTCAAAAAAAACAAAATTATCATCTCTACAAGGAATAAAAAGACTTCAATTTATTTTAATAGGAAACTTCAGCGGCAGATTTTACCCAGAATCACACTATGAACTGCACCTAATAACTTATCCCCTCCCCAAAATCTGAATTTAAATTGGAGAGACAGACAGAGAGGGAGAGGGAGAGGGAAAGAAAGAGGGAGAGAGGGAGAAAAAGAGGGAGAGAGGGAAAGAGAGAGAGAGAGAGAGAGAAGAGAGAAGAAAGAGAGAGGAGAAAAAGAGAAACACACAGAGAGAGACAGAGAGACAGAGAAAGAGAGAGAGAGAGAGAAGAGAGAGAAGAGAGAGAGAGAGGACACAGAGAGAGAGAGAGAGAGAGAGAGAGAGAGAGAGAGAGAGAGACAGAGACAGAGAGAAGAGAGAGACAGAGAGAAGAGAGAGACAGAGACACAGAGGAGAGACAGAGACAGGGGGGGGGAGACAGATAGGGGGAGGAGAGCACCCATAATAAGTCATCTCAACAATACTAGTTTGTAGCCATTGTCAGCCAGTCAACTGCTTGAACTTCACCTAAGTGAAGCACTCCACATTATCTTTTTAAGTTTCACCTTCACCATTGAAACAAGAAAGATAATTCTGTTGGATTAAATAGAAACATAATAGCAAGTCGGTGCAGCAGCCAAAAGCGTGATAAATCCACCCAGGCAGCAGCGATTTCTGCCTAAACTAACAATTCATTTCATTGCTACAGTTCGCTGCTATTGTCATCACTTACATGCCTCTAATTAACGTACATCTGGTTTACGTTTGAAGTTTACAACACTTGCCCACTTTGGCTACAGTAGTTTACATCTAACACCAAACATATGTTTATGTTTACTACATTCCAGTTCTGCATTCTTGGACTTAAAATTGTATCAATTTATAATCCCATTAATGGAAAACTTATGAGAAAGATCCGGCTCTTTTAATAAAACTAGAAAGAACAACCATTTGGATGCTGTTAAGTCCAAGCCCATACTCAGGGCTAAATGCTTCCATTAGCAGTACCTCACTCAGATAAGTGGCCTTCGTGAAATCCTATCTTGGCTGCCACAGAGAGAACTTTGCTGGGAGATGCCTTAAGACCTCCCATTTTCTGATCCTTTATTCTCCAGTCCCATGCAGTCTTCATTTGGGAGACAAGTGATGATCAAAGAGTTGAGAATTGGGGTGTATTTTCATCAGAAGAGATTGGTTTCTAACTGGTATTCCAGACACATGGAAGTCATGTTTGGGAGCAAACAAGATTTCAGCTGGAAGGATAAGGGGAGAGACAAGTTGAGGGTGGGTAAGAGGAGTTAGGAAGTTGAATTACTGGTTAGTAAAAGCCTTTTCATGCAGTTTCTTAAAAGATGGCTGGTTCCACATATTTGGACAGCTCTATCTATTATTGAAAAGATTCCAAAGCAAACTATATGTAGATAAGGACAATATTTGAATCTGGACTCTTTCTGAAGGCTTTCGGCTCCATAAAAAAAAGTACTTTGGGAATTTGGAAGAGATTAACTTCTACTCCCACATGTTCCATTCCATTAAAGGAAGAACAACCCCTTTTTCCTGAATTCTAAGGAGTCAAGGAATCAAATAATTGTCTCTGCTATCTTTTGGAACCCTTTTATTGACAGGAAATTTGATCCCTAGACCTAGCAAACAAACAAAATCCTTTTTGGTTTGTTGACAATGACCTGGAGACCCTTCCAAGAAACATTTATAAAAAACATCATCAGAGAGAAACTAATGTGTAGATCAGTCAAGATGTGAGCAATAGTCACACTATTTGTGGATGTTTGAGACCAGAATGGCAAGAATTCTCAAGAAGGATTTTTTTCACTTATCTCTCTTAATTCCAGAATTTTTTCTCTTTTAATTATTTCCTACTTTATCTGATATATAGCTTGCTTTGTATATATTTGTTCACATGTTTTCTCCCCCCTTAGATGGTAAGCTCTGTGAGGGCAGGGACTGTTTTTTTCCTCCTTTTTTATACCTAACACAGCATAGAGTCTGGAACGTGGTAGGCAATTTAAAATGTTTATTGATATTGATTGATTCTGTTTCATGAAAAGATATCTTGGGACAAGAAGTAGTTTCCCCAGATCTCATCTGGAGAAGAGGTCAGTGGGGAAAAAAAAATCACTAAATTAAAATAAATCTCAAAAAGTTCTCCCAGAAACAATACACATCAATTAAAACTTTTTTAATAAAATAAATCCTCTTCAATCCCTCCAAGCAATAGTGAACAATACTAATTACAACATCACTTTTTTGGTCAAGAGCTATGGTTGATCTGAATACTTTGCTGGAGAACTTTTCCCACTCCCTTTTTGTTGTCACATCCCTCCCCCACTTCCCCACATCACATACACATAAGAAAGTTTATCAGTTTGGAATTATCTACTTTCTAAATGAACACCAGCCTACAAAGCAAAATATGTCCCCCTATACGGGATCTCTCCAGTTCCTCTCTCATAAAGAAAAATATATTTTTAGGTTGTCTGGATTTTCTTGTATGCCCAATTTGTGCCTATTTACAATCTGGATTTATAAAATTGCATTGTACAAATATTTATAAGATTTTAGATTCAAAATTCCTTGAGGGCAGAGAATATTCTCATTTTTGTCTTTTTATCCCTTACACTTAGCAATTTAAACATAGTAGTTCTTTAATATAACCCAATTATCTAGTTTTATACATAAAGAAACTGAGGTCCATAAGGGCAAATATCTTGCCCAAAGTCATTGATCTTAAGTATTATATTGATATTATAATATATTATATATTGAAATAGAGTATATTAAGTATTATATCAAGGTATCAAATAGCTGTCTATTTCTCTATTTTACCTCAATAGTATTTTTATTTTTCCAAATACATGTAAAGATAGTTTTCACCATTCATTTTTGTAAGACTTTTGTGTTCCAAATTTTTCTCCATCTCTCTCTTACCTTCCTCCTCCTCAAGACAGTAAGCAGTCTGATATAGGTTAAACAGATGCAATTCTGTTAAACATATTTCCATATTTGTCATGTTATGCAAGAAAAATCATGCCCAAAGAGGAAAAATGATAAGAAAGAAACAAACCAACAAAAAGGTGGAAATTCCATGCTTGGATTCACATTCTCTCTCTGGATATGGATGGCAATTTCGATCCCATCTATTGAAATGTGGCAATCCATTTCTGAATCCATATCCTTTAACTCCAGACACCCTTTGGGTGCTTCCTGAGAATGCGTACCATTATAGCCCAAGTCTTTTCTGCTTTTTTCTCAGGGCAAGGCCACTAGGAAATGACAGCAAGGTTCTTCACTGAACACTAAGGCCAACACAGATAGAATCCTAGATCCCAAGAACATATATTGACCCTTGGACACACAGAGTCAGATTAGAGGTTTAGGTCAGCACTAGGATATCACTGTGGATCTGAAGTCCTCTTAGAAAAGATGGTAACATGGTATGGAGGTGGCAATGGCCTCAGTATCAGAAGAAACTTGATTTTGAATCCTGGTTTTCATATTTAGTAGTTGTATGATAATGGAGTGATCATTTCACTTCTCTGAATCTCATATTCTTCATCTGTAAAATGGATATGATGAAACATACACAACCAATTTCAGGAGCTGTTGGTAAGAACGTGCTTTAAAAATCTTAAAGTGTTCCATAAATGTGAGCTGTTATTATTAGAAATTCTTCTATTTATCATTTAACTCTTAGCAACAGAACTTGACAGGGTTTGGGGGAAGGAAAGAAAAGAGAGAAGTACGTACCTCAATTCTTTTCCATGAGAATCCTAAGCCAGGTTAGAGGATTCCAGGTCAGTCAACATGCCATTAAGACATTCCCAGAGGTGAACAAAATTCCCAGGGGAGTTTCAAAGATGCTCTGCCTTGCTTAGGCATTCTCTCTGTTCTCTGGCTATGTCCATCTGTCTCTTTCTGTCTCTGCCTTTCTGTGTCTGTCTCCATGTGTTTCCATCTATCTCTGTCTCCATCTGTCTCTCTAACTCTCCACCTGTCTGTTTTTCACACACATACCTGAGGAATTCCCCAAATTTATACTAAAGACTTACAAAACTGGTCCCTTCCTCTACTTGCCTGAAGTTTCTGGGTTGCTAACAGAGCTTAGTAGGGACTTGACACTCTCCCAACATTTGAATGATCATGATGAAAGTCAGACTGAAAATTTTTTAAATTCAAAGTTTCAAGTAATGGGAGATCTCTAGTAGCTAGGCTGGCTATTGAGACAGGGAGTTCAAATCCCAGTTCTGCTGCTCTTTACCTTTGGTTTTGAGTGGGTCACTTGGCTCTCTTTGCACGTCCTCTTTAGTATGAGGAACTTGTAGAAGATGGGGGAAAGAGAATAAGCATTTATTAAATACCCATTGTAGGGTAGGTATCAAGTACTTTATAAATATTATTTCATTTGATCCACAACCACCGTGGGAAGTAGGTGGTATTATTATCCCCATCTTACAGATGAGAAAGCTGAGTCGGAAGATGATTATATGACTTGCCCAGATTTACATAGCTAGTCAGTGTCTGAGATCATGATTGAATTCAGATCTTCCTGATTCCAGGACCAGCACTCTATCTGCTGTTCCATCTGGCTGCCTTGATTTTTGATGTCCTTCCCAGCTCAGCATCAGTGATACTATAAAATTGCAAAATTAATGTAACCTGAACAAACAAGTTTGTACATCAAATTTGCTTCAAATCAAAGCTAAATGGGTCTTAATAGAATTCTAGCTGCTTGTTCTAGATCTAGGGATACACCCTTTGGAGGCTAAAAGCACAGCATGTTATAAGGATAAATGCTTCTTTACTAGCATTAGCAAGAGTCTTTCCAACAGTCTTTCTTGTCATTTGTGCAGGAAAGACATTAGTGAAAAAGAACGAACTATGGATAATCTGGTGAATAGCCTCCCAAACCTTAAATTGAAAAAGAAATCTATTCCCAGAAATCAGCATGTCAGAGCCTTAAATTCTCCTACTTCTCTTGGAGAAAGTCTTTCTAAACAAGCATCTTTTTGCATTTACCCAGTGTTTAAACCAAAGTACTGACCACAGATTGCTTTTGGCCCCCTTTGCTTTTGATCCTGGATAGACTTTTCTCTTTACAAAACAAAGCAAGCCTTTTGCATAAGTGATGACATGTACTGGATCTTACAAGCAGGGTGTAAATGTCTAGGCCTTTTCCCATCAAGAAACCAAAAGTAACTCTGTGGAGAATCCAAAAGGCACAAAACTTTCAGGAACAGAACAAATTACAGGTGCAACAAAAGACAGTCTCATTTTCCACATAAATGCATCTTTTTAGAAGTGAACAACAAAATGTTGCATGCTATTCTTTTTTGTTAAGCAAATGCAATTTAGTGGTTATCTGATTCTGTTTGAGTTCTCCCCATCTCATCACACAAACGCAGGTAAGTTCCTAGTTGTCTATAGAGGGCCACAGATAGTGGAGAGCCCTGGGCGAGGAATAAGACCTTTTAGTCCAGTAAAAGGAATCCTGCTGATTAGTCTGGCTTCCCATCCCCCTCCAAGGACTCTTGGTCTTCCTGAGAAGTCAGGGGATGTGACAACCTGTATTGTAATTAAAACAGAGTTACACCAAGTGGCAAAGAGATATCTATACACAATAGCAAGTTATGTGGTCTCACATGTGTAGTATATAGTTAACATATATGCAGTGTGCTATAGTTATGTAAGGGTATTAGGGTATATAAGACTGAGGGAATTTGGAATAAATGGACTCCATGTTTGATCATCCATGTGAATCCCACTTCTTCACTCCTCTTCTAAGATCAAGGACTCCAGCTAGTACCAAGATCCTCCAGAGAGCTAGTCCAGATACTACAGTTGTCCATGTGTCTTTCTTCTTTCTCATCCATCACAACTAGTCAAGAAGTCCAGTTAATTTTAGTGCCTTTTCTCCATAGCCCCATGCCCTGCACAAAAATAACTAAACAACAATATTACTTTGGAAGTACTATCTACAGATTTACTGCATACAGTAAGTGACTTTAACTGAAACAGATCAAAAATAAGACAAAGTGAGGAGACTTGGGAAAAAAAGAAGGAGAAAGGGAAAGAGACAGAGAGAAAGAGACACAGAGAGAGAGAGAGAGGGAAACAGAGCGGGAGAGAAAGAAACAGAAAGGGAAGGAAGAGGGAGAGAGAAAGGGAGAGACAGAGACAGAGAAAAAAGGAGAAGGGAGGGAGAGGCACACATAGAGAGGGACACAGAGAGAGAGAGAGAAAAAGAGTAGGGAGAGAAACACAGAAAGAGAGAGACAGAGAAAAAGAGGAAGAGGGAGAGAAAGAAAGAGACAAAAAGAGAGAGAAAGGGAGAGAGATACACACTGAGAGAGAAAGGGAGAGACGGAGACAGAGAAAAAATGGAGGAGGGAGAGAGACACAGAGGGATACACACAGAGAGAGACTGAGAAAAAAGAGTAGGGAAAGAGAAATAGAAAAAGAGAAGAAGGAGGAAGAGAAACAGAAAAGGAGTCAAAGAGAGAGGAAGGGAGAGAGACACATACACACAGAGACAGAAGGAGAAACTAAGAGAGAAAGGGAGAGAAAGAGGAGCCAGAGACCCAGACATAGAGAGACAGAATGAGAGCCAGCTCTCATCAAAAAGTCAGAAAGAACTTATTTATTCCCCAGAGTAGCTTCTGATATTGGGTCATGCACTTTTCCTCTAGGGACAAAATTAAGAGCACTTTTGTAGGTGCTACCATCGTAGGCATGCGGGGGTCACACTAATAGCTCACAGTTATGTAGCACTTTAAGGTCAACAAAGCACTTTGTCCAGAACACCCTTGCCCATTTTGTAGATGAGGAGACTGAGCCACAGAGAGAGTGACTTGCCCAGCCAGAGTCACACAGACACTAAATATCAGGGAATAGATTGTATCCATTCTCTCCTGATTTCACGTCTCATGAGGTCCTACCATAACATCCTGCTTTGAAAGAATAGGCAGGAAAGATGATTTCAGAAAGGCCTGAGAAGACTTACATGATCTGATGCTGAGTGAAATGAGCAGGACCAGGAGATCATTGTACACGACAACAGCAAGATTATATGATGATCAATTCATGGCTCTCTTCAACAATAAGATCCAAATCAGTTTCAATTGTTAAGTAATGAAGAGAACCAGCTACACCCAGCGAAAGAACTCTGGGAAATGAGTATGAACCACAATATAGCATTTCCACTCTGTTATTGTCTGCTTGCATTTTTATTTTTCTTCTCAGGTTATTTTTACCTTCTTTCTAAATCCGATTTTTCTTGTGCAGCAAGATAACTATATAAATATGTATACATATATTGTATTTAACACATACTTTAACATATTTAACATTCATTGGACTACCTGCCACCTGGGGGAGGGGATGGGGGGAAGAAGGGGAAAAGTTGGAACAGAAGATTTTGCAAGGGTCAATGCTGAAAAATTACCCATGCATATGTTTTGTAAATAAAAAGCTATAATTTTAAAAGAAAGAAAGAAACAATAGGCAGAAGATCTGAGTTTGAATCCCATTTTACTGGTGAGGAGAGCTAGCCAGTCTTCAGCTCTGCAACCTATTTTCTCAACTATTTAATGAGTGGATTAGATTAGAATCTAGTCACTAGACTATCCTGAGATTCCTCACCTCTTTAACCCAGATTCTGTAGCCTACAGCAAGTACAAACTTCACTTCTAGCACCGATCTGTAAGTATAGAAGAAAAGTAAGGAGCTTTAGAGAGTTCTGGAAGAACTGAGGTTCCAGAGGGACAAAAGTTTTGCAATTCAGAAAGACATTAAGAGGAAGGGTATCTAAACCCATCTGTTTGCCTTGAGGGACTAGTTAGAGCAAAGGAAAAGTTTCCAGCTGATAAGCAAATGATAATATAGCAAATTCATTAGGCAATAAAGGCTAGACTAGATGAATATATGCTTGGGAGTTACTCCAGTCTCCCACTTATGTAGCTTTTAGAAAACTTATTTTATATACCACCAGCGGGAATTGTCCTTCAAAGCCATTCCCTAGATTGAATAATTATGTAGCATGTCTTCAGGGAGGGTTCCATCTGTAGTCAAGAATCCTCATTAAAATTTGTGGGAAAATGCCCCTGCTCTTTCATTAGAGCCAAAATGTGATCACCCGAGATTAAAATGCAAGGAGTGGTTAAATTGTTTTAAAGGTGAACTGCAAAGCTAAATTGAGAGTTGACTTAATCCTATTTTTATGGGCTGATTAATGCCTCCAGTAACCAGGCTGTGGAAGGGCTTTAGGGTCTATTCTCCCTTAATGACATGTGCCATACTTCTTGGACTTGTGATACAGCCCTATGGCCCAGACCAGACAGTCTGAGAAGTTTGCAAAGAATTTTCAGCCATTAATGAGGAGTCCCCCCCCAAGTGTCCAGTAGACCCCAAAATAGTCATTCACCCAAAGTCCTTGCAGTTTAGACCTGCACAAGGGAAAATAAAATGGACCAAAAATATGGCAAATCTTGTTAACAGGCTTTTTAAAAAGCTCATTCTTTAAGTCTGAATATTAATCAAGCATGCACGAGGATTAAATCCCAAGTACCTGGGTCTTTCCAACTAAATTGATGGCACCCCCCACCCCACCAGAACTATACTGTTCCCCTAGTTTCAGGCCCAGAGTTATGTATCAATTTGTAATAAAATATATTTAAAAGGTTTTTTTTTCTTATGCAAATCCCATGAAATTCACTCTTTAATTCAAGGTTATCCAACCTCTGCCTTTGGATGCTTGGGTACCTTGAAAAGATAACTTTGACACATCCTACCATTCTGACTTTTCTGAATTTCTGTAACTTTGGATGAAGCGTCATAATGTAGCGGAAAGAAAACTGGTCCAAGAGCCAGAAGAACTGGCACAGTTTCTGATTCTAGCAATTCCTGTCTACATGATCCTAGGCAAGTACCTTAACCTCATGGAACCTCATGGTCCTCCAGGCAAATCTAAATCTATAAATTGCCCGAAATGTGCCAACCTGTATTTGTAGAAGGATTTGCCTTATCTAGAAATTCTTTATATCAGTAACATCATAGTCCAATTACTATCTCTATCCTAACTTTAGAAAACCACATGGCATGGAAAATAAAAAATGAATGTTAAGGTATTAATAACCATGATGAAATTACCCTGGCATGGATTCTGTCAATACAAAGTTATTATTAAATAAAATAAAATTTAAATTAAAAAAATAAAATAAAATAAAATAAATAAATAACCATGATGGAGAAAGTATAGAAAATGGTTGTTTTATGTAGCTACAGCTATAGATCTCACAGACACACACACAAAGTATGAACACAAATTTCTTAGTTTGATTCCATAAATTCAAGATGAAAAACAATCTTATGGGTGCATATGTATCTATATACATATATATGTATGTATACATGTGTATGTATGTGTGTATGTATCTATACATTTTAGATTTCTTGAATTCTTGTGATTTTGAGGGATTGTGGTCTATATGTATATGTATACATATATATGTATGTGCATTGCATATATATGTTTTATGTACATGTATACACATATGTGTGCGTGTGTTTATATATTTATCTATCCATAAGAATTACAGATAATACTTTCTCAAATAAGAAGTAACCAGTTTGACCTTATTAAATCCCTTATAATTGGTCTTTAATGTTGACCTTCTTATGTTTCTCATAATGTTCATAAGTAAAATTTTCTGTTCAATTGTGGTCTTTTCCTTATGAATATCTAAAAGTCCTTTAATTCATGAAATATCCATTTTTCCATGCAGGATTATATTTAGCATTTCTGAGTAAATTATTCTTGGCCGCAAACTCACTTCTTTTGCTCTTTGGAATATAATGTTCCGTGCCCTTTTATCTTTTAATGTAAAAAATGCTAAATCTTATGTTATCCTGACTAAAGCCTCACAGTATTTAAATTGTTTTATTTTCATTATTTTTGTCTAGTTGCGTACAGTGTTTTCTCCTTTACCAGGAAGACTGGAAATTTAGTTATAATATTCCTGTGAGTTTTCATCTTAGGATCTCTTTCAGTGATGATTGGTAAATTTTTTTCAATTACCATTTTACCTTTTAATTCTAAAACTTCAGGACAATTTTCCTTAATAATTCTTGAAGCATCTAGACTCCTTTTTTAATCATAACTTTCAGATTGTCCAACAATTCTTATATTGTCCCTCCTTGACCTGTTCTCTGGATCAATTGTTTCTCTTCTATTTCACATTTTCTTGTATTTTTTTCATTCTTTTGGTGTTGTTTATTTCTTGCTATTTTATAAAGTCATTAGCTTTCCCTTCCCTGCTCATTTCCAAAATGTAAGGAGTTATTTTCTTCCATAAGTTTTTTAATCTATTTTTTCTGTAACTTTCTTTTCATAATTTTCTGGATTTTCTTGCATTAATCTTTTCCCCCTTGATTCTTCCTCAATCTCTCTGATTTTTAAAATCCTTTGAAAGCTCTTCAAAGAATTTTTTTTGGGTTTGTGACCATTTTACATTTGTCTTTGAAGTAGAAGTTGCAATTTTAATATCATTATCTGTTTCTGAGTTGAACCAAGATCTTCTCAACCACTATAGTAGCTATCTATGCTTGGGTTCTTTTTCTTTTCCTTATTTTTGTTTTAGTGACTTGATTCTTGACTGTCAACTTTGTGTCAGAGGTCACCTCTAGTCCAAAGGCATGGGAGATAATGTCTCAGATGTCAGATTTTTCTTGATATTGTTTTCTGAGCTCTATCAGGAAGTCTCTCCACTTCCGAGCCTCCACCAGGACTTTTAGCAATATTGTCATTCCTAACATTTTTACTTCATACTGTCTACCATGGTTATAAGTTTCAGCTCACCCCAAATCAGAAACTCTGCCTTCCTACAAGTAGCCATAGTCAGCAAGGTCCCTTTGCAATTACTCGCCAGTGTATGCTGCCTCCTCCTTATCCATAGCTATAGCCTAGGACCTCTCCAATCACTATACCTGAACCCTAAGTCCATGACAGTCAGGAAAAGTCCTGTAATCTTCCCCTGCAGTATCTGTCCCAAGAAATCTGTACTTCAATCAGGCCAGACTACCATCCAAGAAGACAGATCTTTCCTAATGTCCTTCCAATTTGTCTTGACTGGGCAACTGCTTTACACAGACTTTTAATTATTTCTGCCACTCAAAGTTTACTTTGAGATATTATTTTAAATTGTTGGTGGAGGAATTTAAGAAATCCAGATAATTTCCTTCCTTATTCTGCCATCTTCCCAGAATCCTCCCTAATAGACCTTTTTTTTTTTAATAAACTAGTTTTTCTTTGCAATTTTTATGAGACTACACTCCTCATAAACTCTTACCAACATCCTCGATAAGATCTTCAAAATGATTTTATAATTTAAACCGTCATTTTCCTTGGCTTCCATATCTATCACTTAGCAAAGAGATAAAGTACCGGCTATCTGAGGCAGTTTCTGGGCTCTTTCTTGTGGAATTTGATTTACTTCAGTTAAACTTCCTTAGATAATTGCAATAGTCTATTATAACATCTATTTTTCTTAACCATTTCTCATTTTATGTCATTTTGTTTAAGTAGGTTAGGTGGGAATTTCTTTAGGTTTTCTCTAAAATACATAAACAAAGTATTTAGGACACTGCCTAATATATAGTAACTACAAAATAACTGTTAGTTTTCATTGTAGTTCTTATTACATCTGAGTTGCAAAGTATATAGAATACTGGCTTAAAGTCAAAAAGAGCTGAAATTTATATGCTGTCTTAGACATTAATTAATGATATTGGAGAAGTCACAACTTCTCTCAGGCTCAGTTTCCCTGTCTGTAAAATGTGGATAATAATAGTAAATCCTTCATAGGATTGTTGTGATAAATAAGATAATATGCACCATTTAAACCTGAAAGCACCACATAAATTTTAGCTTTCATGATTATTATTGTTACAGCATATATTATACCTTCTCATTTTTATCCTTAATGGCTTAATGTTCTCAAAGAATTTTTCCAGTGATCTTATACTCATTAACACTAAAGTATAAGTAATTCATAACAGCTTTAAGTTTATTTCTTCCAGAGAGGATTATCATCTGAGCAGATATAAGAACTTTGAATTTAAAAATGAAGCTCCTAAATGTTAAGCATCAAAAAATATATAAATGAGATGTGAATTAGAAAAGAAGGGAGGAGCAAGTCAGAAGCCTTCTTAAAACTCTTCTCCTGGTCCTATCTCTAGGTCTCATCCAATAGTTTTTTTTTTTCTGTTCAGGTAATGAATCTCACCTGAAACTGAATAAAATCATGATTCTTTCCTCCACTCTTCTGTTGAGACAACTTAAAAGATCCTTTAGGCCAGGAATTCTTGAACTTTTTTTTTCTTTTTTGTTGACATGGATCCATGTGGCAGTCTCGTAAAGCCTTTTAGACTTCTCAAAGTAACATTTTTAAATTCAAAAAAAGAAATAAACTGCCACAGTTCTTGAATGGAATCCCCCATCCACCCAAGTTTAGACATACCCACAGAGCTGCCAAATCCCCAAAATGTTTTAGTGTCCAGAGTTTGGGAGCAAAGAGAAAATCAGTTGTGCAGAGACTCCTAATTGCCTGGCTAGCATCTATTACTTTGAGCTTAAAGCTAAAGAAAGATCATTTTAGTCCTCTCTCTGTTCAAAGTCTCTACCCTTTGAGAGAAAATGGCACTGCCTAAGGTGTGCTGGAGCCAGCTCAAGCCACCTCTCCAGAGTGTTTGTTAAATTCACAGTATGAGCACCTAACCCCAAGATTTTTCACTTGCTAATAATTAGAACTTGATTTATTGTTTTGTTTGTTTGTTTATTCTTACCTAGACTTAAAGTAATGGCGAAAATATTAGCAATATAAACTTTGGAATGTTGTGTATTTTTTTTCAGAGAACCAGTTGTTAAACATTTACCAGTACACGTTAGCCTTTTCCCTCCTACTCCTACTCTCTTCCAATATCACAATCAGGGATAATTTTCCCAAAAGGTGAGAATCAAATCCACCTGTCCTTTGAGCACTGTGGAATCCTGGGGATAAAATGAGTTCTATAAATGTCCAATTGTTATCATTATTCCTACTCTCCTTAATAGGGAACAGCAGTACTAATTTCATACAACTCCTCAGGGGCTTTTCATATCCCTAAATTCTTTTTTATTTGCCACTTAAATGATAGCCAGAGAAAACATTTTCATGATTAACACTGTCTGAGTCTTTCTGTCTCTCTTTTTCTATGTATCTCTCTGTGTCTCTGTCTCTTTCTCATTGTTTCTCTCTCTCTCTCTCTCTCTCTCTCTCTCTCTCTCTCTCTCTCTCTCTCTCTCTCTCTCTCTCTCTCTCTCTCTGTTTCTTCCCACCTCCTCCAAACTAGCCTGAGAGTAAGAGATGACTAATTATATTTATTCTAAGGGTGATTTTTTTTTCCAATTTTGTGTTTGAGAGGGAGTGAAAGAGATAATAGTTGGCATTAGTGGTTGGCCTGTCTGCCTTATTTCCTCTTCTACAAGTTGCTTCCTCTTTCCTTTTCTTACTTTGGATCAACATGTCCATTTTAATGTTGAGTCCTTAAAGTTTTCATGTGTCTTCTAGCTATTTGTGTGGATTGTCTGTCTTCCTTTCTTTCTTTTTGGAATAGACAAGCACATATCATTTTGGTACAAAAACTAGATAAAGGATTGGATCTTATTTCAGTAACTTTCCCCTTTTTCTTCCTTCCTGTCTTTCTTTTCCTCCCTCCCTTTTTCTTTTTGTCATTCTTTCTTTCCCTCTTCTTTTTTCTTTCCTTTCTTCTTTATTTCCTTTTGTTGCTTCTTCAAACAGGAAACTTCAGGCTATTTTATATAAAAAAAAAATTGAAATAACTTCAGGTCCCCATTCCATCCCACCACAGAACCAACCAAGAGGAGTCTTCTAGTTGATTATTTACCTTCTCCTGAATGTGAAACATAAGCCTTACAATATTATATACCTGTCCTTCTATAGGATGCACTATTGTTAAGATTTGGTGAAAAGAGACATGATGAATATAATTGCTACTTGTTCTTTAGAGCACGAGTGAAACAACAGAGAGCATAGACAAAGAGAGAAAAGATACCCTAATGCCCCAGACTATAGGAGGTGTACTTTTCTATTGCAAACCAGTATCTTATTTGGTTGCTTCACTTTCTCTCTTTTCATGACATCTTTTCAGTATAAATAGTTTGATTTTTGGTATGTGGTTTGTGATTTGATTTCTTCTTTGTTTTTGTAATAGTTTATTATAAACTTCATTACAATGTCCACAAATACAATAACTCCAACAGAAAATCCAAATGTCACTTATAATTTGATTTTTTAAAAGGAATATATGCAAACTAACAAAATAATCATAACAATTTATTTGTTCTGTTCCCTTCCATTCTTTTTTGTATCTAATGATTTACTAAGTTTTGCTGCCATTGTTGTATTTAGACATAGTCAATGTGCATCTTCTTATCTTCACTTTGTGTCAATTTAGTTTTCTATATGTCTTTGTATCTTTATGTCTTTTGTGGTTTATCTTATATTAATAATTTACTATATGGATAAATAGACTGCAATTTATTCAATAATTTTCCACTTATTGAATGGATAGCATACATTTCCCAGTGTTTTTCTTATTATGAACATACTTTTAATGCTTTTATATTGTTACATACTTTTTCCTATGAATAACATCCTTAAATAATCATTGGGTCAAATATTATGATTATTTATATTTTCACCAAATATTCCCAGATTTCTCTTCAAAAGAGTCTTCTCTATTTGTAGTTCCAAAATAATCTAAAGATGCTCAGTTTGCCAAAGCCCTACCACCAATGAATTTCATTTTAAATTTTTTGTTTGGTCATTTTTATGAGCATAAATCAGTACTTGTCATTTTGATTTATGTTTCTCTAAATGTTAAGAGTTGAAGAATTCAAGATAAAAATAACAATTTTTGTTGCCTTTTTTGATAAGCATCTATTCAGCCATAATATGGTGGCAACCTTCTTGCTCCAATAGTATATTGTTTGAGCTCAGGTGTTCTGAGTCATGGGCTGAGCCAATCAAATGTTTTCACTGTCCACATGGTGCTCTCTGGAATCAAAACTAAGCAGAGCTGCTGATGGAAAATAAAACTAACTATATCAGCTTTCTATAGCATGATAAATTTTATTTTAATTTTATAAATTAAGCATTTCAGAAATCATAGGAATTGAGCTGAAAAGAATCTTAAAAGTCATTGAATCCAACCTCCTCCTTTTACAAATTTACAATTGTAGCTTCAAGCAAGATGGCTGAAGGGAAGGTTGTAGCCAAATCTAACTTCCCCTTATTACATCAAAAATCCAAAAAATAGATCGTATAAAATTAAAAGCCAATTAAAAGCCAACAATAACTAAAGAAAAGTAAGAAAAGATATATTCACAAAGTAATCTTAATGGGGAAAAAGTCATTGAACTGAACTTCTGTTTTAAACCACATAAAATGGTGTCACCCTGTTTCTGGCGGATTGGAGGACAAGAGAGCATTATGGACATCCTGTATTGCCCTATCATGGGGTTTGAGAGCAGACTTTTTCTATTGGCTGTGTCACTGGAACAATTGGAATCTTTAGATTGGTCTGCCATAGCATCTGACTAACTTTTTCCCTGAATTCTCTTCTGAGGTTGAAGGACTCCTTCACTCATATTCTTCTTCTCACTGCATGGAATGAGTAAAAAAGTTCTTAACTCTCAGAAGGAAATGCAGGGAAAAGCCTCCCAGCTGTACTTTTTACACATTAGTAAAATATTCCCAGAAATCATAAAGAGAAATTGTTCAGAAACAATGGAACCAGAGCTGGGAGAAAGCAAAAAGAGTATTTTTTTTTCATACATAAAAGACAGCAGAGGGAAACATAAACAGGACAGCTCTGACAGTAAATGTTGAATTTATCATGTATTTCTGAAAAAGCAAGATCTACACAATAGACTTGTATTTTCTTTTAAAAATCCTCTTCTGTTCTATTTTTCATGTGTATGTGTTCTTTTGGGGGATAGTTATCAAATTCAGAATTAAAAAACATAAAATTTTTAAAAGACCAGAAAGAGTGACTAGACTCTTTGTGATTAGAATGTGACTAGAAAGAGACAGATTATGTACTGAGGAACTCCCACTAGAATTGCATGTGTAAGCATATATGGAAATTCTGATTACTGAAAGGGATAGATGAGGAGCATTTGTGTAAGGAAGCTATTGGAAATGAATCATAGCCTCTCAGATAAAAAATGTTTGACAGGAGACACACTATTGTGAGAATCTGAGGAAAAACCACTCCTTAAATGAATGAACTATTATCTATTTGAAGGCAAAACCCTGAGTGAAAGATGATTGTATGGCCTTGTTATTCATAGGTTCATTTTTATGTGATTCTTTTCAGAGTTTTGGATGACATGGCTGATAAAATATAAATCAAGTAACTATTTTGGTCAATAGGAAGGTCTATTGATATCTGATGAAAGGTAGATTTTTTATGTTTTCTTAATTTAAAGATAGATCATGGCTTATAAGAAGAGCCTGATTTGAGGCATTCAAAACCAAAGAGGATGATCAGATGAAGATAGAAGGAGAATAAACTAGGGTAGAAAAATTCAGACACTGAAGTCACAAGAGGTAATGGGAAAAATTACTTATAGAAGACAGAATATAAAAGCTAACAAGAGCAGAGATGGCTAGCAGGATTTGCAGTTGTTTTGTTTAGAACTATGCTGATTGGAAGGAAAATAATATTTTGCCGAGAGCTGATTTGTTGGGGGAAAAAAGTAAGCATTTATCCTCTACCAGCAATATCCTGAAAGAAGCCAAGCTTCTTGAGGATTTGCCTATGTTACCTTTTCTATTCTCTGTAGTTTAAGAAGGAGAAATGGAGGGTTAAAGTCAGACTTTGTATCTGCTTTGCTGTAAATTTTACCAACTGGACAAACAGTGTGACTTTTACTAGTTGTTGACTGTTTTTGTAGTTACGGAGGTTGATAACCTTGTGCCTGAGTAAGATGAATTTCAGGTTTCTTTTTCCTGAAGTTCTGTAGGTTATATTTGTATAATGATAATGAGTTTTTATAATCTTGGAGAATTTTCTTGAACAATTTCTGAACTACACAAGTGCTTATATTATTTCTTCTTTGATATTTTTCCGAGAACCTAATTATCCAGAGAATCCTTTTCCTTCTTTGTCCCGAAAATCTGTTATTTCCATGTACATTACTTTCAAACTTTTTCCCAGTCACATTATTTTCCCCACATTTCTAAGACATATATGAATTTCCCCTTACATTTAATGGAAGATTCCCTACCCCCATATGTCCACAATTAGGAATTGTGTTAATTGTTGTTAAAATACAGACTCCTTAATCTCACATTTAAGAACTTTCTCAACCTAACAGCCAATTTTATTTGTAGCTTTATTTCATATTACTGTTCTCATGAATTCTTTTTTTAATACTACTTTATTTCTCCAAATATATATAAAGATAGTTTTGAACATTTCAACATTCTTGTAAAACTTTGTGTTCCAAATTTTTATCCCTTCCTCCTTTACCCCTTCCCTCCCCAAAGTAGCAAGCAATCTATATATGTTAAATATTTGCAATTTTTAAAACCACATTTCCATATTTCTCATGTTGTGCAAAAAAAAATCAGATCAAAAGGAAAAAAAACATGAGAAAGGAAAAAAAAACAAGCAAACCAACAATAATAACAAAAAGGATGAAAATACTATGCTTCAATCCACATTCAGTTTCCATAGTTCTCTCTCTAGATATGGATGGTATTTTCCATCCCAAATATACAAGAATTGCTTTGAGTCACCACATTGTTATTCTCATGAATTCTAAATTTTAGATAACAGGGCGCCCAGACTTAGTATTTCATTTCCACATTTTTGTGCCTGTACATAAGCACATTTCCTAGAATGGCTCATTCCTAGAAAGTACTCCCTCTTCATCTATAACTTTCCAAATAATTCTCTTCCTTTAAAATTCAGTGCAGGGGTCATCTATTCTCTGAAGATTCCCAGATTCCACTGATAAATAGGGGAATCTCTCCCTCTTAATTTTTCTTTTTTTAATGCCTTTACATTTGTACACATCCTATCCATAAGCAGAATATAAACTCTTACTCCCAGGAGCTACTTAATTTTTATTTTTATATGCCCAATGCCTTGAACATAGTAGATAATAAATGACTAAATTCCATTTATTCCTTTTCATAGTAGTACACCTCTATCTGTTTAATTTTTCTAGTGGGCTTGGATAACCATTCCCTACTCTTCCCATCACCCATCTCCAACATTTTATGCTTCCTCTGTCAGTGGAAAAATCATTTTATATCTATTTTAAAATATTTTTATGTTCTGTTCAGCTGGATTATTTCAAAATTTATGTTCTGATATAGATGAACTTGTTTTAACTGTAAATCACCTCAAAAGGAAACTCATATCTAATCCTATCTGGGTGATGTTTTAGAACTACTTTATGTAAATTAGGAATCAAACAAACTCTATCTTCAAAGGACAAAAAGAACTACTGTTGAAAGGGGAAATTACTCCTTTGGAAAAAGACAATAACAGGGTTTCACATGGGTAAATGTAGAGACAAACTAGGTGGTTTTTTTTTTTCCTTTCTTTGCCTAACTCTGGAGTGTTTGCTCAGTGTCTTACAAATGGTAAACACTCTATAAATATTTGTTGATGGATGGAATGACAGAAAAAGCTAACAGAGCAGAGGAGATATTCAGAAAGCCAAACCAACTGTTGACAGAGACTCTTAAATCAGAAAGAACATTAATAGAGGAAAACTAAAATCTCTCTTTTGAATAACTATAAACAAATATTATAGAGACATAAGATCATAGAGTTAAAAGGGACTCCCCCAAAAAAAACTCCAGTCATCCTCCAGCTTGTCAAAGCCTACTCTAAAATTAGGAAATTAGGAAACAGAAGAGCTGTCTTCGAGTATTAAAAAGGCCGCCTTGTGAAACAAGAGTGATCATTTTGCTGCAATGGGTGGTTGTTGGAATAAAATAGTTATGCTCTCCATAAAGAAAGACTTTCTCCCAATTAAAACTATCCCAAAGTGGTGTTGGAGGGACCAGTCACTGGAGAGTTTCATTCAAAGGCTGGATATATTCTTGTCAGGCTAATTTGTAGAACAGACTCATTTTCTTATGGATTAGATGAGGCAATCCCTAATGTTCCTTCCAAATTTGGCTTTATACAGTCCTATGAAATGTAACTAGAACGCTTGAAACTGAAAACAATACTCCAGATGGGATCAGATGAGGTCTGCCCATAGTACAGTGGGACTATTACTTTCCCGTAAATTACATTGCTTTTAATGTAGTTGAAGATCGCATTAAAATTTACACTATTAGATCAAGTCTAACTTCTGTGATACCAAGGGCCACATGATTTTTCCGTCTTTTTATCCTACATGGAGAATGGAAAGGACAAATACAAGGGCTGAACCAACTGCATCAGCACCATCTTTCCTCTGTGTGCAAATAAAAGGCAACGTTAGCAGGTTGCTGCGTGGTTTGTTTGCTTGGAACCTACTTGACAGTGCTGCCAAATGATCAGGTTGTAGCTTAAGACTGACCTGGAGGGAGAAAAAATAGGGTACAGGTTACATTAAACAGCCAGAACTGAAAGGCTGGAGGAGGAAAACGTGTTCCAGAGAGGAGACTCAGAACGGAGAAACCCAAAGAAATAAACAAATAGTCTTAATCTAAGCTTGTTTAGGTTGTTGTTCACATCCTCAGCTCCTCTGGAGTCTCTGCAGAGGATCGTGACTCAATTCTTTCAGCAAAACGTTCTGTTCTTGACTCAGTTTTAAGGAATCTGGAGCTGGGGGGGAAAAATTACTTTGAAGAGAAGGGAGGAAAGGCAAGGTGGAGATATGAGCAAGTTGATTATCTCATGCACTCCAACCCCTCCCCTGCACCTTGCAGTCCATTTAAGTGGCTTTCAAGTTGGGTCAAAGGCCCCTACAAACAAATTAGAGTTCTGGGACATGCCTGGGATTTAAAGCTCATCAAAGCCTAGAGTGAGCCTGAAAGGTAGGAGGTGAATCTCAATTCATCTCTAAATTGGATTCTCATGGACACCGATCCTTAGAATAGTAAAGGCACCAATCTAGCCTCCCAGGGGTTCCTTTAATAAGGGGCCAGGGGAGACCCTCTTTGAATTGCTATAGAGAAGAACAAATCCTCCCATTTAAACAGAAGAACTTGAAAAGGCAAATTTGGAGAAGCCATAATAAATAACCAGACATTATTGGGAGGCACCACGGTGTAGAAGAAGCACTAAATTTGGAATTATAAAATTTGAATTTTAATCCCAGCTCCCAAATTCACTATCTGTGTAATCTAAGGCAAGTTCCTTCACCTCTTGGGTAACAATTTCCTCCTCTGTAAAATAAAGGGATTGGTCTTTATGACCTTAAAAGTTCCTGTATGCTCTAAACTTATGGTGCCTCACAGCTTAGGAAACTTTTCTGAGTCTCCGGAAGGATGCACACATATTCCACAAGTTATATCAGCAAATCAACCCTCTCAGTGGCCAAATCAAGTACAGGACGACAGTCCCTCAGCCTGGCTCTCCTACAAGTGTCCTGTGTCTCTTGAGACCTGGGAGAAAGTCAACAATCAGTTGTACAACTCTACCTTCAGTCAGAGCACGGAGCATGGAGGTTCTAAATAGTCTGGAATGTGGGATCCAAGTTGGAAAATGGCAGCTTGTGTAAAGGAAGCTATTATTAACCAATAGAATCAACATGAAATAGATAAGAAAAAGTGACACTGTCTTTAAAAAATCTGGAGTTTTACTTCTGACACTGAAGGGCTTCACAAATTTCAAGTGCAGTACATCTAATACACACACACAAAAAAACTTTGCCTTGATAGATTCTAACACATGAAAAATTTCTTCATCTCCAGCTTTCTCTTTCTGTCTGTCTTTGTGTCTCTATGTCTGTATCTGTTTCTCTGTTTTTCTGTCTCTCTGTCTGTGTATATGTATGTGTATGTGTGTAGTGTGCCTTTCTGTGTCTCTCTATCTCTATCTGTCTCTGTCTCCTCTCTGTCTCTTTCTCTGTCTGTCTCTGTCTCTGTTTGTCTCTGTCTCTCTGTCTGTCTCTGTCTCTCTCTCTCTCTCCCTCCCTTTCTCCCCTCTCTCTCTTTCTCTTTCCTTCTTCTCTCTCTTTCTCCTCAGATTATGTGGGATGGGAGGGGACAAGGAAGAAAAAGATAAGAATAACTTATCATGCCCATTGTGTTGATCTAAGTTAAATTCGGAAGAAAATAAGTATTAATTATTTATTTATTAGACCCACTCTTAGTCTAATAATAACTCATTCAATGGCCATCATTGTATAATTCCCATGCTATTTCAGGATCTGTCCACCCCCATTACACTCTTTCTAATAATGATCTATTTATCAAATATTTATTGGCAGATGAAAAGTTAGATGTATCTGTATTGGTCCATTATGATGGAAACAGCTAGCTACTATTCCATGGACTCAATCACATTTTTTTAAGTTCTGCTTTGTAATGTTCATTGATTATTTTCTAAAAATGGGAGTTCTTTAATAGTCCTCTATGAATGGAGCTGTCAAAATTTGATGATGAAACACGCTTTGGAAGGAGTCTTAAACCCAAATAAGAAACCTGTTAACATAGTTTCTTCAGAGTTCTGTAAGACTATAGAAACAGTAAATCAGGTAGAGTAGTTTCAAGCTAATGGCTGCTAAGAAGTGTGTACTGATATCATTTTCCTAAAATTTTACCACGAACTCCAAGCTTAGATAGGAAACATAAATCAAAAATTTTACAGCATTAAATTGAATGGAGCATTTTGGTTAGTTGAAGAGCTTTTATACAATATTTTCACAAGACAGCAGATTACTCACTGAAACAAAAAGTTCTCTTAAAAAGGTTCATTCCTTGAAACCATATAAGATCTCTAGAATCATTGACTTTCCCCAGGATCAATTGGCTTTTTCTCTCAATACTTAGGAAAGCAAGTTGTTAGAAGGGGAAGAGGCAGACAGAAATATGAAGGGAAAAAGAAGGTGTTTTTTTTTTTTCCTTTCCCTCTCTCTCTCTCATTTTTTCTCAGTCTCTCCATCTCTGTCTCTCTTTCTCTATCTTTCTTCTCTCTCTCCTCAGATCATGTGGGATGGGAGGGGACAAGGAAGAGAAGGATAAGAGTAACTTTTTCTTTTTCCGAGGAATAAAGTAGTCACTTGGGGACTAGAATAGGTCACAAAATATATTCCCAGAATTGAAGCAGAGAAAATGAGAAGAAATTTCTTCACCATCTCCAGACCCTATCCCAAAAATATCAGCAAGAAAGAAAATTCTTTCATGCTTCCATTGGGAGGAATGGGTTGTAATTTGGCAGAAGGGATGTGGGTTTTGGAAGGCAAGATTAAGGTTTGGGTTTAGTTTGAGTTTTGCCTTCCTGAAAGGTGGAGAACCTATCTTGCACAAAGCTTCATTGTGAAGCTTCCATTCAGAAATGAAATATCACAGACTTGATTTTTTTTTCAGCAATTCTTGAGGGAGGAAGGTTTAGCATTTAGTGCCCAAGAGACGGAAATGCTTGGTCTGTCTTAGGTTCCACCATGGTCTTGGACAAATCACTTAACCAGTTTTTCCATCTATGTAAGTGAGGACACTTATCTCTGCCAAATGTTTTGAGAACACAAAGTCTTACAAAAATGAATGTCGAAAATTATCTTTACATGTATTTGGAAAAATAAAACACTACTGAGGGAAAAAAATGTTTTGAAATCCTGAGTTAAATTATGCTACAAGTGCAAGTACAAGTTAATAAACATCTAAGGAGGAAAGAAAATGAGATTTTTTTTCTCACCTTTAGAAAATATGGCTGCGCATGGCATAGTTATTCTGCACATTCTTTATTTAAAGAAGTTCAAAGAATGATAGGTACCATGACAGTAAAAACAGAGATTATTTCATTGTTATCTAATATACCTTTAAGGCATTGGGTGGAGGAGGAAATTCTATTTTAGTTATCTTTACATTGTCATCTGTCTGCTCACATTTTTGTTTTTTCCTTTCCATTTTATAGTTTAATTCATTTAATTAAGATTAGTGTGTTCATTTTTTTTCAAATATGCAACTAATGTTAATAGTAATACTATGACCTTTCTTTTTTTCTCCTTTTCATTTCAAACAAAACTGATTTCAAGCTTATTGTTTTAAACCTAAGTTATATGGTCTATGGAGTTGATGGGATATCAAGCTTGTGATTTCCTTGGTGTAGGGCAGGGGCAGGGCTTTTAAAATAATGGATAGATTTCAGGGGGTCAGTGAACTTGGGAAAAAATACCTCTTAATGTTCACTAATCCCAATTAAATTATAGCATTTTTTCAATTATGAATGTAAGCAACAAACCATTAGAATAGTAGCAGTCTAACTTTATCATCAATAGAAATCACAGGGATTTTCATATCACATTATATTTGTTAGATACATCTAAAAATGTCATTTACAATCATCATTACTTAGGAATTACTCTAGTTATTAGATCAGACGCTGAATATCATGTCTATGCAATTTTTCAACATAGCTGGTCAACTAATAGGCTCCGTTTTTGTTGTTTTTTCCTTCATTCTTGGAGAGAACTATGACATCAAGAAGGTGATACCATGAGAGATATGCAAGTGAATTGGATTTTGAGGGAGAGCTGTGCAAAGTCACTTTCTCCCTTGGAGGTATCTGGGTGGGGTGGCAAGATATAGATAGAGGATCTTTACCTGGCTGCCAGAGGGGAAAAAAGGTAAGAACCCCTGGGAAAAGGGAATTTTCTACTGAAGAAATTCTCTCCCCCAATGCAGATTCACAACTGCTCTGCAACTTAGTCCTAAGGAGACAGAATTTTAAACAATTCTGTGACACCCAGAATCACATAGTCTGCATGTATTAGAAGCTGGAATTAAACTCAGGTCTTGAATACAAATAAGCTACATGAGATAGTGGATTAATTCTGAATCTGGAGTTAGAAAAACCTGGATCTGAATCCTGATTGATATTCACTAGCTGTATAACCAATGCCTTCACTGTTAATTGTTATTTTTGTTCAGTCGTGTCTTACTTTTCATTACTCTATTTAGGGATTTTCTTGACAGAGATCCTGGAGCGGTTTGCCATTTCCTTCTCCAATGCACTTTACAACTGAAGAAACCTGGACAAAGAGAGTTAAGTGACTTACCTAGGATCACACTAGCAAAGATCTAAGGCTGAATTTGAACTCCATCCCTCCTAACTCAAGGTCCAGGACACTAACCACTGAACCCTCTAGCTACCTCTACTCCACTGCTGATTATTTCCTATTTATCCCATATATGTTTCATGTATAAATAGTTGTTTTCATCTTCCCTCCCCTATTAGATTCTGATTTTGTTTTGCCTTTCTTTTTATCTCCAAAGGTTAGCGCATAATAGGTGTCTAATAAATGTCAACTGGCTGACTTCTCTTATTAATAGTTAGAAAAACGAGACTCAGTGACCTCAATGAGATCTGAATCTATGACCCTGTGTCTTCCTGACGCACTTCACTAGATCCTCTCTACACCAAAATGCTTCTCAATTACAAACAATTTTATTAATGTTTCAGAGGTCAGGGAAAATTATTGTAGCAGAAGGAAAGATAGCCTCAAGCTTACAGTCGAGTGAACATTTCCCATCTTCTTATTGCCTATGTTACTGGTGTGGTTATAAATATTCTGTTAAAAGGACATGATTTTAAGACTTCATGAAGGGTAAAGAGTACTGAAAATATTTTTAAAGGAAAATATGGAAACATGATAAAAATCTTCCTAACAAAAATAGTATTTTAATCATTTCTATTTGTTTAATGGCTTTCCCAGGAAGATCAAAGCATCTTTATGAAATAAAAAGAGCAGTGTGGTACTGTGAAAAGTATTGGATTTAGTATCAAGCTCTTCCTCCCCTTCAGCTCCTCCCAGCACCATCATGACTTATGGTGTGGTCTTGGACAGATTACTTCTTTAGTTGGCAATTTCCTCATCTTTAAAAAATTGATCATCTTGGAAAGACGACATGGTACAATTAATTAGGTACAGGAGTTAGGAAGTTCTGGGTTCAAATTCCACTTCCCACATTTACTAAATGTGTGACCAGAGGCAAATCATTTAATCTCTCTCAGGGTCTCAATTTCCTCATTTGTAAAAAAAGAATTGGACAAATAATTTCTAGGCTTAAAATCTTTGATTCTAAAAAGGCCTAGAAAGAAGTTAGTTTCTTTAAAAAACAAAATAACCCCACACACACACACACAAATAACTTGAAGGCAGAGATTATTTCATATTTATTTTTGAATTTATCTTTGAATCCATTGCCTAGCTCGAGGCCTGGAGATGGGAGACACTCAATAAATGTGGATTGTATGATTGATTTTTCACTCCAGTTTCCATCAGTGTGAGTGGCTAAGTGGCAAAGACAGCATAGCCTTCTTTCCGTCAAAGGAAGATCTGGGGGACCCTGTGGAACCTAATTCATTGTTGATAACCATGAAAAATAGCCTCATAAATCTTAAGGCCTTGATGAAAGGGGCGGACTTTCTTAGGCTGGACTAAACAAATTGAGCATTTCAAAGAGATCTTCTGGGTACCAGCCCCAATTTGCACACGAATGCAAACATCTAACCTCCCATTGCTCTGCAAGGAGGCCGAGAATATTGGGTTTTATTGTCCAGGGTAGTCCCCTGTTCCTCCAGAAATTGACCCCACCTTTGACTTCACAACCAAGTGACAGGCGGGGAAATGACCCTCTGCATTTAGCAGCCTGTGGTAGTTAGACATGTCTCCACCTCCCAGCTACAAAGCAGAGGATGCAGGTGAGAGCATCTAATCAATTTCCAGCAGCCCTTTAATTTTCTCCAATTTGAGAAATTGTTAATAACCCTTGCCCAGTAGCCAGGCTAGACCTTAGGACTCAATAGAAAGAATTTTGATTTTGCAAGGGATCTTTCCTTTACACTTTAAAATGAAAGAAACAGGTTCATTACTAATAGAACTGGGAAAGTAACAGGTAGTTACTTCCTACCACTTGTAATCATTTTACACCCACTCATACTTTTAAAAATAAATTAATAAAATATTCTGTGTTCTACATGATGGAGAGGAGAAGTCATATTTGGGAAAATTTAGGATATGTAAAAACAGAAGATATCAATAAAATTTTTTAAAGCAAATTAACATAAATTTGAGGGATCCTTTAGAGAAAACACCTTATTTTTAAACCACAAAAAAAATTACATTCTGAAACAGTCTGATTTCTCAGCGAGACATTTCAGGGAGAGGGATGACAAAACAGGGTAAGAAAGTCTCAGTATCCTTGAATAAAAGATACCATGGGCTATTTGTGAAGTTTACTAATAAATGCTCTTGAGCAAAATTGTAAAAGCAGTAGTCTTGTGAAAAATAAAGGGGGAGGAGAAAAAGCATAGCAGAGTTTTCTCCTTCTGGGATCTATGGAATCCCTTCTTATGCCCTTAAAGATGGTGTTTTTCAACTGCAACAAGCAAACATTTGTTAATTTACTACATGCTAAGAATTAGGAATGCAAAAAGCAAAATCCAAAAATTCCTATTCTTTGGGAATTTACATTCTAATGGTATTATGGGATTTTATCAAACAAAACTTTTATTCCTTTTTTTTTCTTTTTTTAAATTCTCTGTATTAAGATATCACCTGACCATTAATGTTTTAGTTTACTTTTTGGAAAGTAACTGAGTACCTCCCCCTCTAGGGAAAATTCTGGTCCTCAAATATCTTCAGCAACTGTACCCATACTTAGGAGGCAGGCCAAGCAATTTGACCTCTGTAATGCTTCATTAATTCCCAGGCCATTTGGATCTTTTCTCCTCTGCCCCCTTAGCTGACAGTTTGTTTGCTTCAGGATTCCCCCACCAGGATGATAAAACTGTGAAACAATGGTTCATGGGGATACAAAAGAGGAGGACAAGGTTTGTTTATTTTGGTAAAAACCTGAATTCTGTTGGCTGGAGACTAGGGTTATCACTTAATCCTGGTCTAATTCCCTCTAGTTTTCATGGAAATATGCAAAGATTAGTATTGGTCTATTTGAGCTCCCTTCCAAGTTGGTCACCGACTAATTGCTAAACTGAGGTCTGAACTAAACTCTTCCAAGGAATTTGGATATGGAAGTCCCAAGACAATACACATCCCCTGAAATGTCAGAGGAAAAAGGATTCAGGACAAATCCTAGCAATTCTTTTGGAAAATGAGACAATGTCTTTTAAAAAGCAGTATGTCGTTTTATTTATTTATTTTTTTTTTAACTACAACACTGTCCTAATAAGTACCCAGAGGAATTGCTGAATGAAGAAAGGATTGGGTCCTTTCTGGAATTTTGTTTTTGTTTTTTAACAACTAAGTTCATCTTATTCCATAAGATCTGTTAAAGTAGACATTTCTGGGCAGTTTAGACAACAGAGTCATTTGTTTTGTGCTCACGAAGCTGAAAACAAAGAGCTGGTTTCTCAGAACCACATTTTTATGTCCAGTGTAAGCCCCACCACATTCAGAATCGTTAGAGGAAGAAGCATCCCTAGAGTATACCATTTATTCAATCTTGAGCTAGTTCCTAGTTTTCCAAATGAACTTAGAAGTGGCGTTGAGGCTAGAGGTGCATATAAAATAGACCCACATAAATATTTCTTGTTTGATTGCTCTCTCAGGGCTTCTGCAGCTAGGAGCTGAACCTGAAAAGAGACATCTATAAATATTTTGAGATACAAGCTGACTGCTCACCAACAGGTATCTCCCCCCCACCACCACCACCATAACATTTTTCTCCAGAGTTTGCCAGAGCTGCTTCCTGTTCCCCAGCTTGTCTTCCAAAGATCTTTTCAAATTCAAGGGATGGAGATGAGGTGAGCTACTGCAGAAATATAGCCAGAGGGTCCCCCTCCTACTGAAAGGGTTTACAACCTCCACAAAGGGAAGAGACCCATGGGAAACTGCTACCTAGCTGCAAGCATTAATCAGACTGCTATTTAACTCTGTGCTCTTTTTACCTTTCTCCCTCACCCCTCCCCTGGCTGACATGCTATATTTTACAATCTTTTTTGATTTCTGCAGAATCAAATCAAGCATGCTTTGTAGCCAACGATGGCATGTCAAAGCTGGGCCCTAACCAGAGAACACCACCTGAAGCTTCATTTTATAGAATCTTGAATGATAAGACATGTTTTAAAGCAGCATAGAGTACAGGAATTAAATCAAATTTAGCTAAAATGAAAAAGTCCACTTGGAGCATGACTTTTTCCCCCGGATCCGGAAAACAGATATCCAAATAGATTTTTATCTCTCACAATAGATGCTTGTAAAGGTATACCTGTATTAAGTGGAATTAATTTTCAATTTGTTAAAAACAATATGGAATAAACTTGTAAAGCACCCATGGGGTCACACAGAGCTCTGGATTTGCCATCCCAACACCTCATCATGCAATGAGCATGATGCAGTGAATAGTTTTAAACTTAGATCCAGGAAATCCCAGGTTCAAATTCTAACTGTCTGACAACACATGAGTCACTTAGCCTCTATAAGTCTCAATTTCCCCATCTGTAAAGTGAGGATTAAAAAAATATTCAATGAAATTTCAATGGGATATGTATGCAGTGCTTTGTAAATTTACATAATTACCTGTTATTAAAAAAGACCCTCAGCTCCAGTTTCCTGAGAGGACAAATTGACTGCAAGTAGCAGAAATGCCAAAGAAACTACCATTCCACTGGCTGTTTTCTGCCAGAAAAACATCAACAGTTACCTAAAATCAAAATATTTCTATCATCAACCCTTTAGATTATTGCAAAGGAAAACCACTGCAAACCAACCTGAAAATTAGAAAAAATTATTCTTCTCCAAAGACAGCAAACCAAGAAAGAGATGGAAAAACCCAATGTCTAGTTTGCAGGCTTCCATTTGTAATCCTCAGTTAAACTAAGTAATGAAAACAATCACCTAGAAAGTTGGAGATAAGTTCAAGCTCCCATTTATTTAAACTGTCATGGAGAGTCATTCCATCACTGACAGCATGTCTCTTATTAATTGTTATCCTTAAAGCATAAAGCTTCTAAAAAAAAGTCTTAGATTATTTAATGGAGCAGAGGGAGGGAGGTAAGAAGTGGAGAGCAAAGGATCAGTTAGATGCAAGAAAATTATCCTAGCTCTCAAAAGGCTACATCCAGCTCCCTGATACTGGATGCCACTGGTTGCTTTCAAGCTTTTAGCCTGTAATCACCCAATATTGAAACCAGATTTACAGGCTCTTTAGAGAGGGGAGCTTTGTGATTTTCTAAAGCATACATGTTTGGTATTTTAGAAGGTCAAACCCCCTGTGGTATAGTGTTTTTAATAGAATCAGTTCAGCAGAAGTTAGGAGGAGACACATAAACCAATCCGCAGGAAGTCTGAGACCAATTCAAAAAGAGAGCGAAAAGCATAAAAAAAGTTAGGACTATTGTGCAGAACAAGATGACCAGGAACATTGGAAGGGAGTTGATACTGAAGGACTATCACAGGCATTCTAAAATAATCAGCCCGTAGTTGGGGAAAATTCCCAGAACAAAACAAAGAACATTCAGTTTTCTTAGTCTAACATGTAAAAAGGGTCCTGACTATACCGCCCCCCCCACATGGAACAGTATTTGAGAACAAAGTAAAATCCCCCCACCCCAGTTTGGCATTAAATGTACTCTAGCTGCCCCTTTTGTGAACAAATGCTGCTCTTCTTGATTCCTCAAAATCTCTGGTGGGAAGTAGTCCTGGAGAAAAAAAGAAATAGAGTTCACACCTAAACCCCCAGCTAGGATATCCCTACACAAAGTGACTGGAGCTTTGTTGGAAGAAATGAACAAGGTTTAGAATTTTTAAAAATGGTGTTTTCCTATCAAAACTCCAATGTAATCTACGGAAAGGGCATTAAGTCTGGTATCAAAGCAGCAAGATCGTATCTTAAAGGTAGAAATGAATTCTAGGTAGTACAGAGAGTTATAGGGACAATCATTAGGACAAGAGACAGAGCTGATCTATTTGTCACAGCCTGGTTTGACAAGTAGAATCAGCTGGCTTGTAATGGGCGTAGGACCAGACCTGCATGAAAAGCTGAGATATTCTGAGAATATTTTACTAGCCTAGACCCTAAATCGACTCCTTCCTGTAGGAGTTAACAATTCAGATTTAATTTTGCTCATATTAATGTAATTTTAATTTCACGATTTAACTTGACATCAATTTTCTGACTTAAGAGTTTATGAATTGAAATTGGGAAGTCTGATTGTCTCCAAGTATTTAGAGATCCGTCATCTGGAAGTGAGAACCTTATTTTAGTTGGGCCCAGAAGGCAGAATTGAGAGCCAGGAGTAGAGTTGCTGGGACAGATTTCAGTCAAATATAAAGAAAAATGACTTAATAACTATCACCATCCAAACATAGAACATGCTACCTTAGGAAGGGAAGGGAAGACCCCCCCTCCCCAAAAAAGGTGTTAGAGAGGCCTAATGGACTTAGATCAAGAAGGGATCTTGAAGACCATCTAATCCAACTCACTTATTTGAAAGTAAGGGAAACTTGAGCCCAGAGAATGTGCCCCAAGGTGACACAAGTAGTAACTGAACCTGGCTCCCAAAACAACTGCAGGATTGCTGCCATATTGCTCAATGCCCCTTCAAGTAGGTGTGAAGTACGTGAAGAATGTCTGATCATTTTCCCCCGATAACTTGGCCCTAGATACCAGTCTATCAGAATCATCTGAATTGCCATGGAGTAGTAGAGAATGGAGAAATGTCAGTTTAGTGCCAGTGAGACTAGCAAACCTATTATGTAGAAATCATGCTTAAAGAACCATCCTTATATGATATCAGCAAAGACTCAACAGAAACATATAGAACTAAAGTCAAAAAAGCTTTTAGAAACCTTGTTTCTAGGTTGAACAAACTAAAATGCCAATAAAGGAAACTAAAATTTGACCCTAAAATTAATTCTTACCAGACATCTTAAAAAAAAAAAAAAAAAAGCATAATGCTAATGCTGTGATTTTAAATAGTTAACTTTAAAAGGCTTCCTTATTATTCCAGAGCCTCATTTCCTTCATACCCTAGACAGGCCTCAGGGATTATGATAAATCAAAATTGATCCAAGAATTCAATTTAACTTTGGGATCACTCTAGCTGAAGGTAGAAGCAGCCATTACATCCACCTCATTATAGGCTCCATTTTTTTTTCTTAACTTTCACAACAATAATAAGCCCCAGAAAAGCAAATGGTTTTCCCCAAGTCATCAGAAGAGAAAGCCTATTTTCACACATATACAAGTTCAGAAGTCCTCAGATGCTGTGGCCAGTACATGGATTAAGTATGAATCAAAGTTAGGCCCAATCAGCCCAAAGAAAGAACTGAAGAATATAGTGAATAAGATCTTGTTTATTTAATCACATTAGTCACTTGGCTAACATCAATGCTACATTAGGTGGTATTAATCAGAGGTCTAAGTGTAAAATAAGGTAAAGGGATAACTTCCTACCACCATACCATTTTCAGGTCTTAGCTGGCACACCAGGCTCAGTTTTGTTAGGCTCTCTAGAAACCTAGGGGAATAAGAGAGATGAGGGTATAAAGAACAAACACGTTTTAGAAAATAAGAGCTATGGTACAATGGAAAGTTTAGTCCATTTAAGCTTGAAACAAAATGGAATAAAGAACCAATCACTCAACAATACAACTGAAAAGTGATCAACTTAAATAAAAAAAATTAGACGCTAGAAGGAAAAAATAACTTATAAGCAAAAAGGTAAAGGAAATTAAAACCAATACTAGAAGCATTTCATAGAGATTCAACTGACATACCTGGCCTGGGATAATTAAAATTAGCATTAAAGAGAAGGCTGAAAAAAGAGAGTTCTCCTCCCACAGACAATTCTGGGTAAGGGAAAGAAGAATGGATATTGCACATTTAGGCACTATCCAAATTACCCAAAACAACACATATGAAAACAGTACAATCTTGGTACTTTTAACACTGTAATAGATCAGATCAAAACATTTATTGAGCATTGATTCCTTGCAACAGAGCCTCAAATATACAAGCTAATCCTGCAGTTAGATCATCTTCTAACTATTTTTTTTAATTTAAGAAAGACACCACTAAATTTCAGACAAAATATATATATATATATATATTTAAATCTTTACAATAAATCAAGAAACATATAGGAGCTTGTATACTGTATATTTCAGTTTATTTTGGTACTCATTTCCAGCTCCCTACAATTCAAATAATCCTGGTGACAGTGTACAACTTCTACTTTTTGCTTTTACAGCTTTAAAGCAAATAATACATTTGAGTGTATTTTAAATCTGTGCAAATAATCCTTCAGAAGAAATCTCCAAGACTCTGTTTGTAGAGGCTATTCTGTCTCTCAAAGACGCTTAGTGAAATTTGTTTTGTTTTTCTTCAGATAAAGTGCTCCTGTCCAGCAGAACCCAAAGGCCTTCAAGAGTTATTTTTTTTTCTGTTGTTGTTTTTTTTCTCCATCTAGTTTAACTTGGATAAAACTTGGTCATACAAATTCCAGCTTCCCATGCCCACTGTACATTCCCCAATGAACCAGCGAGAGAATTTTCTCGTTGCTGAGGTCAGTCTGTCTCATTTTGTCACAGGTCATACAACAGTTCTCATGCCCGCTGACCGGGACCATGCACTCTAAGTCCAACTTGGCCACCTGGCCCTTTTTGGAATGGTGTCCATGAAAACTATAGTGCAAACGAGAGATCATCTGCTGCCGCTGGTCCTGCAGTCTCTTGTTCTCACTGCGGAGCATCCTCAGAGCCAGCATGATAAGCAGCACCAAGATCAGCCCTCCGGCGATGGGGACCGCGATGACGGCTGCTCGGAACCATAGTTCCTTGGAAGAGGTCAGCTCCTGGACTTTGGTGATGAGATTTCGGCTGCTGTCGTGCTGATAGCGGCTTCCTTGCCCTGCTGGGAAACAAGAAAACCATCAGTGCTCTTCATTTTAATTTAGTCAATTTTAGCATATCCCATTAAAAATACACACACACACACACACAAGATTGCAATAAAAAAGACCTCGTGGCCTGGAAGTCTCAGTCAGGCAACCCCAACCCATTTTTAAAATAGGATGAGATGGACTCCGATGGCTAAGTCACCCAACGTGAATGAGGACTGATGTTCTTTAACCTCTTAGAAAAGTTGGAAAAAACCCAGGCCGAGCCTATTAGGCAGACAGACAGCTAATGCTTGTGCAGACATAAAAGCTACTCGAGAGAGACGCATTTTTGCATCCAGCCATGCTTCTCCCACTGGTATCTCTAATTACATTAACAACAAAATCAATAGCAGACATACAAAGTCTTGGCTGTCACAGGCCTATAGATCAGGCCAGAGATTTCGTTTACAAAACCGCCTTCTCCCTACCTGAAGCCTCCCCCTTGGGAGCCGGGAGAACATCATGCAGTCCTCTATAATTGCACATATCTTCATGACAACATTCCAATGTGGGCACAGCGGTGCCGGAGTGGTTTTGTGCCTGTTTGGCTTGGCAGATGTCTGCTGTGCTTGCAAGAGAGTCCAGGCAGCCATGAGTAAGTGGGGAATTCGTGTTCTGGGGGTCAAGAAGTCTCGAGAAACAGGCATTCAGCTCCGATTTACACATATAGCCAGTTGCAACACAGTGGGCTGCATCACAGTAGCATCGGATTTCACCTGAAAAGGAAAGAAATCATGTCAAACTCAGCTGCCAAACACCAATTCCCCAAATGGAAGCAGTGGTGAGGGTGGGAGTGAGGGAGGGGACAGGGAGAGATAGAAGGGAGAGCATGGAAAAGGGGAGGGGGCAGCCTACAGGAAAATTTTCAGTAGCTAGTTTACTAAAGTAAAATTTCATCTTTGCATTGAGGCATCTTTTATTTATTTTGGGGAGGGAGGGGAACAAAACATTAAAATATACTAAGAGAGAAGTTATGAGTGAAAAGTTACTTTAGAACATTCAGCTGTACTTTTTATTATCAACATGGAACATTATTAGGAAAGCACTTGGGATAATTAGTGACTAAATTCCAGTTCCTATTAGAATTCTATAATGCAACATTCTGCCCATAAGCAGAGTTTTATAGTCACAAATTTCTAAAGGGCTAGCAGGTAATTAAAATGGTACTTAAAAAAAAAAAAAAAAAAAGTAGTAATTTCTTTTTTTTTTTTTGCTTGACTCCCCCCCCCCCTTTACAGGAAAGGTAAATTACATTATTTATTCACTTCACTTCATTCCCACATGACCAGAGAACATAAAAATGCTGGGCTTTTTGATTTTGTCAGTATAAATATTTGATCGGAACTGCTGAATTGTTTACTACCTCTAAGAGCTGTGCCAAGGTTTAAGAGCTTTACCTAACACCTTATAAAGTTATTAAGTAGAACCATAACAATCTAGAAACTTTTTTTAGTCAGAGGCTTTAAAAACTATGAAACTGGGCAGCTACTCTGCAATGTCTCCAGAAAAGGCAACTTTTCCTATAAAGATCTTTTCATGCAAAGGAGATTTTTTTTAGCCAGTATACTGTAAAATGGGCACCGGGTAGTTTACAATTAGTGGTTTGTTTGCCAAAGTCAATTTCTTTCAACCTAAATGGAAAGTCATAAAAAGAAGCAAATCTGCAAAATGTTCAAAAGTCTCCTCCCTTCTCTCCCCTCCCCTTCATATTAGGTCACCCTCCCTCTTCCAGTTTTACATGAAATTCAACATGTGACCTAAAAGGGGAAACATTTAAACTGGAAAATCCTTCACTGCTTGTATTAACAACAACAACAACAAAATCTTTCAGGAAACCTCAAAAATTTCTGATTTTTAAAAGTTTCTTTCATAAAACCCATTATGTGAGCTCCGTCACCTCTTCTGAGCAATGTGACACTTTCCTGTGTCAAAATTAAGGCTCAACTATTCCAGGATCCAGTGTTATCAGTAATCTTGAAGTCCCAATCTTGAAGTCTCATCAGAACAGACTTCACTCATTGTTCTATGAAGGAACTAAGGCCATCTTTCACTTGAATTAATGCACCTTCTTTCCATGCTAGGTTTCCAAAATCTGGAAATCTGTCCTGCATTTGAAGTCTAAACTCTGAGAATAAATGCCAGTGATTCTTTTATAAGCCTATTCTTTCTAAGCTCATTCACAAGCACTACATGGCCTGTGAAAGGTGAATCACCTGATTTTTCTGTCTCACTTTCAGCCCATCTTGGCCCCCAAGGCTACTCCAGCCACACTACTCTAGTCTCTGAAACAAAAACACACACAAAACATTCTCTGGTAGCTGGGTTTAAATACTGGTCAAAAGATGAAGTATCTTGCTCCTAGTCTGAATTTATTCTCTTGGTCTTAAAAACTCAAAGTAAAGTGAGCTTCATTTCTTCTCTCCTCTGTGTGCTCCAGCCCCAGGTTCAGGAAGTTTTTCCTCCCCTCGACATTTGCCAGTGTTTTTCATGTAATATCAATAGATCTTGAAGGTATGATGAAGCTCATAAATCCTTGTAAACACTAAAGAGCCTTCACTTCCAAACTTCCAATTTGGGAAGTGAAATAAAAGTAATTTGCTTTTTAAAAAAAATTTGACCAATAGTAAAACACTTTAATTATTACAATGGGAAAACTGAACAGTAGATGTCATTCTAAATGTAAGACCCTTTTTAAAATGTTGCATTTTTATTGACCTAAAATGGTCTAATAAACAAATTTTGACAGGCTAGTCATAAGATTGTAACAACTCTTTTTAATTAGAGCCACATTTTTTTTTTTTTGCAAAGAGAATGGACTTTTGTACCACTGTATTAAAACTGTATTTTTTTGTCGTTTCATAAAGTTTCTTCCTGTGGTATGCAAAAGGCCAGAAAGGGTATTGGTATTTTGAAACAGTGAACAATGCTCTTCTGTTTGCCCCCCTTTCTTGTTACTGTATGTAGCTATTAAACAAAAATGTCTGCTTTTAGTCAAAGATGGCTACAGGAGACTGCAGGCTTCCCTTAAAGCTTTTGAAGTTAACAGCAGTCAGAAGTCTGTGATCCCCTAATTATATCATTATCAGGCACATAGTTTCAGTATCTGTGACTTCACATCAGTCTCAGTCACTCCCTGTTCTGCCTGCCTTTGATGGGGCCAGAAGGCTTCCCTCTGCAGGCTGCAAGGGCTGTTATTTAGGGTTAATTACACCCTTCCTTCCAAAATAAATAAATACTGTAGCACATCATCATCACTGTGCTAGCTTATCCTTTAACCTCATGCAGGGAACATGGCAATTATAGGAAAGGGAGGGGGGTGATGGAAAAGCTAAATAGCGCTCCTTACTTAAAATACATATATTATCTATTCACAACCTGGTATAGGGATGGGAGGAAGGCGAATCTAACAAAGTGTAAAGGAAATCCATCCGTGTCTACCTGAAGGGTGAAAGACTGCGGTTAAGAGAAGGTCCAAATAACACCACCTCCCCCTTTTTCGTGGGGAGATCCGGGAGAAGTAAGAAGTGATTGGTAAAGAATAAAGAGATGTAGCGGCGAATGCACATCCTCGTCTGTCCCAGCAATGGAAAGCCACACTCTCGTACATTCAGACACGCTGACACTCACACATAAGCTAGTCAGAGTGAGGGGAGGAAAAGCTCTGCCGATCCGTTTCCTCGCCCGCGGCCCTCGGGGAAAAGAGGCGGTGCTCAGAGCCTGGTTAAGATGGCCCCGCTCCACGACTGGAAACGTTCAGAAGTTCATTAAAGACAGACTAACAAAAACATTTTGACAACCACTTG
This sequence comes from Antechinus flavipes, assembly GCF_016432865.1. Lineage (NCBI taxonomy): Eukaryota > Metazoa > Chordata > Mammalia > Dasyuromorphia > Dasyuridae > Antechinus > Antechinus flavipes. The sequence continues at coordinate 64,541,040 of NC_067402.1, read as the reverse complement.
CCCCGGAGGTCTGACTTTACATCAATGAACCGGGCCAGCGACTCGGAGAACGGGACAGGGCAGCGGAGGCGGAGGGAGCAGGAGAGGGCGGGGAAGGAGGGAAGAAAAGAGAGAGCCCGAGTCCGAAGGATCCGCGTCTCCAGCAGCCCCAGAACGCACCGCCGCCACTTCTAAGAACGCACCAACTTGTTGTGACCTGTGGGCCTCGACGCGCTGCGGGAGGAAATCTCACTCGCTGCTAACAAAGGCTTGGCAGCCGGCTTCAAAGCCCACTTGGCCCGGGTGCATGAGACGGATTCCCCTCCACCCCCAGCCCGCGCTGGGCCCCGCGGACAAGCTGCGCGGCTCCACACCACTCCGCTACGCTTCAGAGACTCCATGCTCACTATCCCCCCAAGTGGAAAAGCCGGGGGATGGGGCTGGTGGAGGAGGGAGCAGCAAATTGGGGGAAAGAGAAGCCCACCTCCCCAAGAAATCTGGGAGACCCGGATCGCCATTCTGATCATCACTCTAGCGTGGAGTCCACGCGCGCGGACATACACGCAGAAACACACACAGACTCACACACGCCCTGCAGCCGCCCCCACCTCAAGCTCCCCGGGGTGCGCCCGCTCACTCACCTTTGGTGAGCAGGATGGCCATGGCGCACAGCTCGATTTGCAGCCAGATGAAGATGTAACTGGAATGGCGATCCATTTAACCCCCCCACCCTGGCGTCGCGCCCCCGTCCGGGGCTCCCGATGTCGGGGGGGCTCCGCGGCAGCCTAGGACGCCCCGGCCGGGCTGCTCATGGGCTCTCCGCAGCTCGCAGCCGACAGACTGATGGACTGGAGCGCAGCCAAGCGGCCGGCGCCCCCGGGTCGCCTGCAAGTCCCCGCTCGCCTCCTCCGTCTGTCTTTCCCAAAGGCCGGCGGGTCGGGGCACAGTCCGCGGCAGGAGCCAGTGCCCGCCGGCTGCTGGAGAAAAGAGGAAAGGCAGGAGGAAAAGTTTTGCCGCCGCCTCGGCCAACCCAGGTTGCCCAAGTCCGTCCGGGCACTTCTCTCCAGTTGCCGCCGCCGCCCGTTTCTGTGGCTCCAGTCCGGGGATGCGGGCTCAGCCTGCCGGGCCGGCCGCACCAACCAGATCGCTCTCTTTGAAAGAAGAAAACGTTTGCAAAGCTCCTAAGGGCTCTCGCAGCGGCGCCTCTCCGCTCGGCCTCAGCCAGAGCCTCTGCCTCGGCTTGCTCTTCTCCTGTGCTGTAAATAGCGCCGAGGAACCCCGAGCTCAGCCCGCCGGAGCCCCGCCCCCTGCTCCGCCCCCTGGGAGCGCAAAGAAGCGCAATGCTCGGCCCGGATTGGCTCAGCAGCTTTTGTCAGTCAATTTCGCAGGGGGAGGGGGAGAAGAACAAGAGGGGCTCGAGGGAAGGGGGCGGATTTGGCTTCCAAATCTCCGGACCTGGAAAGCCTGAATCTGCTAAACTGTAGCGTGCAGCCGGTCTTCTCAGGGTTTCCTCCCACTCATCACACACACACACACACACACACACACACACACACACACACAAAACACGCCTTTCCTAAGGGTACGGGGGTCACTCAGCATCTTGTAGTCCCACCCCAACTTTAGAATATTATAATGTCTTGCATTTATACAGTGCTATACAAAGCGCAGTCCTCACCACAGCGCCACGAGGTAGGTAAGTACCATTGTTTTACAAATGAGGAAACTGAGGGCAGACACGGAGGGATGCCCTTAATCCGCACAGCTAGTGTGGGGCTGAGCCGACTCTCGAGCAAACGCAGCTGCTCCGATGCTCTTTTCTTGGCCCTGCGCTACCTCTGCATCCCAACTGCATTTCATTTTACTCATGCTTGCTCCCTGTCGATTAAAGCCTCGAGTAAACATCTCCACTTTCCTCGATCTCCCCACTCGTCTCTTCGCCCCCTTGGACTCAGAGCAGCGCACCCCTAGTGAACAGGTGCTGGTCCCGCAACCTTCGGTTCTGGGCATCCCGGGACAGTCCAGTCGGGCTGTTTGTTACAAGAGCCTTTTTGGAAATAGTAGGAAAAGAAGCCTCCAACCCAGGGGCACACACAGAGCTGCCAGGCTGGGAGAGAAGGTCGTTATCAGCTGCCTCCCATTCTTCTCCCTGCCACACTCGCCCGCCTTGAACCACCCTCCCCGTGATCAATAAAGCCCAGACAGACAGACTGTTGATCAGAAGGAGCCGAGTTGGTTCTTTCTCCCCAGTAGACTGGGTACGAGTAGCCAGCTAGAGACACTTAACGAAAATTAGCAAATCCAAAAGCACCAGGCGCCAGTGAGACGACACAGACCGAGACTGACACTCAATTATCCCCCCAAACAATCGCGGGCAAACACACAGGCAGAACCTGATCAATATCAGTCCCGCAGTGATCTCCTTACTGAGATGCTAATTCACTTATTAGGGCTTGCTCTGAAGCCAGCCAGCTAACACACCCAAGTCAGGTTAGCTCTTTGGGGATTTGGTTCAAAACTCTCTCCAAAGAATTCCCCACAGGACTGCAACAAAGTAGCTTCAAAACCACTGGCTAACTTGCCGTTTAGATCAACCTATGCAAACTTCTCCAACCCAAACAGGTACAGAATAGACACTGTTTTCTGGTTGTTTGAATATATATATATATATATATATATATATATATATATATATATATATATATATATATCTCCCTGGAGACACGTTTACTTACTTTATACTAAGGTGGCAGGTGTTAAGTCAAATCCCTTAAAATACTCGTGAATGTTAGTACTAAGAAATATGAACCGATCCTTTGGATGGAATCATCTAAAAACGTTCTAGCTTTAAAGTTGAAAAGATGTTAGATATTAAACAAATTTTATCCAGAAGGATAATGACCTTTGAAAAGAGATCTTTCCATAGAAAATGCTTGGAAAAACTTTGAAAAGCTGTTGTTAAAAAAAAAAAAATCACTACATTAAAGTCCATTTGAAGAAAAAGAGGGGCAGATCAAGTATTGAGGAAGAATTAGTTCTGAGGCAAAAGTATAGAGCTGAAGACTTCGGTAGATACCTTATATTTCTCAAAGACTATGTCATTCTGCCTTTGAAGTAAAGTTTACTTAAATCAGGTTTAAATCTTTGCAATTTATTTCTTTTAACCAACTAATAATTCTATTTATTATGCAGATTATTCATAAATTAGAGAGAAAAAACTCTGAAATTTTTAAGTTGCCAACCTTTACTAGTCATCTAGAAATTAACTATCCAACTTGAATGTTGTTAACCAGTTAACCAAATGTGGCTTTTGGGGAGTGATTTTAGAAGTATATATAGGTATATAATAATTAGCACTTTATTTTATTCTTTCATTATGTATGCATCCTTTTAAAAAAAAGTTTTTATAACAAAAATACATTCAACCTTCTCTGATAATTCAGAACAACTTCTTTTTGATGATTCCTCCAACAGTACCTTGAGATAGTTTCATGACTGTAGAAATTTTTAATGGTTGAAAATTATGTTCAAGAAGAATACTTCCCTCAAGATTTTATAACCACTATGAGTATGATGGCATTGGAAAGGAGACAGTGTTTCAAATGACAGGAAAAAGTCATTTTGAGAAATGACTATGAGAAATAAAAAATTATTTAGGAAGAGTATAGCAGGCCTTCAGCAGTTAGCTTCCTTGTTCTCTTCCGGGTAAAAATGGTTATATAATTTTCATTAAAAATTTAAGATAACTTTTTTATCCCTTATTTTCAAAAATTGCCAGAAAGGATATTTTTAATGATAGCTTTTTATTTTCAAAATATATGCAAAGATAGTTTTCAACATTCACCCTTGCAAAACATTGTGTTCCAAATTTTTTCCCTCCTTTCCCCCATCCCCTTCCCTAGACAGCAAGTAATTCAATATTTCTTAAACATGTTCAATTCTTTTACACACATTTGAAAGGATATGTTTATAACCAAAAAAAGGAAAGAAAATCTGGTATTCTTTGGCTTTTCAGTTTAAGGAAACTTTCATTCTCTGGGACAAAAAAAGAGAAAAAGAGAGATAGGGGGAGAAGGAGGGAGGGAGAGAGAGAGAGAGAGAGAGAGAGAGAGAGAGAGAGAGAGAGAGAGAGAGAGAGAGAGAGAGAGAGAGAAGGAAATTATGTTATAACCACGAAAAATTGCTCAATCTGTTTTTGACCAAGAGCCACAGGACCACACCAAGCATTAATAATGTTTTTGCTGCATCCTTCTTTGAATAAAATTCTAGATATGATTTACATGTGAATGTAAGTCCTCACTACTATTCATTTTCATGTTTGCCATATGCCATACAATCATTTTCTAAATTTTGTTTTCATATGGAAACTACAGAAAACAAAAATAAAAGCAAAGTATTTTGTTACAGCACCATTGACTGCTACTGTATTTGAACATCAAAGAAAAAAACCACTACTTGCCAAAGTTATATGTAATTCTCACCTTCAGGAATTTCTTTCCATGATACTGAAGAAAAATATTTTTTGTTTCATCAGATTCATAGAAAAAAAAAGCAATCATTTTCAAGTTCCTACCTGGCTCACAATAGTGAAGCTATGCCTTGTATTTTAAATGATAGAATCAAATATTTAGGCATGTTCTACAGAATTTCCAAAATACACAGACTTTTCAGCAGAAGTCAGGTGAAATCTAGAATTCCCAGGAGCACCTTTTTAAAATCCCATATTCTTAACAGCAGTTGGAAGTTCAGACCTAAAATTGACTTTCTTTGCAGTAAGGTCAGAGGTGGGAGATTAGCCCGGTTCAAAGAAATGACAGTCTAGTGAAACATTTTTTTCCACCAAAATAGAATGGCAGATAAGAGCTGCAGAGGCCTGGGGCAGTGTGATAGAACCTGGGAGGAAAGTTAGCCCAGAGCTTTACTTTTGTTGACTGAAGCCTACATTCCAAAAGGGCCTTCCTCCCTCCCACAGACAAGTATAAATACAATGAGGTCTTACAAATGGACCACAGATTCACTTACCCAGTTTCTCTTTTCCCTCAACATGCTTATGAAGTACCTTTTTGATCAGCAAATCATCCTATCATAGACACAATAATTTAATGAGTCCAGCTTAATTATCAAAGGAACATATTCCACAGCGTTCATGGCCTCTGAATATGTCATAGCTCTGTTCAGTGCTAGCAGAATCTTGGAGAGAGCCATAGGTTTTCTTGGCAAACATACTGGAAAGGTTTGCCATTCTTTCTCCTGCTCATTTGATAGATGAGGAAACAGAGTTAAGTGACTTGCCCAGAGCCACAGAGCTAGTATGTATCTGAATCGGGATTTGAATTCTGATCTTCCTGATTCCAGACCAAGTATGTATCTGAATCTGGATTTGAATTCTGATCTTCCTGATTCCAGACCAAGAACTTTTATCCATTGTTCCATCTAGATCCCCAAAGACTATGTGATTGACTCTTTATCTCTAGAATGCCTTTCCTCTAAATCCCATCCCCCAGTCCAATCGTTCAATGTTTAGACCTTCTCATCCCTCTGTCTTTGATTAATTATATTATTAATTACACCTCTAATCAGAAGTCCTTCACCTCTGATAGTGGACCTTCCACTTGAGATCTTATTATAATAGTTAATATGCATATAAAATTTTAAGATTTCTGAAGTAATTTATAAAAACAACACAATCCATAAGTCTTAGTGAAGTTTTAAATTTTTTAAAAAGTTTTAATCAGGATTAAACTGCACTAAGGCTTTTTGAATAGCCTGTACTATCTCAATTAATCCTCACAGGAAAACTGTGAGGCAAGTGCTATTATCTTTATTTTAATGGTAAGGAAATGCAGGCAGGTTAAGTGATTTGCCCAGGATCATATAGTTTAAAAGTTTCTGAAGTGAGTTTTGAACTCAGGTCTTTCTGAGTTTCAATGCAAAATTCTCTCTAGTATGTCAAAGTGTTTCCCATTGGTTAAAGAAACACAACAACATCTTTATTAAAACTAATCTATTCCCAATTTTCATTCATCTGTCCTACTGCTTGGGGAAACTATGATCCAACATTAATTTCAATATAGATTTATTAAGCACCTGAATTGTGAAAAGTATTATGCTAAAATAAGAAAGAAAGAAGGAAAGAAGGGAAAAAGGAAGAAAGGAAAAAAGAAAGAAGGAAAAAAGGAAGGAAAGAAAGAAAGAAAAAAGAAAGAGAAAGAAAGAAAGAAAGAAAGAGAGAAAGAAAGAAAGAAAAAAGAAAAGAAAGAAAGAAAGAAAGAAAGAAAGAAAGAAAGAAAGAAAGAAAGAAAGAAGGAAGGAAGGAAGGAAGGAAGGAAGAAGGAAGGAAGGAAGGAAGGAAGGAAGGAAGGAAGGAAGGAAGGAAGGAAGGAAGGAAGGAAGGAAGGAAGGAAGGAAGGAAGGAAGGAAGGAAGGAAAGAAAGCAGGGAAGGAAGGAAGGAAGGAAGGAAGGAAAAGAAAGAAAGAAAAAAGAAAAGAAAGAAGGAAGGAAAGAGCCTCTTACTGCAAGGAGTTGACATTCTTTGAAGGGACTATACCATGAATTCATTCGCTGGGAATACACAAATATCAAAGTAGGATATACAGAGTAACAGAGAAAGCAAAGTATTGGAAAATTGAGAGAGAGAAACAGAAAGAAAGAGAGATAATTAGAGAAAGCTAATACATCAAAAAGCAGAATTTGGGAAGGTTTCAAGCAGGAAGTAGCAAATTATAAGATGATGACTCAAATTTTAATATTAAAGATATGAAAATATCTTAGAGTTGTATTCAGTTCTCCAAATTTAAATAACATAGACAATGTTTTCAAATAACATGCTTCTGTCATTTTAATTAAATTTGGCAAATGGATAGAGATCTGTGATTCCACTGAATCTATAGTCTTAAAAACTACTAATTTGAAGGTAAAAGATGGGTAATATTGTTCACTGATCCATTTTTTTCCTCCTGCCCCCCTTTTCTTTGACCAACCATCTTTGACATTTATGCAAGTTTACAAATTTCTATTATCTATGCATGGCCTTCCTTGGTCTATTTTCAATTGATTTATGTTTACTTTATTTACATATTTAGCTTATTCCAACAAATTTATCACTTCATAGACATAGTTTCAAACATGCAAGTTAGAGGAAGGAGCTTCTTAATTTTCTGATGAAAAAATTGTATCACTTAGCCACCACCCACCAGAAGTGAAACAAGTCAAGGCCATCCCTTGAGTTCAGTTCAAATATCCTAAAGTCTTTTAAGATTACATTGTACCTTCCAAAGCATTATCTTATTTGATCCTCACAACAATTCTTTTTTTTTAATTTTTTATTATATCATCTTTTTATTTACATAACATATGCATGGGTAATTTTTTTCAACATTGACCCTTTGCTGGGATAATTGGAAATTAGTATGGCAGAAATTAGGCATGGACCCACACTTAACACCATATACCAAGATAAGATCAAAATGGGTCCATGACCTAGGCATAAAGAACGAGATTATAAATAAATTAGAGGAACATAGAATAGTTTATCTCTCAGACTTGTGGAGGAGAAAGAAATTTGTGACCAAAGATGAACTAGAGACCATTACTGATCACAAAATTGAAAATTTTGATTACATCAAATTAAAAAGCCTTTGTACAAACAAAACTAATGCAAACAAGATTCGAAGGGAAGCAACAAACTGGGAAAACATCTTTACAGTTAAAGGTTCTGATAAAGGCCTCATTTCCAAAATATATAGAGAACTGACTCAAATTTATAAGAAATCAAGCCATTCTCCAATTGATAAATGGTCAAAGGATATGAACAGACAATTTTCAGAGGATGAAATTGAAACTATTACCACTCATATGAAAGAGTGTTCCAAATCATTATTGATCAGAGAAATGCAAATTAAGACAACTCTGAGATATCACTACACACCTGTCAGATTGGCTAAGATGACAGGAAAAAATAATGATGAATGTTGGAGGGGATGCGGGAAAACAGGGACACTGATACATTGTTGGTGGAGTTGTGAACGAATCCAACCATTCTGGAGAGCAATCTGGAATTATGCCCAAAAAATTATCAAACTGTGCATACCCTTTGATCCAGCAGTGTTTCTATTGGGCTTATATCCCAAAGAAATACTAAAGAAGGGAAAGGGACCTGTATGTGCCAAAATGTTTGTAGCAGCCCTGTTTGTAGTGGCTAGAAACTGGAAAATGAATGGATGCCCATCAATTGGAGAATGGCTGGGTAAATTGTGGTATATGAATGTTATGGAATATTATTGTTCTGTAAGGAATGACCAGCAGGATAAATACAGAGAGGCTTGGAGAGACCTACATGAACTGATGCTAAGTGAAATGAGCAGAACCAGGAGATCATTATACACTTCGACAACGATATTGTATGAGGACATATTTTGATGGAAGTGGATTTCTTTGACAAAGAGACCTAACTGAGTTTCAATTGATAAATGACGGACAAAAGCAGCTACACCCAAAGAAAGAACACTGGGAAACGAATGTGAACTATCTGCATTTGTTTTTCTTCTCGGGATATTTATACCTTCTGAATCCAATTCTCCCTGTGCAACAAGAGAACTGTTTGGTTCTACAAACATATATTGTATCTAGGATATACTGCAACATATCCAACATATATAGGACTGCTTGCCATCTAGGGGAGGGGATGGAGGGAGGGAGGAAAAAAAAATTGGAACAGAAACGAGTGCAAAGGATAATGTTGTAAAAAAAAAAAAATTACCCTGGCATGGATTCTGTCAATATAAAGTAATTATTAAATAAAAATTAAAAAAAATAAAATAAAATGAATCTAAAAAAAAAATTGACCCTTGCAAAATCTTCTGTTCCAAATTTCCCCTTCCTTTTCCCCATTCCCTCCCCTCCCCCAGATGGCAAGTAGTCTAATACATGTTAAATATGTTAAATTATATGTTAAATCCAATATATGTATACATATTTATGCAGTTATCTTGCTGCACAGAAAAAATCAGCTCTAGAAAGAAAAAAAATCTGAGAAAGTAAACAAAAATGCAAGCAAACAACAACAGAAAGAGTGGAAATGCTATGTTGTGATCCACACTCGTTTCCCATAATTCTCTCTCTGGGTGTAGCTGATTTTCTTCATTACTGGACAATTGGAACTGGTCTGAATCCTCTCATTGTTGAAGAGAGCCATGTCCATCAGAATTGATCATC